>NC_139732.1:19646859-20246859 GCF_964211835.1 Anser anser
GGAACACACGTGGACAAGGACCCACTCTGACCTGTCCACCACAGCAGTCACAATTCACGGGAAAATAAAAGCCAGATGTATGGACATATTTTTCATCAAAGCAGCTACTTAAAATACGCGTTTTTTTTTTGTTGTTGTTGTTTCAAACCCTCCATGAGATAAAGCCATTCATGTAGAAAAGCTGATTGTTCCCCTTCTAATGGAATTTAACTGAATTACGACCACTTACATTTAAGAGATTTATGCTGAAACCCTCTGGACTGAAAGGCCCCACAGACCGAAGCGGTCTCCTCGGTCTGCATTAGCATACTTGGTGTTGGCTTGTGTGAAAAACCTCATATTGGCAGGGTAAAGATAAAGAGAAGAGATAATTTTTTACTCTCAACAGCCCTCAGAAAGATGCCTTGGATAGTGGGAACACTAAACCTGAGATCTGGTCTTTTCCTTGCTGAGAAAAAGCCACGCCGCGTCCACAGAGCTACTCCCTTCCCTAATCCCATGGGCAGAAGGCGCCGCTCTCATCGGACCCATCCTTTTGCTGGGGAGGAGGACTTATTACATCCCCCAAACTGCACGTGATGGATGCTGTGGACGCAAATCGGAAAGATATGTAGCCACAGCTGCTTGATATCTATAATTACATAAGGAAGGCAATGAATATAAAGCGCAAGAGTCCTACCATTACGAATATGTTTATAGGCCATGAATATTATTTACTACGTGCGTATTAGAGCGGCTTACATCTATTAAAATTCCTTTGGAAATGGTAGGATGGGGCCTGCTGCTCCGCTCAGGGTGTGCAGCGTTTTCTTTTCCAGCCACCAGAGTTCAGCAGGATGGAAGAATCGGAACTTGTGCAAGAATTTAAGATTTTATTTCATTTAAAACATGTCAAATGTTTTATTAGTTTAAAAACTAATCTCTTTTAAACATCTCGCCCCTTCTTCCCACCAAAAGCAACCAGCTAAATAGAACACCTCATAATTTCTATGTTAAGCATCCAGCTAATAGGAGATAACAACCCCCGCTCTGTTATGCAGCCCATCACAGAGGGCACTGTAGTGGGAGCTGTTTAACACTGAGCAGACACTCGACTGCACACCGTTCCCCCAAACAGGGCACCATATGCTTTTATTTCTCCAAGCAAACACTGCAGCACATAATGCTCTGCTAAAGGGGGGAGGGAGGAATATTTGATGCAGCCTCTAAGGAGAGTCAGGAGGAGAGAAGGATTTCAGTAATAAATTAAATGCTGTCGGCAGTTTAAATGAATAAATAAATAAAAGCCGAGTGCAATTACATTGATGTTCTTCTGGAAGAAGCTCAGCAAGCTTCACCTCCTGCCAGGTCCGGGACAATGTGTTACAGGTCGCTGCTGGCCAAGTGCTCCCCTTGACCCGGGCTGGGCTTTGCCCTTTGCCTCTTTTTGGGATGGGCTCAGGTGGGAATGTGCGGCACATCCAGGCACCTTGCCCATCAGCAGTTATTGCAGTTTATTGCCCTGCCAAGCCTGAAATGAGCCGCTATGATTTGGCACAGAGCTGAAATGCAAACAGACTCTGGCAGGGCTTCTGGGTCAAGACGAGCTTTCCCTTCCCCTTCAGCTCTCGTTGAGCGAGCTTTGCCCTCTGGCAGCCTTGGGTGCACCTGGGGAGGACGAGACTTCTTGGCTTTAATGGCTTGAGGAGCAAATGGTGGAGAGTGGGGAGCAAAAAGGAGTGATTCAGGAACAAAGGCATGGGACAGTGAGCTTAGATGAGAATTTGGAAGACACAGGAAGAAACTGTTCCATCAGGGCTACATTGTAGGGGGGTGGCTGAGGAAAACTGGGTATCAAAGTATGAGGAGAAATGGGTTTTGCTCCTACTCGGGTACGAAACACTTGTGTCTTCTCAGGAACTCAGTGTTAGCTGCTACCAATACCTTACTCCCACAATTGCCCAAGGGAACGTGGTGCTTTTGGCATCGTCTGGGGTCCCAAGTGGCTCTGGGGAGTGTGGGCTTCTTCTCGGTGTGGGTCCCACAGGCACCACGGGTCTGCCTACCTGGCTTTTGGCCCCTCTTTGTCAAAATGAAGCCTGTGAGAAGAGAATGGATTATTCCACGCACAGCAAGATCTGGCTAGGAACATAGGCTTTCTCTGTTCACCAAGTTGGACCTGCCCAGAGGAGCCCAAGAAAGGCAAGTAATCCATTCCCTCGAGTGTCTCTCGCCTTGGGCATCAGTTCTGTCTCGTGGGGTCAAACACCGGACGCCGATGGTATGATAAAGAGCCAAATTTTGATATGGCAGTGGAGCTGTGTAATGGGTTACCACATGCCTCTCTGTTTGGTCTGATTTATTATCTCTGCTAATTATCCCAATAAATCAGTGTTTGAATGAAACTCGCTGGTGATGCTAAATGTGAAGGACTGTTAGGGAATTAACATAGAGGAATCTATCTGTTTATATCCGAGAATTAATAAGATTTAGCTTGGAAAAGTGTAAGCAAAACGTGCAGAGAGAAAAGCAGTATGAATCACACTGAGAGCTACCTGTGTGCTGGCACTTCATATCATCACTTTGCCAGAGGCATCCTCAGGTGCTACTTCTGGGCCAGGATCAAGGCAGACGCACTGCTGGCCCACCCTATCCTCACACTCCATGAAATTTACTGAAAAAACAAACAACCAAACCAAAACAAAACCAAGCATATAAATTATAAAGCGTCAGTTAAGAAAAGGCTGAAGTTCCTGTGCATGCTGACAGAGGAGAGCGGTGCTGTGCAGAAATCTTGCTGCTTTTCAGAGTGGAAAAAACTTCCCAGGCTCAATGCCTGCAAGAAATATTCCCCAAGTTTCTGAACAACCAGTAACCCAACACCTGGGGAAGCTCTATATCGCCCACGTGCATCCGGCTAGCTTTTTGTCGTTTTCTGTTACAGCTCAAACTAGCCACTGCAGGCAGTACAAAGTGAGTGAAAACACTCTAATAACAACCAGGTTTTGAATGCGGGTTGAGTCAGTGCTGTTGGTTTTGTTCGCTCACTACGGCTCTTGTGCTCCACCCTTTTCTTTTTTTTTTTTTTTTTTTTTCTTTCAGCTTTTGCAATCTGACAGAAGCGGGTGGAAGCAAGTTGAGAGAAAAGACATTCCCCTGGAAAGCAGCTGGAGGACAGTCTTTCAGTCTTTGACCCCTGCCTGCACCAGGTAAAGGACAGAGGACCGCACTGCTCACTTTACCTTAAACAAATCCCCCCAGGAGGTCCGTTCGTGGTTGAACTGATTTTCCAGGTAAGACCTTTTTTTCAACCCTCAATTTTGGCAGCTGAGCACTTCATAACCAGGAAGTTAAATACGACTGAGGACAAAACACATCAGAAAATGGCTAGGTTGTGTAACGGCAGAGAGAGAAACGTTCAGCTACAGATGCCTCCTTTTACGTCAGTGTACCAGATACGCTGCTTTATTTACTTGGTTATCAGCCTCAAACAGCTCGGGCATTGGTGCCATCTGACATATTTCAGTTACAGCTATTGAAAGGGACTTGTAAACAAATACATGAAACACAGAAAGACAAAAAAAAAACCACAAAGGTTTCATACAATACAGAGGTTTCACCTAGTTTGGCAAAGTGAAGGAAAGGAAGAAAAAGGGAGGGGGAAGGGATGCTCATTGCTGGTGAAGCTAGCTTTCTGTTCCCACTGCAAGAACTAAGTTTCTGCAAAGTCCATCTCCAAAAATTAATAGAGTTGTAGTTGTGATGCTTTGGGGAAAAGCTTGGGAACAAGGTGGAAGCTGAAGAAAGAGAAGGCCCAGAATAATGATCAGATACTCTTTACCTGATGTTTGATAATTCCGGCCTGCTCTTTAAATCTCTTAGATGTGGTGGTGGCATGATGCGATAGTTACAGGTTTTTGAGCATTTGCATCCTAAATGTGGGTAGCCACCCTGGGAACACCCTCTGCTCCTGCCAGGACATTACGAGAAATGGAGAGCTTGTATTTTCATTGCTTTCGTTATATACTGAAACTATATAAAATTTCCATACAATTCGGTGGACACTATTTTTCATCATATTAAGAACTGAATCCTGTTGGAACAGTCAGAGTTTTTTCTTATGGTTTTATCTTAAGAACCACACACAGGTACTTTGAGAACATTTTGGGACGTTTCAGGTCAATGATCTGAACAACAGTGCCCTGTGCTCAGAGCCATCTGAAACTCACTGGTGCCCAGGGTGGAATAAGAAAGGTATTTGGCCACATTAAAATCCCATTTCTTGCCACCCTACACCAAGGGCTCAGGTCTTTGGGCTGCTTTCTTCCCTCGTGCTCATGTAACACAGCATCCTGCTAAACCTGCTGCAGATGGGACAGGGAGGGCAATGCCTGCTGCCTGGGAGACAGCTGCCTCCCCGAAACACGACTATGAGTGCAAATACACCCCCAAAGAGACTGATGTCAGAAAATGTGGGGCCCCTGAAATTTGTATTTTTGGCCCAAACCTTGGTTTCCTCCCACTGCTGGTGCAGGGCGGAGGAGCAGGGCCAGGAAGCTGAGTCCTGCTCAGGGAGTGGCTCCCAGCGGACGAACCAAAAATCTCCCACAGCCTGTTCTGCCTCTGTGGCTGTAAAAACAATTCTGGGCTCCAGATCACATCTGCTACCTCCAGCACCGAGAGCAGACGCAGGTGTGACTGGCCTCTGCCAGCCTGCCCAAATAACGGAGGAAACACCATGGACGGGGGGGTTTATTTCAGATGCAGTTGCAGAGGAGGCTCTAGATTGCTCTGCAGGGGCGGGAGGGTTTGCTTTCTGCTTCTGCTTTGCTGAGTCAAACCACAAGTAAAGCAGTTCAGAGCTGGAGAGTCTCAGTTCCCGTAATTTCTAGTGAGGAAACAGAGCTGTTACTGTTTTTGTTCCTTCCTACCGAGATTTGTAGCTTTGCTGGGCAGGAACTCTCTGCTGAAATGTGCTTAGCACAGCCGGAGCCTCTTGTCACAGCTGTAAAAGAAACAATTAAAAATAACATTTGTGCTCATCAGCAGTGCCCCATTGGCTTCCCTCAGTGCTAATACTTGCACTCAGCTGCCTTTGATAGGACCATTTGTCAAACCCTGCTCCTCTTCTGAGCAGGTTGCTCATTCTGATGACAGCCCCGTTATAACAGATGGGGAAGATCCTTCCATTACTTCTGACACAAGCTATGGTATTTTCTTCACCCTTCTCTCAGAGGCAGTATGGACATCAAAGAGTATTTTGCCAGAATTTCTTATCGGGGCTCCTACGACAAACCGGACCTGGAGACCTTGACAGAAATATTCCAGCACCACATCCAAGCAGTCCCTTTCGAGAACCTCAGCATCCACTGCGGGGAAAGCATTGAGCTGGACCTGGCAGCCACTTATGACAAGATAGTGAAGAGGAAACGCGGGGGCTGGTGCATGGAGAACAACCACCTCTTATCTTGGGCCCTGAAAACCCTAGGGTATGATGTCACCCTTCTGGGATCGAAAGTTTATGTCCCGGAGTATGATGCATACGCTGATGACATTGACCATCTGCTGCTAAAAGTGGTGCTTTGTGACAAATCCTACATTGTGGACGGCGGTTTTGGGATGGCCTACCAGATGTGGCAGCCAATGGAGCTGATTTCGGGGAAAGATCAGCCTCAGACTCCCGGCATCTTCCGCTTCCTGGAAGAGGATGGGACTTGGTACCTTGAGAAGGTGAAAAGGAAGCAGTGTGTTCCCAACCAAAGCGTCTCCACTTCTCATAATGTGGACAAAGAAGTTTGCCGGCGAGTTTATCTCTTCACCCTCCAGCCACGAGACATAGAAGAGTTCAGAGCCCGCAACCTGCACCTGCAGACTGCGCCGGACTCGCTCTTCGTTACGAAGTCCATCTGCAGCCTGCAGACAGCCGACGGCGTCCGGGCACTGGTTGGCTGGAAACTTACTGAGATAAAGTACAATTATAAGGATAACATGGATCTGGTGGAAATCAGAATCCTTGCAGACGAAGAAATGGAGAAAACACTGAAAGAGAAATTCAGTATAACACTAGATAAGAAATTTGTACCCATCAATACAAGCAGGTTGTCTCTGTTTTAACTCACTGTCTGAATTATAATTCAATCTAGTGGCATTACATGCAATTCTCCCCCCTCTTTTCTGACAAGCATCTAAAGGTTAAGTTTTCTCTTTCCATCTACCCCAGTGTAAGGCAGAACAGATTAGCATGAATCTGGAAAATAAATTGATTTTCACAACTGTTCCTGCATCTCTCCTTGGTTTGGGTACAAATTGTTTCTTCCTCACTCAATCAAATCGCTCCCCTTCTGTTTGTGCTTAGCTGGCAGCAGACGCTGCCCATTCCCTGCTCCTTTCACCTCTTAAAAGCTTTTCCCACGATACCAGAGCAGCAGGGCAGGGCGATGGAGCACTATGTCCCTTTCCTTATTACTTTGGTCTGCCACCTGGGGAAAATCATACCCACATCTTAAATGAATGCTATTTTTTTGAAATGTAATAGCCAGAAAAATAAAGACATCCAGTGCCATTTGCTACAGTAAGTCATAAGCCTCTCCATTATGCTCTTGCACTCCTAGCACCCTCTCACATAGCAGTCGGACAGTCCCTCCAGTACCGAGGGGCTTTTTATGGCCTAAAACCAGTGATGAGAAATGCTAGGAGACAATTCTGCCTTGTTTCAGACTTTACATGACTCCTGTTCTCTCAGTGACATAACCAAAAAGCAGAATTTCTTCAAACTGAAAGCATCTCCCATGGATTTTGTTTGTGACCACCCAGCAGAGGACTGCTGGGAATGCACTCTCCTTGCACAAGAGCATTGCTCCTACTCCAAATGTTATTGCACGTTAGTTATTTTGACCGAATTCAAACAAGTGCACAGAGTTATTTTTCCAAAACATATCTGCTTGACTGAGAATGTGTTTGCAGTGGTACTAATTATATTGATATAAGGAAAAGCGATGAATCTTAATCAGATACCTAAAGGCTAAGATTGTTAGTATGAGAAATTACACAAATGTAATCACTTTGCCCTTTGAGATGATGCTTGACGTTCCTTTATGTACAAATCACAGAAGCATTACAACTATGTACTTACAACTAAGTAAATCATGTAAGTGAATTAGAACTACATAAAAAAAAAATTGTGAAATTTTCATTTTTTTTTCCGCCCATATTGCAACCTTTATTCCCAAAGTAAAAAAAAGTAAAAAAAAAAATCATTAATCACTGCAGTTGTCCTGATTGTTTGCATATGCAGATGTTTTGCAGCCAAGGCTTTTAAGAATGCAAGGACTCGCCGTCCCTTCATTTTTGTTTGTTATGCAACGTGTGCAGCTTCCTACAACTAGAAATTTACAGTTAATAAAAGCAGCTGCTATTCTGCACCTTCAAAATGTATTTCTTAGTGACACAGGTAGTTCCCCAAATCCGCGGCTTCCCAAAACTCATCTGTGTGTGACTGGCCGCACGTGTTGGTCCCTTACGCCACACGGGCCTCCCCCAGCCTATGGGGAAATGAAATGTTAGTGCCCAGGGCCAGCAGGACCTGTTCCAGGATCTAGCTGGTCTGGAAGCTGCCCAAAGCCGATGTATTTACCCCCACAGTGCCTGGTGGCTGGGGCAGAGCTGTGGGATGGAGGCAGCCTGGCAGCACAGGCAGCTCGCGTGGAGGCGCGGGCAGCAGCTGCAAGGCGTCTGTGGAAACCCAGGCCTGGGAAGCACCCCGTGCCTGGCCTCTTCTTGTGCTTCGGGCTGTTTCGTTGTCTCAGGGGAAGGGGTAGGGGGCTTAGCTCATCGCTGCAGAGATGCAGCACGCAAAGGGCAACCAGTAATAGGAAAAAGAGCGCTGTCCTTTCAGCTGACTCAGCCCCCAGGGTGCGTGCCCTGGCTGCGGCCCATTGGCACAGCTCAGCACCTCCGGCCCTGAGAAATCACATGCGGCTCTGCCAGGGGGAAAAAAATAGAGGCTCTTCAGCTCAGATTTCACTAGCTTGCTTTTTTCCTTATCACAGACTTCAGAGGCAAATCCTTAAAGGCATAGCGGGCTCCAGGAGTGCTGTGCTCGGGCAGTAGCATCCTCGCTGACTGAGGACAGGGCTTGCAGGGTCTTGGACAGCTGAAGGCCTTGGCAAACCTGGCCTTGCTGCTTGGGGGGCCGGCACCAGCTGCCAAGAATGACTCGGTGCTCTGCGATTAATCCTATAGTGGCCACCCCCTGCCAACTGATCAGTGACTTGCTTGGCTTGGATTAGTAGCTCTTAGTCCTAAATCGCTTCCTACAGGGAGCCAGGCCATGTCAGTGTCACTGACGTTACAGCTGTACCAAAATTTGCACTCTTGCTTTGCAGCTTCGGCGTGGGTGCAACCGGCAAGGTGCCCCAGAGATTGAAGCATCGGGGTGATCTGAGGGGTTGCGTACGGGGTGACAGCCACTTGCCCGAGGTGCTACCTGTGACGTGCTGCTCCTTTGTGTTCCTGGAAGGCTTTGGCTCTCAATCAGTAACGTGGGAGGTTTAAACCTACTCAACATTGTAAGCAATTTGGGGAATGCATCATGTTCTGGCTCTTTGTATAGCTCCTACCGCAGTTAATTGCATGACAGGGCTTTCTATGCACGTGTCAAAACAACGAAAGCGATAAGGCCACCAGAACATAAAATATGACAAAAGACAAAACCATCTGCCATCCTGTCCGGTTCTGCTGGAGGAAAATCCTGCCCCTGCCAGGCAGCAAAAGGCAGCCTGGATCTTTAAGGGCAGCAGTGCCTGGTGCAATCGTTCCTGGGAACTTTGGAGCAAGCCAGCCCAGAAAGCCTGCGGCTCCTGGCATAGAGGTAAGCACCCGTGCGTCTGAGCTCTAACTCCAGTGCATAGCTGCGGGTCAGCCTGGCTGGAAAAGCCCACCCCTGCGCGTCTGCATACCATGTGCTTGGGCACTATAGGCATGTTAGCAAGGTATAAATTACAGCAACCCCGGGGTCGACACCACGCGTAGCATTGTGAAGCCATTGTCAAAGTACAAAGATCAAGCACTCGAGACGAACTTGTTTTATGCTGAGCCTGAGTGTATGAAAAAGCCGGCTCCTGTCTTGCAATGCAGCTTAAAATCAAATAAATCGTAGAGGCATGTGCAAAAGGATCCTACCTTGGAAGTCTCTCTTGAATTTTAGCAGTGAAGAACTGTTCCTACCACTGAGGTGAATTATGAAAGGATTCAGTGATCCCGGGGGAGGCTTGCAAACAGGCACAACTCCTGCCTGCATCCTGCTGCCCACCGAGCTGCTCCCGTGAATGTGCACAAATGGAGCTCGGCTGCTGTGGGAGCAAAAGTAAATCAGACCCAGGTCTGAACTGGGGCAAAGAGATTTATTTTGCAGCCCGGTTCGGGATGCAAACCATCCCCTGGGCAAGGGCTCGTACTGTGTTACAGTCCTGCTGGGGTGGTCACTGTTGTGCTGGGAAGAAAAGCTGCCTCTGGGAAGCCAAGAGAGCGAACAGCGGTTTACACGGCTGTTACCTGCCTATATTCACTAGCACTGGTGGTTTTGTACTGCAGCCTTATTCTTCTTACACCTATTTCAGTATTAACAGAGATCAGAGCCTATTTTAGCAGCAACCACAGGCCTATCTCTATTACACAACCTCTATTAAATTGATGAGGTTCCAAGCTGGGGAAACTGAGGCACGGGCTATGCATTTCCCCAAACCCATTTTCTCAAAGCTTTGCTGTGTACAGTGCCCAGGGAGGCGCCCACGGCTGGCAGAGGGGCTGCTCATAGACCGTGCTGTCCCCGCACCAGGGCCCTTGGGGACATGGACCCAGGAGATGAGCTACAGGGAGTGCACCAGGGCTTTGGCTGCTGGCCTGGAGCATGGACTGATGGGCACTTGCCCAAAAGAAAATGTCAAGCTTATGAGACCCACCAGGCTCGCAAGGCTTGCAAGGCACTCGCTTGGGCCCCTCCTGGGCCAAGAGGTAAAGCTTGGCACCATTGTGAGAAAGAGATGTTTCTATCTGGCTATGCAGAATGGCTGAATATGGGAATAGAGAGAAAAACAGGGCAGAGCACCACAGGATGGCCTTGGTAGCGTACATGTACGTGTGTCCATGTCTGTAGGGGGGCATGGCTTTCTACAAACAGCGTTTCCAAGGAGATCTTGCCAGAGATGAGTGCCCTTGTCCTTATAAAGGGGTAGAAAAAAAAAAAAACACACAAAAAAACAACAACAAAAAATGCAATATCAAATAACATTACTGCTTTTTCATGTAGCTTTGCTGGGTCTTTTTGAAATTAAAAGGTTTATTTCTTATTCCCTTATGATAGTACTCAATTTTAGCATATTTTCCCGTGTCACCCATTCTGACTGTTGGTACTAGTACAAATCAGCAGCAATACAACTAAGTCAAGTGAGTTATGCTGCTGGCATCAAAGTTGGGGTTAAAGTCTAGAGATTAGGTCTTCTGATGTGCTTACCTTCCTGGACAAGGGTATTTCCACTTATATATCTGAGATGGGATTTTTAAAAGCTCCTTGCACTCCCAGACACCGGACCGAGCTGCTGTCACTGCTAGGGGAGCAGGTGGACCAAAGCTGAGAATAGTTGTGGCTCCTGCATCATCTACATCAACACATTTTTGGGAAATCCTCCCAGGGAATGCGTGACTAATTTCAAGGAGAAAAAAATCCACAGACCTTTTGGAACTTCATACAGTCCTTAGCAGATCGTGAATCGTTTTGGTTAAAAAATAAAAATAATAATAATAATAATAAAAATATATATCTCCTTGCATGGAAAAAAAAAGCCAAATTAAATCTAAATTAAAGGCAAAACAAATCCTTGCAGATACTGTATGAGTCAGTGGATTAGAAGTGTTACAGGGAACCTTTTGCATCTCGGCCATGCAGCCAGTACCAATGACAGTCTCTTTCTGCTAATGAAAAGAAAGGGGATCACCGACATGAAGACATAAAATACATACAATAATTTGAGCTGAGGCTAAGGTCTTTGATTTGTAAGAGATAGTAGAAGAAACCAAAAGCCACTGAATATGCCTTGAAGGCATTCTTAATAATTATCAATTCCCTTGACCCGTAGGTTAGAAAAATTAACAATCTCTTCCTTTCAACAGCCAGGGTCAAAGCGCTGTCTGAACTCCACAGGGAAACTAAAGAGATTAAGAAAACAACAACCTACTTCACATGGAAGCTTGGCTGAAACGCTGACAGGCTGAGAAGTTAATCCCAGTTAGCTGAAACCATGAATGTAAAAATTTCCAGTTAAATTTTCTGTGATTAAGAATTGCTTGCCTGTTACTATAAAAGAAACAGGAAAAAAAAAAAACTGTGACTTTTATGCTGATTTGGGCTAACAGCTGTTTGCAAACCTGTTGTTTGCTAGTTTTATAAAGTTTTTGCCATGCAGACCCTCATCTGGGGCCAGAGATTATTATGTGCCATGTCTGTGTTTTCCTATAGCAAAGTTATCCACCTGGGTTGAAGACAGTATCTGAGAGATAAAGCTTTACTGTCACCTGCTCCTATCCTCACCTCTTTCTTAAGAAATAGAGATGACAGAATGCAGGTTAGACCTGCTTGATCTCCTACCAAAGGCACAGGTTTCTTTCAAATCTTCACTGAAATGGCCTCAGCTACATTTACAGGCTGGTTAACCTGTGCTGCAGAAATAAAATAGGAGCGAACCCCTTGAGAGCTGCACAACAGTAACTGGCTGTTTTCCTACTCACACAGGCAAAATGAACATTCAAGAGTATTTCGCAAGAATTTCCTACGATGGCTCCCATAAGGATGCAGACTTGCAAACCTTAACAGTCATCTTCCAGCATCACATCCAGACGATTCCTTTTGAAAACCTCAGCATGCATTGTGGGGAGACCATTGACCTGGATTTACAATCTATTTACAATAAGATTGTGAGAAAGAAACGTGGTGGATGGTGCCTGGAAAGCAACTACCTTTTATTTTGGGCCTTGAAAGAAATAGGGTATGACGTTTGTATTCTTGGAGGAAATAGTTATGATCCAGCAGAGAAGACATACACTGCTCACATAAATCATATCCTGCTGAAGGTGGAGATCAAGGGATGCCCCTATATTGTAGATGCTGGCTTTGGTGGTGCCTATCAGGCATGGCAGCCAGTGATGCTGATTTCTGGGAAGGATCAACCCCAGATCCCTGGCATCTTCTGCTTCAGGGAAGACAACGGCATCTGGTACTTTGAGAAAGTCAAAAGGAAGCATTATATTTCTGAGCAAAGCGTCCCTCCCACTAATACAACAGAAATGGGCAATATCAGAAAAATATATTCATTCACTCTTAAGCCACGCCATATAGATGACTTCCAGGAGCTAAACACATACCTACAAGTGTCTCCGGATAACATACTTCGGAAGAAGTCAATCTGCAGCCTCCAGACCACTGAAGGGATTTATGCCTTAGTCGGGTGGACCTTCACTGAGATGAAGTACAACTACATGGAGGACACGGACCTCCTGCAGATCACAACTCTTACAGACGAAGAGGTTGAGAAGACACTGAAAGAAAAATTCAATATAGTGCTAGAAAACAAACTGGTACCAGTAAACGTTCGTGGCTTGCCACCTAATATGGTGGATACGATCTAATTCTAAATACTGTTAGATGGGTCTTTAAATTTCCAATATAAACCTTCTAAAATTAACATTAATAGAATTAATCTGATTCTAAAGTTGAGTTAATCAGATGAACACAAAGCTTGGTAAATTCAAGTATATTGTTAATTAACTGCCTATACTGATTTTGTACTTTTTCTTAAACTTCTCCTTTAGAAACTGAAACATCTCACCACCTTTAATCTTCTCATATGGAAATTGCATTTTGTCTCCCTTAAATTTTGTTCCACCTCTCTGGATCTCATGTGCCACAAAGGAAAAAAAAAGCTGTATTACCATTTTACACAAGAGATTTGTAACATTTTTTGGTATTATTTCCAATCTTCTCGACACAGTTTTACAAATTATTGAGTTTCTTTAACAGTCTGAAATAGAGACTCGAGCTGAATTTGGACATCAAAGACTTCCTAAAAATAAAAAGGTTAAGACTTTCTCAAAACAAGGCACTATTAGGTACTGATTAACTGCTGATGAAATAACTTGAAAGACTTGAGTCCTGTTCCCTTACTAGAAATTGGCTTGAAGTCAGCTATTTATGCAAGGACACTTAAAAACAAACAAACAAACAAACCGAACCCAAACTCTCCAGTCCTGAGTGCCCAATTTTAGCTGAGTGCCCAATTTTAGCTTTTAGAATCAATAGGAGCTGAGAAGCTTCAACAGTTCTTAAAAATCAGGCTTTTTGTATCAGAAGTTGAAACAATCAAAATTAGATCAACCTTTGAAAAATATAACCTAAACTTTTGGGGCCTAACTCTCCTTGACAACTTGACATCAAACAGGCATGACAGTATTATAGCTAAACTGCTTTATATTTATTACAAGTAGTTTTCTGCACAAAAGCTACATTAAAGAAGAAATCCTGGAGATGCAAAAGAGAGCACTGGGAAGTTAGGACATGCCAGCCGCGTGGTTTCACAGCACGTTGGGTGTAACATGACAGACTTTTTACCTATATGAGGCTGAGTCTTGTGGCAGGTACTGCACAGGATGCGTAATGAGAGGGTGACAGAACGACATTGGTCTTCAGCCAGGAAAAAGACTTTGACACTTACGTCAGTCAACAATACCAACTGATGGGGCAGTTGATGTGCCTAAAACTCAGGTGCTTCCACAGATACAGCCCAACATGCTCTCTGTCTTCCCAAAAGGGACACCCAGCTTTCCACCTACATCAAGTGAAGGAGACATGCTTGACAAGGAGAGAATCAAACAGCTACACAACGAGAGGATGCAGAAGGCCAAGTTTTGGAGAAGCAATGGATTACTTTGTTCTCACACAACACTGTTCAAATAAATATTTGTCATGGTATTCATTAGGCATGGCAGCTCCAAAGCAACTACCTGCTCCAGTGGAGGCTTTGAACAGATCAGAAAGTTCCTTTGTGAGCAAAGACAGGTCATTTCGTACATCTGCAGAGCTTGGAAAAATGGAGCATACAGGTCTTCGGCAATGCAGTGCACCCAGAAGGAAGCAGAAGACTATACTTCCCCACAAAGTGCTGACTCAGCAACTAACAATAATGCAATTATAAAAAAATTGGAGCCATTGTGAATATCTACAGAACTTATGTTACATGGAAAACAAGTTCGGTCTGGTCTCAACCAGCGGAAAACATAAACTTCTACTAACAGAGAGGAAACAAAGTTTAATTTGCTCATGGATCAGTGAAGTCCAAAAATGTGCATTCAGTTTGGGTGGACTCTGCCCTTTCTTGGCATTTAAGATTCAGGAGTGAGGGATAACAGAGCTTAAAGAGGAAGACAGCCCTCGAAATTTGTATCCACTCCTGGCTGTACCAACTGCTGCCCCAGTAGTAAGCAACCCAGAAGCTGCAAACATAAACAAATAAGGTTATTTTAAGAGGTAAGTCTATTTTGTTAAAACGAACAAACAAAAAATGGTTTCTTTATGATGGTAAAGGTCATCAGGAATAACACAAGCAGAATTTGCTTTAGGATAAATATTTTTAAAAGTGTAGATATAGAGCTAAAATATTGCCTGCTGAACATGGACTCTTGAAGAGGACAAAACAAAAATGTAATTTCAATTTTTATGTCTTACTGCTCTTCAGGTGACTATTCACTTGACTACGAGATTTACTTTTGTTTAGATGCAGTAGTGGATATAAATTTAGAACTATAGCCTTTTCTTTAGATTTTTAATTCATTTAAAAAATATTGCACATGCAAAGGAAGAAAAAAGCAATTTAATAATTAATAGATTCTGCTTTTTGGAAATAAAATTACAGGCCTTTAAAAAACAAATAAGAAAAAAATGAAGTTACAGACTGTGTTTTACCTACCCCAGAAAGCCCATGTGCTGATGCACTAAGACAGAAGTAGGCAGACACGTATTTTAACAGCAGAAATACTGATAATGTGCATAGTCCTAGTAAGAAATATTTTTTGCATGAACACCTTCATTTGGACATTTAGAAATAATCCTTGGAAGTTCTTTCGCTGACGCTTTTCAATGCATAAATCATAGCCACATTTGTAGGATTACCTTTTTAAAAGCTAGCTTTTCATCTGATCTGTTCACAATTCAAAAGAACTGTAACTTTCATCTCTTACACTTAAGATCTAACATAGATCAATCGTATTATGGAACTGCAGAGAGAAATTACAAATATTATAAACTCAAGATACAACTTTATGCTGCTGTGATCTACTTCATGTTCACAATCTGACCAGGTAGGATCAGATAGACTTAGATTCTGAAAATCAAAAGGAGAAAGTCCCAAAAGTTTATGTTCTACTTAACAAGGATTACGTTGGAATATCCTCCAACAATGCACTTAAATATCACTGGAAGCTAAATTCCCTCTGTAGAAGATAACATGCAGTTTTTGATGGGGCTCTCCATTCACTTTGGACAGCTGCTTCTATAACATCCATATGCACATCATAAATCTGTCACTGAAAATCACCTTGAGAAATTCTAGCTTGCACTAAATGTTCGGTGGTTCACTGCTGAATTTATCTGAATACAATAGACTTCCTGAGTCACTAATATTAAGTGTCTAAACCTCAGCTTACTGTATGCACAGAAGATTTTCAAGTAGCTTTGCGGGCTGTCAAGAAGCTAAATATTTGCAGTAACTCTGGATTGCTGAAATACTTAGTGCTTTCTTTGTAAAGGTTGAAGCCTTCAAAACATTTTATCTCCAGCTCTATATCCAAGCAGACAATCTACAACATATTTTACAAACAGTATTTTATCAGATACCTACAGAGCAGCCAACTCATAATGACGGCTGGCAGACTGCGATGGGCCATCGTGAAAACCAGATCACCGGCATGACTTTCCATGGTATTAGAAGGCAGAAAGCATGCTGAATAGTTTCTCATCAGCAATTTTGCTCATGAGGAGTCCTACCAAGCCAGGCCAGGAGGCAGGCATTGCTACAGGCAGGACAGACCAGGGATGCACTGTATCAGGCTTCAGTAAATGCTTGGTTATGCCTGCTTTTGTAGGAATAATGTGAGTTTTGGGAAAGGCCAGGACTAGAGAGCTGTAAGGCACCCACCGTCCACTTTTATGACACCCTGAGAGATGTGGGCACAGCGGGGAATAGAAGATGTGCTCTTTGTCTTTTAGGTCACTCACCTTTGTTATTCCAACACCAAAATGAGTTTTAGCAACACTCAGAGTAGACAAGAGACACAGTGGTCCACAACTCTTGAATAGGTCAGAGGCTTTTTTCAGCTGTAATTATCCGAATAAAACTTGACACTTTACAAAATGTGCAGGGAGTATCATTTTCACTTTTTGTCAGAGGCAAAAGAGACATGTGGTGAACAAGCCATTCATTTATGATCACAGGCCAGTGGCACAGTCATGAAAAGAACATGTGAATCCTGGCTCAAATTATTCTGCCTCCAACTGGCAGACAACACTGCTTCACCTACTGGCATTCCTTTCATTGAACAGTGGATTTGGACTGATTTTCATGAAATGTTCTGAACGCTCCCTAGCGTGATCTTACATTGCTTCTTAACCCGGCAAATACAGCAAATCCCTGTTTCACAGCCATTGCATATATAAGCTGCAATTGCATCAGCTGTTTGCTGTAGGGATGACTAAGACAAAAAGCAAACCCCGACATGCACTGTTCTTCTGTGCGCTGGGAACTGTTTGATATGAATACTTGTTACCTTTAAAAAGCGCACTGATGAGGTTCAGTAGATTAAAGCATCTTTGCTGGCAGCAGCCTGGGCAGTTCTTCACAGCACTGTAAGTCATTGATGTAAAGAAACAAAACCAAAACACATTTCCTTCCTTTACAGGAGACATGAACCTTGAAGAATATTTTGCAAGAACTGGGTATAAAGGTTCCCTTGAAAATCAAGATCTGGAAACCTTAACTGATATATTTCAGCACCACATCCGTGCTGTTCCATTTGAAAACCTCAGCATCCATTGTGGGGAGAAAATTACTTTGGAGCTGGAGCACGTTTATAACAAAATCGTGCAGAGGAAGCGTGGTGGCTGGTGTATGGAAAACAACCAGCTGTTAGGCTGGGTCCTGAAATGCCTGGGGTACGACGCCAGCTTTCTGGGAGCGTACGTGTTCAATCCGCACGAAAATGCATACGCCACCATCATGACCCATCTCCTAGTCAAGGTAGTTATTGACGGGAAAGCCTACATTGTTGATGGAGGCTTTGGTGTATCCTATCAAATGTGGCAGCCGATGGAGCTTGTGTCGGGGAAAGACCAGCCCCAGGCGCCTGGTGTCTTCCGTTTCACGGAAAAAAATGCCACCTGGTACCTTGAGAAAATGAGACGGAAACAATATATCCCCAATCAAAATTTCTCAAATTCTGATCTTCTAGAGAAAAAAGAGTGTCGGAAAGTGTATATGTTCAGTCTTGAACCACGGACAGTGGAAGATTTCCGTTTCCAGTGTACGTACCTTCAGACGTCTCCAGATTCCCTCTTTACGAAGAAGTCTATCTGCACACTCCAGACCACCGATGGCTTTCGAGCACTCATCGGGTGGACGCTCACGGAGACCACATACAATTACAAGGAAAACATGGATCTGGTGGAATTTATAACCCTTAAAGATGAAGAGGTGGAGAAGACACTGAAAGAGAAGTTCAACATCACTTTAGAGAGAAGACTTATCCCAATTAACGTCAAAGGATTTTACACAATCTAGATGACTGGAAAAACCTACGATAATGATACATGTGTACTGTATCTTCCATGGCCTGCGCAATCACTACTGTGAGATTTTGGGATCCTCTTGCAGGCGACTGAAGGAAAAATACATTAATACCGGATTAAAGTGAATTTCACTCTGGGGAAAGGAGAAAATCAGGGATTTAAGACTCGTCTGTCAGGTAGATAGAATTATTTTCTGTGAGATGACTGCAGTTCAATTTTTGGCACAAATGTAGAGACTGATTTGAATCTGGTTATAAACCTGGGTAAGAAATATGTCTGGGTAATTTTGGAGTGCCTATAGCACATAAATAGGAGTAAGGATTATTCATTGTGATATGCTCCCAACACATTTTCTATGGTCATTACAGGAAAAAAGTCATCTGTGAGCTTTTAGACAATGAAGTATGCATTTAAAACTTCATTTTTCACAAGATCTAACCACTCACTGCTCATCTCATTACCTTTAATATAGGTTGAACAATATTGCCATCTTTGAAAGGAACATTAGGTGTAATTCTTTCACCATCATCCTTAGGTGAAAATATAGTATGAAATGAAAATTATCATCATGTGCATCCCTTTTGTCATTACTGCAGTAAACTGCCCGAAGTAATTTTTGGTATGTAGGTATTTTTCAGTTGATGCAAACTGTATGTATTGCAGCATTATTGTGGCTGATGGATTCTGAGGATGTACCCAACACTCTTTGCTTCTTATAAGTAATCACCGTATAAAGGGGTGAATGGTGCTTAAGTGTCTCAACTAGCTTAGATTTACTTCTATTCCAAATGGGGTAGAAATTTCGTATTTTTAGTATTGCAAGGTATTTGTATAACAAAGGTGAAAGAACAATGAAGCTAACCCCACTTTAGCCTTAATTCTACCCTGCTACCTCTTTGTGTATAGCAAATATGAGGGTCCATATGACTATACTAAATGATTAACACTTAGCACAAGATCTTTAGTGTCACAAGTTAGTTTCTTCATCTCTATTAAATTGAAAAAAATATATATATCCAGGAGCTGACCAAATCTAAAGGAGCTCCTTCCTTTAAAAGTTATTGTAGAATTGCATTTCCACATTAAAAAAAAAAAAAAAAAGTTTCCTCCACCATACTTTTCTGCAAAAAGCCTGACCAAGAAAACCACTGAGAAAGGGGAAATGCTCTCAAGAGTAGCAGCAATACTGAAAAACACCCTTTCTCTACTTTTTCTCCCCCATCTACGATAATACTCAGTATTGGTGAAATGTGGATTCCTTTCACTGATAGTGTATCTTTTTGCTCAAAGACATTATCTGATCAAAAATCTCACAAATACTGTAAACGTGTATTTGGAAATAAAGGAAAATAAAAACAGTTGCTGTAAATTGAGCCTTTCCCCAAGAA
This sequence comes from Anser anser, assembly GCF_964211835.1. Lineage (NCBI taxonomy): Eukaryota > Metazoa > Chordata > Aves > Anseriformes > Anatidae > Anser > Anser anser. The sequence continues at coordinate 19,666,111 of NC_139732.1, forward strand.
ACTGCACGATTCTTTTACGCACCATTAGCTGAGTAAGTGAGGTCTGTGCAATTGTGCTATCATCTGCTGGTCAGCCTTCCCCACCACAAACTTCTTGAACCAAACACACCGATACTGAACAAATTTTACAGTGGAGTTGGAGATGGTAAATTCCTACAAGTTCCAGGAAAAAGAACTTGTAGGTTGAAGACGAGGTCCCGTAGCCAACTCCTCCACTGCTGGGCTGAGCAGCCAACAGCTCTGGGCTGGCCATGGGGTGTGCTGGCTCTTCCCTGCTCATCGGTGGTGGTGGCAGCTGATGGCCTGGGTGCACATGTGCCTGCGCAGGGACAAGGAACCAAGGACCAAGTGGGAGGTGACAGAGGATGCTTAAAGATCTTACTGAGGTGGGAATACAGTTTTTCTATAAACGATGGAACTAAGGACTTTGTTCTATAATGTGTTCTTATTACTGTACTTATTAAGGTCTCTTTAAGGATTTTTATTTCTTTCTAAATGATTGATCAAAATAAGCTGTTCCTCAAGACCCCAAGGAACACTCTGAGCTTGGAGACACTTACCACCTCCATTTTAGCTGACAGAAATTCCCATCTGCATTCAACCCAGGTCACCATTCATATGCAATGAACTACAGCTGTTTCCTGGTGCTGCTGCTTCTTGCCTTGAGGACAGCCATGAACAGGTTATTTTGCCTCTGTATTTCTCTAGAAATGGTCCTGCTATTGCTCCCAGGTAATTGCTCAGGTTGTGGTGTGTAAAGGTTCCTGGAGCAGAGCTCTATGGATTCATAACCACATTTTTAACTGTGCCTGGAAAGATGGGACTCAACCCAGGTACCCCTTTCTAGTGTTCCATTCTTACCAAAGATCTATGGGGCTGCCAACAACTGAACCTTTAACCTTCTCTCTGACTCCGTCTGTTGGTAATTACTCCCCGAGATGGGCTTTTCCTCTCTGTGCAACAGTTATAACCAGCTCCTCATTGTGCAGCATCAAATCACACAAAGAAGTGTTAACACGTACAAGAACAGTTTCACAGTTTAACTAAAGCTCCCCAAAAGCTGCTGATGAAAGCCCAAAGATATTAAGGTGTGAATGTTAGACCCAAAACGTCTCAGAGGTTTGAGATGAGAATGGCGTAAACAGCAAACAAAATCAAACCCAGAGGCCTCATACTGGGGTTCCATTAGCAAGGCATTATTGGAGAAGACAGATGCTCTCCTAGACTAAAAATAATAATAATAAAAAAAAACAACCAAGTCGTTAAAGCATCAGCTCTTGGAGAAACTTGGATCCACATGCAGAAGTGAAACACGGGATCTCACAGCTGCAAGGCAGTTTGACATCCTTCACCACCACTATGCCTTATTTATTAATGATCTCTCTTTAAGAAAGGTTTAATGAGAGCCTAAGCTATCGTGCAGTTTTAGTTGCAGATTGTTGTTCAAATGAAGCAGAACGCACATATAGAACCCCCCACCCAGGACCTTTATAATTCCAAATAAAATTTACAAGTACGGCATTCCAATTAACAGAAAGAGCAGAGAATTTCTTTTTAAGTCTGAATTCTGGACCAACTCCCAGAATCCCAGCCCAGCTGCCCATTACATACACACAATGCCCAATGGCAACGACAGCCATCCACAATTGTGTAATTGTATAATGGGGAGTCTTATTAGAAAACACGACACACAACGGAAGAAACGCAGTTCAAACTCCATGGCACTACTGCACAGCCTTCCCCCTCCCTAAAGAATCAAAGTTTAAGCAGCTCATGCATTACTAAAGGGAAGATACAGCATGTCTCCCTGCGGTTGGACTCTGGTCCAGTAGTTTTCAAGATCCAATTCAAAGCAGGATAAAAGTAACAAAAGAAGAAGCATCAACAACAAAGATGTTGTTCCATTCACACATTTCCAACATCAGCAGTCATTACAGAAACAAGCACTGTCAGCCTGTCAAAGGGAGGGACAAAGATTCCACCTGTCAGGAGGCATGCTTAGACTTAACACCGAGCTGTCAGCGAGCACAAACTACAATGCACTGCTTGTTCGCTCTAATAGCTACCTTAGTGTAACAGACACAAACACTTCTGGTGGCTGGCAACTCTTTATCCACTAAATTTTGCAGGTGGTATTTTATTTTTTAAACTTGAACAAAAATCCCAACTTGCTTTTGTGCTCTGAGAAAAAAAATGCTTTTCATTTAAAAACATGTGGCTTTTAAAATTCTACCGCTTAGGAAGTTGTCCATGAAAACAGATCTGCATTTGAGACTTATCAGAGCCAAGAAAGTTTGAATTAATGTAGGTTCGCATTATGAATATTTCACCGCTACACTTGTATCTCTGTCAAGAGTAGTTTAAACACTAATTTTATACAGCAGAATGTTTCTACCTTGGCTAGGAAGCTAGAGCCTAACTTAAACACACACACACACCAAAGCTGAAAATACAGGCAGGCATTTCAAAAGACCCTATCACAACTCTAAATCCTTGTAACTTTGGGTACTTGGGTACCTTTAAAATGTAAGGACCAGCATATGGCAGAACACACTTCAGCTGCACAAAATTACCCTGTTGGATTGAACAAAACTCTGCAATACAACAGAACTCTCTGCATAGAGCCTTGATCAGGCAAGACTTCACAGAGGTCATCTGAGCTGCTAGTAGTTAACTGAAATTACCCCAAATCTCTGTACATGATGTCACTGAAACCTTCTCCAATCCACTTTCTCTCAGGGAAGTGCAAGTGTAGTGACACCTCGTGGTTACTGGTGGTTTCCTCCCTTAACCGTCCAGCACAGCTATGCAGAAATTCTCCCTCCATTGAAGAAATGTATTCATATAGAGGAGAATGATTTTCCTATTAATAAGCAAGAAAGAATAATGGGATATATTCTGAGTTTTTCTTGTGATGACCAATAATAAATCATTTCTTAGCTCAGGTCACATCTTCCATGGGAAAAGAAACGTCTCGCCGTCATTAACTTCTTTTCAACTAGTGATAATATATGATCAAATTTTAAGTAATTGAACCAGTAGCATTTAATTAGCTCTGAAAAACTATCTCAGATCATGAATCAGACTTTCTACCTGAACAAGGCTCTCTTACTAGGTTAAAAGTGTATTTCCTTCCATGTGTGATCCATCTTGAATATCTAATGAGGTGCTCTTGGTATATGAATTATAGTTCATATAGCATACATGCATTACAGCAGACACAGCCTCTTTCTTTATGTTGAGCTTCATGTCGTGCTTCAATTTAACAAAATCTTTCTTCAGAGAGTCAGCATTAAGGATGAGTAATTTACATATCTAGCTGCAAAAATTAATAGAAAGAAAAACTTCTTGTTTAAAGCTAGAATACAAAGAACTGCTATGATTTTAGACAAGACCACAGTCACCTTTTTCAGTAAGTTCAGGGCACTAGGTGACTAAAGGCCATGGTGTTTCTGTCCAAACACTGCTTCAGATGGCTTCATTACATGCTGAACAGAAAAAGTCAGCTCAGTCAACTAGTATGTGGGGACATCTGTGGCCAGCACAAAACAGGATTTCTTCTATCCGATTGGATTAAGTATCATTTTTTCACATTAAATTAGCTAAACCACAATCATTAAATGCACAAAAAAATCAGTTTTTATTCACTTTTCAAACATGTTTTTGAAGCTGTTATTATGCTTTTATGACAAGACCTAGATAATTATAAGATTGGAATTTTTTGGCTGAAAAAGAGACAAGATTAGCAAACTTGTTTTGGAAGACAGAAATTAAGACTCACAATCTGCTCAAGTGTCAAACTGTAAACGTTGCCCAATATTTGGCTTGCTCTAGAAAAAAAGATTTTTTGCTACAAACCCCTCTATTTTTAAATAAGCTTTATAGAAAACAGAAAATTCAACAAAATGGATTTTATATCTGTTCTTTTCCCAGCTTATTTGTAGAACAGTTAAAAAAAAGAGATACGTGTTTCTGCTGACTTTTTTTTTCAAATTGCAGAGAGCAAAGGTTTTCATTTTCATAATAAAAATAGCAGTGAAAGCTGAACTGCCTTACTGGATTGGACAAAGCTAGTCTTTACTGCAAATATTTCTTTTAGATGTTATCATAAAATGTAAATACTGTTGCTCTTGATTGCACGTTGACACTCATCCTCGTTATACACAACATTAAAAATGACTGATGGGCTTAATGCCCCACACGTTAAAAGCTGCTCAGAGAGGAAAGGATGTATGACATCCATTATATACACATCCACTTTTAAAAATGTTCATCATGTGGATGGCAGAAATTTCCATGAGAACAGACTCAGATTTACAATTTTATCCTTTACATTAAATAGCAAAAACTCAAAACAATCTTCAGTTCATGGTACTATATTTGGTAGATAACATTTCTATTAGCTCCAGTTGTGCAGCTGACATTAATCCTGAGGTTTTAAGAACATTTTCTTGGCTTTCTTAGGTCTTGTGTTACTATTCTCATCTTCATCTTCATCATGGAGAACACGCTGGTCTCTTTTTTTCAAGAATTTCTTCCCTATCGTTCCCACTAATGTTTCATATCTGTAAAGATAATTAAAAATGGTCAGCTTTTACTGAAATCAGTGCAAGTTCAATGCAGAAAACCACAAATCTAATCAACAATTCAACTAGTATAAAAAGCCTGTCATTAGACTTTTACGAAGCACAAGTACTACGTGATCACGGATTAAATTACTGCTCATTTTGACAGTTTAGGTTTGTTAGTAATCTGGAGCTAGGAGGTATTAGAATGGAATATACGGGTATCAAAAGGCAGAAAATATCTACAAGATTTTAACCCCCAAAGTGATAGAGATTTCACTGAACAAACACCAAAATTCCTGAGAAATCACTGAAGTATTAAATTCTTTTTGTTGTTGCTTTTTGTGTTTCTTCTCCTGCACGTAATACCTAATATATCACATATTTTAAGACATGATCAATACTGGCTAGGAATAATGTACCTTCTGGCCATTTCTTCATCTGACACATCAGCCTCCATTTTATCATCCACTTCAATTTCTTCTTTCTTGCTTTTAGAGTTCATTTGGACCATTAACTTCTGAAAATGAAGTAAGAAATAGCTTAAACATATAACCCTGACACAATGTCAACTATGCTGAAATTCACTGGCAGGAAAAGTGCATAAAAGTTAAGGATCAGTTTTAATCCCGATTTTCCTCATTTGCTGTATTCTGCTCAGGCTAAAACACAGGGCTATAAGAAAAGGTAACGTGCCTCCTTGATGCTAAGCTGAGTTTAGAGTTTGCCTTTGAGAAAAAAGACAAGATATAAACAGGGTTTTCAGTGAACTGTTCTATCCAAGCACCCTCAAATGCACGGCAGACATCTTGAGGAGACCAGACAGTTAGATCCTGATTATTTTTTTATTGTGATGTCAGCACATAGTCTTTCGAATGGTTTTGTTACAGTTGAAAAATATCTGCAAGAATTTACAATAAACTATAATAAAAACCATGAAGCAATTATATGCCAAGTCACGGCGAAAGCAAGTTCAAAATAACTAAAAGAATGCCCCATTAAATCACCTTGCATAGCCGTCCTCACATCTCTTTGTCTTTGTACTTTCATCCTCTTGTTTCAGTTCAGCAGTAACATTTTTATTACTATTTCAGTAATTACTAGTTCTATCAGCATGAATCATGCCAGAAAGAAATGAAAGACTCTCTTGCCCAGAATTTTTACTTTGGAATTTCAAGACCCTACTTATATGAGTAAGTGCTGAATAAACAGGGTTGAATATTTGTAAGACTGGGCTCTGAATTAAATGGCAGGAGTAACAGAGAGCTATTGTTTTGATAAGCTGTATGTGGGACAGTCTTCTCAGCTCAAGGAAGGAAAAATCTGCAGGAGTTATGTAATTACAGACCATCAACCCATGGAGATAAAAGGTTTCTACTTACCAGATGCTACATTGATCAACATTTTGGTTAGAATTGCAGTTTTCCTGCACATGAGAGAATTTACTGAAGGTGCTGCAAAGGCCAGACAGCACGGGGGGTGAACACTAAAATCCCTGTTCCCAAGGGTTTTAATCCTAATGTGAGACCACCTCAAGAGAGAACATTTAAATAGTACCTCAATTTCCGGATTGAATCCTTTGAAGGACATTCTGCCATAAAGTAGATCCTCACATGGCATAAAGCTTCTCTCTTCTATTATAAAGCTCCTGCATGAAACCCCAAACCCAGCATTTGTCAAACAGTGCACTTTAATATAATCAAATTAAACAAATGCAAAAAGCATTTGCTGTCTTCCCCCACACAAATAAACAAAACCACAGTGTATTTTATACCATCAACTACTTTCTGAAGCTTAATTGCTCTGATAAATCTTTCAATGCAAGGAGCTTGGAGTGCAAAGGAATACTGTTTGCCAGCAAAGCTGTGCCAGTTCCACAAGCAAAATTAACTCTCCTGACAGAAAGCACTCTTTGCTGGTAAGATTCCACCTACATTAATGCTTTTGCCAGAATAAAAATACCACATAAATATCACTCTCCAGGTGGCATTACTATACCAGCAAAAGCTTCTAATTAATTTTTCATTGTGATGTTAGACCTGGAATTAGTTGAGTCTGTCAGGATATAAACCACTGTGTAATTCTGTGTTCAAGCAGAGAAAGATTTCCCCTTTCTTCCTCCTTTCAATGAGCCTGGAAAGAAAAGAAACATGACCCTGAGGCGTTCATAACACTTGTGTCAGATAAAAGTACTTCCTTGAACTGTTCCATCCTTCTTTTCCTCTCACACACATGCATCCCTTCCCTTTACCTCTTCATCTCTCATTTAAAACAAACTCCTACAGGCACAGAAAATCATGCTGAAGAGACCAAGCTCATTCTCCTACCTCAAGGTAGGATCAGCTAAACATGAACTACGAACAGCAGAAGTCTATCTGGCCTGTCCTCAAAAGACTTCCAGTGATGAAGAAACCAGTCTCCTTAGGCCATCTGTTCGCATGCTTCAATACCCTCATTGTTAAAAAAAATCTTCCAATATCAAACTTGAACCTTCATTGCTGCAACTGAAGCTCAAATACCTTTTTGCCATATCTACTAACAGTCACGGAAAATAGTTTATGAATGACCTTATTCAACTACAGTTAATTCTCTGGATCCCAGCTTTTATAAATTATATACATTCTCACTCAATAGAATTTTTGTTCTTTTTTTAAAGGACAAAAGTCAAACTATTTTTAAAGTAGTTCCCTCGTTATTTAAAGCGCCTTTCTAAGTAGTGGGAATGGACACTTGCTTCCCTATTAGCTAAGCCTTCCTTTATTTGTGCTTCATCCATTATCTTTTCTATTTCAAAAACAGGATTTGAAGTGCGCTGGACTCAAGAAGACGTGGTCCTGAATGGACCTACACATGTGACTGGAGCTCAATTTACTAACACAAAGTTTCAAACTTTTTTTTTTCAAATGAATGGCAAAAGCAGCAATGAATGAATTGGTCCCTGCCTGAAAGAAAGTAATTACATGCATCTAGAAGAAAATGTGAGTGAAAGAAGACAAAGCGTGCAAGAAATGAAAGTAGGTCAAACTCCGGACTTGGCAACCTTAAGAATGTCCCTGAAAGTAAAAAGCTGTAATGCTAGCCTGTCACTACTTTTTTTTTTAATAGTTATTAGTAATATTTTTGCTAAAGGGAAAAAAACAAATTCTGTCCCCACCCCACAACAATGCAATGGTGACACAAAAGTACACACTTACTCTTTCTCCTTTAGATCTGGTAAATCAAGATACCAGTGTTCTTCACTAATTATCTTCTTTTCTTCCTCTTCTAGTTGTTTTTTAGTTTGTGAATCCAAACCCCTTTGCATGAACTGAAAATAAAGACAAAAACACACAGCTTCAGTCTGAGTATCTTCTGTACAAGCAATAATTACATAATCATAATTATCCATTACATACTTAACAGTTGATATAAGAAGTAAATGCTTTTTGTGATCTTCTCTGGGCTTAATCTGAGTTTGGGCAAATGGACAAAGGAAAAGTAAACATCTGTGGATCACAACCATCTGGACTGACTGGAAGTCAACAGTCAGCCACGTCCGTACTTAGATACAAAGAAAGTTTTGATGGATCTGAGTTGTCACAAATCCACAATTTAGCTAAAACATTTCTACTGTTTCAGCAAAGGCCAGAGAGAATGTAATGTTAATTAAAGATTTTGCTGTATGTCAGAAACCACCCACAAAACCAGCATTGGAGCTGTGACCTAAACGTTGGTCATAGCAGGTTGGTGACTTTTTGAAACTTCTGTATTTTCAACCATCTTCTTTTCTCATATTTCGTGTTACAAACTAGTTTGTGTTTGTAACCCAGAAGGCTAGAACCTGCTAGAACCTGCCTTTGAAATAAGTAACTGAGGCTACGAAAAGAAATCTTCTGCATCCAGCTGTGTTAAAGGAAGATTTTACCAACTCTTAACTTCTCATTGATGACCCACCAAACTACTGGTCAAGCAGTATGGTAAACACCTGCTAACTCACTTCAGGAACAGCCTGCCGAGGTAGTTGAGATCAATAAATTACTTTAGGGTAAGACAGCTAATTCTGCCTAATACAAGGACGTTCCTGCCAATTGCTTTGTCTGTGATAGCCTTTGGCAGGGAACGGGAACAGGCAGATAGGAGCTGTAACCTCTCTTGCAGCTGGGAATAGAAGAGGGCATTTGTCACGGCCCATGACAAATTCCTGAGCGTGCAAAACTACAGATCTGAGATACGTGCAACGTCCCTTACACTTCCGTTTGTATCAAGTCTGGTGCCTGAACTGACTGACAATTTAAAAGTATCGACAAAGTTAACTCACTTCTCCAGGCACATACATGGGAGAAAACAGAACTCTTCAGGACTTTACAGTAGCAATCCTTACATTCTCACGTCCCTAGGAGCTGGGACCTTCCTTTGGGCCTACAGAAAGTGTTTCAGTAACTGCCTCTGACAGAGGTGCACATTTATACCGATATAATTCACAGCAAGAGACAAGGCTACCAGCACTGTTTATACACATTTCTGTACAAAAATTGCCTTGTGGCAATCAAAGCAAACCTGCAGGCACAACACTGCGGAGACGTTTTATATCAACGAATCGTACCCCTTTCATTTAAAGCAGCATCATTTCTGTGTTTAGATAAGCCTGCAGGCTGACAGATAACACACCAGTGGGGCTCTTCTGTCTTTCAAACATTAGCAGAGACTCGGTCATAGCTTTGGTCCGAGCTACAGTGGACTTGGCTTGGGGATAAAGCCCAAGAAGGCATCACAGCACACTTCCCTCCCACAAAAATCCCGCATTACTGAGATTATTTAAAGAATATAGGTAATACATGTATGTAATATGTATTACGTGTACACACCCACATCTTCTCAGTCTTTACAAAATGCCCAGGCAAAACAAACCAAACCCTGACATATAAGCCAATACAGTGTCTCATTTTCCTTTTATATTCCTATTTGCATCCATTTGTACAAGATCTTTAATGAAAGAAAAATTGACTTTTGTTTTCTGAGTCGACCCAAAATATGTCAAAGCTTTCCAATTAAAATTACAGTATCTACTTGAGGAAAATAAGGGAATCTATCATGTGGAAAACCATATTGCTCAAGGAAATTGGTTAGCCAGTCAGAAAACTCAACAGGAGAAATTTTGCTACAAGCACGCAATTAAATAATCATTCCACATTACATTTTAAAGATTATGTTCCTCAAGATTACTACAGGAATAGCTAGATGAAAAAAACATGATTGTATTTACCAGAAATGTAAACACACGTGAATGAATTAAAAATATACCAACTGTGGAAGACGCACAGTATGTAAGCCAGTAACTGCCTGGTTATTTAAAAGTTCCCCCAAGCAACGGGACCTGGATCAAATGGTGCAAGAACTAAAAGCATGAGCCACCGTTTGACATCAAGAGGTGTGCGTAGTCTGGATCTTGGTGAAAAGGGTTTTCACAACACCACCACCGACCACATGCCACCTTTGGGTGCCCCTTCACCTGCCTACTGAATTGTTATGATACATCTTACCTGTGGAGGCAGCTCCTAAAAGATTAATTAAAACATTTGTAAACAGGTTCTGCAGAATCAAAGTGCTAAGCACAAGATCTGTGTCTGACCTTTTCAAAACCTACTCATCTCTTCTAAGCTGGTTACTACTGCTTGGGCTCTAAATTTGCAAATGTCACAGCACCACATTCAGTCTGGTTCCCCACAGACTTTCAAAGAAAAAAATCTGAAAACTAGCCTTTGAAATCTCTGGAGGGTTAATAAACTGGCAAAAACCTGCAGCATAAGTTTCACCTAAGAAGAGAGTATTACATAAAAAAGTCATACAACAAAAGTCAATCATACTGCAATCTAGGTTAAGGGAGTCTTAACTTTTAACTTAACTTAACTCTGCCCTGTGCTGCTGGCTAACTAAGCCCATCATGTACTTACCTTTGAGAGTGAGGCAGGATGCGTTTTGTTTCCCCTGTGTACAAATGTTAGCCTTTCATTAGCAGTACCTATTAATTGTGGTAAATATTCCACAATCTTACTGTAACAGAGTCCACTTTACATGAGGATTGAACTGGTCAGCTAAACACCTTTCAGACAGTATCTGAAACATGGACCCACATAAATAGGTGAAAAAAACCCCACACGTTAAATAAAACACCACAAGCAAGAAGCCACAAAGGCCCATGATAATCACTTATAAAAAATTAATGAATACTAACACTAAAAAAAAAAAAAGGCAATCCAACTTTCTAGTATGTTTTCCAACAATAAAGACTCATCCCTCACAGGAGAATGTACTTTACTGAATTAGGTGTTGTGTTATGCAACGTGAACCGGAACCCAGTAAGCAGATGGCCCTTGTGTTTGTGACTGGGAAAAGATGGAGGAAGGTGGTAAATGGACTGACGTTGTGCTTGGGTACTTTCTTGGCTATCAGTAGAAACAGACAAAAAATGAAACCCTGTCTGGAGCAGCTCATTAAAACAGCCTCTTGCTAGTGAATTTTGAGCAAAAAGCTGTAAAGAAAAAGCAAACAAAGCCACGTGCAAAGTACGAGACACAGGAGAGACGCTCGTGCCTGTGTCAGAACAGGGCAGAAGCTGCGTGTCCACGTGCAGGAAGGGAAAACATCCCCAAACCCTGCAAGGGGGACCCAAATGCGGGGCCCGGAGCACCCCGGAGGGACGGCCACGGCGGCTGGCTGCCCGGAGGGCGGCCCCATAGCTCAGGCCCTGCCCTGCCCGGCCCGGCCGCCATCTCCTCGCCCCCCCGCGGCTCAAGCCTCATGCCTCCCTTTCCCCTCCCCGCCCGCCGCCCCCCGCCTCACCTTCATGCGCAGCAGGTTCTTTGACAGCTTCGTCTTCACCTCCCCGGCCATGGCGGCCGCGGCGCTGGCACTAGGCCGCGCTGGATCCCCGAGCTCGAGTAGCGCCGCGGCCGCGCAGGCCGGGGGGGGAGCCGGGGGAGGAGGCGGCGGCGGCTCGGCTCCACCCTCCGCGATCGGGGCCGGGCCCCGGGCCGAGGAGCGGCGCGGCCTGCGGGAGCCGTCAGGGGGGCACGGCCGGTGCAAAATCTGCAATTAAAAACCAGCAGCTTTGCTGTATAGAGCTGGGTGTATGGGGTGAGGGGGAGTGCCTTCGTGAGCAGGGTATAAATCGATATGAAATGGCAAATTAGTAGGGGAAGCTTAGATTTCTTATCAGTGTTTGTGCGCTCTGGAGGCTTATGGGTTTATCCATGCTTTTCTGATGTTTATAACAGAAAAGGAGAGATATTATAAAATCTTTTACATATTGGCATTTGGAGACTGCTCGATTTGTTCAGCTTTCAATTTTTTAAAATAAGCATTGACTTTTACTTGTAAAAAAGCCACAGGTTAGTCAAACGTGGTTAAAACTGTAAAGCAAGTAAGTTCAAAGATACTACAAGAAGTTTCAAGGCTCTGTGGGTCCTGGATCATGATTTTTGAATTCAAGCTTGGCAGTGCTATCTTTGGGCTGCCAGGCTGGGCCCTGATATCTTAAACAGAAATCCTGATAGGAAATTGCCAGTTGATTCCCAGTCATAAGCAGGAACCACAATTTTTGTATATATCCTCATAAATCAGATTTCTGATGCCTGTTTTGACATTTGGCACATAAAGCAGGTAGTAAAGTAGTAAGAGTGAGAGTTCAGCGTTCAAAACTAATGAACTGGTGTGCTCAAAGTGCAAGATGCAGGTCAAAGTGAGCTTGAAGAATTTTTAAAGATTTTAAAGATTTATGATCTAATAGCGCCCACAAAAACATACAATGAAGAGCAAAGCTTGATTGCAGTGGAGAGGAGGAGGAATTATACAAATCTAGGCATATTTATTACACAGTTAAGCCCAATGGGTTAAAATGCCCACAAATAAAGCACATTCAGAGCCACAGCCACTTCAAGGGTGAGCCATAACACTGAATTTAATTTTCATATAGGCAAAACACCTTCATTTTGAGGCTCTGTAAATGAGTTGGGAGGTGCTCTGAAACTCCAGGCCCCAAAGAGAAAGTCTGTGTGAGTTTGGGAGCTTTCCGGCTTCATTCAGCCTCACCGTGTTTAGATCCTTCTCTATTCACTGCATCACTAACAGTTACCAGCACTTCCCATCAAAAGAAAGCTGGAAGAAGTTAGCAGTTTTCCAAATACAAATGTGCGTCAAAGAATGACTATACTTGTATCTTAGTAAACAAACCAATAAGGGAACACTGTTGGTTAATACGACAGCACTGTACCTCCATTAGCTCCCCACTTTTGGCCTTATTTTCTTTTTGCCATGCATTCTAATAAAGTATTTGCTTTTTGTTGATCATTGTACATTGGAGCCCTGTGTTTAATTGCATAGCTTTCAATGTCACTCAGGTTTTTTATTATTATTATTTTCTTTTCTGAGTAGTTTCAGTTCATTTATAGTCTGGAAACATACTTCAAATGACTCCTAAATACATTGCTGTGTACCCACCAGTACGTCTCCAGCCACCGAGCAGTGGCTGTGCCTGGTTTGCTTGGCGCCCTTTGCGACAGCTGTTCCCAATTCCTTGCGTATCGCCCTGTACTGCTGGCATAACAACACGTACTGTCAGTCCCTTCAGTCCCTTTCTTCAGCAGCCTCTGCTTACAATATTTTGTGGATGCAGCCATGGCACACACCAGTTGCATGATGCATTTGATGTGATACTACCAACTCTTTAATCTTTGTAATATAATCTTAAATGGCTTGCAGGAATGTGGTATCTAGCAGGGGGGTGGGAGGTGGGGAGGAAACAACGCAAGGGGTTTTGAAGTCATCTAACCATAAGGATGTGTGTCCCTTGGTGAGCAAGAGCTTGGGATCAACAGTCTCAGCCCTGTGGTACCCCATGAATGGTTGGGGTCTAGGTGCTGCACCACGGACTCGCACAAAGATGCTGCTGTTTGTTGTCTTGTGTGCCAGAACATCAGCTGACAGCCCGCCTCGATGCGTTCAGGCAGACAGGGAGAAGTGTTTTGCCGTAAACGCAGTACGGGCTGTGTGATGTTTATTTAGAAAAGTGGAGACTGTAAAAAGGCTGCCACAGAATTTGATCTATTTCGGCAGTAAAAAAGCCTAAAGGAAATTTTTGGATTACATCTGCCATCGCTAGAATTGGATGGGGAGGTTATAGATAACAATCAGCTGTCTCGTGGACCAGATTATACTGTCTGGTAAATCTGAAGACACTCCATTGATTATAGGAGAAATGTTTATGATTTACTGGTGGTGGTGGAGGCAGGGCAGAGTAGAATCCAGCCCTGTAAAGATGCCTGCTTGTTAGACAGGGTGAGGGTGAGGAGACAAGGTAGAAGGGATGCTCTGTTTAGAAAAGATACAAGGGTCATTGTAAATGACAATTAGACAGCTCTCCCCCAGCTCTGACATGGCAGCTCTGTTTTCAACCTGAAAATCCTTTTTTTTTTTTTTTTTTCAAAAAGAAAATGCTCAGGGAAATAACTCAGGGGAAAGGAGCTCCATCTCATCAAAGATTATGCATTAAGCAGACAGATAAAAGATCTTTATTCCTAGGAAACGCAGTCCCTTCTCTCTCCAGTAATTACAGAAGTCAAATCAAAGTTGCTGTTAACGTTATTTAAGAAGTAATCTCTCTTGCAACAACACAAGTGACAGTTGTGAACTAATTTCATGCCAACGGGATCTAATCTGAGGGAACTCATGGGTCACACTTTCTGTAACCTTTTATTTATTCATATTTTTGCAGTCTTGTAATTTTAACACGAAATTGGTATCTCAGACCTTAGACCAACCCATCAGTTGACTCAATTTTTTATGAGCTGTCTTTGAATCGTGAAGCACCTTTTTACATGTCTCAAAATACTCAAAGCCCTTTTTTTTCACCCTGCAAATATCAAAATTCTTATAGTATGACAGGTGAGTCATTAATTTGTGTCAAACTCCTCCACTGTGTTTTAAGCGAGGATATTATGTGTTTTTCTCTATGAATGAGGAAAAGAAAATGAGAAGGAGAGCTGCCGCAGGTGTGTTTGCAAACCTGAAAGAGAAGTGTGAAATGCTGGCTATGACGGGGTGGAATCAGACACGCAGCTCCGTGCCCTGTGCTCTGCACAGAAGCAGTGTGAAATTCCCCAAGCAGCAGACACACGGTTTTGGGATTTGGTTTTTCTCTCTCTCGCTCCCACCAAGCCGTGAGCCGCTAATGCATGCAGCACATCGACAAGTCCAAAGGTCCTGGGTGGCCGGGGATTTGTTCCAATATTTATTACCTTTGATGCATGCATGCATAACCTGCCGGCCCATCCGCTTTGTACCTAACCCACAGAGGACACACGGGTTTGTTACAGCTCTCAGCCTCAGTGTGCGGCACGGCAGCTCCGGCTGCCCTGACTCATCCTCGTAGCGTTTGAAGTCCCCTTTTCTGGCGTTGGCACCGGGTTAGGTGGCAGCTGACACACACCGAGTGTTCCTCGGCTAACCCCAAGGTTTCTCGTGGCTGGGCAAAGAATGAAGCAGAAGCTCAGCTCGTGTAATTTAGGTAGCACAGATGCTTAAGCACGATTCACGTTGCTGATGCTTTCCTTTTAATAGCCTTACACGGCTTACAATTTATGCAGTGCGAAAAGGTGTGACTTAAAAAAAAAAAGTGCTTGTAGCAAAACAGAGTTACAAAATCTCCAGAACAACCAAGCTGTGTTTTTATCCAAAAAAAAAGTGCCTGTTGTCAGTTTGGGAGAAGACAATTAATTCTAAGTGCTTTTGGCTGTCTCAGTGGCAGGGTGACCTTTATGTGAATAAATACAATAATTCCATTTGATTACAGAAAGAAGCAGCTTGATAATGGTAGCTCCCCATCTTCTACCATCACCTAAAGTGCAGGGGGGAGCAGACACCAGCCTGTCATTCTGCTGGCATGCAGATAAGCCTAAAAATTTGATCTTGTGTTACAATAATTTAACATCTCCCATTGCTAGGAGTCAGAGCAGAGAGAGTGACTGACTGGAGAACAGTGCAGAGAATGCTCCTCTTTGCTTTCCTTTAAAAATCGAGATGCATTTAACTCTTTGTTTTTGATGGAATCACAATTAAAAGAGAAAAGGAAAATATCAACCTTCCATTTGTTAACTATAAAAATGCAATCTGGCAGTGCTGCTGGTGGTTTGCTATTTCCCAGGTCAATAAATGGCTCCCCTGACTTTAATAAACATTGATGCTGCAGGCTTGTTCTACAGTGATTGAACCTTTTTATAGTTTCAACCACTCACATCGTATGAAAGCCTGAAGATTTTTTTTGATTTTTTTTTTCTTCCTTTTTCAGGAAGGTTGGTTCTGATTGATTAAATTGTCATTTTCTGAGTTAGTTGCTGAATTATAACTTGGCATTTTTAACCGTGTGATTTGTTTAAAGAGACAGCTTTTTGATATAGCAAACCAGCTGAGAATTTTTAAGCAGTAAAAGGAAGTTTTACTCACTTTGTTCTCAGCCTTTCATCACTGCCTGCCAAAAAAAAAAAAAAAAGCTCCTGAAAACAATGTAGGGGCTCTGATATGAGGAGAAGGTACTTAGATTCACACACATTTCTTCCTTATTTCATCATAGATCTGATCTGGTGGTATTCTATTGCTTTTGATTAGTAGTTGGACACCTCCTCCTTGTTAACATGTTTATCCTTCCAAGAAGAGAAGGGGAGGAAAAAGGAAGGGAAGGGAAGAGTAAATGTGAGTGCTGCTCAAGGTGATATTAAGTGGCAGAACTGTACTCTGGACAAGCTGATTTATTCCTTAATAAGTAAATGGATTTCTTTGCACTAAAATGATGGGCTCTGAGCATTCCTAAGTCAAATAAATGCAAGGTTTTCACCTGCATACAGTCTGTGCCTGGTTCAAGGGACATAGACCTTGTAATTCTTTAGATACTGAGCAAATGAATGCATCACATAGACATGATTTTTTGATTTAACTAGCTGCCACTTTCCTTCTCGGTGGATAACTGCTTGGTTTCAAGGCCTGTTTTATTTATTTATTTATTTTTCTTTCCTTCTCTCCCCCAATTTAAATCAGTGTTTGAGACAGTAAAGCTGAAATGAATGAGACTCACATAAAAAAACATGTGTGTTCAGAATGTGTTTGGAAAGAAAGGCCAACAAAACTGTCTTGTAGCACATAACGGGGTGTCTTTGGCTTTTGATTTACAGTGCCTGCAGGGGAAATGGAATAATCTAATGGGCCAAACATGGGAGATCTTACATTTGTTCACTGCAGTGTTACCCTGGTTGGACTTTGAAACAGTGCTTAGCTGTGGAAATCTCACGGTGTCAATATGAAATACTGAAGTCCAATTATACTTCTGCTTGTACACTTTCCCCTCTCTGGCCATTTCAGCTTCTGCTCTGAAATAATAACTTACGACAGCAGAAAGCTGAATTTCAGCAGTGAATTATACCCCTGGCCTCTACATTTAATTGCATGATTCTGCAGGAAACCACAATCCGTCTTGGTCCCTCAAATCCTTTTTGCCTGTGTCCCTGTGTTTCTCTACTGTTCATTCAAAACCTTAAAAGTGCAAAATAGCTGCACGAAAAGAGGGCGAATTGTGAAACGAACATTTAAACTTCTTACCTGCCACCGATTCCTGAAGATTTTTCACTAAAAAGGAATGGGTAGAGCTCAGTATCACTGGGGTATGAAGTGCTGCAGAACGTGGATGCTTTCCTGCAGCGCTGCTCCTGCTGGTTGTCCAAAAGAGGGGTCAGGAGGCCACTTTGCATGTACCTGTCCGGGTACGATCCTGCTGGCCAGGTGCTTTACAGGATGGCCATTTTCCCCCACAGTACCGAACTGAAGGTTTGACAGCAAGATACTGATGCACGAACAAATGTTTAATAACAAAAGGAAGAAGCGAGGTGTTCTTCTGCAGCTGTTAGTAACCACAATACGATAACATTTTCAGGAGAGTCACTTGTGTTCATTTCAAAACCATCTTGAGGCCATTTTGCAAGGTAGGGAATAAGCTGGAACATGAAAAAGGGTAAAATATTCATTAAAGCTGTAATGATTTATATCATAACATTATGAGGTAGCACACTTTACCTCCGTACAGTTCCTCAATGAATGTTTTCCTAATTTCCATAAGTAATTGACCTCTCATTAGCAACTCATTAGAAAAATTGAGGTGATGTGACAAACGCAAACCCACTGTGACAGTGAGTCTGCAAGTGAATAAATTATTGAAAACTGATGGATTCAAAGTGAAGGACCACAGGAACTTATTTCTTTGACTGCAGAAGATTTCATTTACGTCTGTAAAGTAAATAACGTTCATGTAAATATACATATCTGCACACTCAACAGTTCTTAAAGCCATGCTTCAGCTCATGGCTGATTTTCAAACACCATGAACCTTCACATCTTCTCTTGCAAGTGCATAGGAAAAGGAATTAGCCAAATAGTTCAGAACATAGGCAAGTCCCTGGTTCGTCAAAGATGCCAAAGCTGAAAAAACCGAGTACAAATTCTGAAACACGGGCTAAGCACATGGCTTAGCTCTTCAAGGAACTCAACATCAACTGGTACTTCTCAATGGCTCCAGTCTAGATGTGACACCTACCAAAACAGGGCTAATGCTGAATTCTTGCCTGTGAGCAGCATTTTCAGAAGGGAGGTGGCTGCTGCCTTTTTTTTCGTAGCCACTGTTAACCAGCATGTGAATGTTAACAAGCTCAATAACAGATTTTGCACGTACCGAAGTGTTAACTTTAATAACCTTCTATATCTGCCTTTTTAGGGATCAATAAATTGATTTCAAGCTAGTTCTTCATCACTGTAATATTGGGAAGAGCGAGCCTGATGTTTAACATAAAGTTTTATGAGTCCTGGATGCCCCTGGACAAATCCAGAAAAGAGCCTTTTCTTTTTCAGTATGTCCCGATAACCACCTGAAACTTATTTGAAAGTAACCCAGTTTATGGGATCCAAGTTAGCTTTTCATTGTAAAGCTACATAAAGATGAGAAAGGCAAAAAAAATCCATTTCCAAAAAGTCTTGTAGAACAAAGATGAGATAAACAGATGCACCGTCATGACCTTTTGCAATACCAGCTAGGAAACTGCAGATCCTCTAAGGAAAATAAAAGCAATGGAGTGCTAATGTAAAACAATGGGAAAAACCACTGGTTTAGGGCTGCCCTGGCAAAAAGGCCAGTGAGAATCTCTTTTAGCGTAGGTGACCATCTGTTTTGCTTTGCCAACTGAACTGCAGAAGAAAGGAGGCACTGAAGAGGTCATGAGGAATCTCCTGTTATGGAAGAAAAATGTATTTTTAAAAGCTCACTCAGAAAAATCAGACTACTTAGCTTTCCACGACATTTTAAAAGAAAAGGTTGAAGAGAAAAGAGATGATAAGTAAACAGTGAAGTTTCATGGTATATTGATCGCACCATGCCATGGGGCTATACCAAGTAAGTAGTTCTGTGGCATTGCCCTTTTTTCTTTTTTTTTTTTTTCCTGCAAATCCTCCGGGACCTACTCATTGGTTTCAGCCCAAATACAGAGTGAAATCTCCTCTATAAAGGGTTTTAGAACCAGCTATCACCTCTTGCTAGATCCATAGCTGAAATGAATTGCAGAGCTGGGTAGGAAACCAAGCATGATACAAAAAGGGAAAGCTTAGGATATGTTACCCAAACATCTGTCTTACATTCAACATCTCCTCTAGGATTTTCAGGACTGTCATAGAAATGACGCTTTTAAAGTCCTGGACAACCATTAAATTGGTGTAAACCTTCATAATGATGTTTATTATCAAGTCTCTCTGCATAGTGCTGTATGCTCTTCATTAGAGCCCACCCTTCCCACTCAGTTGCACACTCCTACACCGCACTACAAGGATGACTCACGGGCAGAATTTCTTTAGGATTTAGGAATACATTTGGATGTCAGCCAGTTGTGGAAAATATGCATACTTCCTCTTATACCCATGCACGTACTCAATATATTGCTTTACATATGGGATCTGAATCAGTAATACTAAAAGCCTGAAGTTGAAGGAAGAACAAAATGCACTTACAAACATGTTCCTTGCTAAGGTGATTTTTTTTTTTTAAAATCATTTATTCCATCATTTTGTGAGAATGAAATATTGCATGGTATATTTCATGATGAAAGTAACTACCAAAAGAAAGAATATTTGGTGGAAATAACACCCCCAAAAGAAATAATGTTCTGTATATGGACTGAGTTTAAAGAAGTCATAGTGCTAGGCATAAAACTAATAATTTAACTGAAGAAATTAAAAACACTCCCCTTGCTTCCCCAAAAAACAGAAGGAAAATGCTCACTTGTGGCAAAGACTTTGGAGTATACCTGTACTGCCTGTTAGTGGGCTCTCTGGTTACCCTACAACTATCTGCCTTGCACCTTTATGCCAAAAGCTGCTAATGGGAAAATGAGATTATCATCATTACGTCTCCGAACATGATTTCCAGACCTGCAATATCATGTCAGAGTCCCATGTGGCTAGCAAACCTGCAGGTGTTCAGAAGCCCACCAAAATAGCCTTGAAAGGGCATCATAAGTAACACCAAGAAATCAGCTTTTCTCTTGTTGTTCTTGCAGCACATTTTAGTTGTTGTATGCAAAATGGTTTAATATCACCTTAATCCCAGCTTGCCATGTGAAAAATGACCCTGTCAATTTGATAGAGAGGTAGAATATTGAGAAGTGGAACATTTTGTCTAATAGGGGAGAGCTGACAAAGACAGACGGAATGATGCTTAAGTGGATAAAATTGACTTGATTGTGAATTCCAAATGAAATTAAAAATATTACACCAAGATTTACAGGGTTTGTTTTCTGTCTTTTCTGTGCTTGCTTGTGCCATTATTATTTCAGTTCAGCAGCAGTATTATTTTCTTTATTAATAAAAGCCAAAGGCTGAATATCGCAAGACATTTGGCAATGCTGATATAAGTTGGAACTCCCAGTTGTGAAGAGGTTGCCTATCGATGTTTTTATTATCAATCCTTATGAGGGCTAACCCTCACTGCAGCAGCCTCAGTGAACAAGCGTTGATGTAGGCAATAGCATCCCTTATTTCTCCAGCTGCTTAGAATAGCTCTGCAAGGATGGGACCCACAACCCTGCTAAGTTCCTGCAATGAGTATTACCATAGCTGGTCAGGACAAGGCTTGGGTGGGAGACACCATAGGGAAATTGTCTGAGAAAATTATTTTCTTAAGATTTTCAGTAGCTGCTATAAAAAGTCTGAACTTTTATCTACTTCTCCCCTGCTCTGCTTTATAAACAAACATGACACTTTATTCTACAAAGTGATTTCTTTCTGAGTTATAGAACCACAGAAAAAGCATATAAAACCCACAGACCTTATTATTTTTGGATTCTTGAAACTCAGAATTGATTTAAACCAAGTTCAGCAAGTAATATTTCATCCTCATCTGAGAAACTATATCCTGGGTTTCAGACAAGAGTAAATTTTTATGGGCACGTTGTAATTATAAACCCTTGAGAAACAAATTTGTAATGGGGACACCAGCACCAAGCTCCGCTGTAGTTGCTCTGTAGAGTGCTGACACGAAGAGGCTGAAAATCCATCCTCCCAAGAAGGAGCTTATTAAAAGACTGCAGTAGTTTTAATGACTTTTTTTGTGACATCAAAATTATTTCATTTGGAATCACAGAGCATCTCTGCCGCTGCGTTTTTGCAGGTCTGAGGAGAAAATACTGCTGCAGCTTCAGCACTATGAACAGTGACTGAGGGAAGCAATCCAGGCAGATAAATCTGGGCTGCTACTCCATCCTCTGATGATGGGAGATGTAAATTTATCTGCTTAATTACAGCAGTGTATAATAATTATCACCAGGAAGGCAGGAAAAGTGTTTGGAAATACCATACAGGTTTTGCAAATGATCTGGGTTCCGCTTTTCCTCCTAAATTGATGAATAATAGCTGAAGTGTCAGTGATAACTGAACTCGAAATGAGGAGGTTTGGCTCACATCAGATATTTGGAGACTGATATTCAGCTCTGTAGAGATTCTGGATTGATTTTCATGCAATACTTCAAGCCAAATGGGTATTTTTCAAGCAATACCCATTTCTGATTGGGCTATCTTCTTACTATTTATCTAGTGTCATTTGTAGCCATGAATTCAAATTAAATCAGGACAAGGTGCTTGGCCCAAATGTATCACGCCATAAGAGATTAAGTCCTTTTCACTTGATCAACCTTTAGCCACACTTCTCAGCTCTACAGGTAGGACACATCTCACAGGTGAACAAATAACTTTATCCTCATTTTTGAGGTGCTCAGGGAGCCCCAGAGCACATCCTGGCCCAGAGGCAGAGCTCCAGACCCAAGCTGTCCTCTGCTGCAAGGCACAGCCTCGTGTCCCATCCTACAGCCAGGCTTTCACCCACCTCAAAGCCCAACATCTCGCCTCTGGCGGCACATTTGGTGACTTTCATAGAATCTCCTCGAGTTTAGTCCCCAGAGGAAGGGGCTGAAGCTTTGCATGGGCTAAAATCAGACGTGTGAGACAACGTGTGGAGGCAACAGCATGCAGCGAGTTTGGGAAAGCAGGCAGACTGCTGTGGGCTGAATGGGTAAAACGATTCCTCTAGGAGACAGCCCAGTTTGTGTTACAGCCTATGAATCGAGGAACTTTCGGCATTATCTATTTAATTGGTCAGACAGTGAAGAGGGGAATGGAGAAGGGCAGAAAACCCAGCTTCTCCCACAGGGTGCCTGGGTAGCCAAAACCAGCTGTACAAATCGGGAAGCACAGCAGGGCTAGGGAAGTTTGGCAGGGTTTGAGGAGCTGAGTAATTCTGGGCCCGTATGCTGAGGGAAAAATCCCACAGGTTCCCTGTCATCTGGGCCAGTTCAGTCCTACACGCAGAGCTCACCCAGGGGCTGAATCCAGCCCCTTCTCAAGTTCATGGCAAGGCTCCCGCTGGCTTCAGCGGAGGCAGGATTTGTCCCTTAACAAGACGATCATATTTGTATTCAATACCCTGCAACTTAAAATGAGGATTAGCAGAATTAAACTCTAATTTGTATATCTCAGGCTGCCAAACTGCAATTAACTTTTGTGCATTTGAATTAACAGGGAAAATTTGTTAACCACCTTTTCCTCATGGAATTATCATTTTACACTTCTGGAAAACTTCTCCAGAATCTGAAAAGTAGCCCACACCCCTGTGAACCTACTCCTCTTAATATCCTGTAGTTATTAGAGCAGGGAACAATTTCTCACCCTGTTGCTTTCACAAGCACCTTCTGCTTGCCCAGCATCGTTGCGGTGCTGCGCACCTTGCTGATTTGCTTCGTGTTGGCCCCGGGCTGCACAGACCACACAGGGCACTTTTCACAGGAGTCAGGACTCACAGCTTTAAACCCACCCAAGAATAAAACCTACGTGCATAGCCCCTAGCAGATATCACAAACAGCTGCTATTTTATGCTGTTTTTTAACCACGCAACATGCAAGCTAACAATCCCTTATTTCCTTCTCCCATGCAAAGCTACGAAGGGCATGCAGGTTTTCCCTGAGTGCTGGGCACACACATGAAGATTGGCATGGTAGAATAAAGGCAGCATAAAGCAATTGGAGTTTTCTGCCTTATTTTCTGCTCTTCTTTTCTTGTATGTGCCCAGCTGGACTCAGCCTTACATGTACTAGGGCTAGTAATGCTCCAGTTGGAGCTGAACACTTGCAGGGTGTCTGCTTTCCTGCAGCATTTTTCCATGGGCTGTAGCACACCCTCCCCAGTGTATGAAACAGGGGTTATCTTAACTTGAAACTTAACATTCCTGGGAAAAAAAAGAAAAACAAAAAAAACACATGTAATTTCAGTTGTTTGTTTTTTTTTTTGTTAGGGGAGAATATATAAGAACAGATAGCTTTTGATTTATGTACCACCCTTTTATAATAAATACATTTGTAACAACTTAATGAAATTTTGGAACAAAAGTTCTTCTACAGAAGAATAATCTTTAACTGGTGTGAAATGCCTCCCTGGGACTTTGTCAGGTTTTAATTTCAGTTTGAATAAATTATTTGAGACACCAGGCTAGGAAAGATAAAGGTGAATTTCATCTACTTCCAGCTCACCATAATGGAAATAATAACTACTTTAGCCAAAAACAAGTTTCCAATTAGTTTCTCTAAAATAATATTATTCCCTTTTATACAGATACTGTAGCTCATTTTGGAACCTAATTTTGATAATATATAAACATTTCTAAAGCTGCTATTCCCACTGAAAGGATGGCAAGTGCAGACTTTGACAGCACACGTTGGGAGCATATCTGTACTAAAAAGCAGTCTTTGCTTTTCTTTAAAGAATCTTACAGAATAATAGTAGAAAAATCAAATTAAAAATCTTCTTAGTGATGAAGTCATCTGTCCCCAAAGACTTTATTTTAAGTGGCTGGATAATGATCATTAGACAAGACATTCTGAAATTATAAAATTCATTTCTTCTAGAAGAGAGATAGTCAAACTTTAAAAAAAAAAAGTGCTTTGTGGGGAGGGGGACTTCAAGACACAGGAAAAGCAAAATAATGCTGGCTCTGAAATGCAGCTGAAAGTGGCTAATTCATTTAACATCTTAAATTTGGAAGCAGACACTAATGTTGCTTGGAAAATGAAAAAAAAAATCTCAAGACTAGGTTAATGTGCTTGAAAAGATCCTTTGAAGGGATGTAACAGGACTATGCTCTGCTCAGTCCCACCTAGCAACCTCTTCTGTTACACCACCATCAATATGTCTGTACAATTTAGCAAAAAGGAGTGCTTCTGTTTAGGCAGATAGCTTTTACACAAGACAAGAACACCAAGATCCAGTATCCCATACAACATACTGTACTCACAAAGATAACATCCATGCAGTGCAGCAATCCACAGCAGGCCTGATCAACAAGTCTCTGAGTGAGTCCCTCCAGCAGGCAGGTGATCTGATCTTCCGTGCCCCTGCAAAGGTGGAGGTGGAGCTCTAGGATTTGTCTTGGACCTCACTTGGGAGCACATTTACCCCCCAAACCTCCCATACTAGCCTCTCCTCTACACCCACACCTTGCTAGAGCAAGACTTAAAGCCCCCAAACCACACCTTTAAAGGCCCTGAAAAGAAGCGTGATTTGGCCAAAAGCACAGCAGCTGTGGAGCTCACCAAGGCCTTTCAGCTCCTGCTTAAAGTCATCGGGCTGGAGGCATGTGCCCCGAGCATTAGCTGCCTAAACGAACTTTGCATCCCAGCACAGCATCACTTCGTTAGCTCTTCTGACTAATGCGATATAAACGTGGTGGTTTCTGCCCACACAGTAATGAATAAAAGCAGTGACACGTACGGTAACAGGAGTACGGCTTGAACTCTGACCTCGTGTGAAGGCAGCCGAGATGTGTAGCCCTGTTGCTTTTTCCGTCCCTGCCGAAGCAAAGGAAAAAAAAAAAAAAGGAATATTACTGAACAGAATTTCAAAGACAGAACAAAAAGGCAGCATGAGGTAAAACAGATGTATTAAAAAAAAATTAAAAACTGCCTTTCATAATGTATAAGCCTCGTTATCACATAATCACATATACATGTGTGTGCAAAACTATGATGGAAAAGATCTTCTGGGATACCCTGACAGTTCCGGTGATGTTTTTGGACATTTTATGGTTTACTCTAGCTGTAATAATGGATCTACTGTTAGAGAATAATGGAAAACTATTCCATACTGAAAGCCTGGACAAATAGCTGGGATGTATATTTTATGAAGGTAGCTCATGCTGACATCAAAACCTCCTCTTGGTCTTACTGGCTTGGGTGTGGGGGCCTTTTAAGCCAGTACCTTTTCTCTGCCAGCTGCCAACATGAAATACTGCAGAGGAAAGTGTAAAGATCAGGCAGGAGGCAATTGTAAAACAATTCACCCTTCACATTAGGCCCCGGTCTTCCTTTTTTTGTAACTTCTTGCTACCCAAGTTTTATGTGAGCAAATGATTGCGGAGTAAACCTCTGGCTTATGGTGTGACATGGTGTTAACAAGAGACTCTTCCAACTCCTGTGATGATACAAAAAAGTTTGTCATAAACCGCCACCAAAGGGCCATTCGTCACCTGTCAGACTGACATCTGCCCATAAAGCCATCCAAAAGGTTTTGAAATAAAGCATTTGCAAACATCTAGTGCTGGTAGCAGATGTAGAGACTGAAAAAGACCTCACGGCCCCATGAATTGCACTAAATAATTAGACCAGTTCAGGCAGTTTGTCACGCAAAGAAGGAGGGTAAGAAAACGAGGGCAAAGCTGAGCAGAAGTTGGAATTAGCAATTGCTCTTTGTGTGTGTTAATGCAGAGCAAGATATATATTTATGTTTGCTTTAGCCTTAGTTGTTAAAGATGTTTTATGTGCGATTGGGACCCAACTCAGCCAGGGCAACGTCATTCTGCAGGTGGGATTAGCTGACAGGTGGGGTATGCTGAAATCTCACCTTGCCCTGCAGAAAAAAAAGGTGTATTTTACAGAGCTGTGTATTACTTGGTGCGAGGTAAAAGCAATCCTTTGAGAGCTGGAATATGGATTTTATATTCCATGAAAACTGCCTCATGAAACTGTGCATTAAATGGGTTCTTAGATACACGTAGCTCAATAAGTAAAACTAATAACTCTACCCATGCAATAAGGAAACGAGTCAGTGGCAGTGTGGAAAAATAAAGGAAGGAGAGGGCAGTTAATCATGTGTATGCTGAGGATCTTCCCCACTCGGGGAGCAGAAGGGGGCCCGTCATTTTGTCAAGTTGCATGTAGAAATCATTGGCTGGAGAAACAGTAAAACTTGTGTTTGATGGAATGGAAACTCAAAACCGGCATAAACAGAACCACTCAAAAATAATGAAATGGAGTTTAAAAGGCTTTATCGCATTCCAGGTTCAGCACCAGCAGCTGAATTTACATATTGCAGAAAAGCAACTGCGGAGGTGGAAACCAAGAAAATGCTGTTAGAGACGGGAACACAGAGCCAAAAGAGTCCCAGGAGAGTGATAGCAAATTCAGAGTTGCTGAATGTTTCAGGGTAATCCTTGAGGACTTTGAGTTTCTCTCAGTCCTTCCCATGCAGAAAGAAAAGAGTTAATAAATACTGTTAGTGCTTGGGGAATCACTCACAAGGGATCTTTTGGCAGAGTAATCTTCATATTTAGAAGTATTTTCTCATTACATGTAATAGGATGATGAACTGAGAAATGATCTCAGCCACTTACGATTCTAAAAGCCCCCAGCCTGAATAATCTATGCTGATTTAGAGATAATAGCATCAAAGGCATAACTCATTTAGCACAATGTCCATTTACTTACTCTGAAGACTTTCGCTTCCCTACAACTATTTTTACAGACACTTATAAAAGTTGATAATGATATAAAAAGAATAACATAATCAAAAAATGACAAGCGTACAGCAAGAACCACTTTGTCCATGGATGCACTACAGACATACAAAACCTGTTCCTAGTGAAGTGCAATACAAATTCAAAGAGAAAGAGAAAGTGGAGAGCACTCCCATTCTGCACTCATTAGAGTAAAAAAAACTGACAGAAAGGATGCTTTTGTGTGCAAGAAGCTGCGGTGGCATTTATGAGCTGAGAGCTGCACGCTTCCCGTGCCAATAAGAACATGTACAGCTTCTCTGATGTGGTTTCTCTTCGATAAAGAAGTAATGCTAAGCCTTGATTTCCTGCTGCATCTGCTTAGACTTTGCTCTTTTGGTGGCAGAAGCCATACTTTATCATGTCTCTGTACATGGTCTACAAGAATATGTCTCTGCAGTGGGCTCTCTGTTCTCCTACAGCATGTGCACTAGCTCACTAGCAGAGGCAGCTGTCCCCAATTGCTCAGGATCACAGCCAACAGTTTCCCCATTTTGCTTCCAAGTCCTCATGACTGTAACATCCTATTTTCAGGGAAAAAATGTTTTCCTATGCATGGGACAACAAATGTCAGGCTGACCTAAAGAGCACTCTTTCCCTACATTTCCCTTGGGTTCTCTCCTCTTCAGAAGGTGATGATGAGCTCTTTCAAATGCCATTTGTGTCATCATAAATCATCCCCCCCCCCCCCCTTTTTTTTTTTAAATGTCATAGAGGTTGTGCTTTCACATGTCCCATTGATTTTAGGCAGGTTTTGTATCTCCAGAGCTGATCACTGTAGGGGGTTACTTGTAAACTGCATTTTATCCCTGGTTGTTATCCTGGGTGACTTGGGTTCAGGCACAGGGGCAATGGAGCAGCATGGCAGCAACAAGGGATGAGCGTTTCACTTTTACAAAAGAGGGATATTAATAAACGACACTGATTTAACCTTGCTGCTTGGAAAAAGCCAATCTATCTTCTAACCGATTCTCTTGATGTAGCTTTTTGTCATGTCCTTCCTTTCCTCTAACCAGCTCTGTCCTGTGAACGCACCCACCCTCACAGGTCAGTATGAGAAGCAGGCTGGTGGTGTGGCTGTCCATCTCCGCTTCTCTTAATTCCTCAAGGCTTTGCATTCTTGCACTTCATTTTTTTTAATCTTGTGCTGTTTTCTCCTGTGCTGAGTCCTTCTGGAGTTAGATTCCTGTTTGCTTATGTAATAAAACCATGAATTATTAACAGTATATAAAATATTGACAAACTGTTCTCTGAGATAGAACAGCTTTAAAGTATTGATTATGAATCCAGAGAGTTATAATTAGTTTCTGCATAAGAGATAATTAAGTTATTATTGTTTCTCTTTCTTCTAATATGGTGATGGATAGAAGGTATTTATACTGAACTCTGTGAAATCTTATTAAAATTAAGGCAATAGGTTTACAGGCACTCAAGATAATCAGGAAATAAAGCAGGATGGGGAAGAGTTTACATTTTCAAAGAGCTCAGCTGGCAATGTCCACTCGCTGTGTAAAGAAATCATCTCAGGGAACTCCTGGACACCGAGGCGTGATTGACTTCAGTGGAGGCAGAATCTCATTTCAGTTTGGTTCCACCAGAAATCACACCAAGGCTGCTGCACTTTGCATACTCGTACACATTCTGGACCTTGTGGCTGACATCAGTCAAATTTGACTGGGGGTACAGTTTTGGAGGTATTTAGTTTCCACAAATTTTTTGGACAAACTTACAGACAAAACCATTTCAGTGTTAGTGTAGCTCTTGTAAGGCATCGGAAAATTCACAAAAGGGCTCAAATTCAAGATGACATGACACTGGTAAGTAGTTTTTATGGGTTATGCTGCTCCAAATTGATTTGTGCATCCTTACGGTTAGATGCTTTTGCCACAAGGGTATGTCTGATGAAAACCTAACTTTAGTCAGTGGAAATTACTGTATTGGCAGAGCATTCCCAAGCTGAACTGGGCAGCGTGGACTCATCCAGCCTAACTGAGTGTGTTTGCCAGTGCTCCACCACAGAGCCCTTGGCCAGAATCCCTCTACAGTAAATAGGGAGTGGGGGTTACTTCTCAGGTATAGTTCATCTGAGCAACTTTGGGAAGAGAAGAATCACTGCAGACATTTAAAGTTAGGGAAGGTAAGCCCCATCCTCAGAGTGCAGTGTTGCAGCACAGCCAATAGGAGATGCACTGCTGAAGTGATGTGAGTGACAAGACCCATTGTATAGCCCAACAAACCGTACAGGTGTGGTGTCCATGGGCATCCTACAGTGGAAATTCAATCCCAAAAAATACCGCAATGGAGGAACTACGAGTAGAAAAGCATAAGAAATACATTTGCACATCTCAAGAACTGTCTTCAACAACTCAAAGAAGACACGAACTCTGCCAGTGAACATGCTATTAGGATTTCAACCAGATTTGTAAGAACAGACTCTTAAATCCCACCCTACGGGCCGAACCCACTCCACATCCCTGAAAACAAGCGAGGAAGCCTCATCCCTGGCTCTCGCTAATGCAAGAGGAGTCTGGGGGAAGGTCTGAGCCACACGCATGACGAACATCTCCCAGACAATGAAGCCAACTTGAAAGTGTGGCTGTCTGTTGGTGCACGGATGCAGTGGTGCTCTGCCAGCCGTTAATAGGATTTCATTGTTCAACAGCTGCTTGAAAGTACCCCTCTCTTCTGCTTTCGTGCCGAGATACGATCATCCTCGCAGAGGGCTCTGGTCCTGCACAATCACCGTTTTCCCACCAAACAGTTCAGACTACAATGTCTGCCCACCCCGTGAACAAAACGGGGCACCTAATTGAAAGCTAGCGCTTCCTTGCCCCCCTCCCTCCCCAGCACTACATCGCGTTTTCATCGTGCCTTTTGTCTGCTCTGCGTCAGCTGAACCCCCCCCTTTCTTGCTCGGAATAGAAATAATCCCTGCTTCCCCGCAGCAAACATGAAAACCTGTGCACAGAGCACCAGCACTAAATGAGAGCTGCTGTGTGCTTTGGGAGGCAGCAATGTTTCAGGGAACGAAAGCAATCCCTCATGTTTCTGAGGTGCATGGCACTGATTTGAACTTCAGCTCACGCCGTGGTTAAAGCAGGACAGAGGGGATGGGGACACATGGTGGGCAGAGGTTGGTGGGTGGCCGTCCTGCAGGATTTGTCCTCCAGCTATTGTTTTTCCAGCCCCCCAACTGGAAATGTCTGATTTGCTGTGAAAAAGGGTTGCAGGGAAAAATATATCTGTGGAGTATGACATTTTGGGAGCACACATTGCCTCTCGCTCCTCCAAAATGTGCTGCACGGGCAAAGAGTGCAGCTGTGCTGGTTCAAAAGCTGCCTCTCAGTGCTCTTCCCTGTAAGCCAGCAGCATTTTTGGGCTCAGAGGACCAAACAGGCAGGGTCTGGCAGAGTGGTGGCCAAGAGAGAGCAATGGCTGCGGGAAAGCAGCTGCGTCCTGGCTCTGCCAGGTGGCAGTGCCCTTATGGAGGGCAGGAGTGAGCTGGAAGCCATGGCTCTGGCAGCATTTGCAGGAGTGCCAGCCCACATCGTGGTGCCATCTGGGTCTCTGTGGCCACTGACGGAGGTGCCCAGCTCCACCAGGCGGCCCCGAGAGCCTCTGGTTAGCCTTTCTCCCTGGCTTCGCTTCCACCAGCAGTGCTGTCTTTCATGATTTTCCCAGCCCTATCCTTTGCAGATGAGAAATGTCAAACCTCTGGCCACGTGATTAGACCGAGAAATTCCAGCTCCCCGCTCCTGAACAGGCTGAGGGTAATGAATCCATTGAAAATCAATGCCCCCTATCAGCAGTGAAATTGTTGTTGCAGGAAGAAGGTCACTCACGGCTGCTGGCTTTGATGGCTCCCTCTTCCCTGGCCATTCACCTGCTGGGCTCAGACCCCCATTAAGGGGAAAGGGTTTTCTCCATAACAGAGGCGAGAGCACAGAGTGATGGTAAAGAGAGGGTTACCTCGAAAAAGTGAGGTTTGGGTCTGATGGAGGCTTTTCCCTGGGCTGTCACAACAAGCTCCTTCTAATCAGGGTTGCCCTCACAGAGTGCAATGTCCCTCTGTAGCAAAAAGGCAGCGAGGCACTGCTCAGAACAGCTGTTACTTGGAAGCAACACGTAACTACATGTCTTGCTCTGTTTTTCCCCAGTGTGGATACAATTACAATATCTTGTACGTCTATAGGCAGACAACACACTTGAACAGAAAGCCTTGCATCCCTTGCATCTGTTATTATCCCTCGAACAACACATTTACATCATTATTAAGTCCCCCCAGCTCTCATACCAATAGCAATCATCTGTCTGGGTGTTATAATGGGACTAGCAAATGTATATGTCAGCAGTGTTTTTGGAAGGCTACGTTGTGCAAATGGGCAAGTATATGAACTTACTTCAATTTCAGTGTCTCTACTGTAAATTCCAGTGCCTCACTTGCACTTTGGACCAGAAAAGGAGGGGGTGGAATTGGCTACATTCACACAAACAAGGATTTGGCCATACATCTTCCAGACACGTTATGGAAATTAATTTCTTCCTGTCTTCCCCCTCTTTCTTGAAGATACAGAGATACATTTGCATGGATAACATAAAGGCAAAGCTCAGTTAATCGTTGTGCCTAACTCATCATGCCTTTTTGATGGGCTGATTTTTATTGGATTATTTACCTTGCAGAGCTTCACTATGTCTAAATTCTTAAAAAAAATCCCTCCCATGTCCTTCCATAGAGCTGGATTCAACAGCAACAGTTGCCACCTGTTTCTTACCATGCAGTCTTTTTCCTCTCTTCTTTCTAAATGTTTGACACAACTGGGCAGAGTCGACATCCCATTTTCTCCATGTGTGACATTGCTCAGTGGCAGCTGCTAAAAGAAAAGCCCCATCATAATCAGCGTGTTTTGCCTGTAGCATAAGGCATTTCAGAAACATTGAAAAGCTGAAAGGAAATAGAAGATAAGTTGGAAATCATGAGCTGAAATGTGCACTTCCATTTCAGAGATTAAATTAGAAAAATATATTATCGTGTATTTAAAACAGTATCATCAGCCAGCTTGACAGCTCATCTGGGCTCACGCTGGGCTGCTATTGAAGAGACTTGGGCTAGCATCCAGCCTTAGGACTTTCACATCTCTGATATCCAAAGGCTGGTTCAAACTGTAGGGCACTGCTGCTTGGTGGGGAGCAGAAGAGGTTTCTGCTGGAGCATCCTGCTGACTGCAGCACTTTGCAAACTCAAGGACAGGCCAGCATTACCATTTTAAAGTGCTGCTGACCCATCAAGTGCGAGGAGGAATAGAAAAATAATAATGAAAAATTTGCACAGCTGGAGAAATGGCTCAAATAGAACAGACCTATGGAGAACATAATGGGCAGGTAGGTGTAAATAAGCAACCATTTCCTGGTCATCAGGAAAAGGTCTTTCCTCATCAAGAAAAAACAGGGCAAGTCCAGAGAGCACTGAATCTGTAACAGAACTCCCTAGGGAGAAGGCTCTGGGCTTGCCAGTCCCTCAGTCTGGCTCCATCACTGAATGTGATGAAAGACTGCTGGGGGTCATGAGTTTACATCTGGACAATATCACTGATTCTTTCCCATTTGTACTCTGTCCTGGAAACATGCTTTTGGGCACAGTTAGAGGCAAGGTGGCAAGAGAGGTGGAGCTTGGGTGAACTTTCCTCCCGTGTCAGGATAGAGACAGAGTTTGCATTAATATATGCTGATCTCTGCATGTCTCCATTAAATGGTTTTACACATCTGTAATTATTTCCTATATAATTGAATGAAGGGACATTTATTTCAGAATTGCATATTGCTTGCCATCAAGATGAGCTTGGCTCGAACCACCCACGGAGTACAGAAATGAAGCATTTGTTCCCATCAGCCAACTCGGAAGCAAAACCACAATGATGTCTTTGGACATACTGATCCAAGTCAGGGGTCTGTCATTCAAAAGAGAGATTATAAAAAAGGATTGGCTATAGGCTTGATTTCACCAGTGTTACCCCTCTTGAACAGGGAAGCTGCTGAGCAAGGCAGTGTGAGGAGAGCAAGCAGAGCTGGCATTAGTTCTGTCCTGTGTGCACCAAGAGCGCAGTGCAGCCGTTCTTGCAAGGAGCACACGTGGGCTAATTACAGCTTTCATCTGATTGATTTTTTCTTTGTCCATTTCATATTTTTCCAGTAGTGCTTTTAATATCAGAAAGTCCTCTGGCTCTTTGACTCTCCCATTTCAGCTGCATCCTGGGCTCCATTGAAAATTATGATACAATCCCAAAACCTTGAGCGTAAGCCAGGCTCTCTCTTTCCCAAACTGGCAGGCTTCACGAGAAGCAATGAACATATTTTTCACAGTTATGCATCTTGCATCTGACTCAGGTTGTTGTTATTATGCAGTAAGTGTTTCAGTCTGAACATTAAAGAAAAGAAAAAATGTCAGGTCCTAAGGGGGGAACGAAATCCACTAATCCAACATAGGCTTTATTTGCTTGTTGACTACCAACCAGTGCTGAGGACGGCGGGACTCCCAGAGCTTCAAACAGGATTAGAGGGTAGGAAATAGGACATTTATTTCAACTCAGATTCTTATTTAAGTTTTTATTCTGGCTACACAGCTAGGTATTTGGACATCTGGCAAAAACTCTTGGCCACACACAAGCTCTGAAAATGTTGTTAATCTGTAAAATCAATATTGTATTTAGGAAATTGCTCACCTACCTGCATGTTTGTGACTACTAATTCATCCATACACTATTTCTCGTGTTATTAACTATGTAGGAAAAGGCATTACTTTCTCTTCATCACTCTTGGACAACTTATGTCACCTTGTATTTATGACATGCAACACAATGTAAATTATTTTATTACTGTTGATTTGTATCAGCTGGAATGTTTCAAAAAATGTAATTTCCATAAGTGGGATCCATGTGCTGGTTAAAAAGTGCTTGAACACACCTAGCTGATTACATGAGAGTATGCTGGGCATGCACAGATGCAGTGTGGCCCCTCAGATCTCAAAAGACCAGTCGTCCCACCTGTAACCAGTGCTCTGATTCTCACACTGTTAAAATAATGAGCTGAATCTTGCTTTGCTTAAGAATCAGGAGGCTTGAAATAGAGACTGTGGAAGTCAAACAATGGGGTGGTTGCTGTAATTTCCTAAAGCTGTTGTGTTTGATTTGCCTTTAACTCAGTTAAGTATCTTGGCAAACCCGTAATTTGAAATCTGTAGAGGCTGAGCATCACACCCTGCTAGGCCTATCAACAGATGGAGGAATTCCTGGAGGCAAAATGTATATCCTCGTGCTACTTTTTTTTCCCTTCATTGTAATACTAATCATGCATTGAAATTATTAGTGAACTTGGAGACTGACAGATTTATGTGTAGCGGAGGGTGCCACTGGAAAAGCGTGGGACTAACAGATGCAGGTGGTAGGGGGTTGCCAGTCATGGGCTGACTTTTGTTGTTAGCAAAGTAAAAGCTGATAATAAACAAGGAAATCAGGTCTGCAGCCCAGAGAGCAGAGAGCTTGGAAAAGATGAAGGTGTTTGGATTGGAAACATGCAGCATGAGATGAGACCCGAGAGCTTGCCCATCTCTTGAGCTCAGACCAGAGCCATGAACCTCACGTGCTGGTTGTGTAGGATGACCCGTGGGAGTTACAGGGTCCTGCTCAGTCCATGCCCTTTCCCGAGGAGAATAAAGCCTGTCATTGTCTTTGTGATGCCCTGACACCGAGCTTTCCAAGCCTGCACCCTGGCAGCCCTTCTGCTTCACACCATTGCAATTAGCTCCTAAAGGAGACCCTGGGTGCACCAGGCTTGATTCAGGGTCTGCCAAAGACCTAGCAAAAAAACCTATAACTTCAGTCATGCAGCGGGGGCAAGCAGACATATATATTTTTGACAAATGAACTGGAACGAGCTTAAAGAAGTCTATGCATTTTCTCTTTACTTAGCTTGTTAGTGTTTTCTTCATTAATCATTGATATTGGAAATAGCTAAGTTACTGTGGGAGTGAGCTGACATTATTTTTTCCTCCAAAATAATGCAGGTTTATGCAGGTGCTTACAGAGCACACCTTACTGGAGTATCCAGTGATGGCACCAGCTGGGTTCACTCCTGCACCCTCAGGTGAGCTGGCAGGATTTCAGACCACCTACATCCCACAGCAAACTTCTGTGGCTTCCCTCTGGCATGGTGCATTGTGTCCATCTTCCCCGAAAGGACAGTTCTCTTTGCGAGCAAAGCTCTTTAATAGGATGCACATCCCAGGGTACTATTTGCTCCAGTTGCCCTCTGTGTGCTGTTATGGTTTTACTTTTAAAACCCTTCAAAATCATGTGCAGACTGAAAAAAAAACACACCCCACTCTCCAGAAAAACAAGTACAGGTGAACGTTAGTATACAACACAGATGGAAATGAAATTAATCATGCAGAAAGTGCCAATGACTTATTATACATGAACAGGACGGGAAGTACGTTTTGTCTAGTCCCAAGGCATTTTAAAATAACTGTTCAGCATCTTCTCACCTGAAATGTATCATCTTATTGATTTTGAGCTGACTTCTGCAGATTGACTCCATCTGCCTATTTGGCTGTCATGCTTTGAAGTCCTCAACTGCCCAGAAAATGGTGCCCCTGCCATTCCCAAAGATGTTTTTAATGCAGCTGTTTTAAGGTGAACTAGAACAATAGCCCAAAATGAGAGTAGCCGAATAATAACACCAGCCAGCTGGGAATAACGAGCACACAGCCACAGCTGAGCTCTTCTGCTATGGGATGGAAAATCTGGGTCGTTTTCAGGATTAACCATCTACACAACCAGGATAAAATATTTTCAATTGGAACAAGATTTTGTCAATTTTCACTGTACAACATGGTCGAACAAGAAAGAAATGTCAGGTCACTTATTGCACCAATTTATCTGCCAGCTAAATTGTTCCTTCTCAGGCCTTCTGGCAACATTCAAGACTTCCTCAGATATCTTTCAGACTGCCCCAAGATTTCCTTTTATCAAGTATATAATTCTTTGCAATAAAAACAACCCCATTGGAGTAAAACACCAGGGGAAAAAAAGAGAAAGAAGTAAAACTCTGTAGATATGGGAGTGAAATGAGAGCATCTCCCCCTTTCAGGCCTGGAATTGCATTTCAGGGTTGGTTCACTGATCACAGACTCGGGCTGAAAGGGCTCCTGGCTGGCGCACGCAGCAAGCAAGTCTGGTGGAGCGTGCAAGGCGGAGGGAAGCCTGGCTGTGCGATTTCGCTGTGCTTATGTTTAACATAATCTTCAGTCATGACAAATTTATGCAGAGCTAGAACATTTCAAAAACGTTAATGCAAATGTAAAACGTACTTAAAAAAAAAAGTACATCCCCTCCTTTGCAGCCTTTGTGAACGGGATCAGTTAACGGTGCTTAAGCCTGCAAATCCCAGGCTCATCTGCGCCACGGTCCCCTCCCGAGTGATCGGTGTGCTCCCCCACGTGCTGGTGGGACTCACAGGGTTTTCTCTGGTCCTGAAGCTGCCTCATGTCCAGAAACACCTTGCTCATAGCTGGACAAGCTTGGAAAATGCTTTTAAGTTCATTATCACTCAAGAAAACTCTGGAGCACAAAGTTGAGCTGAGGATCAGGGTGAAGGCTTTTTACCTGAATGAGGACCCAAAGGCTTTGTTCCTTCACAGTGGAGGACGAGGCAGAAATGATTCCAGCACCTGGCAAAACGAAGCAGGTGACTCTGAGGGCTTCAGCAGTGAAATCTCAAGCACAGATCCCCAACCCCAGCTCGCCCGATACTTCCTTTCATCTCTATTGGAGATGATCCAGCTCTGCCCAGCAGCTCCCGTAGCTCAGCAAAACGATCAGAACAGCATGCCAGTAATCCTGGCATAACGAGAATGACACGTTAATCTCACAGCTGGGCGTAGCCACCAATGGCCAAAACTCCGTGCATGAGGGAATCGAAGGAGCATTGCACTGTTTGTGGGTTGTGCTGTTCAAGGCAACCCAGGGCACGGGTCCCCTAAAAGGCACGGGTGATTTTGAACACAAGGTGCTTAATGAGATGCAGAGATAAAAAACAAAACAAAACAAAACAACAAAAAAAATTGCATGTCTTAATGTAGCTTTGGTTTTCGGAAATTAATCACAGCAGGTTAGAAGGTCCAACACATTTTTAGAAAGACACATAAGCATGGTAATTTTTCTTAAAATAAAGAAAAAAAAAAGTGCGTGGTAGCAGTACCACTGCCAGCATTATTCCCAATGGGGAACAACAGGGGCTCTGCTAAGCAGACAGCACTTCACCTTAAGTATTAAGCTAATTCCCCTGTACCATCAGGAGACAGCTTTCCTGCCAATCACTTCTGGGTGCATGACAGCTTATGGCTTAACTGCACCTATCTTGTATCATTTAACCAGATAGTATCTGTTTTGACATTCATGACTGAGATACTTGGCTTGTAATTGGGGATGAGTATAACAGAGCAGAACAGAGTGATTTCCTTTCCCAAGGATGGTAGGTAGGGTGACGTGGCACTCTGGTGCTTAACTTAGCTGCACAACAGAAACCCTCCTATTAATGTCACCGACTAGGGCAAACAAAGACTTGTGCATGACTGCCAGCTCCATGGGGAAAAGGTGACATGTCCCGGAGGTACACAAGCAAGCTAACACTGTCTGGTTGCCAGTGGTGTTGTCTATACTCGTGCACTGGGCTCTGCATCAGCAGAATGCAGACCTTTGCAGAGCGTTGGCACTAAGTGGGGGAACAAGTGGCTGCTGCGGGGCAGGCAGGATGCCCTGCTGCAGGATAAAGCTCTGAGCATCAGCATGACGTGGGCCCGACCGACATCCTATGCTTTCATGGTGTGTTATTTGGTTTGCCTTGTAATATTTTAGGAGAAATTCTGGATTATGGAAGTATGCTGTCTCCTGACCTCCTTTTTTACCAAATGGAGGAAAAAGTGCAGATCCTGTGATGAAATCTGCCTTTGTGGTTTCTGCTTTCAGCTGAAGAGGACAAGTGGGCAGTGTCCGATCAAGACGAGCCAGCGCTGCCCTATTTCACACCAACCACACAGCTGGAGTGTTCCATAATTCAAGTAGACCAACACAAAAACTGATGCCGAATATTGGATTTTCGCTTGTATCAGAACCAGGGTAGAGAAAGGACGGATTTTACACTTGCATGTCAGAACAATACTATTATTCTTCCTGCATGCCTTTGATAAAGGAAAACTGACAAAGCTATTGACAGCACAAACCAGGAAGAATTATGAGACTGGAAGAGGAGATTCAGTTCCTTGAGTTGTTTGATGTAACCATTATTGTCGGGTGAGGGTCCTAATTAATGCAGGTATCTCATTCTAATTGCATGGATCAGGCTGCTTTGTCTTTTCAATAATCTATAGAGCTGTACCTGGCATTAATCTTATTAATGGAACGATTACACTGCCTACAAATTAATTTCCAGCATGAGATTATCTATGGGATGTGCTTGTGTGCAAAAGGATTTCTTCCTTTTGAACTGTAAGAATGGGAATCTCCCAACGTCCTCCAGATTTTAGGATTTACATTCTCAAATTTGGCCCCTGCTGTATTAAATAAATAAATAAATAAATAGCTGTCAGGTATACTCCTGTAGGGTCCATGTATTGCAAGTATGTGTTTAGATAGGCCATATATTTATATACTTTTCAAGATGAATAAGAAAGCAGGCATTAGGCTGAAAACTCTCTCAGAGGCATGCATTGCCTCTTAGCCTTGCTGGCAGCAATGATCTCGGAGAGTATGCACGAGGGCAAACAGCTCCAAAGCTGCCACAAGCAGTGTTCACCCCTGGACAAAACAATAATCCCTCCTGCTCTCTGGAGGTAATCTTCCCAGCAAATGGGAGGCCCTTCTCGCCCAGGAAAAAAAATAACCAACACACACACATAAAACCCACAAACAATGTGGTATAAGCTAACGGTCAAAAGAAAATCCCTTCTCAAAAACTGCCATTTCCAGAGTTCCAGTTGTTATAGGCGGTTGTGCTCTTTTCCTCCTCATGTTGTTGGTGCACGAAAGTTAAATGCCTCATCATTTAGATTTCCATTAGAAACACAAGCAAAAATTGAAGTGACAGCAATATAACCGTGGTATATTTCAGCCACTAGTGACATTGATGTCTGAAGCTTGGCACTGTCAGGACGTCTAATAAAAACAAGATTGAAGCGACAAAAAGAAACAACCCTGTGCCAAAGCTTTAATTTCTGTACACCTCCTTGG
Organism: Anser anser; assembly: GCF_964211835.1. Lineage (NCBI taxonomy): Eukaryota > Metazoa > Chordata > Aves > Anseriformes > Anatidae > Anser > Anser anser. The sequence continues at coordinate 19,705,380 of NC_139732.1, forward strand.
CTTTGGGTGCTGTGAGTCTGAATGGGATGTGCTGAGCTGAGACCCTGCGCGTGAGGCTACTTGTGCCTCTGTTTAACCAAAAGACACCGAGCCCACCTGCATTAAAACCCTCGAAGCAAACCCATATGTCTCCATGTCATGGAGCAGAGGTGGACACCACCTGAGTAACTGGAGGCACTTAATTTCCCTGAAAGTCACCGCGCGTTTAAGACACGTATCGATTTCCGTACCATGTTAGTACTTTATGAGTGATTTCTTATGTAAGTGTCAGGTGAGAGACATGAATGGAGACCTAATTAAAGTGTATACAAAGTACACGCAGTAAATCTCTTTGGCAATGTCAGCCTGCTTTAGAGCAGCCCAGGAGAGCAAACAAGATGGCATAAATGAAAGATAAAGAAATACTAATAGTCTGCGATGCTCCCAGAGCAGCAGCTTAGCTTGTGAGCCACTAGCATGAAGTGGCTGAGATACTGAAGGAGAAAAAGTGCAATTCCTGGGGCATATTCCGCAGCCCTAAACCACAGAACAATGGTAATTTTGCTCTTAAATAACAACCCTGTGTTCCTCTCCTGTGTTGTAGCCATTATTCCACAATGATTTAAAATTAATGTTCTCTCTCCATCAACGATCCATCCCGGTAGATTTTTATACCCACAAGACCATCTTAGAGAAAAAGAGTGCAGCAAATACCAGGGAGGTGAAAATAATTATTATTTTAGTATTAGAGGTAAGTCAGTACCAGGACAATGATCTGTCACTTGTTCTGTGACATTCAGCTGGTGCTGCTGTCCTTCTAGGAGAATTGGACCTTGCTTACCATGAGCTGGGCAGGATCCCGGGACCCTTGTGCTTAGATTTTGGGTGGCTTGAAAGGCTCACACGAACTAACCGCGAACTAACAGCTTTGTGGCAATATATTCAAAAACAAAATGATTTTGTAAGTGTCTGTCAGGATGGATGAAAACAGATGCAAGTTTTCTCTGCCTTCAGTCCCAGCTAGGCAGAAATTCTGGTCTGGAAGTTTTACACAGTTGCTTTCTGCTTTTGGGAAATACCACGGCCAAGGTAATAAATACTAGTGGAAATAAATACCATGGTATATTGGCTTGGGCATAGAACTGCACTAACTTATCTCTACAGCTCTTTGGCTTGTGTTTCTGCACAAAGAAGCTAAGGTCCAGGTCAAGGTATTAAACACCTGACTCCCCAAGAGGACTGCCCACATCTGAATAACTGTGGGCTTGGGGTGGATGTTTTCCTTACCTTCTCCTGAAGATGTGACTCAGGAGTTTTTCAAAAGATTATTACTTCTCTTATTTAAAAGGCTGGTCCAGATTTGGCACCATAGTCCCTCTAAACTCCCGCACTGGTCCTTGGACAAGGAGAAAGCTATTCCCAACTTTTTATTTTGGCTGGGTGGCCTGGGACCTATTTAAATTTTATTCATCCATTCTCTTCATTAAGTCTGCACTGGGATGAAAGTCTTCTCTTTTAACCTCTGGGTTTCCTCACCTTGTGCCTGTACCCCTCCTGAATATCGTGATGGAGCTGTGCACGATGAGAAAATCTGCTCATTTTTGAAGCCAGTCATTAATAAGGAGCAAGATGGCTTTACCACGGGGATGCCAGCATTACTTGGCTGACAATGTCCCTTACGATCCTGGAGAGATTTTAATGGATTGAACAGGTTGATGTTGTCATTTTCAATTTGCTGAACCATCTGACAGCGTTCCCAACAATTAGCACACACAAAATATGAAAATATGTTACCTTTTACATTAAAAAAAAAGAAAAAAAAGAATATGGGAAGCTGCCTAGTCTCTAGAGTTGTATAATAACTTGTTATTATGAGGTGCTTGCTTTGACTTTAAATAGATTTTGGTACAGCAGAGTCACCCTAACCTTGGGATAAATTTAGCTGTCGCCTGAGTCAGTGCAGGGGTTTGGGATCATTAAAAGCTGATCAGGAATTAGTGCGTGGCACCTGCGGTTGGGGCTGCAGGATGCAGCAGCTATGCTCGTGCAGCCCAGGGGTGGGTGGCTCTGGTGGGCCCAAGGACATGGGGTGCAGGGGAGGATTGGTGCCCAGACCCCCACGCACAGTTCCCATGGTGTCACTGCTTGCACCTCTGCGAGTTCCAACCCGCTGTTACACAGCAAAGTGCAGGAGGGAGCAAAGGGATTGCCCAAGGTCATGGACAAAGAGGAAAACCAGGACAAATGAACACCCACAGACCAGGAGGGGCTGGGAGGGAGGTTGCTCAGGCTGGCTTACCAGGATTAAAGGTTGCTTTTGTTTCTGCAGTGGACATGAGATCGTGAAACACAGCTGTCAGCTAAGGAGAGACTGAAAAGAACATCTAATGTCAAAACCCCAGAGGTAGCAAGCATTTTTTTTTTAATGCATTAGCAGCTGCAGTCATTTTAGAACCTCCATGACTTATATTACAAAGAAATACATCTGGCTCCTGGCAGTGGCGCTTTTGCTAGCACCAGAGGGACATGGGGCGAGCTCCTCTGCAGGCAGGGTGGGCTAAGGAGGCTCCCGAGCTCCCCAACAAACCATGGGGTTCACATGGAGGCTCTAGGCAGGAGGATCTGTGTACGAAAGGCAGGGCTCAGCCCCGGCTTTTTCCTTCCCATCCCTCAGTGTCTCACACAGCCATGTGTTGGGATGCCCCTGTCCTATCAGGCACCTCCACCGCTTCCACCTGGCTCTTTTCCTTCTGCACCAGCTGAGGAGGTGAAGGGGTTTGGAGAGCAACAGGGGAGCCATTCGGAGTGTGTGTGGCTTTTGGGCAGGCAGAAATCCTTTAAACAAAGCAGCCAGGCTGGGCTGGGTGACGTGCCCCCACCCAGGACGAGGGCAGGAGAAAGACCTCCTCTCTCCGAGCCCTGTCAGCGGGGAAGTGACCTCCATTCTTCACCGCCGAGCAGCAGATGATGAGTAATGGCTCAGGCTCTGCTACCTGTGCTAAGGCAGGTCCTGGAAAGCAGGAGGCTGGAGAATGCATCCATCTCAGTGCTGAGAGCAGCACGAGGAAACCCGCAGCCAAATTCCTCTTCCTCTGCCTATGCACAGGCAGCCGGGCTTGCAGCCAGGAAGGGGGGACCGAAAGGGCAGAGGGGAGCCCCCGGCCTGGCACCTGACCTCTACGGGAGGATTCAGAGGTGCTGGTGGCTGCAGCTTCCCGTGCTGCAAATTTCCATTTATTTAACCTCAGGAGATTCCTCTGGTCCTTTGCCCATCGCTCGTAGGACATGAAAGGCACAGCCAGAAGGGCTGCGCTGCGGCAGCCAAGCGTCTGAGCCTCCGAGCCTCAGCCTCGCGCGTGGGTGGCAGATAGAAGTCTCCTCCTCGAGCATCAAAATCCTGAGCCAGAAGTGTAGGAAGCTTTTTGTTTCCTTGCAGGTTTTCATGCTGCTTCTCCTAGAGACAGTTTTGAGAAAGACTGTCAGAATATCTTCAACAAAATACTAAAGAAACACACTGGGAACTGTGAAGGCTCAGATTTGAATATAAATATGAACTGACAAGCTGCTTCATGTGGTATCATTAAACTTCACAGTTAGACTTTTTTTGAAAACCAAATTATCATGTGAAAATATGTCTGCAATGTTAAACTTGAGATGAAAACTGCTTATTTTTCTGTTTAGGGCAATAACCACTAGAAGGAAAAGTTTCTGTGATTCAGTGTTTAACAGGGTTTTGATTTATGTTTACGTTTATCGCAGCTTAATTATGAACAATATTCTCGATACTGCAAACACGTGGGGGTTATAAAACCGACGAAAAACCGGGGGGGTTTGGAGATGATTTGGTGCTCCGAGGTCTGGCTGGGCTTGCACCGGGACAAGGCAGCGGAGCTCGGTGACCGCTGGATGTCACTGTTAAGTCACGCAAACACCGGCATGACCCGAGGGGTGCCCCTGTGCCTCCCGCATCCCCTGCCCCACACTGCCCGGGGGGCTCAGGGGGTAAGCTCCAGCAAAGCCCTCTCCTGCTTTTGGGACAAAAAAAAAAAAAAAAAAAAAAGCTTTTTTTTTTCTTTTTCTCCCCTTTATTCCACCCCCCCCCCACCCCCCATCATTTTAAAGAGTTATGCAAAGTTCAAAGCGCTGAGGCAAAGCTACTTGGGCGAAATTTAGGACAGCAGGAAAACAAAGCAAGGTTTTGCTTTATCCTCCCAAACAAATCCCTGTACTCCAATCACCACAGGACAGCAATGTGGGGTTGGTCCGGATGCACAAGGCGTGGGGATTGCTGGCAACTTGATTTTGCTGCTATTAATGCCATGGGAGTGAACAGGAAAAGCTGTGTAATTCATTGCCACAAATCAACCAGTTTAGTGCTAGGTCAGAGCAGTGAATCCTACAGTGACCTGGGTGTAGCCCGCAGGACTTTTCTTCCCCAGTGCACAGATATGTGGATCGGGTCCTGAGATACCCCTGAACACAAGCATATATCTAGGTAGCGTTCTCCTAAATAAGGATATAAATGTGTTTCTCCTCTTTTCTCCCATTTCTCTTTGTTCACAGCTTTGACAACACGGTTGTTTTCTGTGCAGATTTTGGACAGTGTGTACTTCTCTGTATTTTTAATGCCAAAGCCATGGAAAATGGGCTCATATTATCAAAGCATCGCTCAGGAGCAGGCTTGCTTCCCTCGCCATTTTTACTAGAAAGTGGCCTGTTTTTTCTTAATATGCCATCACAAAAAAATTCCTTTGAAAAAAAGGCCTGTTCTTGAATTCACAATGGGCTGTGACAAACTGTGAATTTCAAACAGTTTCACATTTCATTGCAAACATTTCCCGCTCCTCTTCACACGAGCAAGTCAACACAGATGCTTGCTCCAGCCCCACTGTAGCTCCCTGTCGGTGCTGCAGGGCTGATTCCCACTGATGTTAATCTGGGGTTGCTCCTCTGATGGCAGGGGCTTTGCTGCCGTAAAACTGAGTTCAGCCTCTAACACATCACATCTTGCTTTAAAAATCCCCTGCCCAGCGATGCCTTGAAGGATGCCTCGATGGCTGAAGGGCTGTTATCGTGCTGTTGTGGCTGTCCGTCGAGGCTGATCATTGATGCTTTGTAATGTTTTCCTGGGGCTCAATGCCTCGCAAGGATGTTTTGAGGTGATTTAGAGCAACAGGGGCTGGGGTAGGACCTGCTGAATGGACAGGGTTTATTTCTCTTACCTTTGGACAGTATATTCATGGTGATTTTCTGACGCTGTGTGCTAGTTAGTGTGATGGGACAATGACCTGTTGTGGTGCCTTCTCAGAGCAAACATACCATAATTTAATCTTTTTGGGGCCAGACTCACAAGTGCTCAATCATCTGTGATGGACAGCTTCTCTGTTTCTTACCCCCCCCCCCCCCACCCCGTAACCCCAGTTTCCCATGACCTTGGCTGCATTGTGAAACCCCAGGGGCAGAGGCAGTACCAAACACTGACCCTGGCACAACAGCTTTGTAGAAGCTACAGAATTGCTTGTAAAAAGCGTCACCCCCAAAGCAAATGGTGTTGATAAGATAAACCTCTTCATGAAAGTTACCTACCCCTTCCTTCGTCCGGCGAGTCCAAATTCACTTCACTTATCCCCTTCTTTCATGGATCCCAAATCAAAATGCTCACTTTTGTCCATTTGCCTCGATTGGTGTCAGCTGTAATAAAACATCGCTGTGCTTCAACCTAGGGAAACTTAGCCAGGTGTTTGAGGCTAACCAAAGTGTTTCATTCTCCCCAGCTGCCGTCAGCTAAAGTAATGACAAAATAGATCTCCAGAAAGGAGAAAACACTCTCAATCCCTGAAATATGTTTCGAGTGTACATATAAAAACATAAGGTATGGGGAGGGCTTAGATCACAGCTCGTCTCGCTGTCATCTCCACCAATTTCTTTTATCGCCAAGCCTCCTTCCCACTGCCCCAGTTCTGCTGCCCACTCGTTTTAGCTCTTTCCTTCTCCTTCTGATCTCTGACATTGCCATGAATAGTTCAGTCCATCTTTGCTGAGGAAAAAACTAAATCAGCTCACGCAACCCTGGTGCGGAAGAAGACAGCGATACTAACACCCGGAGAAAAGGCTCATTTTAAGTGCAGGGTAGGAGCCTCCGATCCCATCCAATTTTCAGATATCAGCTGCAGTAGTTGTTTCTGACTTCATCAGGATCTCACTCCGTTAAACTAAGCGGAAAGTGAGGTGGGCAGGGAGGGAGCTGAGCTAACGGGGCCGGGAGGGCGGGCGCTGGAGGCAGAGGGCAGGGAGAACCTGGGCAGGAGCACCGCCGTGATGTGAGCTCTGATGTGTGGGAGAGTCATAATGGGGCAAAACATAAGCAAATCAAGGTGGAAAAGGGTAAAAACACAGGACTAGGACAGACCAGAGCAATCACCCAGGACAGCTTGCCACCTCTGCGGGTGGTCGAGTGCTTGAAGCTCTGTTCAGAGCAGTCCCTGCAACACGGACCCCTGCCTCCAGCCACGCGCTCCCCATTGCCTGCTGGCAAAGTAAACCTCTGGGCTTCAAATCTGACACTGTCTGCTCCTGGGTGCCTAAGCCGGGCGCCAGCCCACCCATCACCTCTACTGAATGCCAACACAAAGAAAGATACAGACATACCTGAAGGGATGATTTTGTAGGTTGGCATAATTCAAAGTAAAGGGGCTACAGAGCTGACTCTGGGGTGCCAAGATGAAAGTTGCTGAGAGTGTTAGAAACATTCAGCATGGGAATAACACCAGCAAAAGACAACCTAACAGCAATAGTTTTCACAAAGACCTCAGATTAACAGTGGAGAGGAAATCAGACGCAGGAGTCTGTGTAGATGGAGACTGTTTAGAGGTCATGCTGCTGCTGTACAAGATGCAGGGGAGGGACCTGCTGCCGAGTACGTCTGTGTGTGTTACCCCTGGGGAGCAGGGAAAAAGCTGAGCATCCTTTAAGCACTCGAATGCTTTCAGCCATATAATGTTTGGATTAGGACCCACTTGAAGGTGCAGAGTGCACACTTGCTGAGTTTCAAACTGGCAGAGATGTACTGGTGCTTATTATAAGGTGAGAAGGAAAGAGGGAATGTCCTTATCGCTCAATCAGTTACGCGCAGGTAGAAGATAAGAGGAGCTTCTGAATGAGGAAATTAAAATTATTATTATCCAGACAAAGCCATTCTGTGATGCCCGTATTCCTTCCGAAATGACAGTAATGGGGAAAAGATATGTGAGGCTGCCAGCAGGAAGAAAACAACCCTGGGTTTTGCATTCGGAGGTGACAGGAGTGCAGGAGGGGCAGCAAGGGGAGAGCAAGCACTGTGGGGTGGATGCTCAGCACCATCCTGCGTGGTGCTGCTGCTGGGCTCCCCGTCCTGCTCACCAGCAGCCTGCAAACCAGAGGAAGCTCCGAGCAGAGCAGTGGTGCTGAGCTGATTAGGGGGCAGGAGAGATTGATTTATGATGAATGAATAAATAGGTGAGATTAAAGCGTGGCTAAACGGTGAGGAAGGGGAAAGAGCCTGGAAATATTTGAAGGGTGTTAACGGAGAGAAGGGATAAATTAAGGCGGAACAAGGGGCTTTAGCTATGAGCAATAGGATGAAATTAAAAGGGAATAACCAGATTTTATGTATGTGGCTTACCTAAATAAGGGGACAGCTCAGAATAGCTACTCCTCTCTCGCTCCCCAGAGGATACCTTGTGCCGCACAAAGACTGCTTTGAGCACTCTGGATGTGACGTTAGCCCTGTGAAATAAGAGGCATTGCTACAGAATTGACAGTGCCCTTCACACTAACGCTTTGGCTTATTCCTTACCAGCCTCCCCATGTAGACAACAGGTATTTATCAGTGTACTTTCTTTTTTTTTTACGAGTGAGATTTAAGCCTGCGAAATAATCCCCTCATTGGACATGCGGAAGTAACTGCAATACTTGGCAGATCTGAAAACAAGTCAGACAACAGAGAGGGGAATTTAAGCAAAGGACCACAGGGGAGGTCAGCTCCTGGCAGCCCCACATTGACCACCCTGGTGCAGACCACCCCCCACGGCAGCCTGGTGCCCACAGGTATGTGGCCATTGCCCACCCAACAGCCCGCCAGGATGGGATGCTGCCCCAGGAGGGGTTCGTGGCATTTCCCTTGACATTTTTCCCAGGCGAGGTCTTCCCTAGGGAGGACAAAGCACTTTTCCAGGAGTTGCAGAGAACATTCTTGTTGCAAATATGTGGACTTAGCCCCAACTCGTCCATCTTAATAGAAGTTATATAATTTTCCTTGGTGGTTCTGATTTTCTATCCCATTAATAATAAAAAAAGCTTCTCTGCTTATATATAATGCAATTCAACAGTAAGTCTCCGAGGAGGATCAAGACCACTTTGGCTTCCCATCAATTTGATACCAATCCCTCTCCTGTTAAACAACTCGAGCATGAGAACAGTGACGGGGAGTGGAGATTCAGCCCAGCACACACAGTTTTGAGCCTGGATTTTTTTTTGAAGACAGCAGGAATCCTCCAACTGATGTCAGCAGCCTTTCCATCACCCCTCGGAAGGCAGATCCAGGGGAAGAAAGCCTCTGCTTCCACCTGATTCCAGTCACGGTGCTGCAATGACCTGGGTGGGGTGAGGCTGATCCCAGCTACCTGAGGACTGGCCCAGAAGACGCCACACGAACGAGCTGCGATGATTTTTCTGATGCACACATTTCAAACTGGTGTCTGGAAAAGGGCTTGTTAGTCAGTGTGTGCCAAATGGAATACTTCATGACAGCACTAATTAAAATAAATGAAACTTGACTTTTCAAGATGATGGTTTTTTATAGCAAAGTACAGTAGTTTGGAAACATCTTTAATTTAATTGCAAAATACTTTCTCTGGTTATTTACTTAGAATTGTCTCCCATTGCAGAACTGCACCAGTATTCAGGATGCACACTCTTGATTTCGACATTTCACATTACATTATCAAGTTAATCTACCCAAATCATTAACCCCCAGCAGGAAAGATTTTTAATTATGTAGATTCACCATGCGTTTTTCAAGAACTCTTATTTCTATGAGTTCAACCGCCATGTGCTGTGGGCAGAGGGAGGGCACTGTCCTTCTGCACTTGATTTCATGAACCAGCATATTGAAATCCTCCAAATTTCAGCGGATATATCCTATTCACAACAGAAAACAGTTAATGCCCTGGAGAATTCCTGCCCTGCTGGAAAGGAGCACTGATGAGCACTTTGGTGAGCAGCAGGGCAATTTAGACCTATCTGAGCCTTTTTTTTTTTTCTTTTTTTTCCCCCTCTAACACAAGCTAGTTTTATTTCAGTGTAACTCAGTTCTGATTTACACCTCAGGATGTAATATCTGAATCGAGCTGAAGCTAACTAAAAAGTGGTCATGAGTTTATAGTCATAGTTGGTCCTGCTCTTATGTAAGTTAGCAACCACATTGAAAATAATAGCAAAACCATCTCTTAACATTATGGGGAAACGAAAGCTTTGGGAAGAGGATGGAGGGAGGATGCTGTGTCAGCTTTTCCACAGTTGATAGGTGTCAGTTTGAGCCCTTCTCTCTCTCATACTGTCCCCAAAGAGGGGAATGGCAGGGTGGGGGTGTCAGCAAGGACTCAGCTGTCCTCTCCAGGGCTGGAGTCATCCTGGGAAAGGCTTAGTGCTGGGGGAGAAAAACATCAGTATTGTAAATGCTTGAAAAATCAGCAAGTCACAACTGGCAGAAGTCCAGCCCTCCACAAAATTGTGCCGATTTACTCATCCGAATCATTATCAGAGGCTGAATAGCATTCGAGAGGAAACAACTGCACAAAAGTGTGGTGTTCTCTCTATTAATGTCATTGGCAGGGTCAGGAGCAAGGATTCATACCATCAAATGTACAGCCTATACCGGATGATAAATGACGGCAATAATCCTACAGGAAGGGAGACATTTGAAATGCCAGGGTATGTCCTCCAAACGGGATGAAATGAAATTCTTCTGACTTGTGCAGCCAAGCCCCAAACACAATACAGAAATGAAGAGCTTAGAAAGCTAAGTGTGCTTTAATTGAATCAGAGAAATATCCTGTTTCTGGAGGCTCTGGACAATGAAGACATCAAAGCACAACTGGGAAGAATGAAGCATTTTGTGGCAACTGATTTTACAGCTTTCAGAGTGTCAGAGTGCTGAAGTGATTCCCTCTGTGGAAGATCATTATGTGGAAGTCCCAGAGATATATTGGCCGGTATCTTGGTACTTTTTGCAGGAATGTATGGCCAGCGTGGTACAATATAGACCACAAGTTACGTCTCTGAATGCAAGACCAACAATTAGGTGAGTTCCTTCTGAAAAAGTTTGCACACTATAAATTCATGATCTGTACAAATCCAAGTTTATCAAAAGCTTATTGAAGAGCTACAGCTCAGCTGCCACAGTTCATATCTCTATGTTGAAGTACCGGGTGCAGCCACCAGTGGGAATCACACTGATTTTACAGGTGTTTGGAAGCTTCCTGTGTGACAGCTTGTATCAAAAGAAGTTAATTTCAAGTCTTGTTTTCCTTATTCTTGCATCTGAAGCCAACAAAATCTCTCATCTGTCAGCCTGTGTAATGTTTTACCCATTGCTGTACCAAAGTTAGTAACAACATCTCTATCTACTGCTACAGACATCATTATTTTTTTGCCCTGCACTGCACTCAGAAGTTCCAGGTGGAACCAGAGTTATCACCAAGTCTGTACCTAATTTAAACGTCAGTCCAATATCAGACAAGCTACTGCACCAACAGTATAAATATGTGCTCTCTGATCCTGGGAACAGACTTGCAACCAGCAGCCCTTCAACACATTTCTTTCTTGGTTCACATCTTTCTTGCATTTCAGATTGACCAGGATCTTACTAAAGACAAATTTGACAACACCAAGAATGAACAAGCTGACTCTGTCCTCTTCACTTTTGTTACCTGCCTGTTGCTATCCCCAGAGCCATAGATGCTGGCTGCTACCTGCAGACGTATGATTACTGAACACAGGAATGAATGAAGGAAAAGAGAAAAACACAACACAGCTACTTCATTTCAGGACCCTGTAAGTGAAGAGGCTGAGGATGCTGTCTCTGTTGGGCTGTGGCAGAGAGATGCTGAAGCATCTACATGTGTTCCTCCTGGAAATTCTCCAGACATAGTAATCTAGTCATGGCTGCATGTCATCATATGTCTCCAGATTGGCAGACGATATCTAATTTAGAAAACTACAACAAAACATAGAAAACAAACAAAAACAACCAACACAAAACAAAAAATTGGCCTGGCTCTCCTAATGGTCCTTTAGGGAGACGAGTCGATGCTTCCAAGAGCTGCTGAGTGTGTGAGTTTATAGAGCTTTATATCAGGATTAACAGGAATGGAGAGAGCTCAACACCCCAGAAATAAAAAACAAACAAACAAACAAACAAACAAAACCCCACAGACAGTAGCTTGGATGTGTTTTGTGCAATGTTTGCTGTAAATGAGGTAGAGAGTGTGGAATTATTTTAATGGATCTAATGGCAAAAACAGAACAAAACAAAACACACACACAGAAAAAACAAAACTTGGGACACATTATCTTCTCAAACTGGAATGTATCAGGAATAGCTTGGAAATCAGCAGCCCAAATCTTCAACTATTACCAATCTTCCTGGAATTTAAGTGAAATCAAACGAGCTCTGCCAACTTACAGGAGCTGAGGATATGGCCTGATGGAATTACACAAGCATGAATACACCGTACGCCTAAAGAGAATTAGACCCATTATTTTTAAAAAAGCAAAGCTTGATTAAGGATGTTCAGTATAGGTTTAGAAAAAAAGAGCACTGTCATGCCTCACTAACTTCACTGTTCTGTTGAAACACGACTACCAGGGAGATATTAAACTGCACTGGGATTTTCTAAAATACCAATCAAAGAAGAGCAGTTTCAGGGAGCCGTGGAACAGCACTTTTGTCAATGCTAATTGCAGGCGTTAATAGGAGCAGTACCACAACTAACTGTCTGACACTCTGTGGAAGCTGGAAGCACAAGTGCACTTCACTTTATGGGTGCAGACATACAGAGATAATTTCGCTTGCAGCGTGGAGAAGCAGGATCTGAGCTCAAGAGGAGATGTGCCGATAACTCCCAGCATGAGCAGTCAGAGGTTCGAAAGCTGCAATGGATGGAGGTGGGGTTCAGAAGGCATTTCTTAACAAATAAACATAATTATTGCAGCTGTTTTCAAGGCATTATTCTAATATTTGTGAAATACAGATCAAGAGCTTTATTATTTTTAATTGTATTGGAGTAGGTTCTTGACAAAGGCATGTAAAAAATGTTTAACAGTAAAACCCAAGGAAGCCTTTGCAAACTGGGCACACAGTGGGAAAAAGTTAGATCCATCCCCATTAAAAAAAATACATAAAAATCTATGGAAGATGGTAGCTTGCTGAGGCTGGGATCTAGAACAGACAGCAAACACCACCACCACATATGTTCAGGGACTCTTACAGGAGAGCCACTGGGATGGGCTGGATCAGATTAACTCAGTGAACTTTAAAGTTCAGTCACAAGTTTTCCTGCCCAAAGTATGTTAAATCATGCTCTGAACCAAGTATCCAAGCAGTGCTAGAAAAAAATAGGAACATTTCTTTAATTAATAATGGGCATTTTTGTCTTGAAGGATCTTACGAGGATCCAGTTAGGGTTATAGAGAACAGCTATGTGTGAGCCTTAGTGGCAGCATGAAGAAAAATGTATTCATGTCATCAAGGACGAGTTGGGTCTGATGGGGGAGTGAAAATTCACTATTAGCACTTTTGTCACTATAAGACAAGAGGTGCCAAATTTGCCCTACACCACCGCTTTACTTCAAGAGCCTTTTTTTTTTTTTTTTTTTTAATCATACTCATTAGAGAGCTTCACAGATCAACTTCACATCATTCCAAGTACAATTATCTTATCGGAGATATTTTAGTATAATTTTTTTTTTTTTTGTCCTTTTGTTTCAGTTAGAGTTCCCACATAAAATCTTGGACAAATGAGACCAGTGGAGAATTCGACCACTGCTGTTAGCAGAACCTCTATTGCAGTTCCCTTATTCTAGCAGTGTAATGCAAACAGATCGAAAAGTCTTTCAGATGTGGCATTTTATGCTACTTACCACATCTCCTCTCATTCGTGTTTCTAACTAATCATCTTTAACATTAAAAGATTCCCCTATGATGGAAAAGTTCATTAGAGGCCAATGCCTCATTGCACCCTTGCATATACCTTCCCTGCAGCCACTGCAGCTCTGCAGAGTGCCCTGTGCTCTGTCTCTCTCCATCGTCTCTAGATATAGAAGGCGCAGTCTGAATATCACAGGTCTCTGTGTCGGAGAAGTTAAGCACTGCAGCTGCCAAGGATTTCAGCTAGCAGCACGGAGCTCCTGAAAAGTCAAGTGTCTTCAGGAGGGGCAGATGTCTTCTGCCAGCCCTACTTCACCCTCCTTTTTCCTTCTGTTCAGATTGAACGGCTCTGTCCCTCTGCACAACTTTTTTGGTGGAGAGAAAGCCAGAACTTAAAGATGTTTATACTCTCCCACTCTTTCAAAGGGGAGGAAAAAAAAAGGCTTAATATAGCCCGAGAAACAAAGGCGACAGCATGGGTAAGTAAGAAAGCACAGGTGTAATTTCTGGGCACAGTAAGAAGTCTTTTAAAAGCTCTTAAATGAGTAGTGTGTACATGTTTACCACTGCTGCAGCTGACATATAACCACAGGAGCCCTGCACTACGGGGATAAAATGAGAACTTGTGGAGGGTTATTGAACACTGGGAATTTTCACAGCGAGGCAGAACAAAATTATTTAGCACTAGGGGGTTCTCTAATTTTGGTACACTGGGAAAATAAAGCAATGCTTTTGTCCAGGAATAATATTTCCTCTCCAAGGGCCAAATCCATCTGTGGATGGAAAGTGCTGTTGCCTTTCTCAGGTATAACCTGGGGTATGAAGGCTAGAATGTGTCACTTGGGCCGTTCAAGAAAATATGTGGAAATATTCGCCCAAGACTTACTAAAGAACTTTTTTGATTCCTTTTTTGTTGTTTGGCCTACCTAACTTCTCTTAATTGTCCCACAGCTTCAACTTTAGAATATATTTTAAAATGTAAATAGATCTTCAAGGCTAGCAGCTTTGAGCCCAGGGAGTCTCCTGAATTATAAACAACCGAGCTGGTGAGACACTTGAAGTGTTTGCTGTGAGAGCAGATGAAAACCCTCGTGAGATGCAAGGAGCTTTGGCCCTGCTTCCAAGGCCATCACGCATTTTAGTTGGGTTTCACTGCGTTCGTTTGTGAAAGACAATCAGGCAAAGACTTTGCAGCCAAGCACAGATTTTGTGGAGGACGACGCCCCAGTCACTCACCTAAGCAGTCCATCAGGCTGAGTTACGGACCTGCCACATGCCACCAGGCTGGGACTTCTGCTCGACAGCTTGTAGATCTTCACCCTCCTACCACTGAGGCTGTTATCACTGTTAGCATTGATTTGAAAGGCCACAGCACGGTGCCTTACAAGACGATCCCATTTTTATGGCTGAAATTACACTACCTACAGCCATTAAGTATCTTTTTTCTCCTCATTAAATTTTCATCGTTTTCTCTGATAAAATACAGCTTTGGAAGATTGCTGTTCCAGGTTCCAGCTTTTGCCTTACTCCTAAGGCTAGGGTTTTAAAGGTGTGATCCTGCAAATTACTCCTCGAGTAAGGATTTTTATGCAAATAGTCCTGTTAACTTTACACGAGAAAGAGTTTGCTAGATCATGCCGTTATCCCTAGGCTTACAGTGGAAACACAACTGACCTTTAGCCGTAATGAGTGCTAGTAAAAATATAAGTGTGACAAAATTACCTGGATCTTTGCAAGCTGATGCAAGCTGAGTGGTGTGCTGGTTGGGGACAGATCTCACAACACACCGAAGGAGTTAAGTCATTTCACAGTGTTAGATAACAGCTAATTGACAGCAGATATAATGCATGTTGATAACCAAATGTAATTTGGCAGCTAAGAATGAAAGAACCCAAATATCTGCTAAACCAAGCTGTAGGGAGTTATTATAGGAACACTCCCAAAGCTTTTGCAGCTGCAGGAAAAAGAAAAATAAAAAAAAAAAAAAAGAAAGAAAGAAAACATGATGCTGTGATGTAATACAAAAGAAAGAGGAATCAAAACAGATGGTGCAGTTGGTATGTAAGACACCAGTGAGATTGCACCTAAAACGTGGCACACTGAGAGCTGCGATTGCTGTGCAATGTAAAAATGCAGCAGGCTATGAGAAATGTGGCTGAGCGCAAGCGTTATGACACTGTGCTTATGAGATTACAGGCAGGATGAGCTACCTGGGTGAACTTGTGTGTGAAAACAGGGCAGAAAGATCTCCTATTTTATACCAAATCAAATTCAGCCACCAGGAGGTGAAGGGCAATAAGCCAGGTGGGCAGGTGATGAGCACTGAAGGAGGCAGTGCAAGCCCCAGGTGTGCTGCCAGCCCAGTGGCTCCTACCCCAGAGCTTGGCATCCTTTACTTCTCAGTGCCTTCCCTCCCCTTGGGTCCGAGGAGGCTGTGCGAGAGGCTCAGCACAGCTCAGCCTGTGGTGCTGATCAAACAACATCCCGACACCGGCTGCCCCGCTCCGTCTCCCCTCGGGTAACCAAGCATTAGCATTATTAATGCAAACATTTGCCACCTCTCTTCAGCTAAAAGAAAAACAGGTCAGCAGCATCGCTGCTACTCCACACTTCCCTTCACTTCCTTTCCACCCCATTTCTCCTCCCTGCTCGTGCCTGCCCGCGACCCTGCTCCATCATTCACTGTGTGCCTCCTCGTCATTCTTCTTCCACCAGTCTTGCTCTATCTTCCCTTCCTTCCCTCTTTGTCCTTTGTCACCCCATTATGCAGGTGCCTTTTTTTTTTCTTCTTTTTTCTTAATTTCCTTGCTTTTACCTTTCCTCTCTGCCATATTTTTTCCTTCCACTCTCTCGCGGTATTTTTGATGCTTTCCCCTTGCCTCTCTTTTTATTGCCCAGCTGCATTGTCTATTGTATTACTTGCCATTATCTCCAAATACATTTTGATATATTTTCCCCCTTTTTCCAGACTGATGCTTTGTTCCCTTTAAGGCACCAGAAAGCACTAAAGGTTAGAGAGGGAAACAGAAAAGCATTCCGGTAGTTTTCCATCAGTCTGCGTATAAAAGCACTTCTTCTCCCACTTGATGAGAAAGCAGCGAGCGGTTCCCCCCTGTATCAAGCTCTTTTACACAAAGAGGTTGCTGCAAAAAGAAACCAAGTAGATTTCTAACCAGCCTCCCGCTTATCTCTGCCTCGGAGCCCAGTGAACCGGCAGCCTTTTTGTGTGCTGCGGTTGTTGACGCCACGTGAAGCTGATGCAAGGGCGAGGGGGAGGTGGCTGCTCGCATCGCTCGGTGCCTGGCAGGTCATGGCAGGTCCCTTGGCTGGGGCACCGCGATGTATTTCCCACCTGGAGAACTTACAGCCTTGGTACGATCACAGGGAAAAGAGATCTTTAACTTTGCCCGGCCCGAAGCGGTTGCAAAATGGGAGGTAGAGGAGGAGATGCTTCGGTACAAACGTGAAGCTTAGATCTTCAGATTAAACATAGCCGACTATGTTATGTATCCAAACCACAGCTGTGACCACGAGGGTCTAAAACCAGCAATACGTGTGCAGGGAAGGGGTGCACATCACGCCGTATGGACTGAAATGGGTTTTTCAGACCGTTAATGACAAAGAGCTCCCCTCCTGGGCGCTGCTTCTATTAGAAGAAAGAAGAGCACCGTCCTGAGACCATGTACTGCTCATAGCTGTCCGCTCCCCTTCCCTTTTGCACCAGCAGCCAGTTGGGCCCCAGCCCTTCCCTGCAGCACACAACCCATAATTTAGGGGTCTGGGTCTGTCCGAGCCCCTCAGATCGGCCCCAGTTCAGCATATCTCACAGGTGGGGGCCATGACCAGAGGCTGTCCTGGAGTGGGTGTTTTCAGACCTGTAAGGAAGGTGGCAGAGCCCCAGAGCTGGCCAGAGGCAATGTTTTTTGACACAAAGCACCTGCACAGCGAGGAGGTGCTGCAATGGCACCGCATTCGTGCTGTAAACATTGCTGCGTGATTAGCAGGAGATGAGACAAAATGCAATCCTGAAATTATGCCTAATAAGGCGCAAGGAAAATGAGAACATACAGCCGGAAGGTGAAAGGCCCATTATGAAAAATTTGGTCTCCTGTTTTTCTTTAAAATATAATTTCAGTCAAATGGATCTTATTTGCACACTTGCATTTGTCATGCTGTCTCTTTTCTGCAACCACACAATACTTTTATCTCTGATGAGGAAATATTGTAACTGCTTTTGTCTCATTCTCTACCTTTGCTACGGTTCTCTGCTTTCTTCCCCAGCACTAGAGAAAAAAAAAAGTGTCCCTCATCTAAGGCACAGTACCAGAGGTTTAATGTTGACAGTGTGCTTTGTCACTTTGGCTCTGGAAAAGGCTTACAAAAGCTTTATTAACAGGCTCATTAGCACGGCCTGATTTACTTCTGCAGACTTTACTCTTTTACTAGTTTCCAGGAGCATCAGCATCAGTTGCAGGGCTAATGAATTCACTCAGATTTGCATGCTAATGAAGCTCCCATGACTCTCTGTGCTCTCTACTTCAAATCGATCTTTGCTGTTGCTTGAGGAATATTAATTGAAATAAAAGTAAAGGGGAGAACCAGGCGTTTCGGCTGGACCTGCTGTAATCCAAGGCTGCTGTGTAATTCGTATTTCATACATTACAGTGTTTCACATCTTATTTCTTTCATGCCTTATTGACTCTAACTGTACAGGAGACATCACCTTTAGGAAGTTCCTAATGTGGTGGTTGGCCAGAGACACAAGGGACTACTTATCTAAAATCACATTTGGGCTCTCAATAAATAGGTCAGTCACCTGAAAGCGATTCCGTGCACCAAAGCAGTTCCAGTTATCTTTTCCCAAACATACGAATTTCATTTCCCTTAAACAGAAACAGAAAACCGTCGGCTCCAGTTACCTTCAGAGCCCTCCACTGCCCGGCCGTGAAGCACATCCCACAAAAAAGGGGGTGAGGAGCCCACTGCAGGGGGGCTCTGGCTCCAAATGGGGGCTGCAGCAATGCGGGGAGCAGCGACATCTCCGGGGATGGCACCACAGGCTGCCCTGCGTGATGCAGCCGGGGTGCATGCATTATTCCCCAACAGCAGAAGAACATAACGAAGCATCTTTCCTGGGCAATCAGCTCATTGCACTGCAGCTGCCAATATGTAAGTTAATATATTTATATCATCTTGGAGCATAATGATTGTCATTTCACGGGCTGGCTCACTGAAAAGTCGGTTTGTGCCTGAATGCCTTTTTAACAGGGACTGCTCTGTTTTGGGCTGTTGTAACAGAAGCAAAGGAATTTGGGAGTGCAAGAAAGGATTCAGAGCCCCGAATCTTCTGCTCCGGTAGGTCTGTAAGGTTCTTGCCCCATAAGATCAAACGAACAGACACAACCAAAACAAGCTGTTAACTGGAGATATTACTCTTTCACCCCTGTTTAATTTTAGCAACACTGGTAGCTGACTGATGCCCTAGGAAGAAACCCCATTGCACAGTCTTATTTTTACAAGAATATTTTTGGCTTCTGATAGTGCACTTAACACATCCAAATTAATGGAAAAGAAGATTCTTCACTGAGCAGCCTCCCATGCCTGCTTTTCATAATTTGATACAATAGCAAAGCATACATTGAGATTAAAATGCGCTTTTGGATGCTCAATTGCGAGAAATCATTCAGCAAAAAACAAGGCACCATTTTCACAATATCTCTTGTGAGTGAGCATAAATCTAACAGCTCCATTTTGCTTGCTGCAAAAATAACACCATCCCTACATACATTTTTTTTTTCCAAACAGAAGTAAAGAAAATTAAATAAAATGAAAAGCAAGCTGTGGACTAATTATCCTTTTCTAAATGACTTCATATTGTAAAATAGCCTATTGAATGCATAATGAACATCATTACCACCAACTGTTTGCAAGTGGAGGAAAGCCGAGCGGTCATCCCGTCATTATCAGCACTTGTTTCGCGCGTGATGCAGAGTGCCAAGGTGAGAGAGATGCTTCCTGCCCTGGCCACCAAAACAGCAAGGCAACCTGAAAGCTTAGCTATGTTTTGTGGCACCTAGCCCTGCCTCCAGCCCCATTTCTTTGTTCTTTCCTGAGCTTTGATTGCCCCACGTGCTGCAGCGTGCTTTGGGGACTGGTGGATTTCTCCAGCCGTGAGAAGGGGAGGAAGGGCTGAGGGGCTGCCTGGGTGGGCAGTGTCTGCTGCTGTGGGAGATTTGAAGGGGACATGTATTTTAGGGCATCTGCCTTGGTTGGGGAGAGGGCTCCCAGCCATGACCCGGCGAGCATTTCCCAGTATTTATAGCAGATATTCCCTGCAAAGCTCTTCTGTGCTCTGTGGCGAAGAGGTCATTTGTAACCGTTTGGCCCGGATCACCCTGAATGAAAACATCCAATCAACCCCTAATTGTGACAAATTATATTAGTCTGTGTTTGTGCAACTCACATTGCAGCAACTTAATTCAGGCTGCGCTTGGGTCACAGGAAGCAGGTGAGGCTGCAGGGAGGAGCACGCAGGAGACCTGCACATCCCTGCCTCCACCCCGGGCATCCCCTCATCCCAAAGGGCTTGTGTGCTGTCACCTAGACACCACCTCTCTGGTGTGATAAACGGAGCAGGTTAGTCCCACTCCATGTTCAGTGCTGCCTGCAAGGCCTGGGAAGACAGAACACCCAACCTGTGATCCAGCACCATGTCAAAGTGAGGTGCAGAAAGAGAGGAACACAAGGAGATTGCGTGTCCTTGCCCCGCTATTCCCTCTCCCTATAGAGCAGTACCCTGGGTCTTCAG
Source organism: Anser anser (assembly GCF_964211835.1). Taxonomy (NCBI): domain Eukaryota; kingdom Metazoa; phylum Chordata; class Aves; order Anseriformes; family Anatidae; genus Anser; species Anser anser. The sequence goes on from NC_139732.1 coordinate 19,725,353, forward strand.
AAGCTTTGCTCTTGCCCAAGATGTGACAGTGAAATTAGAAAAAAAAAATATCCTAAAATTAATTTTCCTACATGACATATCTTAAAGGGCGCTGTCAATTGGCTTTATAATTACATTTCTAATTCACTGGAAGATTACACTGAGGCTGAACTTTACAAAACCTGAATATTTTTATTTTTTTATTTTTTAAATTGAAAACCTTTTTGGGGATTTAAATACAATCCTCCAGTGCTGTAACCCCATGTAGCAGCAACAGCAAGGAAATGGCTGGAATATGCTATCCTTGTTCCTCCTGCTTTCTACCTCTGATTTCCCACTGTGGCTACTAAACCTTATGGGATTCAGTGCCTCCTTCTTTAGGGATGAGCAGCACGGTTAATTACAAGTGCTCAGGTCTCCCCACAAATCATGACACCACCCTCACTCCTCAGTATTGTGAGAAAAGGCTTTGAGTGTTAATATTGGAGGCAAGAGGTTTATTTTGCTATCTGGCTTTTGAGCCTCCCAGATATCCCCACTTCATGCCTTCAGGCTTTTCTCTGCAATGAGAAAAGCCAGAAGCATCTTAGCGGAGAGCTGAGCTTCTCACCTTATCAAATTGCTCCAGGTCTGAGTGAGAAGCTGGGTGTCAGGAGACTGAGCAGGGATATCTGCAGGTCTGCCTATGGGGAAAATTTTGTTCTGGAAACATTGAAATGAGCTGAAATGATGAGCTGCAGCATGGGTGGGCATCTCCTAGTGCCCCCAGCTAAAATTCTACCTCATTTCATACCTCATGCCTTGTGTTTTCTATTGAATGAGAGAAAATACAGCAAGTTTTGTCTACATTTGTCCCCTATCTATTCAGGGGACACTCAGGAAGAGTGTTAAACAGAGATTTGATTTAAAAGCCCACTAGCTAAACTACATTAAATTTTTACATCACTGTTCCACATTGAAATCAGGCTGCTTTCCTTTGAGCTCCCTTCGCTTTGAGATGAAGCTTGGTTTAACAAGTTAACTTCCATGTGAGCAAACTCACCGCCTAGTAAGGCAGAAAAATAAAAGCACAAAGAAGCTTGACTTTGTAGCGGTTGGGCTTGCCAAATGCGCATAGGAAATGATGGAGCTCCCTGTGCTCATCCACTACAGGAATCTATATTAGGTTTTTTCAAAGTCTTACAAGCACAATAAGCTAATGCAGTCTCTCAGCACAGGTAAGATTTATTTCTCTCCTTCTCTAATATATTTGAACCCAGATTCTCTGCTTGTATAATCCATTGGCTTACATGGGTTTACAGTAGATATTGCCATTTGATCTATGACTGGTCTTGGTCTTCTGGCTCTAGTTTAAGTGAAAGAATAGAATTCAAAGGACAATTAACAGAGAAAAATAGTCTTACATGTACTGAAGACAACAAAATTGCAGTCTGGTATCAAATAGTAGTCTAAATAAATAACCCTGGGAAAACCAATTACTTGCATATGAGAATGATATTGGCAGAAGTGTGAGTATTCTCCTGCGTCATACCCAAAAGGCAATATTTAGGCATAAAACGGGTATCTGGTTCTTGAAATAGCATAGCACTGCACCGATTATAATTTAAAAGAAAAATAATCGAAACTCAAGATAATCCTTCAGGTAATCAAAAGCTGCATCAGTAGCAAGTGCTCGTAACCTGCCGTGCCTCTCTTGCAGGGCTCCTGGAGCAGACAGCGAAGGCACCTGATGGTGCTGGGGATGGGAGGTGGTGGCATGGTGACTGACAGCACAGGGCAGCATGAAGAGAGAGCATCAGGAAATTGCCTGGAGAACTTGCAGGGAAAGAACAGCCCTCCGCACCTACGATAGAGCACCTCACATAAGCTGTGCAAATACATATGCATATATAGCACATTTCAATTCATTTGTAGGCTACATTGAAAATTTAGGTTGCATGGCTCTGACTAGACAAAGTGCATTGAATGATTTTGTTTCTAATATGAGAGTGCTGGCGATTTTAACAGCATTTGATCTGCTGAAATGAGATATGGCCTGGAATAACAAGCAGCAGTTCAAAGATTTATCTAAATATATTTGGCAGCTCCCCCACCCTTTGCTCGCAATATGTACATATCACAATTGAGACTATCCCCTGTAAATTACCACCCTCCATGGGGTTCTCCTGTTCAATTATTTCAAATAAGCGAGGCCAAATGCTCTCAACTTAGCCAGAGATAATCAACTAATGTAAAGCAATTTCCAACAGTTATATTCTTCTGCTTCAGGCTCATTAAAAAAAAAAAAAAGGAAAATTGGGGTGGAAAGAAATAGGGAATGTTATCGATTGTTTGCCAGTGCTGGATCAGCTGTCATGTGTGTACGTAAATATTAAGGACAGCAGCACTGGATACCAAGGCCAAGCCATCCTCTGTAACTCAACAGCAGCAAGACCGGGCTCAAAGCCCCCTGCACTTGCCATCGCTATGGAGACTACGTGGATGAGACGTGGATGAGATCCTTTCATTAGTTGGGAGATCCATCTGCTGGTATAAAGCTGCAGGAATTAGTTTCACTTCCAGGGCTTTTTAATTATGCTCAAATATAAGTGCACCAGCCAGACAAAGATGTTGCATTACCTCCTAAATTTCAGATCGTGACACTCTCTCCTTCAGGCATTATGTTTGCTGTTTGCATTGACTTTCAATTTACAATAGCCATTTCTTGCTGTAGTATAACACAAATTTCACTGCAAATTCAGAAACTCAATGCAATAGAGATGAAACTTTGTAATTTACATAATCGGAAATGTACCGAGCAATAGCTGAAAGTTCTGATTTTAGACATATTCCTGAAATAGAATGGGATTTTCTTTTTTTTCTTGTGTTTTGTAAGAAATGACCCATTATCTTTTAAATAATTGTAGAATTCTGCCTTAGTATTGCCAGTATTCCCCATTATCAGTCAAACTAATAGGCCTGGAGAATGAAACCCCCAAAGAAATCCTCCAAATTAGTGAAATAAATGCAGTTAATGATGATAATTAAGTCACTGGGGATAATTGAGAGATTATCCAATTACTATCTATAATTCTTCAGCTTGCAAATAAGATAAGAGTATGTAGAGCTAATCCATTCTGATAATAATAATAATAATTTAAAAAAAATAGAGAAAAAAGCACAAAGAGCCCCCAACTCAACGATCATTAAATTTCTTCATGACTGGAGGTATTTTGCCAGTTTAATTGCCTAATCTGTTTTTTTTTCTAGTCTGGAATAATTTTTAGGCAGCTGTTGTGACATATTGCTCTTGAGGAATTAGAGATATTCTGGGTCAGGGCTGAATCCCCTGTGCAGGTCCCGAGGAACTCTGCTTTTCCCTGGGACTGAGAGGTGCGTTTAGAGCAAAAGTCCTACAATAACTATGTGTGAATTGCTTAAAAATAAGAAGGATGAGCTCAGTCTGGAGTTCCTGCTCTGAATTCCGATGATAAATTTAGGGCAAGATTTGTACCAGATGTTCCAGACAGAAGCTTTATGCCAGCAGACCCTATTGTGCAGAACGACCCGCAAATCCCCCTGACTTCACCACCAACTGCAGCGACATATCTTGTGGTTGCTGTAGTCCTGCAGAAGTTCACCACCACGTTGTTGCTGTGGCAAGGAGAGGCTGTTGACCTCCCAAGACCATGGGAGCTAAGGAGAGGTTTTGGTCCCAAATATTTCTCAGTCTGACACAGCCCAGGTCACAGTGGCTAGAGTTTTCTAATTTAGGAAATGGATTAGGAAGAGGAGCCAACAGGCGGGAAGACATGGTCAGTTTGTATGCGATAGGTAACATTTTTGGGGGAGATCACTACCTTTTTGCTCTCACTTTTGTTACAAGTATTTGTGGGGGTCTGTTTGGCACAGGTGATTTAAGGAGATCTAAATACAACCCCTAGCCAGTCAATTAAGGATGTGTTTAATTTTAACATGTGCATAGCTTCTTTGGATCTCATCCATGGAAATCAATGGCAAGGCTGCTGATGGTTTGATTGTCTTCGGATCGGAGCCAGCAATTTTGATTGTAGAGATCAAATGTTTCAAATTAGACATAAGACTAATGCTTCACTGGATTAGGGAACCAATTAATGGAAGTGGGGTTCTTGTTATAAGATTTCCCTTAACTTCCATGCAGATATTTGTCCTAAACACAGAGTGCATCTTCATTGCCCTTGAACGCATCTTGGTATCTTGGAAAAAAATGGAGAGGGTTAATACAACCAGAATCCTCTAATGAAGCTATTGCAAGGCATATGTGATTCTGTGCAGGAAATCAAATCCTTGCATTGAAAGACCTCATGCTAAAAAGGTAAGCATCAGAAAGCTGTTCCAGTCCTATTTATACAAAAAGCTCCCTAGAGCTATCTGGGATTGACAGAGCCGGACAAGCAAATCAGAAGGATCTGAGCAAAGTGCTACCCCCTTGCTGCACGTCTTTCCTCACCTTAAATAGCTGCTGGAGAATAAAGCATCCCTCAACACAGACCTCATCCTCCTAACACAGACCTCTATGCGAGCATCCCAGCTCTGGCCTCTGCTCAGTCCCACCAGCCCAGTAAAACTCCATTTCAGACTCAAACCCTCTCTGCACTCAGAAAAAGCCCTCAGAACTGAGTACCTCCAGAGGCTGCTGCTGAAAGGTAAAGCTCCTAGAGGAGCTCTCAGCCTACCCAGTGAACTCAGCCCTAACTTGGGAGCATTTTATAGCAGTGTATTTTTATTTCCTTGGATGCCAAGGGAGCCCTGGGTGGCAAGCTTGGTTTTGGGGCAGTTCTGCTCCTAATGGTGCCCAGATGCCAGGCTGGAGCTGATGAAGGGCAGCTCCCTTTGGTAACAAACCAGTGCTTGTGGCCAGGCACATACTGACGCCTGTAACATCAGAACAGCATATTAAGCCACAAAATGTTTCTGTAAATACTGTTTCACACTTGGGTAAGCAAAGCATGCTTTTATCAGAGAGACAGTGCAGGGTGTAAATTACATTTTAATTGAGAAATTGTGAATGCCAGCTTTTGCTTCTTCTTTTTTTTTTTTTTTTTTTGTTTTTTTTGTTTGTTTGTTTGTATTTTGCTACTAAAAAGGCCTGGTTGCTGGTGGAAGAGCTGACTGATGCTCCCTGCAACGAGTCTGCTCTCTTTTTTGCAAACTTTCCCTCCTTCCTTCTGGCTCTGCTTGCTGCGATTCTCCTCCTCCTTCCTAACAGAGATATCTCCAGGCCCACGGGTGCTCAGGAGCCTCGTTTGCTTGCAGCCTGGCAGCCATCCCTGCAACATTTGCCGGCTGGGAGCGGGTGGCCTGGCTCTCCCTTTGCCCGCTGCCCCTCGTCTCCTTGCCGTTAGGCAGGTGCCAGCGAGGCTGACAGCCTGCTGAGACACAGCCGTGTCACCCGGGGGTGGAAATCAGAAGAAAAAGCTCTGTTGAGAGCCTGGGCATGGGGTGTTTTTCACTGTGCAGTCCATGAGCATGCTCGCCCCCTCCCCACAGCAGCTGGCGGTGTTGCAGCCACGGAGGGGCTCCCAGGAGCATCTCTCCTGTTGGACACCTGACCACGGCCATCCATTTGGGGCGCGCTGTGGTACAGATGTTCTTTACTCCTCCAACATTAAAATACCACTCATGGAAAGCTACAGTTGCAGCTGGGCAGCACCAGGAGGATCTTAAGACTTTGGGCATCTTTGCAGGTCTTTGCCTTCCCCTCGTTTTTCACACCTCAGTGTTGTACCCCAAAGGACCGCTATTCATCTAAGGCTTGGCAGCAGTGTGAGCTCCTGCAGGATCTCTTTTTCCCTGCTGATGGAAAAAGGCAATGGTTTGTAGCTGAAGCAGAAAACATTCTGCTCTCTGGAGTCTCAGATATCCCTCATTCCTGGAAAGGTTTCCCAGGGCCCTGCAAGGGAGGGGAGATGAGCAGCACCCCATCCCTCCGGGCACTCCATGAACCACCAGTGCAGGAGCTGGATGTGGCTGGGCAGGAGGAGAGGGCAGAGAAAGGAAGGGTGGATGGGGCCAGATGTACTGAATCAGAGTTCCTTGCGGGCAGCATTCGCTGGCAGGGCTCCGAGAGAGCCCAGGCGGGAGACGTGGAGCTGCGTCCCCCCGCTGGGAGATGTGCTGGGAGCATGAAGCACTTCCAGCTGGGAGCGCAGAGCTGCAATTGCAAATTGCACCCTCGGTGCTCAGGGGGGTGAGTCGAGCCCATTAGCCAGCTAATCCTCACAACAGGCTTTTGTGAGGCTACTATTTTGTTCTGGGGAAATGTATGATCTACTGATTACACAGTATCCCAACATGCCAAATGTATGCTTGAAACCAGTAAACAATAAATATTTAATTAGCCGGTCATTTTGACAATAACAACAGGCAACAATTAAGCTGGCTTTTCATTTCCCGTTCATTTAGTTGTCAGTGTCGTATAGTTACAGTTAAAAGCCAGCTCCTGACTTGACCACAACCTTTATTAAGATTGTGAAGACAGAGAATATGTAGGTTTGATCTGAGCTTTTGATCTATGTCTCTGATTTCTCCTGCCGTTGTGCATATTGTGAGAATGACTCAAATAACCATTAATATTATGTGGGTTGAATATGAAATTTTGAAGTTTTTTTAAAGTCTGACAGTGCCAAAGAAGACTTCAGAGGCAATACGGTCATGTTGCAACCCAAAACCACTCATCTACTCCATTCCCATCAGGGCTTCTCTCACGTCACCTGTCTGTGTCCGCACTCCTCTTCCACACCGAGCCTCCCTTCCATCCTCATCCCTCTGCGTGTTCCTCTTTACTCCTCTGCTCTTTTTTGTCTGCAGTCCTTCTGCTGAGTCCTAGACAGGCTCGTCAGTGGGGTATCAAGTTCTGAAAGGAAAATGGAAGAAGAAAAGCTATTTTTCATGCAACAGATTTAATTTCTATGCCAGTTATGTTGGTAGCTACAGACTCTGCATCCTGCTTCATCTCTTTTTTCTTGTCTTTGTGTAGATCACCAGACTTCACTGGTAGACATCCTTCTTGACAGGCTTACTGGGAAAGCCTAGGGCTGGAAACCGAACTCTTCTTACATGTTAAACCTACCTTCTTCGCACGTTAAACACTTCGGTCCAAAGGAGATGCTTAGCAGCGTGGGAGCAGGATTAGATAGGACCTTCTCCCACCACAGACGAAGCCCCTCCTGCCACTGACAATGATGCATCTACTCTTACAAACAAATCAGGGCTTCTCCTAGATGGCTGTCAGCCAGGTGGTGCAGGTATGATAAGGAAAGGAATGGGGATTTTGGGTGGTTGAATTCAGAGTACCAGACTGTAAATGAGGAGACTTGGTTGTAATCACAGTTCTCCTGCTGAATGGCTGTCTGAATGCAGACAAGTCATTTTGCATCTGTTTCCCTTTCCATCCTTTTCTGTGTTGTCTATGATTGCGAGATCTTTACAGCACATTAATGTCTCCCTGATGTACCCAAATGGCATTTAACACTGTGCAGTCACGACCCTGTTTGAGACATATAAGCACTGCTGTAATGGATGACACACGCACTAGCCATGCATTCACTTATAGATATCGCTCCTTTTTACTTATTTCCCTTTCACCACCACAATGCCACATCCTGCCCAAAGTCTTCATATAATGGCAGACTTCTAATTTATCAGTTTTACTGAGTCTTGTTAGATTTTACTGAGTGTTGAAGTCAGTTCCAATTTAATTTTGACTTTGACTAGAACTGAAAACAGAGCCTTGAGTCCTCCCTATACAATAGAAGTAATGTCCTGCAAAATAAATGGAATTAATTGTGAAAGTCAGCTTTGAATCAAGTCCACTGTGTTTAGACCTACTAATCAGAAAGCATTTATAGAGTCACGAGAAGCTGATAAAACGTGTACACAGTTTTAAATATCCCATTGTAATGCATTGTAAACCTTAATTTAAAACCAGACAGCTTAAAAGCTTTATGGATTTGATTGATGATATACCCTTTATATTGATGGCTGAACCCAGCGTACTGTTATTTCTGCTTTGTCTTGCTAACAACAAAGTTTAGAATGATAATATATTTTTATAAAAAGCTTTACTATTACGCTACTGCAAAAGTGACATTAAATAATGATAATAGTCCTGAGCCACAACTTCACACAGAATCAGTTCTGGAGGCAACAAATTTACATACCGCAGGCACAGAAGCTGCTGGCATTGCAGGGAGAATGCTCCAGATCTCCAAAACATTAGCATGAGAGCATCCCACAAAGCAAAGGAGGAAAGAAAGGCAAATTCTGGCAGCTGAGGAATTCAAATCCTTCATCTCCAGCTGCCAGCATAAGGCTGGGGGTCTGTGGCTCTCCAGCCAGCCAGGCAGAGGTCACATCCCAAGGGACAGAGCAGCCAAGGGACACCTCTGAAAAACTCATGAGAAATGTTAAGTCCATGAAATCCCCCAGAGGAATTTCAGTTCTGCAGGGGGAAGAGCAAACCCAGTGGTTTGCTTTAATAATGCAGCATTTGTGGTTCATTTTCCTCCTCTAATCCTGCCTTTGTAACACGACTAGAGCAGAGTCAAGGCGAGCAGAGCAGAGCAGCAGCTCATCCACATAAGCCTCACCGAGGGATGTGTTGCCTGTCCTTGCAGAGGAAGCACAGGCCTGATCAAGCACCTTGGGAGCCCTCCAATGTTGGTGAAGACCTCGTGGTATGGTTTAGCTAGATAAGCAGAGGGACAGACATCTTCACACGTCTGAGCTGGATCACATTCGTGTCACCACACAATTCAGGGTGCACAAACCCTCATGACTCTGTTGCATGGATATATCAAATTCAGCCTCATTTTTTCAGGTCAGCAATGAAAAATATATAACTTGTGCTGATGGGCAGCCACCCTGTGCAGAACAGTGGCAGCAAATCACATCCAATTAGAAACAATTATGGCAGGAATAAAAATCCACCCTGAGAAATAACCAGGTTAAACAAGAAGTTGCAATGGAGCATGACAGCAAAAGGCATTTTTACATATTAAAACCTGTATGATTTATTCAAGCAGAGTTGAATGATGAATTGCAAATTTGGAAACAACACAGGTTTACAGTTTGTATAAATTAATATTATGATTCCACAAGGCAATATAGTTCAAAAGTCGACAACGATTCTTGAAATACTGTTCAAAGACTTAGGCTTAAATTAAACAAAAAGAAAGCACCTGTTCTAAGCTATACATGAAATGTCCAAAAATCAAATAACATGTGCATCCTCCCAAACAGACAACAATTTTAAATTCTATCTTCAGCTGTACATTTACGGTGGATCAAATTTATGCTGATTATGTTATCACTGGAAAATACAATATGTAGCAAAAACTATATTATGTCAACAGCAGCTCAAGTTTTTAGGCAGAGCGACTTTCCAAATCTGCCCCTTTAGTTTGTAAGTTAAGAAAATAAATGGCTACCTTTAAAAACCATGTAATTAATGTTTACATGTCTCTGTATTTAAAATGTAAGCAAGCATTCATGTTCAAATTTACCTTACAGAACCTGTAATTATGATGCTTGCATGTGTAAACTGAGTAGTTAGTAGTTTCACTGTCTGGCACAATTTTAGGAGTCAGATTTTATGATCTCATGAACTTCTGCATTGTAGCCCAGAATCCCAGATTGAAATGAAGTCAAAAGTATTCAGCACGACCAAATTACGCAGTTTTACGTGTGCTGTTACGGGTGCATTTTGTGGAGCTAATAACAAGATGGAAAGCTGAAAGTAAATTTGCATTTCATATTCCTATATATGCACACATATACAAAGAAATGCAATTTATATATATATATATATACACACACATACTTGCATACACAGCCAGTGGGACACCTGCCAATATAAAAAATGTATTTGCATGCAATGATATAGAAGTTTTCCACTGCATGGAAATAGAGCTGACTGAGACCTCATTCTTTCCTAGAAAAAGAAAAAAAAAAAAAACACACAGATTTGGGAATCAGACAGAGGAGAGCTGAAATCTTACCTCTTTTGTAGAGGGGAGGTGCTGTGTTACAGACAGGCATGCAGAAACGCCCCGGGGTGCAGTGAAGGGATGCAATCGCAGATGCTGAGGTGTGTCTGGACCCCAAAGGGGAGGCTCTGAGGACATTTACTGGGTTGAGCCTCAGCATAGAAATGCCAAGTTTCTGCCTAATGATTTGGTGTTGGAAAATATTTAGTAGTTCCAGCACCTTTAGGGCTGAAAACAATCCCTACGTGGGGTCTTCAAGATCGAAAGTGTGGCTGGAAACAGCCAGGCCCCACTTTAGGCACCAAAATCATTTTGTGTCTGGAGAACATGCTTCAGAAATGTGATTATTATCCTTACTGTGCTAAAAATGTGCCGGGCAGTTCACGGATGAGAAAACATCATGCCTCCTGTCCTGACAAGCCTGCAATCCAAGGCATCGGTCCGGCAGCTGGATGCACAGGTATCCCTCGCCACGAGCAGGGGGCTGCCACACGCGGGGACAGGCAGATCCCAGCTTGGGGAGAGCCTGCAGGGGTGGGAAGGGCACAGCAGGACCCTCGTCTGGAAATTAGCTCCCTTCAGATCCTGCTCCGAGTCAGAGAAAAGGATCATAACAGTCTCTTCTTGTATTAAAATCTCTGAATTTGGGAGAGAGGAGAGATGAGGGAGATAGGAATTTATGATTCAAGCAGAAGGGTTTTGATTTTACACATGCATGCAGGCTCCAGGAAAGCTGTAATGCTGGTTTTTTACTCTTCCTCAAATGGACACTAAATATTTCAGCCCCCAGATTTTGTCATTATTTCCCACCTCAAGAAAAACTCTATTACCACCTTCTGCATAAATGTTCCTTATTCAGGCACACAGAGAATTGCAATTTGGGGAAGACTTTCCTTTTTTTTTTTTTTTTTCTTCTTTTTTTCCCTTACTCCCCTCTGGCTCTTTCATTTATGGATGCTGACAGAGCCCTGGGTTTTGCTCCATTCCTCCAAGTTATCCATCAGTTCCTGCGCCTCTGTTGTCCCAGGACACACTGAATTTAGAAAACTGATCATTAGCAAGTGTTTTCCAAGCCCTTCCTTGTGGAGAACAGAAAGCCATTTTTCAGGTAGCAGCTGACAGATCTGTAGGCACCTCTGGATCGCTCCATTTTGCTAGATTCAATGAACCACTTGACAAAAGTTAATTAGAGTATTGCTGTCTGGGATGGGAAGACCCGCTGAGACATAGTGGAAGCATCCCGTTTCTCACAGCAGTTCAGCCAGAAAGCTACCCACCACGACTTTTATTATTAATAAACACACCATACCATAATTATACCTTTTACAAGCAGCATGGATTTGAATCCCATGTTGTTAAACCTCCTGCATTGCTCTGACAACAAGTTGCACCGGGCCCCAAACGCTCTGCTGGGAGGTGCTGTATACATAAAACTGCTACCGGTGTCAGTAATAACACCGGCAATAAATAGAGATGTGAGCCTGTCGCAAAAACTCCCTCATGCCAGCAAAACCGACTGTGCTCCTACAGGCACAGCTTCATAACACATTGGTTGCTTAATCTGGGAAGCAAAGACGGCTATGAGAAGAAGCAGGACTGGTTCCCCATCTCTCGTGTTTTATGGATTTTCTGATATTTACTCCTTTCCCACCTACAGGTGAAATTGGCCTATGAGCCAAATTATTGGGAGAACAGGGAAATAAACATCAGCCTAAAAATCTTAACAAAACCAGGTTATAAACAACTCACAACTGCCAAATAAATCAAAACCTCCTCTGGCATATGCTGGGAGGTCAGTTTGCCTGGGGAGCGGCTTTCGGCTAAGGGAGACAGCTCCATCCCTCAGCCTGGTCGGAGTGGCAATAACCAGCACAAAGCAAGCCTGGCACCGGGCTCCTAGTAATCAGCTTATAGTTGCCACTAAACAGATCCATCATTTTAGGTGTGCTTACCTAAATAATCATAATTTAGATGAGGAACCGCAGGCTGGATTACAACACGTCCTGGTGATGGGTTAGTCTTCATGAGTGTCACTGCTCTGCTTTTACTAAAACTCCAGGTTTCTGCCCTTTAATAGATTGCCACTAGGTGACTCGAATTTTCCACACTGCAAAGACCGTTTGCAGCTCCCATGTGCTCCCAAAGGCTTGTTCAGGATTTGCAGTATTAGGGCTTTCCCACGCACACAGGGGAAGGATGGGGCAGAGCCGCACAGCTGCAGTGTCCTTGATGCAAAGGAGCTTCACCCTTGTCTCTGTCCTGGCTCCAGGTCTCTGACTCCTGTATTTTTTTGGAGATGTTGAGGAAGCCTGCCTTGTTTTCAGCTTGTACAGGTAAAATCTGGCCCCTCACTGAGCTTTTTTTTTTCAGAGGAACAGTACTTAGCTCCACAAGCCAGTGGTGTGCTTAGTTGCAGGAACAGAAATAGGGCCTCAGTCCAGAGGAGAATATTTTGCAGATGTAGCTAAAATTGGGATCTGGCCCTGGGAGTGCATTTGCAGACATCTGGATATGATGCGCAGCAGCAATGCCTCTGTGGATCAGCAGCGTAATTGCAGTAAATAATTCAAGAAACAGCAAATGATGCTAAAAGTGAACCCTGCAGCTTCGCAAAACAGCCGATCGCACTCCTGCCTGCAGCGGGGCTGCCTGCCACAGTGGGCAGCACAGTGGATCCCCATGGGGCTGACAGTGATCAAATGGGGCTGCTGGCAGCTGGACAGCCTCTGACACCGTGTATATAGTCTGTAAATGTGGTAGGATTGCGCTTTTCAGGTCCCAGCTGGGCTTCTGGGCTCCCTTAACCCCCCCGATTTTCTCCAAGCTGAGGAACATACAGAAGTCCAGAGTTGCTCCTGTACCACCTCTGCCTTTGGCCCCTTCCTGATAAGGTGTCCTGGCCATACCTCCCAGCAGTGCTCCAGGCCAGAGAAGATAAACTGTGAGATCAGAGGACGTTAAACTTTACTTATCAGGACGGAAAGATGTTCCCCTTTCAATTGTTTCTCTGGTTCCTCCCAACCATTTCTGGCTGTGCTCTGCCCATGCTTCACGGCAAACCTCACCTTACAGGATCCCTGTATCGAGCTACCATCTACATTCTCACATTTTACATAATTAGGCATTTGATATTATGCAATATTATGTGAAAACACAGAACTGTTACATAAACCAGCAGTGATGGTGCTGCACTGGGACTCGGCACGTTTCCCATTTTGGAACGACCTCAGCAGATCCCCCTCGCCCTTCCCTTTAGGCTAGGGGTGGCTCTTTCACAGAAGTCTAGGGCGACAGCAGTGACAATCACGCCGGGGAGAGGGTCAGGAGTAAGAAGGCTTCCCAGCTTCACAGATCTGCACCATCTAGGATTAAGAGGTGAATTTATGTAGTATATTAAGATCTGTTCTCACTTCTCTTCTGCATGACCTGAATGGATGTTTTGAATAGCCACCTTCCAAATCCCGGACAGAAGCCGGATGGGGATTTTCCTTTATGCCCATTACTCTTTTCTCAGGCAATCGAGACCTTGGCCAGGAAAATATGCAATAACTCACAGATACAAGGTATAAATACAGAGGGAGTGGAGAGCAGAATTTCTCTCCGTGCAGATGACACTCTGCTATACATCACAAAACCTGGCACATCAGCACCAGCAGCCTCTGATCTAATAGAGGAACGTGGCTTTGCTGCTGGTTACAAAATAAGTCCAAACACAAGGCTGCAAGGAAGAGACTCCTTCCTCTGGGAAAGCAAGACCTTCAGTCATGTAAATGGAGCAGCAATGGCTCCTGCTCGCTTGGAATCCAAATAAGCAGAAAGATATTTTATTTATTTAAATGGGGTCTGGGAGTCCCCCCTTTCCCATCTCCTGCAGAGTACAGCATGCCATTGTAACCAGCTGCGTGCTGAATCCACTGCCCCAGACTATAGCTTTTGTTAACAATTATCAGATTAACATAAAGTCATTTGTCCCACTGCTGGAATACAATCTTAGTTTCATAAAAGTCTGTAATTGTAGTTCGTTCCTTGGAGCGCTCAAAATTCTGACTCACATTTGAATTACAGTTTTGGAAGGACTCCTGATACTTACAATGGGCAAAACCAAATCTGTCTTCTTCCTACCTAGAAGACCGAAAATCTATATGCAGTATGTGGTGGGTGAAGCACATTTGTAGTGAAGTGCAATTATATCCAGAATAATGAACATATGCAAAAGATTCCTCCTTGATCTAGTGCCTGCCTTTTGTGAATCTCACTTTCTTCACAGCATATGTTTTTTATGTTTATTTATTTATTTATTTTTTAATTTTTACTGGTGGTGTTAAATGATATAAGTGTGGAAAAAAGGTTTGGTTTTACTTTGCCCCTGTTATTGCCAGTGAACATCATCAGCTAATCTGTTCTTGGCAATGACTTACTTCAAGAAGCGGAAGGAAAGCTAGGTGTTCTCAGATCTCAAGTTGAATTTGTTAGGATCTGCTCTTGGAAACATCATACTTGCCTTGTAATAGGATATAGCTTCAGCCACAAGCCCTTGAGAGACAGATCAGACTAATTTTTTTCACTGTCTAGAAAAAATACCACAGCACATATATGCAAAACATCCCACATATTTACTACTGGCCCTAACCTTTCTCCTTGAACACTCTGCTCCTTCCAACAACTGTGATCTTCTCCTGAAGCACCACCTATGTTATGACGCTTCCTCCAAGAAAACGTAGAGGGAATGCAATAGCAATTTCAGCAAAGGAATCACAGGGAAGCAGAGGACAGAAATATTGCTGATCAATGGCAAGAAAGATTAAAGGTAGTACCATCCTTATGGCACTCTGCTGAGCAATGAGTGAAGAAGATCAAAGGGATTATCAAGTGCAAAGAGAGAGCTTGTGGCTATTAAGCTGATAAAAAAAAAAAAAAAAGTCCTGTGGGAAATAGAAACAAAACTCTTAGCAAAAGATAAGAATCAGATTTTCTTGTTTCACAAAAGTAAGTATGTTGGAGGGATAGGTATCAGGAATTGCAAAGCCGCCTAACAAGGCTGTAAGGTCAGGCAGCGGGTCCTTAAAGAGCAAAGAGAAACAGATGTGAATCATGGAGGACATGTCACGGAGAATGGATAGAAGAGCTTCTGCAGGCACGAGGATGGAAAGGTCTCTGCGAGGTGCCCCGCTCAGGTACAGCGAAGGCGGAGGAGGGCAGCTGAGATGCAGAGAGATTTTAATGCTTGGATGGTATTGCACACATTCAGATCTGACCTGGCCAAGAAAGGTCACAGTAGCCTTTACATACATTTAAGGTCTTTTTGCAGAAGAGGATTTAGCAGGTTTAAAGTTCAACTTATATTAAATGTTTTTGTAGATAACTTGAAGTGGAAGAAAGAGTGAGCTGGATTATGAATCTTCTTACACCCTTTTACAGCATTTATAATTAACTCCGAAGTCTCTTTTTTTGCTACTGGGAAGCAGACTTGCTGTAATCTTCTAATTAATAAATGGCTCAATAAATCATGAAATCTTTTGTCCATGGAGAAACTTACACTTACTGTCAGAAATATTACACTCTAAAAGTGGTAGTTGACAACTAACCATTTTTTTTCCTCCTGCTTTGACTTTTTCTTTTTCATTTATACTTAATTTGAAAATGTTAAATGACTAAATTAGTCAGTGAAATTATCCAGTGAGGGCTGGATGGAGTGCCATTTAAAATCTGTGTGAAAGCCCTCCTTGGCACCAAAGGGCTCTGGGTTGGGCCCTAAGAACAGCAACTGGGATTCAGCTTTCCCAGCAACAGCACAGAATCGCCCTCAATGCACTGACCAGGACAATCCCACGCCACGTGTCTCTGGCCATCATTTCACTTGCACAGTGTGTTTCTGGGGGAAGAGCCTGGCCCAGTGCACGGCACAGTTGGCAAAAAGTGCAGGAGATGCGGGCTTTGCATTGCAGGCACGCCATCCCACCTGCCTTCTCTTGCCCTTTGGCTTTCCATCTCTTGCTCAGTTAAGCTGCAAGCTCTTTCTGGCATGGGCCATCTCTAACCCTGCCCTTTCAAAGCTCAGATTTCTGGAACATTAAATAAAGGAGCAATAAAACTTGCCATGGAGCAGCAGCAACTGACAGGGACTTGGACTTTGGCATTCATTAGCTGGGCTGGAAGCAGCGCTTTCCTCTTGTCACCACCTCAGGTCCCCTTCCTTCCTCCTGAGCAACATTACAACAAATATTTGCTAGTCTGTGTTTCCCAGACTTGACACATAAACAAACACCTCGCGCTCTTCTCTCCAGAGGGAATTGGGGATTCTTATCTTCATTTTCTGAATGTGGATGTGAAAGTGAAGACAGGTAGGGCAAGACTTTTCTGCTAAAAACATGCATCCCGTATTAATCTAGGCAATGGCTGTGACTTGACAGACCAGTGGCTTATCAGTACACGTAAAGCAGCCCGGCAGTAAGTAGCCAACGTGGCAGCTAACCAGCCTGCAGCCCTTCCTCCCACTTTCACTCCTGAGGCACAAGACATGGGGAACCACAGCACAAAGCAGAAGTCTTTGTGGTCTTGGACCATTTGAAAAAGGACATACCTGCCGTCAGACCGTGAGAGCAACAGGACAGAACAGCTCCTTGGAGACGTGCTACAGAAATGCACATCTGGAGGGCTCTCAGCATCAGCTGGTGCTGGCCACTGCTGGAGCAAGTAATGGATTTGATGGACCCCAAAGCTGTCCTTACGTGGTGTTTTCTTACGATTTACCACCCACAAAAACAGAGATCTTTATTCTGAACAGTGTAGATTGGGTATTCTATCACAGCTGTGTCTGAAAGTTGCAGCTGCTGCAGTTGGCTGTTCCTCCTGGGGAAGGTGGTTACAGTGCCTGTGGAGATGAGAGGGTGCACAAGGCAAAGCAGGAAAAATATTTTTGTTGTGCAAAATAAAATCTCTCTCTGAAAAGTTGCTATATTGAGAAAATGTTAGCACTGCATTTAAGACAGCCCCTAAATGTCAAGGGAGCATCAATCATTCACTTTATTTACACTAGTAAAAGACAGAGCCTTCTATATGAGTGCTGACAAATAAAAAGGGGGGTGTGCAACTATTTTTGTTTGAATTCTTAATTATTCCAGAAATATTTCAACCGAAGCTCATCAGCTGAATATAAATACTACCCTAGCTGCACGCATAGGCGTGAAAAGAGAAGAATCCCCATTATCAAAGTAATCTGCAGCTCTGAAGTCTACGGTTTCCTGCACCAGCAAATTTCTATCCATTCCTAGTGACTGATGTATGCAATAGTTTAGGAAAGTGGATGAGTTCCTAATGGAGGATGTAAGGTGTCTGTTAAAGATCAGGTAGAAGAACATTAATTTACCTTTTAAAATACATTGGGAGACAAATAAGACAATGAAATCATTAGTATGCATGCATTGCCTCTGCTGGATCATGTCAGACGAGCTCAGCTGTGCCTCCTAATGCTTGCACTGCAAAACACTGCTTGATAGCCTCAACATTTTAATAATAATAATAATAGAAATAGTAATAATATTTACTGACGGGCAAGGTAGGATGTGGTTTAACGGGAGCAGAAATCTTGGGTTTTCTATCTAGCTTGCACACAGGTTCATTCCACTTCTACAAATAAAGCCCTGAACTCCTTTTGCTACTACAGCCAGCAGCAAAACAGGTAAAACAACAGCAAGCTGCCTAAAAACAGCCCAGGGAGCCTTAAGAAGTCAATATTGCAAACATCCTGCATGAAGCAGGAAAGCAGCAGAATAGAGAGGAATAAAAAAAGAGAGGGCAAACTCTTTTGTTTCGTATGTACAAGAAGCGAATAAACTCCATTCTGCCCAATAAAAGAGAGTTCACTTGCTATCATTTATATTTTACTGCAACCCTCCCTCCTCAGCTTCAGCCCCTTCAGCTGAGATTCCTACAGGGAGACCCTTACTTTGGCCTCTCAGCCACCCATGGGCAGTGATATATTACCACTTCAAGTGGCAAAT
Source organism: Anser anser (assembly GCF_964211835.1). NCBI lineage: Eukaryota > Metazoa > Chordata > Aves > Anseriformes > Anatidae > Anser > Anser anser. The sequence continues at coordinate 19,743,339 of NC_139732.1, forward strand.
TATACTCTGATTTGGGGTCTCTGAACACGGGGTAAGATCTTCCTTCAGGCGTTGGCCCGATGCAGCATTAGTGCGCACATCACCAAAAGATAAAACAATACTGCAGTGCTCTTTCATCTGGGTACTGTCATGCGGGAAGATGTGTCCCATGTCAGAAATGCTGCTGCAGGAAGGACTGGGTAGTAATTACCTGAAGATGCTTTAATGTGAAGTTTCCTGCTGAGATTAAGCATGGAAATGCAGCAATATATGTATATATTTATTCTGAAAAGAATAATCATGAGATGCGAGGAGCTGAAGAAGTGTGATCCTAGTCCAATGAGACTAAGCACACAGAATATGGCTTTACAAAAAGTTACTTCAAAGGTAAAATTCTGGAGAACAGAAGGTAGAGGAATTGGTGTGAATCAGATAATATAGGGGAACCAGGCCTTAACAGCTAATTAATCAAGAGAATTTCTTCATGATATTTCCAGCACAGCAGCTCACGGCGACATGGGGCATCCTGCTGCAAGGAGGAGGAGGACGGAGGCATCTCCGTGGCTGGCTGCTCTCAAGCCTCTCTCAATCCAGCAGCCACTCTTACACATCATTAAGAGCCAAGCTCCCCACGGGGAACACCAGCGGTCTCATCAACATGGAGAGCAGCCTTCTTGCTTTGCATCACTGAAGTCTTGAATATTCCCACACAGACCCTCTCTGAAACACAGCAGCTTTTTAAGGCAGCTCTGGGATTTTCATGACCAAAATAATACATTCAGGGAGGGTCAAATCAAGGAGATTCCTGATTGTCAGGGCAGCCTGGAAGCCAGGTGAAAGCACAGTCTGGTCCATTCAGTGCTGGTTCATCAAGAATTTGTCATAATTTGTGGCAGGGTGCTCAGATGGAGCCCTATATATATGAATTTTAATTGAAATTTGATTGCAGGAGACATAAACCAACACAAACGTCAGTGCACTGTTGCTTCCCACAAAGGTCAGGACAGCATGCTGAAGTCATACTCCAAAATGATATCTTTGCCAGCAACGTCTTTGTAGCAGAACTCACCAATTCCAGCCTGGAAACTGGCAGGGCAGAATGGGAAAACAGCCTCAGTGTTTCAGAAAACAGCCACGGGGCTGGGGATGGAGAACCCTTTTTGGATTGAGCTGTAACAAAAGAGTATTCTGATATGTTCCAAAAGCACAGTCCAAGTTATCACAACAACATTAATTTGCCATTAGGGCTTGCTGGAATCAGAGAAGAAGACTTTGATTTTTAAAAGCAGAGTCAAAGGAAAGCACAAGTGAAAAAAAAATATATTCAGTCCTTTTAAAGTCTGACCTAAAAAACCTTGCGGTGTAAAATATACACTGAAATATTTATGTCAGGTGTCTAAGGTTCATGTGTGTACGTATACGACAGCAAACTCGCCCTTGCTCCTGCTGGCCTTACACACCGTGTGACTCAAGGAGCGCTTCCTAGTGGGAGGGGAAGGGCTAACCACGGCCAGCAGAGGCTGTGTTACGGTGCTGGGAGCCCAGTGGGACAGTACGGCTACCGGGCCACTGCCCCAGCCTTGGTGGGATTTGGCTGGTGTGGAGAAGAGAGTTCCAGGCATCTCCTCTGCTCTCCAGCACACTCTGGGGATGTTGCTGTCTGAACTCCGGAGGTGCACCAGCTCCTCTGGGGACAGGGTGGTTCCCTTCCCTACAGCACCCCAGCTTTCCACAGGCTCAAGCTAACCTCGTGAACCCGCTGATATGAACTTCACTCTGTCCTTGTGCCAGAATAGATGTGTACACCCCTGGTTTGGAGGGAACTCATCTCCCCCAGGTGCTGATGGAAACAGCCCCACAGACATTCACGAGCAGCTCAAAGGGCCCTGCAGAAAGCATGGCAAACCAGAGCAGACAGTGTGAAAAGGATGGATCTAGTGGGTGAAATTTTAGAAGAGGCAAGAAAATGCCTTGCCTTTTAACCAGCAGAAAAAGCCAGGCCCCATCCCAGAGAGAGGATTTGAGTCTCTGGAAAAACAGCAAATGCCCAGCTCTGCATGGAAACGAAGGGCCAGATTCAGATCTCATCCAGGGGTGATGGTGGGGAAAAGCCAGAGTAAAACCTCAACGTTAATGAGTTGCTTCGTATTTCAAGGAGTGTAACAAGAGCCAAGCCTCTATACAAGCGTGCCTCTTGGTTTCTAAGGAACCGGCTGTTATTTATGCAGTCTATTTACACGTTCTCTTGGCTCTTTACACAGAGGAAACATTTTATCGTGTGAGCTCCCTCGCTCTTTTTCCTTCCATATACACACATACATCTACTACAAACAGAGAAGTTAGGGCAAAGATGTGTGAAAGAATTCCACATCAGTTTGTTTTAAAGGAAGATATTTCAGGTTGTCAGTGTGAAATTGTCATAAAATATACAGAATTATTATTGTCTGTGCATTTCTCCCTCCTAAGAGGATTGTGCTAATTAAACAAGAAGAGATTATCAAACTTTGTCTACAGCTGATAAAATCCAGCTACAAATTAAAATGCATGTTAAAGCTAATCCATCACAAACTGAAAAATTAAGCTAGCGCATTTGTAATGTTTTTAACATCCTTTGTCCTTCACACAGTGCTCAAATACTAGAATTTGAGTTAGTATTTCACATTTTAGTAAAACTGTACATTCTATAGAGTTTCTAAAAGCTCATCTTCTTTGCATGCTTAAGACTATGTCACTAATTTACATTGCTTTTTACAAATGGAATTGTAAAAGAAAGGGGAAAATGTAAGCAAGCTGGATTAAAATAAACACTTGCCTCTTTCCGGTGCCAATAAGTTTTGAAAAGTTTCCTCTTGTTATTACATACCTCTCAATGATTCACAGCAGCAGAAAGCCAAAATGCCACCAAAGAAAGGCTTTTTCCTTTATTATTATTGGAACAAGCAAGAACAAGGAGTTCTAGAAATTCAGGGGGAGATCCATTGGGTCCCAGCCCTGTTTGCACGTATGAGCCTGAATCATTTTAGCTGTGATTAACCACATCAAAATGAGGATGGAGCTGGTCCAAAGTGGCACACCCAAACCAAGGCACTGCTGAAGGATTTGAAGCTCAGGGGTGCTGAACTAAAGCACCCTGTCTTCAGATTTTCATCTGACACTAATAACTAAAGAGCACTTTCCTTCTGGCTCAAGTTCACTGCCGTCAGAAATGGTGCTGGGTCTGAGTGTGACAATAGCTAAAGGGCAAAGAAACCGATCTGAGTAGAAAACAACTGAGAGGCCATGTAATCTGGAAGAAAAATCACAGCTATCAGCCACAGGACACCAGGTCTCTTCCTCGCTCTGCTGCCCACTCACTTCACAACCCTGGGACAAGTCATGGCACCTTTTTCCTACCGATCCTTTTTTCATTCTCATTACTTGACATTTTGGTCCTCTTTTGAGCAGGGTCTTTGTTTCACTAGAGTTTGGTGATGCTGAATACTAATCTTGGCAGTGACCTTTATGGCCTAAGATGATTCAAATAATAAAGTGAGGAAAAAATAAAATATATGTGGTATGTGCTGTCTTTCAACATAACAATCCCATAGCTTTTAAAGCAACAGTTTAAATGACTGACTCATTGCTAAAGTATTTATTGCTTTAGTTTTTGTTCTGCCTGTGAAGGATAGCATGCCTCTGTTGGAGTCATGATTGCGAGAAGTATAAATTTCTCCTCTTAAACAGAGAACACGAAAACAAACTCCTTACGAAATCCGAGTTTTAAGGAAAAGGGGGAACATGGGTGAAATATTTTTACCCACAAGTCCTCTTCATTTGCTATATAACATTTCGAGCACTGCTTTTTTTTCTTGCCCACGTCGTTGCCTGCTGAATGCACGTGTTATGGTCATATCTCTGCCCAGCAGGTGGGAAAGTGGCTGCAGGTGCGTGGTTCACGTGTCTCACAAACCTGGGCAGGTTTGCTCCAAGAGCTCGGACCGGGTTTAAGCTATGTTTGCACAGAAGACTTTACACATCCCCACTGCTCATCCCACGTCATGGGGAATTGTCCCGTTGGCCATCCACAAGGAGCCAACCTCTCCACTGTGCGCTCACCAAGGCCCTGTGGTGACCTGGCATGGCCAAGATACAAGTTAGCACTAGCTGCTAGGTGTCTTCCCTCAAAAACTCACAGCTTCAGTTCAACTGATTTGTTAAGACCTGCTCCAGCTTCTTGTGTCCTGTCCCTCCAGGCAGAAATTAAGTTCCTGTCGTATGTGGAAAAGAATAGTTGCAAGCCTCTGGCTTTGCTCCAGCTTAAAGCAGAGTTAATTCCACATAGTTCTAAGAATCAGAATAAAAAATTCCACATGTCCCTGCAATTGCTTTGACCTTGCACTATGATTTGTGCTAGAGTAAGGTCCATTTAGAGTACAAAACACAAGGGTAGTATTTATTTAACTGATTATGCTGCATTCTTGTCTTATGAATCACTCGCCACAGATGGTACTTATGCTATGTCCTACTTTTTCATTTGACAAATGACTACTCTAAGACTCTTATATTGGCTCTAGCATGAATGTAACTGCATCGAATGCAATGGATTTATTTTTTATTTATATTGGTGTCAACAACATTGGACACAGGACCTGTAAAAGTAAAAAAAAAAAGTGCCCCAGATACCTGTAGAATTCAATATGACACATTCATTATTTATAAAACGATTGTTTCTGTTGCAAAACATTATTGATATTGTTATTTTGTGAGGTTTCCACATGTACAACTGGTACCTACAACTGTACGTAGTTAATATTGCTTGAGATTAATAAAACTGGTAGAAGGTTTTTCAATCAATATATTCTCTCCAAAGAATATGCAACAGTGTGTATGGGGGAATTGATTCTGTTTTCACAGACGTGTAAATTAAGAGATCCTTAGAAGTGAAAGGAATTGTAAAAGCAGGAAACAAGGAGGCCATATGCGATGTAAAGATTAACATATATTTTAAATACAGCTTTGTGGCGCTTTGGAGACCATTTCTGGATTACAGTAATTATATATTCAGCAAAAAGCAGCTTTCAAATATAGAGCCACAAATTACTTCTAGTGAGAAAAGAAGGAAAAAGTTTTTTTTTCTTTTTTTTTCTTTTTTTTTTTTTTCCCCAGGAATGGGTTTGTCAGCTTACTCCTGCAAACCCTTACTCCCTCAAAGAGGGCCTGTTGACATGAATACACCACCAGAAGGAGAAGCCAGGGAGAACTAGCTGTACAAAGACTAGGTGTGTGAAAAGTAGTCTATGGAGTTCAAAGGATTATTTCTTATTGCAGAACACCTTCCAATCTCTAAGGGAGAAAATGGAGGTGCATCCACCCCGTGGTCCAGGGATTGTTAAGAAGACCCCTCCAGAATCCGTATGATGACAGGAGTGAGAAATAGTAGTAAGAAACTTTCTTCTTTTTTCCCCTTAGTGCTTTCCCTCACTCATCCTCCTCTGATTACTGTTCATAGCCTCAGGACTGGTTGCCTGACTGAAGAAACATCTCCTAACTAGTGCCCAAATACTGGAGTTCCTCAGCCCTAGCACAGCCAGATGGGAGAGGAAAGCCTTGTGGCTCTTTTGCTGGTTGCACAGGTGTCTCCTTGGAGGCACTTTTGTAACATTAGTATGTGCACGTCGCTACCGCTCACCTCTTCTGGAGAATGTTTCCACCCAATGGAACAAATGAGGGTATAAGACCCATGTGTGTCACAGGAATTTAAGGGTGTTATTGATCCCTCCAGTCACACTGTTTTGGGCAGCTTTTGTAAGGTAATAGGCTTGGGTTTAGACAGCTTTGGGAAAGGAGGCTATTAAGGAAAAAGGAAAGTATTGCATGAAACGGGCTAAGCAATTGAGGTGATTACACTTGTCCTTTGGAGGAGAACTAGCTGTGCTGGGGGAGGTGCTGTCTCCAGACGAGCTGTTAGATACATGTCCCGGGCACTGAAAGGAACTGACAACCTGGTGGCACTTTATCCGAGATATTTGTGGTGTCCTGGCCAAGATACAATTTGAGTAATTACATCCTTCCCACCTCTGCTGCTGTTATATTTTCAATCAGATGCAATATTCTTCATATCCTGTCCAAAACAGCCATGTGCTATAAAAATAGCTATTTTTATTTATTTATTTTCCCACAGAAGTGACTGTTTTTCAGCTGTGGCTTACGGCTCTTGCAGACATAAAAAATAAATAAATAGGACTTCCACGTAGAGTTATTCTAGACAAGCTGTATTCTCTTTTTACATCGACTATAGCACCTGATCTTCCTGTATTAACTCAGGACCTCATTAGTTTTTTCCTACCGAGTGCCTGGAAACACAGAGTCACTTCGGTCTGCTTGGCACTGTGTGGATGCACAGGGTGGGAAGACACTTCCCCAGCTGGGAGGTGTCTGCATCCCAAATACCTAAATCAGCCCAGGTAGTACAGAAGCCCAGCAAAAGCAGAGGGGCCTGGCCAGGGTCATCCACAGCTTTCTGTCTCGGCAGCGGCACGGGGACCTCCCTTCATTCAGGGGTTAAGGCTGCAGCAAGTTTAGCAACAAACTGAAAAGCTTTGGAAGTCCCTCCAGAGGCAGGATGACACCTGGAATTTAGATTCGTCCTTGCTGTGAGGAGAGGAAGACCTAGTCTAGGGAGACCTAGTCCCTGCCCAGAGCATCTTCCAGCAAGAGGAGACAAGCCACGAAGCAGGGGCAAAAGTCCCCAGGGTTGCCAAAGATCATACAATATATAGCTCTGCCTTGTTCCCTTTACCTTCTCTCACATTTTTTTCCTCCCCTCAAGGACTGGTCAGAGCTGCCAAGCTTCCCAGCAGCAATGTGTGCAGAGAAGAGGTTTTGAAGACAGGGAAGATGGTTGGCATGTGAGGATGGCAGCTCCCAGCCTGGGCTGCAGAGAGAAGCGCAGGAAACACGGGGTGTAACAGGGGAAGATGAGGGAAAGAAATGGGAAATCCTCATGAGCAGATCCTCAAGTTTGGACAAAGCTCCAGCAGAGCTCAGGGAGGGCTTTGTCTGACTCGAGACTAAACAAGACACTCAAGAACTGACTTATAATAAGAGAGCTAAACAGTTAAGATTAAGCTTCTGGCTCCATTCAAAGATTTTGCTGTACGCATCGGAGATCAGAATTCAGGTTGGAATCTGATACAGCAATAAAATACAGGCTTCATTTTAGGATGGAAAGTGTAATTATTATTATTATATTTCAGTCAAAATAATCACCTGGTTGAATTCAAATATATGCCAATATCTTGCTGAATCACAACCTTCAAAAACAAAGGAGAGGAACCTGATGGACATGCAGGCTGAACAATTTAACACTGAACTGGTTCCAGTTAGCAATGGAAAAGCGTGGCTCTTGTAACCTGCAGCTCCAGAAGAGGAACAGTAGCGGGTTAGAGTAAAGACATTTCATGCTTGAGGACCTGGCCCAGAAACCGTCCCGAGACCATTTTTTGATGTATTTCACAAACCTAGAGTCAAGCCTAAGGCATACAGAGAGGCAAAATTTCCACTCTAAAACCTGCTGGCTGCAGCACAGCTGTGGAGCAGTCCTAACTGTTATAACCACCCTGCAATGACTGGTGTTCAAAATAAATTGTCATCTCCTTTCTCCAACTGCTATTACCATTTCTGTGCATGAAAAGTAAATGGATGTTTCATTTTGTCTGCTACTTGTGGAAGTGAAGTGCTCTTGTATCTGCCATACTCACAGTCTCAGGAATAATGGTAAAGTACAACTTGCATGCTTAAGCTTCATCTATATTTCAATTTTTGCTAGCCCAGCTCTGACACTTAGGAGCATGAAGGGAAAAAAACTAAAAATCACACCTTCTAACATAACAGCAGTGTATAAAAATCCTCATATATTTTGCCAAAATCACTTGAAAATCTGGTTTAATTTATCAGTAAAGAACTTTATTTTGTGATGGTATCTATTTTTTGCTAGGGAAGATTGCTAGGTTGACGTCAATATGACCGTGAATATGAACTTCAATTCTGAAGCAGCCAGCAGCTCTTAGTTTTTGAACCCAATGTCTAAATCTGATGGACTCATATTCATCTGCGTTCAGCCTGCAAAGGCCGACGTCACACACCACCGGCTGCCACTGAAGTGAGATCAGGACCCAGCTCCGTGTTTCAGCACAGCTAGCATCTCTGTTTGCTTACTAGAGACAGAGGTGGAAGGAGACGCACCAGCTTCTATTAGACTGTCTGCAACAGCAGGAAGAAACAGGTGCTGTATGGATACACACACACTCTTTGACATTTTTGTATTTTTTTTTCTTTTCTTACAAGCTATTTATCAGCCCACTGTTGTGCTGATAGGCATTACAGAAACCTATGAAACACACTTCTAGTTTTGCTGTCTCCTTCTTGCTAGTGCTTTTCCCAAATCCCAACTTACCTTCCCCAGCTGCATCCCAGGTGCAGAACCCAAAATGACAGTCTATACAACTGTTATGGTTTTGGCTGGGATAGAGTTGGTTTTCTTTGTAGAGGCTCACACAATGCTGTGCTTTGGGTTTTTGATGAAAGTAGTGTTGGTAACACACCGATGTTTTCAGGTGATGCAGAACCAAGGACATACCTGCCTCTCATGCTGCCCTGCCAGCGAGGGGGCTGGGGGTGCACCAGCAGCTGGGAGGGGACACAGCCAGGACAGCTGGCCCAGGCTGGCCAAAGGGATGTCCCACAGCACGTAGTATCACTCTGAAAAATAAAAGCTGGGGTAAAGAAGGAGGAGAAGACAATGTTCGGAGTGATGGTGGATTTCTTCCCAGGAAACCATTAAGTGTGATGAGCTCTGCTTTCCTGGACATGGCTGAGCACCCACCTGCCGATGGGAAGCAGTGAATGAATTCCTTGGTTTGCTTTGCTGGCATGCGCGGTTTTTGCTTTACTTAGTAAACTGTCTTTACCTCAACCCATGAGCTCTCACACTTTTACCTTTCTGATTCTCTCCCCCATCCCACATGGGGAGAGTGAGCAAGTGGTTGGGTGGTGTCCAGCTGCCTGCTGGGTTAAACCACAACTACGAGGGACCCCTGAATATGACCTGAGATAAGCACACCCGGAGGTGTTGCGGTTGCACTTCCCACCACGCTTCTGCTGTGGCCCATCGTGCTGTCTGTGCCACAGTAAAAATTACAGGTGCTCCACCTTGGCTGTGCTGAGACAAGCAGCAAATAGAAAAATGGAGAACTTAGCATGATCCCTAGACAGAACAACATTTCCATAGATTTTCTCCATAAGATCCACAGTTCCTTTAACACTACAAAGAGATTTGTGAGCAGAACGGAGCTGCTCCTTGCTGACCAACTCCAGTGGCAGAGGTCTTAGCTGGGCAGGGAGGTTCAGCAAGGGCACGCTCAGTTGCACTTGCTATGAAAAGGCTTCCCAAAGTATGCCGTCAGCTCACCAGTGCAACACTGCACTGCTAAAGTTTGCTTTTGCTGGGTAAAACTTCTAAAAATAACTTCTTCTTTAACATTAAGCTCAGAGCATAGGTATTGCTTTTGGCAATTTGTTCGCTGAGTTACAGCTGGAAGGAAAAGTTTCCCACGATCTGTTCTTCTGATCCATGTTATACATAACACAACAGGAATAATATAACACTCTAAAACAACAGTGACAGGAAAACATCTAAGTTCTGCAGCTTTTTTCTTATCTGAGCCTCTTCTGCTTAGATATTACACTTCACATGGTACCACACATAAGAGCTTATCCAAGTAGGACTTGCTAATGGGCAAACCACAACTAATTGGAAATAACAACCTTTGCCTTTCCTCCAAACTCAGGACAAAATATTTTTTTTCATATTAAAAATATATACGTTTCATCTTTAAAAGGGGAATGAAGAATATGATAGAGAGCTAGTGGTGAAAAGAGCAGGGCTTGATGTATGCCAGTGGTTTGTGTGTGTGAAAATATGCGTTGAGTCTGAGTGTATCTGTGAGTGTTTGCAGGTGAGAGAAAGCAAAAGAAACCAGCGTAGTTCTGAAAAGATGTAGCTGGTTTTCACCCCCTCCTCCGGGGCAAATTTCAGCAGCTGGAGGATGGCTCCCAAAAAGGGGCACTCTGGGGCTCTTCCAGGCATTTGTGACATCTACTTGGCAGCTGCCTCCCTTCAGAAGAAACCATCTGTGACAGCAAAGGGAGAGGACATCTCCCAGGCAAAGTAAAAGCCCATTTTGCCGCACAGCTTAGAATGACAGCTGGGAGATTTTGAACTGGATGTACTTGGTGAGAAACAGGAGCAAAGGAGGTGAGGGCGACAAGCTGCTTCTCGAGGAGCTCTGCCCTTATCTGAACAAACATCAGCTCTCCAAGACTGCACAGTCTGAACTGATCATACCCAACTGAAGTCACCAATGATGGATGAATCTCCGTGGGTGGAGGTGGATGGGTTAAAGTTATCCTTCTTTACGTGAAGGGAAGCAAACACTTTTAGTCATTCATTTATCGCTGCTATGATGAAACAAAACAGCATGGACTATGAATCTAGTCCATCCTTGCAGCTCTACCATTGCCAGTGCCCATCCTCTTCCACCCACTGCAGACACTCGCTGCTTCCTGGAGCTGTTGCCCTGCAGTGTGCCAGCTGGGTTGCACCAGGAAGGGTGACACACACAGAAGCAAGGCTGACGAAGGCAAGAAATGATGCCCACCTCCAGCTCACACAGCACAAAAGCCAGAAAGAAGCCTGTTCCTTTCCATAATTTCACCTAAGTTTAACTAAAGTTCAATTGCCTAGAGTGGAAATCTCCTGCTCTTTCATTCTCTAGTCCAATTATCCTAATAAATAAATTTGCTGGCACAGGTTCGTAAAAATAAATAGATAAAATTTTTTTGGTGAGTAGATAAAATGACAGTCAAAGCAAGGAAACAACAAGAGAGCTACAGAAGAGCAACACAAACATTATCAGGGAGAAACCGATCAAACAAGGTTCCCAAGGGATTTTAAAATGCCATGCTCTGCTTTGAATGCACACGTTTCACCAATAAAACCTTAACACACTTCTTTTTCACAGCATGAAGAAGCCAAAGGTCTAGTTAAATTTCAGCTCAAATAGGAATTTTAAAGATAAAGACCTACCCTATTAAACATCCACATAAATACACACAAATGCATGCACACACTGAATACTCTCCAGCCTTCCCAGAGTTTTCCTTTCATTTTAGGATAACGAAACACTAATTGAAGACTTGACTTATAACGAGACTTTGATGAATTTTGGTTCCCTCACCACTGAAAATGTGACCTCAAGTCAGACAAATCTGTTTCTGCAAACAGCTTTTAGCAGTTTATACGTTAAAAACGCTGAGCTTATTTGAACTGCTGTCTTTCACAATGCATTTTATTTAAAGATACTTTTAAGTTCTTGAAAAATCTTCTTTACAGATAAGGGAAGAAAAACTTTTTTTTGAGCTGAAACAAATTTTTTACCTTTCTGTTTACAAAAAACAAACAAACAAAATACCCAAACTAATTTATATATATATACATATTTGCTAGGGCTACTTAAGAATACACAACTGCCAGAAAATCAATACGAAATGGCTATTTTTATTTTATTATTGATATATGTCATCTTTAAGATCACTTCTGAACAAGACAGTAGGTATTTCTCCCTGCCAAGTTTCCTTTCTGCCCTTTCTCTCTAGTTATTGCTTGCCCTCTTTTGTAAGTAAATAATGAAACTAGCTTTTCCTGCTGTTCTGATGAATTAGCCCTCTGTCAAGTTGGGCAGGATCACATACAAGACAGTACCAGTTAGGACATTAATTACAGGTGTCAGGTCTGTTATTATCAGTGGTGTTTGCTGGTGTACTGCAATGCACAACATACAATTATCTTCAGAGAAACAAAGTAAAGGCAAAACTAGAATTCTAGAACATCCAGGTTTCAGTGTAGTCAACAATAAAATTAAATTTTACACTTTGGCAAATCATCCTAGCCCTGCCTCTCTTGCTGAAAATGTTCTAGGTAGTGACGTCACAAGGTTCAGAGATGTCACAGAAATTGATGCTATCACGTCACCGAGGCAGGTATTTTGGGATATCACCAATGAAGTGGGAAGAAAAAGGAGTGGGAAAAGATGGTAGAAAGGCAGTAAAAACTCAGGCTAACTGGGATTTATTTTCTCTATTAAATACACTAACCCAAGGCATCATGTAAGAAATTTACCCATGGCTAACCCCCAGTACAGGACGCAGGCAAAGACACAACTTTCTCTGGAGCAGCTCCTGGTACCCTGGCTTTGGCCACCTACCGCAAACCTCACCATTTTTCCTTGTTACTTCCTTCTGTTTATTTTTGTTAGGCCACTCTTTTCAGTCTGAAGAAAAAAAAAAAAAAAGGAAAAAGAAAAAGAAAAAAGGCAATCGTAACTTGCCTTGGCTCCCGATCTGCCAGGCTGTGGGAACGAGCCAAGGAGGCTCATGAAGACTTTCTTGGTGAGAAAGTCCCCCCCTCCCCTTCCTCCTGGCATTTCCTCACAGAGAGAACTGCAGAGCTGAAGGCAGAGGGAGCCTTTGCTACAACAATTAATTTAGGGAGAGAGATTTCTGTTTTTTCAAGGCTGTCAGGATAAAACAGCCATCGGGCTGTCCTAGTCTGGCAGACTGCAGGGTAACCCCTGGAGCCCGCTGGCTCAGCTTGGCACGGCGTGGTCATCTTCAAGCACTGTGAGGGCAAGGGATGCTTTGCAGTAATGAGCTTTTACAGAAGCTGGGTAGACAGAGAAATACTATGATCCCAGAGAAACCGTCAGTCCTGATGAAGTTACAACACACGTACCAGAAAATTTGGCACTGGTGTTGCTGAAGGTTCAGAGGTGTTAGCCCAAAGCTACGCACAAGAAGGAAGGAAGGTGCTGCCTCCACTACTGGCAGGTCTAGCCATACCCCCAGAAGGATAAGGCGTCTGGGCCAGTTTAGCCCACTTAGAAGCAGCTACGGGAACCACCACTGGTCCTCACCTTCACCCACAAGCTATGTCTTTGGAGCAGAGGAAGTGCTCCTCAGCAGGGAGGCAAAAAGATGCTTAATGCTCATTCTGAGTGAAACCACCAGCAATGTACCATTGCATACCCCCCAGCTACTGGGGCTTCAGGCCCCAGTGCACATCTGTCTCCCTGCATTTTTGCATTTGTTAAAGGTGTGAATAATCCAGCACACACACACTGTCCTGATTCCTCCCAATTTTCAAGGCATTAAGCACTCATGTTGTTTTAAGTACACTTGAAAAGACACACATTATTTGGACATCGATGGCAAGCTACTATGTCTATTTTAAAACTAGACTAAGTGCTTGGAACAATTTTTTTCCCCAGTAAAAATACCTAGTCAATTGATAATCTATGAGTTTGTCAAATGTAGTACATTTATAGAAAGAAAAAGCCTATTAAAAAAAAAAACTTAAAAATATTGTAAATGATACATACTAAAAACAAAATGGTATTTCCAACTATATGTTTACACTTTTTTGGAGCTCAAAAATAACAAGAACAGCCAAAGCCTAAACAAATAGAAGAATTTGTTTTCAGCTGAGTGAAAAACTGTATTTGCTCCAGAATGATTTTTGATTAGTCTTTTGGTGGTAAAATTTATATTCTTCACTCACGTAGCATTCCCCCACCCCCACCCCCATTTTATCTCCTTCTCATTTTTCAAGTGAACCTGCAAATCAAAATAAGAAAAAAAAAATCAATTATCCATTTTTTTTCCCACTTCTCTAACAAGGATCAGTCTTACGTGACAAAATACCTGCACAGCATAACTGTAAATTTTGTCATATACCACACACACTTGGGTCAATTGAGTAACAGCTACATGCTCTTAAAAATCAATCTATATTTATCACGTAACCTAACCATTCTGAACAAAAAGTGGGACACATTTTTTAAATGTGTTACAATCTAGGATGCGTGCACGTGTGTGTCAGTAGATGTGTGCGCGCGTGTGCCGGAAAACATTTTGACCACAAATGGGGCTGATTATCAATATAATTATGCTGCAATCACACCAGAGGAGAGTACTCAGTAAATCAAACCCAACTGTCCGCCCACTTGCAGTGAAGAGACTAAAACCTGTCAAATCAGGAAAGGAGGAACAGGTGGCCTCATTTGCAAAAAAAGGCTGCTCCTCGCACCGCCGGGTGCCGTACATCAATACTCAGATGCATACACACATTTATTAAATACAGAATATCACCACTTTGTGTGCAGCACATTAAATATGCTTGTGGTGCTCACAACAATATAAAATCTGACACACAGGTCTCTTAATACGCCAAGAAAATAACCTGGGACTTACTAAGCACTGCCATAAGTTTTTGCCTTTTTAACTTTTCAAATGGCTTCTGACAGCGATGGGCAGCCGGCTATGGCAGCTCTACCCTGGCTGCAGCAGGTCCATCAACAAGTGGGTGCTCCTCTCTTCCCCCAGGGGAACAACTCCCATTTCTGGGTGCTGCCTTCTAGTTAAGGCTCACACACACAGGATCTCAAAAAAAGCCACACTGTCTCACCCAAGTGGTCACCGATCCTTTGCTGGACTTTGGAAAATTTGAATATAAAATTTCACTTCATTCTCTCTCCTCTGCTGACATGTTGGGTGGGGAGAAACACCTGACTTCTTTTAGCAGGGGTTTAAGGAGTAAAGCTAGAGGATGTATTTTTATTCAGTTCTATGTAAGGGGCTGGACGGGCACTGTGTGGTCTAACGACAGTTCATTATTTACTTGTGGTGGCAGCAGAGCCAACATCCAAGGAAAGACTGAAACAGCCAGTGTCACAAAGCAGACAGAATAATAAAGCCCCAAACTGCTGGAAGCTACCATCAATTCAACCCTTATTGGAACTGGAAGAAAAGGCATAGAGGGCACATGCCCATCCAACCTATTTTGTCACGAAGGAGATAGTCAGTGGCAACAGGTAAAGGAAAACACTACCACGAATTGGGATGTAGGCAGCTGCGTTCACCTGCTCACACAAGACTGATCTCTAAGCTGTGGATATTGTAACGACCAAACTATGAATCTTCAAACTCAAGGTTAATTCACATTTTCTGTAATGGATGGGAAAAGCTGGAAATCCATCAAACCTACAAATAGGAAGAAAATGTCTCTGAAAGCAAATGTCTCGAGAAAGTACTAGGTATTAAATGAAATGCAAGCATGACAAATGCTGTGGGCCCTCAAGATTCAAGTATGCTCTCTTTCCAGGGTTATCCAAAGAAAAAGATGAAAATAGCTGAGATGTGTTAGAAGTGAGGTTATGGCAGCTGCCCTGTAACAGGAGCTTCTAAAAGGCTCCAGTCACAGCGATGCCTCTATCACATAATAACTAAAGGGAGAAAACTTCAGCATTTAACAGTACAGAGCATACAGCCTGAGGTAGCCAGGAAGTGCAGTTATGAGCCCAAGTACTGAACAAGACAGATTTTTAAATGATCTTCAGAGTCATTAAGTCCTTATTTTCCTAGTGGCAGATGATCTCATCTTTCAATTCCTTTTGCAAGCATAAAACAGCTGTATTTAGGTGTTGGCACTCAATTTGTAACCCCAGAGATCTATAGAAACATGACAAATCTGGTATGTATGTATATTCCTTATGTCCAGGGCTGAAAGAATACTTTTTAGTCCAAGGTGGAAAACTCCAGGAGAAAAAACTCTATAAAAAGCCACAAAGACTTATCTGAAGGGGAAAGAAGACATTTGCCTTGACAATGATTCATTTTTAATTGTTTTGTGTGATTTCAATGGACACAAACTGATTAGGGAAAGAGACAGTTTGCAAAGTACTCCTGGTTAGTAGCAGCATACACTTCACATTTTAATCTGTAAAATGCTTCTCATAATATCCTGTAATGGCTTTCCCCTCTCAGTAATGTAGCGGGCAGTTGCCCACGTAAATCCCGCACGAGATAGGTGACCCCTTTATGACACAGCACATACACCAGATGAGAGAGATCCTGCTTCGCTCATAAAACCAATCATTCTCCCCTAATAGTCTACAATTTGCAGCTATCATAAAAACACCCTAACCATATTTAGTAGGCAGCGGCACAATTCTGAGCTTGAAGGTTGAAGACCTGCACACATCCATCCCTGTAGCCGGACTGCTAACAGAAGTCAGTAATTCACAGCAAACTACCACCAAATGGCACTGAAAAATAAGAAGCCCTAGCGTGAGAGCAGGGGCCTCCTGGATCTTGCAGAGTTATGTGCCACCAGCCTGCGCAGCACTGGGGGATGTCGATAAACTCTGCAGACACAATACCCAGGGGTATCAGCACGAGCATTTCTTTCTGCAATAGCCAGTGAGGTCTGTAATGCAGAATATAACTTTCCAGCCAACTCAACATCTCACCACCTTCTTCTCCAAGGCAAGCCATACTGATGACATCTTCCTTATCATCGATAAAAATGATGTACGGCAGATTGCAGAGTTATTCAACAAACAATTTCCAAAGATCACCTTTACTACAGCATATAAAACAGATCTAGGACTCCCCTTCCAGGATGTCAGAATTTTATGAAGCATCAACACTACACTTGCAGCTACCTGGTATGAAAAGAACAGCGCTTTGGGTAGATATACAGTGTTTTGCTTGCCTCAGCACATTCCCATGACCGCACAAGAAGGTTGCCTTGATGGGGCTTGTGATTAAAACACCATGGAGGTGATGCAAGACATGGAAAATCATTTGCAAAATGCACCTGGAAAGAGCTGAGCAGATATTGCTTCCTACCTGCCCAAGCCTAAAGACCACCCTCAATGTGAATGGCCCGACCAATCACCACAAATGCAGATAAGCTCTACTATTGATGTGCCTTCTCCTAATTAACGTTGTTGAAACTGAAAAGATGGCCTTACGAATTGATTATGCAAATCCCCCAAACGGGTAGAAGTTTTTGCCAACAAGACTGAGCATCACGGAATGATTATTTCTGCCATCAGTCAAAGCACTTAAGAAGGTGGCTTGCCATGATCCCAGCAGCAGCGAGGGCAAGCTTGGAGCTAAGCACATGCTTAGAGCTAAGCCCAGGCTGTTAAAGGCATTTCTCTGAATCAAGGACTGAATCTCTTCACGCGGATGCAGTGTTTATTTCTAATTGTAGAGATTAGTCACGAAGAGTCAAAAGACATACCCAAAACACATTCGTTACCCTGCTGCTCTGGAGAGGAAATATTTTTCCCATCATAGCACCACACACCCATCCTCGATTTTCCTATCAGCACCTCCCCTCCCATAGTTATGTTTTCAAATCCAGGGACATCATCATTTTTCAGGAACAGGCCCTTGAGCAAAGATGAAATGAAAGCAAAATTACCAACACAGCACTGACCAAGCACGCTAAATCCTACTCTACCTGGAAGAAACAACTGCCTTTGGGTGATTTCTGTAACCTGCAATTTACATCTTATTTGGAAATGGTAAATACAAGAAAGTTAATGCAAAGGAATCAACACTGGATTAAAAAATAGGGTACCATAACAGTTACCTTCTGCATTTTAGAGTGCAGGTAGTAGGATATACTGCATGGAAAAAAAGGTAAATGGATTTGCATTTAAGTTTCATCACTTTTAAGGTCCCCAGTATCCAAGCCTCCCTTTAAAAGAGCCCTTGTGGACAATAAACTCTTTTAGAAAATACACAGCAAAGAAGCAGCGTCTAATAAACAGACATAAAATTAGACTGCTGTAATGTTTCAGCTGTTCGCTTCCTTTGATGCAGGCAGCTGGCAGCAAGACATTTGAAAAGACAGAAGAACAAGTAACTTCTAATAGATAAATATATATATTTTCCAACATATATATATTTTAAACACTTATAAATTCACTCAAACACACACGTACTAACAGGATAAATTTACAGGGCAAACAGAAGTGAACAGTCACCAATGTAGACACTGAGCTACCATTAAGCATTTAAAATAATTACAGCTTTTTAACCATGGAAACAAGAATTTTACATGAATATTTTTGGTATCTTTTCCTTCAGAGCAAAAATTTCTCAGCCATTTGTGTCTGAGCGAAACCAGAATTTGCTACTGGAAAATCAGGAGTGCTGTTATTTTACAAAAATGAGTGATAAATCCAGGGGCACGAAGGACCAGGAGTGCCTCTGAGACCTTGAAGACCACCACCAGCAGGACATCAAAGCCCACCCTCCGTGCACGGGTGCCCTCCGCCTCTCATGGTGCAAGAACAAGGCTGGCAGCTTTTGCTCTGCAAAGCTGGGGCAAGGGCTTTCTGCTGGAGCTTTGCAACAAAACTGCATCCCCAAATTAACCCCCCCCACTGAAACGTCCCTGGCAAGCAAGTTCTGCTAACGCCTCAGTACACGATCCGACTTTGTATTTTGGTGTAAATTCACTGAATGGCAACCCTGTTTTCTTTTAGTCCCTTTATCCTTGAAAATGGTAGCTTTTGCCCTTACTGCTTTCACGTGAGGCCCTGGCCAGGCGTTCTTCACAGACTGACAAGATCTGTTCCCAGGTGGTGGTGGCAGCTGCCCTCTCCCTCTGCATGTTCCCTTTCTTATGCAGAATTGTGCTCCCAGGTACAAGTCCCCATGAAACTTCCTTCAAAGGGAAAAAATTGGATGGACAGCCCTGCACAACGAGTTTCTCAGTAAAATACTCACACAGGAATCAAAGGATATTAATTTTCCAGGAAAGACAATTTCCCATTGTAAGCGTTTCATTCAGCAAATTAAACTGACCTGTCTTTATGCAGTAGTGATCAACTAGTGAACCTCTGAAGAATAAAAAAAGCCTACCAAAAATAAACAAAAATAAATAAAACTACCAAAAAATCATTGATTTATTTGCTTTAAAAACCAGCAGCTACCACAAGAAGCCAAGATTCCTGCTTTATGAAGTAGGTCTCTGGCCTTGCTTTTCTGCTGCCCCAGCACAGTGCTAGGGACCTGGACCACCCTGGCTTGCAGCTCAACTGCGGCCATGCAGCATGGGATGGGTGGCTTTCAGGGTAGTCCCCAGCAGTCTGTCTCCTCTGAGCTTTCCTGAAGCAGCAGGAGAAACTGTTCATTACTCAGCTCCGATATGCTGTAATTTCCTTCTGGATTTTATGTATTTATTTTCACAAGTGCAACCTGCCTTCCACGTCAGGCAGAAAAGTCCGTATGTTATCGGGCACCCCACTTGTGTCTGTCTGTATACCTTATCTGGGTGCAAGCCCACCCCAGACAGACTGGAATAGATGATCTTTTCTAGAAGAAAAAACATTTGGCTTGAATGCACGGTCAAATAGCTTTGTGGTTCTTTTTGCACCTGGACATATACAAGATAAAAAAAACCCTACATTGCCATGGATTGCCCTCTCTGAAACACTGCAGGCGTTTTTATCAGATGCATGCCATAAAGGTGCAAGTCCTTGAGATGTTTCCTCATTTACAGGATCTATCATCTCTCCTTTTTGCACTTGCGTGATGAAAATAAAAATAAATCAGAGATATATTTTTTCCTTTGCCAAGACCAGTTTAGGATGCACAGGTGTGTAGTCAGAAGGAGGGGAAGACACGAATCAAAGTATGCACCACAGCTCCGCCAGGCAGAAGCAGCTTTGGTGCTTTGATTAGCGAGCCCTGCCCCAATACTTCCCCATCTCATGGGGCTGCTCGGAGCCCACAAAGGACCTCAGAGGCTTTAAGCAATGGTGATTATTGAATTGGCTGATCCTGATTACCAGCGGTATAATACAATATTGAAATTCCATTTTGAATTTCCTGGTTCTGAGACATGGTGTGCTTTAACGGTAAGACAAGCCTGAGGCATGAACTGAATACACACAAGCACACAAAATAGCTGCAACTGTTATCAACAAGAATCACAACTATGAAAAAAAAATAAAAACTACATGACCAAAACAACTTCATAGCTTCTTATCTTTTTCCATTTGAAAAACATTCCTCTTATAGTGCCTAACACCTTACAGCTTTGCTTTAACATGAGCTATGGCTTAGGAGAGTGAAACACTGGGGGACAAGTTGCCCAGAGGATGCTAATGCCTCTGTGGATTTGGATGATGATCTGAGAAACCAGACAGCTCCATGGCAGGCGGGAGAGGGCTGCCCATGCCCGACCCATGAGTAGATTTTAGGACATTTCATATAGATCTGGGAGTTAGCCTAGACACCAGCTGCTCCTTCACTCACATTGAAAAGAAGAGCATTGCTGCTCCCTACAAGGAACCTGTGCTGCTCTGTATGTTCCTTGGGTGCAGCTGTAATGATTACCGAGTCCTTAGTCACATTATGCAGATACCCTGAGAGAGAAGGATGGAAAGAAAGCAGACAGAAAAACTGAGGAGTAAAGGGTAATGCTTTCACATGGTTACAACTTCACTCTCTGATTGAAATTCCTGGAATTCTCAGTTGTTTCTTATCAAAGGGCTTAAAAAGAAAATTCTTCTTTTAATAAAAATAAATGAAGAAAAATTGATCTCTCATTTCCAAGAGATACAATGGAGATCACCTTGTAGTCTGGCAGCAGAATTACTATGATTTGCATTACCAAGGATGACTAAATGGAGTGTTAAATTATCTCAAAAAAAAAAAAAAAAAGAGAAGGGGGGGAGAGATGTAAATTGATATTCATGACATCAACAAGGTTAGAAAAGAAAAAAAGATAGTGAGTCCTTACATGTATTCTTGTACTATACAAGCATTAATCTTACATTCAATGGGCACTACCCTACTCAAAACGGCATCTTGTACTTCTGCATGATACCTCTAGGAAATGGTTCACAATTATATACACTAGTGCTGAAACGCAACGCTGCAGCAATCAGTCTTGTCTATAAAAACATTAATTATTTCTGATAAATTCATTCTTTGGGCGCATTCTGAACACAAAGGAAATTTAGCAAGCTGTGAATTTGATTTTGGAATAAATATGTTGCATTATAAACTTTCTGGCATAGAAGGGGTATGGGAGGAGATGGGGTACTGCCTCTGGCACATGTGCACGGGAATGTCTCCAAAAATATTTGAGAAATATCTAAACCATTTAATTATTTTAAAATGTTTTACTGACAGTTCATTTAGATTTCACCATCATCCATATGTTTACCTATACATATATGTACATACATGGAATATTGCAGGAGTACATAGTGAAGTTTTGCTTTGACCACACCACACAAGATATTTCCTATACAGGTTATTTGCAGCTATGTGAGCACAAAGCTATATTTTGCCCCCACACATTTATTCTGTGATTCTGAGATTATTAAGCTCGGATTTGCCCTGGGCTAGCATTGTCCCATAACTGGTAGTCAGCTCAGAACATGGGCAAAGGATCCATGGACCAGAAGTTTCTGTTGCATGCACCAAAGGGTCTTGGAAACATAGTAGAGGTCACACTTTAAAAAACATAAGATGAGTTTAATTGAGAAAAAAGGACAATAACCTCTGCTTAGTATTGCCCAACCTCTTCCATCAGCTTTAAGGATTTTATTTCAAGTCTTATGACAATTGAAGTGTGGTTTTTTTTTTTTTTTTTTTTAAATGAAGTC
Organism: Anser anser; assembly: GCF_964211835.1. Classification (NCBI taxonomy): domain Eukaryota; kingdom Metazoa; phylum Chordata; class Aves; order Anseriformes; family Anatidae; genus Anser; species Anser anser. Next base: position 19,764,896 of record NC_139732.1, read on the forward strand.
TTTGCTCTTGGAGTCATGGGATTATAGGTTAAAATCCAGCCAATTTAGGATTTTATGACTGCATAGGAATGCAATTCCTATTTGTAATTGTTTTGTAATTGTTCAGAGAAAACTGCTTAGAATTATATTAATGATACAATGTTAAACCTGTAATTTCTCCAGTCTTCTATGGCCCAAATGCAGTGTGGATTTCACCCGGAGCAATACAAATCCCTCCCCTCCCCAGCAGCACAAAACAGTTCATAGGCCAAATATCTCCACAGTCTGAGGTCTGTCCCTGCTGTCTTCTTTCATGGTGTATGAATGATTTTTCCTTAGTGTCAATTTTCACATTTTCCTGTCGGTCTTCCATTTTGTCAGCTTTCCAGCAACAGTACAGATCTGACAATATTCAAGATATTTTCCTCTCCAGTGTCCAACATTGAATGAAAAAGGGAAGCACGTTAGGATTAGGGAAAAAATATTAATGTTTGGTGAATATCACAAAAAAAAGGAAAAATGTTGTTGAACACTTTCCTGTTAGGTAAATAACATTGTCTACTTCTTTATATTCATTTTTGAAAAGAGAAGCTGCAAAGAAATGTTAAAACTTTGTTTATTTTAGAGTGGAATCAAAAATTCTTGGAGTGCTTGAAGGTGGCATCACTGAATTGTTTACTCTTCCTCCCTCTTCTTCATTCCCAGACTTACTGTATCTCAACAGAAATACAGCAAGCCCATTAAATCTACTGCTCACCTCACTGCCAAGAAATTTATTTATAAGAGCTGATTGAAAAATGTTTTCTATAATTCAGAATATCGGTGAAAAGATTTATTTCACCTCTTTATCCTCCAATATTTTTGTATAGCTGTTAATTATTCTATTTTATGTAGATGCTACCTTTAGGTTTGCAGATACACATTTATGAATAAAATATTTCACAGGCGAGATCATAGATTAGGGCTAACAAATGCAGTAGTTATTTTTTCATTTGTAGTAACACAGTGACCTTTTTTGCATTGCAAATTTCCTTGTATTTGGGTTGGGGTGAGGATATGAAATATGTAACATCAAATAAGGATATATAATATACTGAAAGTAGGTATCGGAGGAACAAGACATCTAGAATTCCCCTTGAATAGATTTAAATATTTTCAATGTCTTAGCGTCATACCACCCTAGTTTGGTTCCTAATGAAACTCAGGAAATTACCCTCTGATGTACTCAAATAACCTTTATATGATGGGTTTGATGGAAGCAACGTCTGACATAGCTTTACACCATTTATCATATGTCAGGAAGAGCATCATCTACTCCAGAGCCCTTTCATACCGGTAGGCATTAATGACAATCAGCCCAGAAAAGTTTTCAGCAGTGCAGTGCGGTTTGCAGGGAAATGTAAAATGCCATATTTAACAACGTGTCCATTAGCAGACCCCCAGATGAAAGCTAAATTAAACACCTGCATTCAGATCCTCCTAAACAGCATTTCCTGCTGTACTGACAAATAACACCTAGTTATTTTCCATGAGGAATGATATCTCTTTAGAGGAAATCTGTTGGAGAGAAATCAGTCCCAAATTCTCAAACACGTGAGGATGTCTCTGCACATTCTTGTCCTCAAACGTCTCCACTTCACAAAAGAAACTGCGTCTGCCTTCTGTCTCTATCATGGCAGAATAACAGCAGTGATTTAGAGAAGAGTAAACAGAAAGATGTAAGAAAGTGAAATTATTCCTTTGTTTCCGAGGAAGAAAAATGTTTGTCATGTCTCAAACAAAATACATTCTAATGTCTGGTCCCAAATATATTTACAATCAATTTCTATAGAATACTTGAGACCAGAAAGAGTCCACTTAGGCACCTCTGCATTATCTCATGTACTGTGTTCACAGTATTTTAGACCTATCACTTCTTTTTGAAGAATATTTCTCAGTCGACCTTCATCCTGAGAAAGGACTTTGAATTTCAACCTTCATTTCACCTAGTTGCTTTTCACTCCAGTTTTTATGCTGCCCCCCACCCTCAACCTTCCTGATCTGTGTTTAATTCCAGTTTTTGGTGCTACCCACAGATAACTGATGCTTAGGCAATTATCTAGCCAAACATCCGTGCAGCCAACATGTAGTCAATTATTTTAATATTGTCTTCTAAATGAATCACTCTAATCATTCTGTCTGCCTACCTCTGAAGCCAAATTAACTTGTCAACGTCTTTTGTATCTTAAAGGTCAATTTTAGAAAGGTCTCAGCAATGGCCCAAAATCTACTTCCATTGAAATCAATGGCAAAGCTCCCAGGATCCTCACTGGAAGCAGGTTTTGGCAAGTACAGTGTGTTTATGAGAATTCCAGCCTTCAGGACAGTGTCCTAAATATTTTAATGGTGGCCTCTTTTGTGGCTTTAGAAAATCATCTACCTGTGATGGGACTTGATGCACCTGCGCAAACAGCACTAAACAGGGCTGGCTTTTCTGTGCTCCCACTCTGCATGGCAATATCACACTTTCTGTGATTGCCTGAGGCCATTCCTACTTTCTAAGTCCCCTTTTCCCCCATGCTGTTTATTTACTTCTCAGATTATTTATTTTGTGATTGTTTTAACTGCATACAATGAAGACCAGAATTTTACCTTGTTGTCCAAGCTTCTTCCTCCCCCATTTCTATTTACCATTTATTCTATTTTCCACAGTGATGCAAACCTTCATGATTTAGCAAAACCTTGCATTAATCTGCTGCTTACCCCATCTTCCAGTTCATTAAACAGAACAAGGCTTAACACCAATCCCCAAAGTACTTCTAATGAATCTCCCTCTCCAAACTGATACACCACTGTTTGTCCTTCAGCCAGCATGGACTCCATGTGATCATGCTTGCAGCCAGCTTCCTTTGCTCATCTTTTCCAAGTAGGATTTTGAGAGGCTCTGGAGTCAGCCTGTTATAAAATGTAGATGGATTGTAAGTACTGCTTTTCCTCTAATGACCAGTTTTGTAATTTTAATAAAGAGCCAATCAAGCTAACAATGGTTTGGCAAATGTCCTCTCTGAGGGATCCAGATTTCAACCTTGGGTGCACAAGCCTGGAAGAACAGATCTACACACAGAAAGCAAAGTGTTCATTTCAGCCACCTATTACTTTTCATGACGTATTTTTCAGCAACAAAATCAGGATTTTGTTGATTTAGGACACCCAAATGAATATGTTGTGCTATTTACTAGGACCAAGAAAGGAGATCTTGCCCAACGACAATCTTAAGAAATTACTTAAAAGCCTCAATTAAATACAGGGAATACTTATCCCACTATATTACTTATGTGCATCTGCTCAGCAGTGTCCTCACTGCCTCTGATGGGGCCACTATGGGGCAAACACGGCCTGAGGCAGCCCTATACCTTGCACCATGGTCATCTCTATCATGGATGACAGCAACAGTGCTTGACTCTGCCCCTGACCTTGACTCCGTAGTTAAGAGCTGCATCTTGTGCTTCTCCACAAGCTGTTTGCTGTAGTTAAAGCTCTGGAAGATCCATCTCTCATCCAGCACCAGTAATTTGCTCCTTCAGCATGGCTTCCCAATTTTTCTGATAAACTCCTTAGAGTACCTTTTGTAATCTGTGGTCAACTGCATTTGTCAACCAGCAGATACCTGATCTGAGAAACTCCTCTCCTACACTTGAGAGCACAGTAACCCCTGTTTCCATTTTCTCCAGAGCAGCTCCATGAATATTTCATCCTCACACTGCTGTAAATACCAGGAAACCTATGGGGCTGTACTGCAAAATGTAGCTGACAAAATTTAAATCAATGTGTTGAACAAGCCAGAAGTAGCTTGTTTTCAAAGAACTGGAACAACCAGTAAGCAAAGAATAGAAATACCACATTGATTAAAAATAAATAAAATTTTCATCTTTTTTCATCTTCATTATATGTAATCCAAGCACAATAATCAGCCATTTAATTTCTTTTAAAAAACACCACCGCCCCCACCACACACAGAGAAAATGCAGGCGATATATTCTTTAACGTATTTTTCCTGAACTGACCATGACCTCACTAGGTGTATATTTCTCTCTATTTGACATTATCACAGAGTGAAAGATTAGTTTTACCTTGCACATAAGACTTAAAAAGAGTAAGTCATTGATCTTGGTTTTCATTTCTGCCACAAAGGGAACGCACAGGCATTTTTTCTTCCACAAATACGGATTTGGGTAAAAGCCAGCTGTACTTCCTTGGTAATATACACCACCAGTTTGTGTGACTGGCAACTGATGCTTCTGCCTATGAAACAGGAGAGCAGTGGCATTTGTCATGACATGTCTTTGACATTTTCCACAGCAAGGGGCAGATAATATCAAACTCTTGCTCATACATTCAACTTCCTGGGGAGAAACAGACTTCAAAAAATAAACACAAGAAAAAATAGACTGTTCGACACTTGTCCTAAATGCTGCAAGGAAAAGAAGTGTTTATAAATGTACCACACTGCAGGAACAGAGTTTATCTTTGATTTGCCCTCGTCAGCTCCTGTTTGTGTAATGACGCACCATCCTCTGCTAGGGTAAGACTTGGCCCCAGGGTCCTGGTGGAGCAAAGAAGAGATGTGGGTTTAAGCCCTTCAAGAGAAACCTCCATCAGAATCTCTGCAGTGAGAACGACACTACATTTTAAAGCTTTAATATATCTCCTATTGACAATGAAAAGAAACATCAGCAGAAGCAAAGCTGAGCACCCCATGCGGTTTATCTGTTAGTAACTCCCCATGCGCTAAATCCCCCAGCAACTGGAAGAGCCACAGGGTCCACCATAACCTTTTTAAGCATCCCCCAATCCATGGGGCTGCACAATGACTGCAAGCTGTGCTGCAGAGAGCCTCTGCTAGGGAAATGTTGTGACATAGTACTGACATACAATTCCTAAAAATACTTCGAATCCCCACCAAACGCAGCTATCAGCCTGGGCAACACCCCATGCTCCAGCCACTCAGGTGGACACGCAGCATTCTGTATTAAATGTTTGTGATGTCGACTTGTTTAACCAAGCAGTGGTTGGATTGCAAATGCATCTTTAAGCTGCAGTTCCTGCTGCTGAGGGAAGTGAGCCAAATGCTGGGAATGCCAACGGCAGCGCTCAGCATGCCTTGGGTCAGGTTCACCGACGCAGCAGGATCTGTCTGGTTCTCTCTTGGTCATTTGAATAGTTGCTATTTCTTGCCTTTCCAAAAACATGACACTTTAAAGCAATTATATAGCAATAATGAGCAATAGAGAAGTCTTATATAGCTACAGCTCCATTATTTTTATTAAATCTCCTACAGTTCATTTTTTTCCCATAATGTGCCTCCTTATACTCTGTGTTGTTTTAGTGAATTTGTACACTTGACAATTCACAACGGTTGCAACCTGAAGCCATAATTCATCCATATAAATGTGTATTAAAAAGTTAAATCCAGAGTCTCTTAATCCTTGTCCTAACCCTCTATGAGTTCAGGATTTTTTTTTTTTTTTTTGCCACAGTGATCTCCTTCATTTAGCACATCTAGTCTATAGGCTGCAGTCCCACAAATGTTTATAGGCATGCTGAAGTTCACATGTTGGAAGGAGTTTCACTGAAGTCTACTGTGTGCAAAGCTAAATGTGTAGCCTTATTTTGTAAACTCTTTGCAATGGAAACTAATTTTCTGTGTATTTAAACAGTGTTGTACCTGTGGTTGTTGATGTCTGAGCATGCAAAATTTTTAAAATGTAAAAATATGAGTATATAAAATAATCAGAGTAATAATCTCATGTAATCTGCATGTTCAAATATAGAATATGCATGTATAACTTAGCTGCAGCTTCTAAAGTAGAGAATTCAAGATTTAAACAGAAACCTAACACAAAAGATAGCTGTTAAGAAAAGGGAGAAACAGAGAATGACCCAGGACTGAGCCTCAGTGACCTCCAATCTATCAAGACTTTGTGCAGAACAAGAGAAAAATGCCACAACAACAAGAAAATAATACAGTGCTAACCTGTGGTAAATCAAATTAAGACTTCACCACTTGACTGTTTTGAATGAATGTGTGTTTTGCAGATAGTTACTTTACTTAGCATTACAAATTTAAGTTAGAGCATGTTGCATATAAGCACATCCATATTTCATGAACTTCTATGTAGCTTCGTAGTATTATCATAAAAGCGGTACAGATTCCTTTCCTGGCTGTAATGGCAGAGTGTTTTCATTTTAATGATCCTTAATACCATGCAGACTGCAGGAATTCAAAAGATCATCAGGACTTGTACCTTAGAGATTTCCTCGCTGTCCTTTTTTTCCTCACTGGATGTTTTTCTGCATGATTTTGCCTTGATTTTTCACACTGGTCATATTCTGCAGCTAACATCTAACTGATATGGACTGACTCCACAGCACCTTTGTGTCACTCAAGGATCATGACGTGTTGGTAGGTGGGATGTCGGGGGCAGAGCACTGGGCTCTGGCTGGGCTGGGCCAGCAGCCTTCAGACCATCAGCACTGTGTGATGTACCCCAGTCTGGTTTTCAGATATCTGAATTTTCTGAGAGAGAATAAAAGGAATCTTGATCGAATGTAAATGATGCTTTTGTATGGTAATATATTACTTGGTTTGGACTGAGCATTCAGTGGCACAAAGTACATTTTAGACATAAAAGAAAACAAAAATCCTTGCACTGAAGAATTTATAGCTTAGAAGAATGAGCCCTGGGTTTTATCCAAGAAAAAAAAAACAAACAACAAAACAACACTCCACGGTTTGAAGATATATTTGCAAGAGAGTTTTTCAGGATATTCTATCGATAACACTAATATCTAGAAAACTCTCCCACCACAGCCAAAGCCCTTCTAGTGACAATACCTGGATGGGGCCCATATGACACTGTCAATAAGGGAATAGCATCAAATACATAGGAGTGATAGCCAACCTGGATCTTCTTCCCACTCTTCTAATTTCCCTTGCATGAGCAGAATGCTCCATGAGTATGTCTATTCCCCTCAAAGATGAAAAAGAGGAAGATATTATTAGCCCACCTATACTTGTGTGATCATCTGAGATGTCTAGATGGCAGGTGACATAAAGGCTTGGTGTCCCAGGTCCTCAGAGGGGTTGGGCTCCCATTGCGTGGGAGGGAGAGGCAACACAGCACCCAGGGGCTCTGAGCTGGTGCTGTCTTCTCTCTATTTTCCCATACAGGGAGACCCCAAAACACTCCACACATTGGTCACACTCATGACTCAGTACAGATGCTGAAATTGCTGCTAACAGGGAAGAAGGAAAAAAAAACATTCTCCTTTGCTTCCAGAGCCTCTGAATCAATGATGTGTTTGGCCTTTGTGCTGCAGTCTCCTAGGTGCAAACCTGTCTGCATCCATGTTCCTGAAGCAATTTGTTTCATGCTGGGCATTTGTTTTGCTCAAAAGCAAAAAGCAGTTTTGCTCGGAGCCTTTAACATGTGGTTATTTCACACGTGGTGTTGCTGGGTCAAACCACCTGCAGTGGGACAGCCGCTGCAGGGTTCACACATCTGGGAATTGCCACATCTTCTTGTCCCACCTCCGCAGACTGGATCGAGTACAGCACATTGCTGTGTTAAAACAGTAGCACCAGGGAAGAACTTGGCCAAAATGCTTACAGCACTGTGTATAACCTGTGTGGAAAATGAATCCAGCTCAGTGGAGCATGCATTATTAGCTAATGGGATATTACATCCCATCTATTTGCTTTTACCTTCTTTTAAAATAACATGATTATGCCAAATGCATAGTTAGGGTGGGATTTACAGGAACGCTCAGCCTAATGTCTCCCTGTGAGCAAAATCCCTATCTGCAAGATATCACCAGAAACAGCAGCACACAAAAATAAGGATTGTTGAAGAGGACAAGCTGTTGAAAGGATGCACTCTATTACCAGTACATTGAGCATGTGCTGTCAGTATTTTATATGTGGCTATATTGGTTTAAACAAACAAGAGACTGGTGCAGAGCAAAGAGCCAACAGAAAGAATGATTTAAGATGAACCATCCTTCAGCAAGCACTTAAGGGCTGTTAGGAGACAAGCTCTGGGTAATTGGATGGGAGACTCCACGTTGAGCCCCTGCTGAGCAGCAGAACCAGCTCTGGCCAAGCTCACAGCCAGGAAAAGCAGAAAAACATCAGCAAAGCTTAACAGCATACAGGAAGCCCCAGTATTTGATAGGCTGAATCTGAACACAAGTGACTAATCAGAGACAAAAAGAAGGGTTCAGATGAGACGGATGCGTATAGGCTGTAGGTTCTTTTAAAAGCACTTTCAATACTTTGCTTCCACTACTAAACAGAGAGGGTACCTCTGTGCTAGTGTTCTATGGCAGATCAGCAGTGCACTGTTGAACTGCACCTCTCGATCATCCCCACTGGGGTTTGGTTCACATCATGGAGCAGCCCCGAGGATGTAAACGCTGGGCTGAAACAATGCTGGATGATGTGACCCAGAGGCACACGGTGTACTCCCAGCGCTAACAGGCAGGCAGTCAACATGGACAAATTAGAGCTAACTGGGAGCAAAATCCCTTGAAATTAGTACTGTGTGGATGGCAGGTCCTGAGCAACAAGTGCTTTACTCTGTAATACAATTTGCTCCTAGTGGGCTGCACTATCTCCTGATGTAACCGAGCCGTGCTGGTATTGCAAGAGAGTCTGCCTATCATGGATGGCCCAAAAAAGGACTTCTGAAGGGAAGCAGCTTGCTTGCCCGGTCCCGGTTAGACATAGGTGTTAGACATGGGACTATATTACCTTGAATGTACCATCCTTGTCTTAACCAATGGCAGATAATCAGAGAGCTGGTAGAGGTTTCACCTCTTTAATCCTCTCGGATATGGCTTACCCAGCCACAGTGCTGCCCCTGATGAGCTTCTTTTGCAAGATGCTGATTCTTGCATAATCTGTTTCTATTCCACGCAAAAGCAACAGCGCTGGACACTGCCTCCCGGGCTTGCCCATACCCTTCCAGAAAGGCTACTGAGAGCCTACAGAGCCCCTTTGACAGCCAGAATCTTTGCAGCAGCCTGAAGTTATGCGTCTCCACTATGACAGTTATTTAGCTTTCACAATAAAAGTGCCTTTCGGATCTAAATGAGCATATTGTTTGGTCAACAGTGAAATTGTCTGGTGGAAAACAACCAATCCAGGCAAAGGAATGCTGTCAGCTCTGTCCGCCCCATGGCACAGAAGCCAAAAAGGTTATCCAGTGCAAGCAAGGAATTCTAAAAGGTGAAAATAATAGAATACAACTATACCTCATGCAAGCATAACAATTATATAAAAAAGGAGCTACTCCTAAATAAATAACTAAAAATTATTCATATGCACTCTCTGAGAAGTCTGCGCTGATCACTCAATGGATGTAATTAGAAATAAAGCTGCATTAACCGATCCTACTATTCAGCAGGCAGGCTCAGGGGTATATCCCCTAAAACAGACATGAAAGTTTTGTTAAATATGATGCAGGACATCATCATACAAGCTACCTTAAACATCTGTCCTCTAATAATAAATGGAGGTCAAATGTAACATTACAGACGGAAAAAAAAATATAAGAGCAACACTAAGAAAATTTAAAATTCTACTCCAGATTACAGGAGAATCTCAGCAAACCAATGATATTCTGATTTTCTAAAGCGAAGTGAGAGCTTTTCAACAGAGAATATATATATTTGAAAATCCATGCCAAAGCCAGTAATTATTAGTCTGTATTCATTTTTCTCTTTCCTTTATTCTCCTAAGAGCTGAGTCACATAGCACAAGGCATTAAATGGAGAATTGCCGCACTGCTGAAGTGCCACATGTTGACTCCATCCCTCCCCAGCCCAAGGGCAGGAACTGAGCACTCACCTCTGGGACACTCTTCACAGCCTGTCACGGCCACACGAGCCCAAAGCCGCAACGAACACGTAGTCCAGTCTGCTGTAAAACTTCCCCAGAGTCACCACACATCATAAAGAGGAACAAATATCAGATGATAACACCTCTGATAACATACACACACCCTGCAGAGTTTAACCACGGTACCTGGAAGGTGATATTTGAAGTTTATAGAATGCAAATTCAAGTAAGCTCTAAGTCAATCAGAAGTGACTGAAATCTGCTTTGGTCCAAATACTTGTTCAAAAAGGTCACAGCTGGTGTAATTATCCTTGCTAGACTTAGCATGCATTCAGCTGTACGCTTAAGACTGCCAAGAGCTGGAGTACATTCAGAATGCTTAAGTGTCACCTTGTTAAAAAAAAAAATAGTTTTCTTTAAATCCAAAGAGGGTCATTAAGAAAAGTTAGCAAGCAAGAAATAATTTCTTCAGGAAAGCAGTTGGAGTACGTTTCTGACAAATCTTTCCTTTCCCCCACAGAAATTCAAATTTGCAGAGACAAACCTGGTCAGAAACATGAAGCAGAACTCTTGTTGAAAGGGATCACGTGCTAATGACAACATGATGGAAAGGGAATAAGAAACCTAAGCCTCCAAAATGTTAATTATATCTCAAAGCGAAAGTAAAATCAATAAATGCTATTTCTAAAAAAACTGGTACACAACAGCAAATATAGGTGAAATAAGTGAGCAAAAATATTGTTTTATAAGAATGGCAATTTCAGAGTAGTTTTGCTACTGTAATGGGAATGGATTCCTTTTATTTATTGTCATCACCACGGCATTTTGCCCATCTCTTTGCAAACAGTATTATGATAGCCTTCCCCAGTTATGTCCTGCGCTAGGAACGGGCAGCACCAGCAAACTGCAGTGATGTGACAGTGCATGGCTTTAAAGGCAAAACCATAAAGATTTTAATGGCGACCTCCAGGACTCCTAAAGTGGACAGTAATGAACTCAAAATCTATAGGGGTACAGATTACTTTGGACAGAGTAAAAGCCAAGGGGAGAGGTTAGTCTGAAATGTCAGAAATATTAGCCTCAGAGAAATATAGTAAATGAATCAAAGAGAATAGAGCTACTGGGTAAAAAGATTAAATGGCTAATAAAAGGGATATGCTACTGACCTCCAACATAGGAAGGAGTTGATAATGAGATAAGTAAAGCTTATGAAGATAATAAGGGTGTAATTATGGTCGAGTTCAAACTACTAAGTGTATATTAGGAAACCCCCGAGATATATGGATATAAAATTCTGGATAGCCAGTAGTAAATGATTACCTTTTAGTCCAAAGTGTAAGAGGCTGTAGTGGTACAAGACATATGACTGGGTTTGAGCTTAACCTATAACCCAACAGCAGGACTATACAAGTCATTTTACATTTTATTTTATTTTTTTTATTTTTTTTAAAGAAACATACAGGAGAAGGCACAGAGATTGTGCAATGACTTACAGTTTGTATCCACTATGATTTCTGTTGCCACCTGGCCACACATAGATGGGGCTTCTACATGTACAGAAATGTAACAGGAGAGAGGCTTTGCCCAAGAAACAATACCTAGCACCTAAGGAAAGGAAAGTGAGTTGGACAGGGTATATTTCTTGCCCAGTTCTCATCCCAGAACCTGTGATCTTACTCTCATAACTGAGATTTTCCAGAGCATAACAGCGTACATAGGGCTGAACCCTATAAAAACGTCCCTTCCTTCTAGCAGCTTCTTTGTATCTCCACATCCTTATGTTTCCCCATTTTTCAATTATTATTATTTTTAAATCTGAAGCAAGAGATACCATCCACTGAATACCATCCAGATCAGACGTTATCCAACAGTGCATGACAAATCTTGTATTTATTGGAAAAAGCACAAGCAACTTGAGGGGTCACATTTTTAGAGGGACTTAATCTCAGGCTCCCGCATCAATCCTGCAATCAACTGACAGTGCGAATAGTAGGATTTGATTTCTTATCATCTAATTTGTGGGTGCAAACAACAGCCTTACACTGAAAAGCTTTGTGCACTTACAGTTCCCATCGACTTCATTTATACTTGCTATTTGTGCTTACAAATCAGGGAGATGCTTGATCTTTAAGTTCTATAATTTCCTCCTGCAATTGGTTGTACTCACAAAATTGCACCTGCAGTTGATTGCTGGAGCAGATTTAAGCCTGGTTCTGGAGATGCAGTCTATGATTTCAGAAAAGCTAACTTTCAAGGCATGTTGGAAGAGAGAAAAACAGCCCACATAAAAATGAGAGTCATGTTTTAGCAAAAGCGACAGGTACATGATTGAGTAAAATGGAAGTGACAGACAATACAAGGTCTTAAGAGATACAGTATACACTTCTATCTGGAAAATACAAACAAACACAGCCCAGAGAAACACTTTCCTGCGGAGCTGTCAATCAGAAAGTGGCACAGAAAGTAAAAAAAAAAATGCAGATTTCATATTTTAACATCTGAACTCTATTTTTCTTAGCTAGAGCATAAAGTATGGTGTATTATATTGCACATGTGCACTGTGTATGAAAGTGAGGAACTTGTACGGACAAATGAGTACTTCATTGCAGAGCCTGTAATTGTGTTACTTGCATGTAGCCTCCATCATTGCATCTTCACATTAGGTGTATCACTGAGCACAGGATTCTGCATTTATACTAAAAATATCTATCCTTCCATTGTCTGGTGTGGCTATAAAACAGCGGGACATGCATAACTAAAAGATTAAGCAAGATTTTTTTTTAAAGGACTTTCTTGGATCACAAAAAATATAAAAAATAAAGAAAGATGAGTTGGAGGTACAATGACTTAGCTAACCTCACTTATTAAAAAGGTACAGGTGTGTGCTATAAGAGGGAGAGATGGGAACTGACTGTGAATACAGGGCAGTGAATTATTTACATGAAATGTATTTTTAGGACCATGGAAACTGCAGCTGAAAAAAGCTATCAGGCTACTTTGTCCATACTTTGCTTCTAATCCAACCAAAACCATTAGTGCTGAACCAGATCATGCATTTTTAATGCTTTTTTCCACTGTTCTTAAATGCACCAAACACAATTCTTCCCACTTCGGAAGACATTTCTACTCTCTGGGGGGAGGGGAAGGCAAGAGAAGGAGCTTTAACAAGCCAAATCTCTTCTGCCAGCATCCCATGGCTGCTCTTCTATTCCTTTTGAAATGTCACACTACATAGGTGCCTTCAGATGGACGTGGTGAGGAGCTACAGCAAACTGTAAGAAACTTTATACCTAAGAACAGTTCTTCAGCTCATCTTTCACGTAACTTATTTCTGCAGGTAGTCGCAAGAGGAGAGAAGAAAGCTGGAAGGGAAAAAACTTCAGGAAAGGTGAAATAGGTAGCATGAAACAAAGGCAATACTTGTCTCCTATGTGTCACTTTTAACTCCCTCAAACCTTGATATCAGATGTGCCCCATTTCCAACTCAAAAGCATCTTTGTGTGTCAGATCTGCAGACTCCACTTTGGATCCAAAACTCACATTGATTTCTCCTCTTTTCTTCTCCCCTTTTGTCTCTTTTCACATTTACAAATAGCAAAGGAATTTTAGGTCAAACAAGGTTCCCAGATCATCAATTCACCATTTTTTTAAGCTGACTCCTACAAATTTAACTCGTTTCAGCTCACGTTATTGTGAGAGAGACAAGACTGAAAGCTAGGGTCCAACACTTACGCTGTACTTATTCTTGATTTCCATCACTGATTGCTCATAAGGAGGATGAAACAATCTTGTTGCTGACATGGACAGACAGATCCTGGAGTGAAGAGGCTGACCTTTTTGCCCTGAATTTGTCTTTTCTGGGGAAATGCCTTAAATAAGAATGAGGAACTGAGGAAAAAGTTTTCACTATGCAATGTCCTCGTGGGTCAATATGCAAGAATGATATACACTTCTACATCCTATGCTACATGGGAAGCCAGAGAAATTGATCTAGTGTCCCAGCTGGCTTTAGCAGTCTAATGAATCATTTTGGCCCAGATTTTGTCCTCATTCACTTGGCACTGCCTTGTTTTCCCATTGGAGTCATCTCTCTTGAGGAATTTGCTGCCTCTCCGTTTATGCCTCTCCGATGTATATGTGATAAATTTTACAAGATAGGTCTTTCTTAGATTGGGCTAGGAAACTTATTCTTTAAAAGAAATCCATGAAAATAAATTAAAACATCAAAATTATTACAGAAAACTTATACTTTTGTGATTTTAATAAATTAATAATTAAAAATAGTTGGATAAACTTCAATAAAAACTGTGTTTTGGTTTTAGTTTTAGTTTTTAGATCAGCTCCAACGCTGAGGTAGCTCTTCAAATAACACATGGGAGACAAGCATGGCCAAAGCTCTTCTGGGCCTTCATGCCATTTACACAGCTTTGCCTGCTGATTTCAAGAGGGAAGCAAGCCAGCAAGCAGAGCTCTTGACCCTTTAAGTGTCTAGTCCTGAGGTTGAGAGCAAGAAGGGTCCTTAATCACCCAGCTACAAGCAGCTGGGTTCAAAGTGTGTGCTTAAATAGTCAAGCTTATAAATGCCTTACTTTATGCTATCAATTAAAAAAAGAAGGGATTTGGATTTTTCTTAAAAAAAAATGTCCTTCGCATCTCTTTATGGGCATGAGATGAGAAACAAGCCTCTTAGTCTTGTCTCTATATTCTGTGTTGCACTTTTGAACACTGCAGAGCAAACCCCCAGGGCTGAATTTTCTTTGCTCTGTGTGATGGATCATCAGACATACAATTCCCATTATTGCTAATGGCAGTTGTGTGTCAAATTACTACACACGGCATTTAGATGCTTCTCCTCAGAGCTACCTACGTTCCTCTTGCAGTACAAGCACATAGAATAATATGCTGGGATATTGTTACTTTTGGAGGTCGTTGGCTGTGAAAGTTTGTGAAATAAAAATTTTGCTGAAAGTTGTCATTACCTTAATACTAAAAAACTACAAGCAATTTTCACTTTTACTGCAAAGCCACCACCACTTGATACTGTAGAAAAAGTCCAGGAAATGCCAGGGAACAAAATTTAAAGTTGATCCATAGGCCGCTATCAATGATAATTCTGGGAACTCTGCTAGAGGTTAACACCAGTATATGAGAAGTAAAATGCCATTGAAAAAGATTTGGGATTTTTTTTTTTTTTTCCCCAGTGATATCTTCCAAAGAAACAGTCTGGCCTTGAAACTGCTGAGTAAATGAAACAGCAAGAGTCACAGAAAGGGCAATTGCTGTTACAGGCACACACACTACCATTGATTTTGACGTGTTGAATCAAAGCTGCTTGTGTATCACAGACAGCACATGAGGACAACTCTTCTCCTCCAGCATTGTGTGGGAGCCGTGCATCCTGCGGCAGGGCATTGCAAGATCAGTCCCACTGATGCAGCCAGCATAGCCCAGGTGCAAGGCATGGACAGCATGAGTTTTTTTTTTTTTTTTAATTTAGTTCTTTGTGTGGTTTCCTATCTTCTGTGGGGAGCACGCAAAAATTGCTCTTAAACCCTTGAGGTCTCATCTCTGCCCTTCTTCCTCTACACCACACATTATTTTCACATTCTGCCCACGCAATTTCAGCAAATTTACTGATGTACAAAGGAAAATTTAAACCAATGTACATCTGCTTATAGCTACACTCTGTTTTGTTTAAAGTGTAAGTAGGCATCTGCAATGGGAATAGACAGGTTACTGCTCTAAGCTATGAAATATTCATAAAAACACCAGTGCAATGCCTCACCTTTGCCCCTTCAAATAGATGATGCTTTGACTGCCTCCCCAGAGCCAAGTTCCAGTGTCACAGAGACAGTAAGTAGCTTATTGTCGTTAATATATGATTATATCATCTTTTAACTCTCTCCACTAAAGAGACCGAAGCCTACAAGCCTGAAAATTCCCAACTTCAAATGAAGTTGGGAACTTCTTTCCCCATTTGTAAAGCAGCTCAATTGTAAGATGAGCTGAATGGGGATTCACAGGGAAAATGTTCTGCAACTCTTTTGCAGGAATCTATTTAAAAGGCATCAGAACAGGAATTCTTCATTACATCGTAAATCTTCTGCAGAAGGGGGGAAGAGAACACCCTGCTACTGGTACTCTCCTCTTGATCTACAGGACAACAATGGTTTAGGAAGCAGGTTAGGTAGGAAGCTCATTGCTTCCTTCAGTGGAGTTTCACTGACAAATTGTACCTGAATAAGCCGTGAGACCTACCCTGCTATGGCCACTGAAATACAAACCTCGTGACCTCTTCCTTCTTAAAAGGGAAGAGGGACAACTTGTTTTCTACCACAAGACACTAATAAAACCTTTACAGAATCTGTCTGCTTCCTGGTCCCAAGTCAACTCCTCTTACCACCATTTGAGATCTGTACTTTATCAAACCCACTGGTCTTACAAGACCTCCCTGCAGCAATAACTAGTGAGATAAGTGTCCTCTGGAGACTGCAGATCACACCAGCTTCTCAATAGGATGGTTGAACTCATTGTTCACTGTCCAAAAGTCCTTGGGAGTTTATGGTCCTACGTTAAAATCTAAATCTTTTCATTTGAAGTGATACTTCATGATGGATAGTGTAAATTAGTTTAAAGTAAGTTTTTGTCAGCCAAAATAGATAAATTTAGGCAATGCCTTTCTAAGTGCCTCTGTGAATTAACATTTTCATAGTTCCCCCCTGGAACCTGGGGGAAATAAAATCCTACTGGTGATTATTTTCCCACTTTTCATTGTCCCAAGTGGAATTTTTATTATTATTATTAAGATCCTTAGTAGAAGCCTTCTGATTTATCTAGCTGACATGTTAATGGCCACTAACCTGAGCTCACTTTTCTTTCTTATTTTACAAAATACATGTTCTGAAATCTGTCAACTCTTGTTTTAGGAACAGTCTGAGAAAAATCTTTTTGAACACTTTTTTAAAGTTAAGGAATTGTGGATCTGAGGAAGAGAAGAACAGAGAGACTTCTGTATCAAAGTTTTGGCCTAAAAAAATGGCTCTCATCAAGTCTCTTTGGCTGTCTGGTATTTCACATGGATTTCTTGGGTCATATTTTTCATAAGAATAGCCAACATCAAACATCAGCAAAGCAGTACTCATATTACTGGCCACTGTTAATCTCCTCTATTTCAGATGAGTCATTTTTGACTTTTATTAGTAGGTGGGAAAATCTCTTTCATCTAATTCCCAGCATCTTCATTCATGCATGACAACTTGTCTCCACTCTCCGCCTCTGCAGTATGTGTGAAACAAGATGTCTCAAAGTTTAATTCAAGAATTTAAGTACTGAGCTGAAAAAAATGCTGAAGTTCCTTATATTTTTGTAGCACAAGCTAGAATTATTAATAATCATAAAATACAAGGCCTTTTGCAGACAGCTGTTCTGCAGGTGGAGATACAGTGAACCTGACAAGAAATTTGGCTTCCGACTATTCTATCTGAAGTGCTAGAAGAGAATAAGAGGTCTAATTCTTCAAGGACATACATAACTTAAACCTCGTTCCTGCCAGCAGACTTCAATAGGCCAAGTTAGCATGATAGATTTAATTGTATGCCTGGGACATTGCTGAATTGAGGCCTAAGACTCCAGTGGTTGATTGATAATCTAAATTGCAAGAGTTCACAAAACTTGCTAAACAGCTGTTCCCAAATGCAGCTTGACTTCTGCCTTGTAAGATGATAACGGCAGTGTCTGCTAGCATTCATGTGTCTGCAAAAGAGAATGAAAAAGGAAAAGGCAGGCAAGGCTAAGCAGAAAAAAAAATAAAATAAATCACTGCATTGGAAGGAGCTTGGATGCTACCAAAGGTGAGGATATATTACTCTGTCCAGACTGGCTGTCTCAATATTTCTGACTGCCCAGGTCAAGATCAGACACCTACCTGGGCCAGCCCGTGCAGTCTCTGAGAAAAAAGAGCAGCGTTTAAGGACAGACTAGAGGTGTTTGGGAGGCTCAAAGATGTAGGTAAGCTAGTTCAATTAAGTACTCATTAAATTTTGGTGGAGTGTCTTCATTCAGAAATATCCCTAAGCCATTGCAAATAAAAAATGAACATATTTCATAGAAAATTCCTCAATGAATTTTGGTGTCACAGGTTTTGCACATTCTACAGTCCCACTGGTTGCTGCTGGACCTACTGTGTAATCCAACCTATATAGGCACTGAAGGCATTCATTTGGTATGCCAGCATTTTGAAAACGTCTCTTACTCCAGAGAAGTAAAACCAGAACAGTAAAAAATATCCCATCCTCATTTTGCCTTTCAAATAGATCTGGTCGGGTGGGGAGTGACATGCTAAAAGGTCATATTAGTTGTGCAGGTGAAAAATAAGCAATCCAAAATTCCTTTTTGGTGTATTTGATTTCAGTGAAGCCACTCATTGGAAATGAATCTGGCTTCGTTTTCTCACACACGTGTGATGTTAAAAAATTTGCTCAAGTTCTGGAAAACCTCTACAGTTCTGGTAAGCCCACAGTTGTTCTCCAGAGGGAAGTTTCTGTGAAATGACACGCCTTTATTCACCTCAGAGTTTCTAAGAATAGGATTAATTAGTTTTAGACATCCTACTATCAAAAAGGTTAAGTTCTTCTTCATTAGGAACGACCTCATCTTGTCTCCAATCTCACTGCTATCATCTGTAACGACGCACCAGAGAGGCATCAGTTGTACCATGACCGAAAAGGCTGTTGGATGACTTGTTTATAACCAAAGCTTTAATTCATTAAATAATGGAGAAAACAACTTTTTAATGTGAGTTGTGTTATTGCTTTGCAGACTGAGTGCTTGTCTCATTGCTGCTGTCACATCTGGGGCTAATTTAATGAATAATTAAATAATTTAGCTTTTAACTAAATTAATCATTTAGTTAATTCATTAATAATAATCCATTGCACTTCTATGGTGCCTTCCAGGCTAAGATATCAAAGTGTTTCATGAGCATTATGGGGAAGTTCACCCTTCTTCCTCCCGCATATAGCCTGAGTAAATGGGTTTTATACGATAAACTACATTAGCCAGCTTCAAAGAGAGAAGGAATCCAGCTGATTATGTGGGTGGGTGACAAAGGATGGCTCATACAACCAACCTGCCATTTTTAGCAGGTGCAGACTTTCCTCTCCAAGATTCTCTTCCTTTGCTAAAACAGCTCACGTGGTTTACCCTTGGGACAGCAACAGGGGTTTGTTTCCTTATTCTGCTAAAGTCTTCTTGGGTGCTCCACAGTCCATGAATGCCTCAGCGGTCTATCAAAACAACAGGGCAGGTGGAAACAGCTCCTCATTTCAGGAAAAAATACACTTAAGGTTGTGAGGTTTTTACAAGCAACGGTAAAGTATGCCACACATACAGCCAGCTATGTGAGAACACTTGCAACCAAGCTGCAAACTTGCAAATGGTAGCTTGGTTGTAAATGATCATCCCCATGAATCTGGATGTCTGCAACTTGTCTTCGTGCCCTGGGAAAGCAGAGCCAAAAGGCTGCTAAACTCAGACAGCAGGTTGGTGACAGAAGCTGGCACAAAAACAGCACTTCTAGTCCTTTGTGTGCCCAATGGATCCACACTCCACTCACACCTAAGTAAGGTACTGACACTGTCCTATTTCAAGACAAGCTCTGGAGTTGATTATATTTTTAAGCCATTATTAATAATTTCCCCATCAATACTCTATTGTTCCTCTTATTTTTATCTCTTTGAAACCTGAATAACCTGTGAAGGTGGTTTTCAGACATTTAATATCATATTTCCATTTATAGTAATTTCACTGTCTCAGTTTGATTCAAGGAGGTGCTGTTTTTAAGGCATAATGGAAATTATTTTTTGTACATATTGAAAGAGGCTGATTACGTAGAATGTCGTGGCCTGTTGTGCAGAAGCACAATCACGAATCTCTCTTTTTTTCCTTCAAGTTTAAGCAATGCTAAAATTTCTAATGATGCTCCATAGCGACTATGTGAAGGAAAAAAAGAAAACCTTTCAGCATTCAGGCAAAGTAAGCGGACAAGAACCCAAATAGACTTAAATGTAATTCTGAAGGAGAAGGAAACGACCGTTTAAAAGAGCCATTATGTTCTTCAGTGAAGATGTGCTCATGCAATGTTTAATGAGGGAAGAGCAGAGGCTAAACTGATGTATAAAGTGGGGTAACACGATGCCCCAGAAAGCCTTGTGAGAGGCACAATAAAAAGCCTGTTCTCTTCTGAGTGATGTGACAGTCAAGTACACAATTGAAGGTCCTTAAGGGGATGGTGCCACAGAGCAAACATGACGAAGCACCTTCTTGTGAAGATGGCAAAGAGGAAGAATGACTCTGAGAAGCAGGCAGCAGCAGAGCTGCTAAACATCCGAAGCGCTTGTTAAGTTAAGAGTAGCACTAACACTTCTGGTAGCGAAAGCAACTTTCAGATTGTTCAAAATGCCCTGAAGATTTTAGTGACTGAAATTGCTATGCATATGGGAAATATTCACCTAGGGATGCTGGAGGGTGGATGGGAGCATTGTACAAAGAACTGGAGGAAAAAGAAAGATATCCCAGGGTGTCCTGAGCACCAGCCTGGTTAAGGAATGAGCAGCTCAGAGGTAGATCGTTCTGATCCAGTATGAACCCCCAGTATGAACCCCTGCATACTGCTTCAGGACTGACAGGAGCCACCAGTGCTAAACACATGATGGAAATTAAAGCTTTATGACTCACATCTGCAAAATTACTGTGTTCTACTCCAGATCTACATAGGTAGCCACCTCCGGACTATTTTTTTTCAGTGAAACCTCATGGGAAGGGCAGTAATGGGATAAATCCTCAAGGAGTTTGCAAGAGGTTGAAACAGCATTGCTCCTGTTATGATTGAAGTGTTAGGTGATCTACAACTAAAAGCCAAAGGAAATAATAACAAAAATATTGGCCTGCCTCTTTAAAGGCATGCAACTACTCACTGCAAGGCTACTGTTATCCTGAAATTTACTTATTTGCTTAAGTGCTTTGTAGGACAGAAACATCATCCTGAAGCTTAAACCTGAGCATATGTTGAAGTGCTTTTCTGAACAGAAGCAAAGCTTACAGGAAACCTCAGCTGTAGTGAGCATCCAGTCTATTTAGGAGCCAGAACACATCAGCTCAGGTGTTTCCTCAAGCCAAAACCAAACATCAAAGCTCTACATAAACAGCCAATTTTTTTTTTTTAAAAGATGATTATGCAGAAGTACTCACTGTATGCTCGGCCCACAAAATCAGCGGGCAAACCCATTGCCAGCATAAGCTTCTGTAGGCCAATGAGGCCAGTAGTCCAATGACAGCTTATGGCAGATCACGATCCATTTGCTAGATATTTAAGAGTCTCACAATGCTTGCATTTTTGCTGGCTGTTGCAAATAAAGATAATATTTATTGATTTGACATCTAATGTTATTCAACTCTTCACAATCAGTGGCTTGCTTCTTCATTGATAATTATTATTAGGTGAATCAGAGTGAAAAGAAAAAGAAGTTAAAAGGACCTTTTTGAAGACATGCCACTGTACTGTCTTGCCAAAAAAGATGAATTTGTCCTTAATTAGGCCAGGGGAAAGAAAAAGGCTTCTACGGCCTATTAGCATGCTTTTATCACTGCACTCAAAGTTACAAATAATTAACAAAGTGAACCTCGTGGAAGTCTGATTGGTCCTGTGAAACATCCCTTGTTAGTTGTCACCAAGAACTGCCATGAGGTCCTGTCAAATTTTTGCTAATGTGCATATTAATGAATTTTTAGTAGGACCATTTGCTACTTCAAAGATCATGTATGTTGTCTATTTAACCTTGAAAAGCCCAGTGGCTAAAAGTATTTAGGAATATGAAGTGCTTTTCTGCCTAATTTGTTCCATAAGCATCAAATGGAAGATGTGTCATTTGGAAATGTAATTTAGCATGACAGCTAGTGTAACACTCCAGCACAGGACTTCTTTAACAATTGTTTATCAGCCATCTTATTTGTTGACCATCCAATCCAGAAATTAAAAAGTAAACAACTCTTCATTTTGAAATACTTTGATTTTTTTTTATTATTGTAATAACATTTGCAACACAGAGTTGAAATCACAAGTGAGTGTACAAACCAGTTTAGCTGCTCAAATAATTAATCTTTACACTGACATTTGGAGAAAAGAAATGAAAATCCTGAATCACTGAAGCCAAATCAAAATATACGGTGAATCTTGCATTTGCA
Organism: Anser anser; assembly: GCF_964211835.1. Classification (NCBI taxonomy): domain Eukaryota; kingdom Metazoa; phylum Chordata; class Aves; order Anseriformes; family Anatidae; genus Anser; species Anser anser. The sequence goes on from NC_139732.1 coordinate 19,786,995, forward strand.
TGTTAATATCACTTATTAAATTACTAAATCAACTAATATTTGTCAAACTCTTTGAAGATTAAAAGCACTCAATGTTAAACACCATTCTTCTCACCATTACATATTTTAATGTTTTAGCACACAAAATGCATTTCATACAGATGTAGAGGATGCTTAAAATTAGCTTGTTTATACATTTTGAGGATGCAGTTAATTTATGTAGGTTAATGACTCCTGTGGCATATTGAGGATGGTACACAGAAAATAAATGTTTGCAAGCCAACTGATCAAGTAAAAGAAGATTTCAGGATTCTGTTAATTGTCAGCAACAGCAAAAATCTCAAATAAAATTCTACTCCTTGGGAAAAACTCCAGCAAACCTCTTCTGGTTGCAAGAACACTAGAATTTCACTGCTTTTCAGGTTGGACATCTGCATGTTTCCCCGATGAGGAGCCAACATTAATAAAGCAAAGTCTTCAGATATGGAAACCCTGTCTCAGCAAGGGAGAGCACCAAGACAAGACCTGACTGCCACATCTCCTGTCCCACTCCAGCAGGGTTAATAACACCCAGAAATTGTGTCCTGAAGGTGGTCCAGAGAACTGTTCAACCTACCTCAATCCCAGAGGTCTACTTGGCTGATAGGATATGAAAAGGGGGGGGGGGGGGTGTGTGACACGGACAGGACCCTGTGTTCTCTAACTTTTGTGGAGGGGAGATAGAAAGTATCATGATTAAAGAAATATTGAGGGAAGAGGGTAATCTTAAGAGCAAGCAGGGAAACTCCTTGAAAAATTGGTAAGGAGATGCTTGTCAGAACAATGAATTGCTTCAGTTCTCTTTGATGGAGAGGAATCAATGCTTAAGCAGATTTACCATGAGCAAGACAAAAGTTCCCATTTGTTCATGCACACAGAAGAAACAGCATGCTCAAGTTCAGAACACAAATAAGAATCCCTAAACTAGAACTAGGTAAAAGCGTGACCTTTTTAGGTCAGGGGGGCCAAGCAGCCACTCAGCTGCTGAAACCAAGGTGGAAGCTGCCCTTTGCCCAGACCACCTCACAGCCCACTATATGGGGAGATTTCTTCGTAAAGAAGGACTGGAATTTTGAGGCTGAGGAAGGTACAAAAGCAGGTGTTTCACTTCCTTCCTCAATATTTACTCAAATATTTAGATTATTACTAAGTGGATTACCCATCATTCACTGTAGTTTCATTGTTCCCCCCCTCCTCCTCTCCAAGCTCACTGAATCCAATCTCAGCCTGTTTCGAGTCCTGAAAGCACTTCAGTACTACTTCACTTTGGCTTTCAAAGCCACCAGCTGACTGCTCATACCAGGTCTGATTTTGGTACAGACAGAATAAAACCTGCCAACACATGGGAAATCACCAGGACAAAAAGACATATATAATTCATGACCAGAGAGGCTATCGGTCTAACAGTCACCACATAGGGCTTCCTTGGATGGTAATTTGGATTTAGTAGTCCCAGGCAACTAATTTAGTAGCACAAGTCTCATAAATCTGTTACATAAATTAATCTAAGTTTGCTGGTAAATTTGCAACTATACACATTTTCTACATCCTGGAAGTGCTGGAGTTACCGCAGCAGTTTATTTAAAAAAAAGAGACTGATGGCTATTAGTAAAGAAAGGTTGGTGGGGAGAATTCTTTAATTAGACCAGTGGATATTGTTTTGATAACTCTAGGTTCATTACATAATGGTTGATCACATACCACATTTCTCCTCTCAGATGTCCCAGGTAAAATACTACCTACTGCAGACCTACATTTCCATACTCCCATAACATTTCCTTAGGCTTCAGCCGTGCATAACTTGCTGACAAACTTAATTAAAAGTACAATTCTTTTCCAGTATGCACTATACCCAGTTTAAAATTAGATCTGGTTTCTCCTTCACTTTCTGCAGCAACTGAAACTTTTGATTTTCTCAAGCTTTTTTCTATCTTGGAAAACTGTAAGATAAATTTTTGTTAACATAAGCCCACCCTCATGTGTTTTAATGTCTTTAAAAAGACAAGTATACCTGGCAGCAGGGAAAACATTACCAGGTAGTACACAGGGTAGATCCAGCATTAAGAAAAGTTTCAAACAGGCTGGAAAAAAAAAAAAAGTAATATTTTTAAAGCCACATTTGGAAAAGACTGAATATAATTAACCTGTGAAATGCTATGCTTGTTGGCTTGCCCGGTTCAGAACTTCCCAGGGACCATTTATTTCAACAGGAAAGCATAAATGCTATATAACACTGACTTTATCAGTGCTATTTTAACTGAATGGTGTCCCCAGAGCAACTTAAGGGTTAATCCTTTGCGCCACATGAAAGGTAATGGATTTTGATTAAAAGGAGCACATTAGCAACTAGCAAGCCTAAAGCAGATACACATACCCCAGCTCTATATTTAATTTAAAGCCAGCACCCTCAAAGATGAATGTAAGACATTTATACCACTAGCAACTAATCCTAAAAATGTAGCACAACTGACCTCAGTGAAATGGAAATTATGACCACGGCTTAGCTGTAATAATTATTTGCATAAGGTTTTAGTGGCAAGTACGTTTAGAGAATAATAGTGCATAGATTCTTAATGAAAACCAGCCCAACTTTCGGAAGAAGAGCTCAGTATGCTTTTTCCAGGTACATTTTGAAATGACAGACCCTCCCCACCAGAGATTGCCTGCATGGAGAAGGAAGGCAACAAGCTCTGCTTTCCATGGACAAAGCAGGTGGTGGAACCACAACCATTTTGCTGCTCCTCCCACTACCAGACTTGTGTGCTGCCTTGCACTAGCCCTGGACCCTAGGCCAATTTAAACAGCAACTGAATTAGTCTTTGCTCTCTAGCTGGTTGGTTGGAATAGAATTTTTCACCTTTGTTTTCTCGGCCTGGTGACCGTCCACAGCACAGGAAAGAAGCTGAAGTTATTACCATGCAGTAGCTGATTGCTGGCTTGTGCAAAATGGCTTGATAGCTCAATTAGGGGACAGATGTGCATGGCAGAGGTCCCCCTGCAGGACTGGTGGAGATCAACCAAAGAGGAACAAAACACATCAGGACCACCTTGCTACAAAAACTCTGGTTTTAGGTAGAATTACAAAAATGTTTGCACAGGTTTTCATGCCAGGGTAATACTGGGGGAACAGCTGCACATTATCTCACCTTTGAGACCTACACATGGTATCACCTCGCAGTGCACTAGCCTTATAAACAAGAGTGGGCTGTCTTCATGTGGACAGGGAGGATTTTTATCCAAGGCACATCTGTACCCTCAACTGGTATTCTTCCAAAGCTCTGACAAATTATTGAAGGTTGTCCATTGATAACAGCTCAGGAAGGAAGAAAATACCCAGCCCCAGACTATGTCCAGACCAAAAGCCAATGGAACCAACCACAAAAGAAGGAAATAAAACAGATGTAGAGTACGTGGTCAGCAAGCAAAAGGCCATCCTTGTTTTAGATTTTAATTATGAAAATTTTTCTCTTCTGACAAGTGAAATGAATTTAGTCACTCATGCATGGTGTGAAAGTTGAATCGGTTGAGAATTAAATCAAAATAAAAATGAAAACTACAAATGGGGCTTTCACTTCTACCAACAAGGGAGCCATCCTTTAGAGGTGACATTTCACAGAAGTCCCTGAGAAATGTGATTGTTCCTAGCATTAAGTAAATTATAGTCCCTGAACAGTGTGGAAATAATGAAATGTTTGCTGTTTTTAAATAAATGCTATAAACCCCAAAAGGCTGTTTGAGCCTTGAAGTAGAGGAGAATAAAGTGTTTCATCCAGGAAAAGGTATGTGTAAAACACCTGATGGCTGGCAATCTTAAGACTTCACCCTGGTATTAGCTGATAGTAGTTTCCTGTTTTCTGCTAATGGGCTCAGTTTTAGGAAGTTTCTTTTCCTCCCTCCTCTCCAGCTGACACTTATACATGAAATGGCAATACTTAACTAGACGTGCCTTTCGCAGAAACAGGAATGTCAGTGCATAAGCCCAAACATAACACAAATAAAGGCCACATGCCATGTAATGTCACCCCAGTCAAAGAGGCAGAAAATACAAGTCTGACGGCTGCTTGCGACCCCGGTGCTTCTCCCCATCACTTCAGGAGCAAGGTTAGGCTTGCTGATGCTTTGTTTGTAAAGAGCTTACACCTTTGACAACAGGATTCTGCTGTAATCCTAGGCAGCTTGTTTTATTCATACATAACCTGCCACATCTCATTGCTAATCAGTATCTTCTGATATTCTTCTTGCAATGCTTTTAAATCCTCATCATACCCTATTTGCCATTTCTTCTTCCAACTGTCTGATTATTGTGAAGAATAAAAAAACCTACAATTGTTGAAAATATGTAAAATTGTTGCTTAGAGTACACTTGTCATTTTGTCTTATCACAACAGCGTAAGACTCCAGCCTCAACACAGATATATTTAATACAACCAGATTGTGACACATTCCTTCATTAAGGAGTCTCTAACACATCCACCCAGCACTCCTCCTGACACAGCGTTAACCAAGCTGGCTAGCACACAGCCACCACGCTCTACGATCACAGATTTAACAAACCATTCCTAGAAACTCAGGCTACCATTCCCTGGTGCCAAACACAGGTGTGCTGCAGCAAACATGCTTGTTCCTTCTGTACGTGCAGTGCCTTCCTGGACTCTTCCCAAGAAGCAGCAACAGAAGAAGGAGAATGAGCTCGCTTGGCTCAACACCAGCCGTGACCCCACCTGCACAGAGCAGCTGCAAGACATGGCATTAACTCCTGACAAGTGGATTACTCACAACAAGGAGACAATTTGGTTACTCAGAGGAAGGAACAAAATATGTCACCGAAAGGTTTAGGGACTATGGAGCAAACATACAAACATTGTTTAGGCACCTATTTATGCATATATGAGCCTAGTGGGATTTGCAAAAACACCTGCAGAAGTTAGTCACCTAATTTGTACCAGCCGTAAAGGTATTCAGAGCCTAATTGCTTAAGTGGTTTTGAAACTCCCAGTAGACATCAGAAGACCTTTGTAAATCTGCTCCCCTGTGCAACTGGGTTTTTATGGACACAGACTATAAACACCTATGTACAAATGCTTATTCATGCAATTTTGATTTTTTTTTTTTTTTTTTTAAGATTCAGGGGTTCAAACAAGTCCAGTTGCAAATTCATTACTAATCTGCATATAAAGCTGAGCTACATGGTGTATCATTGCATGCAGTTATTGTTTAAGCAAAACTTTGCATGAGCAGAAATATTATTCCATCCTTAACTACAGATAGGGTATTTTCATTAAGACAGTGAAACCACTCTCAACATCCTGATATTTGAGTTTTGTTTTAAAAAGCAGGCTTTCGTCTTCACTGGTTACAGTTTGTCCTTCTGTGAACTAAGTTCCTTTACAAACAACATACATCTTGTACACAACTCACAGAAGAAATTATCTCTTCTTTTTCATTGCAAAGATTTGTGTGGATAGCCTGACTCCATTAATTTCAACTGGATTGACTCTGTGCCATCTGTTTTCTGTGCAGCTGCTGTATTGTGGGAGAGAGGAAGACAAAAAAGTACCATTCTAAGCTGTACGGATAGTATCCAGAAATAAGACTATAATTGGTGGAAAACCTTCTGAAGTCTGCTGTAATCATAACAGGCAAAGGGATTAGAGTGTGATCTAAAAGAAGAGATGCAGATTACTTTTTTTTCCCCAAGAGGTTTTTAAACCTACCTACATATGGGTTTCTGACCCTTATCCCTTAGAAATAAAAGGAAACAAACCCACCAGTGCGAGAAGCAATTAAACTCAAATCTGCGCAAGCTTTCTCATTGTTTTGCAGCGTACAATAGACAGGTAACAATCCATCAAACGGTGACTACAGTGCCGGTAACAGGAAGGCAATATACTAACATACGTCTGCTGCAAACAGTCATTACAAGGGCAGTACATTAATCTTAGAACACCATCCTGGTTTCGAGTAATCCTAATCTCCACTCTTATATCAGTGATCTTAATGATTTGCTTGCACAGAAGCAAACCAACTGGTGCAGCCATCCAGAGAAGGGAATACTAACTCCCAGTTTCAAGGGGATGAATCATTTCCCAACAGGAGCTGGGAAAACAACCCCTCGGGGCATGCAATCAGATGCACAACTGCAGTACAAAAGATTCATTCAACTCATCGCATGCAATATATCACTATCAGGCAGCGCATACTTTTGGTTTTCATTTGTGACGTTTCATGGTCTGTGCCTTGCTGTATCTGTTAAGCATACTTAGTATCAAGAATAACAGTGCCAGTTTCAAGACTACCCTCAGCAACACTATTTCATGCTCTAAAAACACTGCATCTTCATCTTAATGCTGCTGGTAGTTTTGGTCAACTTTGTAAATGTGTTACTGGGCCCAGAAACAATTTATTTGTGCTTGAACACCTTTTGTGATAAGAGCACTGCCTTTGCAGGATTAAGCGATGTTACCCATGTATTTATGACTTGGGTATCTTTTTTTTTTTTCCCAGCTTTAATAAATAATGAAGTCCGGATGGTTTTGCAGTTGGGTTCTTGCCTTCCTGGAGCCATGACGTGAGCCGGAGCAGAGCACCGAGGGCAGCAGCTCACCAGGACAAAACCACTACTTCACAAGGACAGCAGCTGTAAATACAGCAGAGGCCTGGCAAGGAGCTGAATGGGAAAAATGGGCTGCAGCTGAGCATCTCCCCTTGTACCAAGCACCTTTCTGGAGGCTGCTGTCTCCTCCACAATGCTGAGCACCCTGTTCCTGCCTATATCAAACTCTGCCTAGAAGGCAAGCTGAGACCAGCAAGCGAGGTGAAGCTTGACACACAGCGAATACTTTAATAATCCAGACAGCAACAATTAACTGAGGACACATCCCGCCCATCCAGGGCTTTCAGACCTGCTGCATGGGGAGACGCTGTGTATGGTTTTTGGCGCTGTTAGGAAGCGATGATTACAATCTTTATCACATACAAGTTCCAAGGGAAGCAATCCTTTTCTTATAAGCAGGACGGTCATTGTGACTTACATCGACAGATCGATAGAGAGGTGGCAAACATCCTCTGAGAACCTACATGTTCACAAAGACACTTTCCAGAGGTTTTTCAGTTTCAGACTTACATTTTCTGTGCTTATTGTCTACACAACTTTGTGGTCAATAAGCTTACACTGGTGATGGTCTAACGACTAGCCTGTTCCCCCAGGACAGTCATCTGTATGGCTCTGTTGGAGCTCTTTAAACAATTTTGTTTGCATTTCAGCCGCAGAGACTGCTGATAAAAACCTGAAACTCTTTTCTGAAACTTGGTCCCCGAGGTGCACAAAGTCCTGCGTGACCCTGTCACGCTCATTCAGTGTAAAGCTTCCCTCTCCTCTGCGGGCTTTACAGGCAAACGATTAGCAGAACAGCACACACCTCCGCTGACAGCCTGGTACCTCCGATTCGAGGTTTTCACAGTTTCCAGTGCCTTTATCTCAACTTCCATCAGCAACAGTGAAGTCCTTTTGGCTGAACTGAGGCACACAGAGAATTAAAGCAGATTGTGGCAGAGCAAAGAATTCAATGTCAGCCTCTTGAGACTCCAATTTGTCCTGCACCCTGCAAATATGCACCACAGCTACAGCACAGCGCTTGAACCAACCCACCTGAACATCAGCCTTAAGTGGCTGCCTAGGAAGGAGTGAGTTTTTAAACCCCCATGTTCATTTATGCAGCCATTTTATATTTAGTCCTAATCTATTCATACTGAAAGTAATACATTTGTTTGGATGAATGGGACTTGAGCTCTGAGTACTTAAAAGTGCTCATAGTGTAGATATTTACATGTTGTACATGGCAGAGTAATATTGTATTTACCTCAAACTTTAAAAACCTGAAACATTTCAGATGCTTAAATATATGCCTTAAAGCTAACACCATAAACACCTTGTAAAAACAAAATTCCCAAGTGTTGGCAAGTAAACAAGCTGCAGGGAGAAAACAAAGAAAACACACACAAAAGAAGAATCATTGCAAGCTAACAGCAAATGAATAAAACACAGCCACAGAAGTACCGTAGCCTCATTTAACAAGTCACATCTTTTTACTCCCCTTACCACAGCAAACCATGCAGCATTCTTAGTTATACCAGTATAAAGCCAGAGAAACCCTCTCAGAAGCCTGAGTTACTCTGAGCTCACAAAACCACACCTGAGAGCCAGCACAGCTGGTTTTCCCATCCATCTCCTTCTTTCTCTGGTTACGTGTAGCACAGATATTGATAGCTCAGGCTCAAGCTTTCAAAAACCTTTGGGACTGCATTACTCCAGAAGGAACATAAAGCAAAGCAAAGGCATGAGGAACACTAGGGCAATATATTTACTGCGAGAAATGGACCAAAGCACAGTTATCATCATTAAGAAGAGAGAAAAGCTAGCCCCTTTTGCCACTCCGCTCCCAGCACCCACGCGTGGTTGTTGTTACCTCCACACTGCTTTGCTGGCACCAAAATGGGCATTGCAGACTTTTTTCCACCAAAAGGATGCAACTCTTAGAAGAGATGAAAGCTGTATGTCCTGCCTTAGTCAGAGGGAGGCAAACAGCTTCTCTGTGAGAGCAACACTATGTGCTGGGACAGGGGAAGCTGCGGGGTGGGAGGTGGTCAGAGCCAACGAGTGGCCAAGGCACAGGTGGGGACACTGCAGAAAGCAGCTGCACAGGCCACAGACATCACGCTCCTGCAGAGCCTTGTCCTCAGTGTAATACCTGTCCCAGCTCAAATGGCACCAAAATTTGCTGCAGTGAGAGCAACTTACCTCCAAGTTCTCAATTCTGCAAATGAGTTGCAAAATTCTCTCATTTCTGTGCTGCTGCCTTTGGAAGTTTTTGCTCCAGCAGTTGAGGAAGTTTTGGTTCCTGCAGTATGCTTGTGAGCAGGCATACATCCTCAACACTGTGGTCTGCTTAGAGTACACCTCACAGCTTAGAAAGGTGAATTATTGACATTGAATACTAACTAAAATATGTGTGTGTATGCATTTAAATATAAACATTCATCTGCATGCATTATATAACTATGAATAACAATAATTTTATACATTTGCCCTAAAGCCTTGATCCAACAGAGCTGCCAAGCAGAGGAAAATAATCCCAGAGCCCCATGTTGTACATACACACATCCTGACAGTTTGTAAACCACCATTTTGTTACAGGAAATATTTGTTGCTACATGCATAGGAACACAACCATGAAAATGTGTCCCCAGTGTTACAATGCCCGTCTGCACTAGGCACAGGGCAGCCTATATGTCTGATTTCCTGCCTCCTGGGAGCTCCTGCAGGAGAGACGTTTCCATTTGGACACATCAGTGTCTGGTTTATGCAGAACTGACTTGATCCAAAGTGTTTGCTTAATATGTACAGCTTTGGAGTTCCTACTGTGCATGTAAAAAATCTTACTTTACTACTACAGTGGCAATAAAAGCAATGAGGAGACTTTACATGCAAGAAGAAATACATAAAGACTGGGTGCAGCTGGACTTTGAATAATGTATGAAATCCAAATTTTAAGGCTGACTTGGAAGATAAATGCAGTTCCCCAAAACAACTGGAACTGTCTGATCACTCTGGCTCATTGATCTTCAAGGGTTTTAGTGCAAATACTCTGGTCCAAGATACTACCTTTCTCTGTCAAACCTCTGAAAGAGTCAATATTTAGTTGAATTTCAAGCTACAGTGAGAATATCACAGGCTACTCAGGCAGCTCTAAATCCTTCTACACGGCTCTAGGGAGTGAAACATGAGCAAAGTGAGAAGCCAGTTTTTGGCCATGTAGCCAAAGACCAGATCTGTGATGCTCTCCCCCTCCTGCAGACTGATGGACCAAGGACGGAGGAGCATGGGGGTCAGCTCCAGAAAGGTTCTTGGACTGGGATGTCCTACCTTTTATAACACCCATTGTATACAAATAACCATTGCTGTCCCCTCCTTACCAGCTATGCTGTTGCAACCACTATGTTGAGGTTTAAACCCAAATCTTCCATCCTTCAGCTGATTAATCGATGCATCTCTACATCAGTGGAGAAAGGCTGGAAGAAAACATCAATATAGCAAAGGGTGAAAAACTAAAATTCAGTGCTTGGGATCTTCCCTGCAGCTCCCATTGCACCTTATATGAAGGGTATGGTCTGGGCTTGAATTTACCCTTTACACAGAGAATTGGCAAAGCTCTCAACCTTTGACCCTTTCCATGCTGCTGAAACCTCTGTCTCAGCTTTTTGGATCTGTGAGTCCACAATTTGCTCGTGGCCATGCTGGGAGGGTGCAATGACAGTATTTTCTGGCTCAGGTAGTAGGTTGGGCTGCCTAACTTGCATTTGCTGATACAACATGCAAACTGCATGTTTACAAGAATTAGTCATCCATTCATACTCATTCCTTGGGCTTTCATAAGTGATATTCTAAATGTTTAGATCTACATCAAAAAATGAAAAACAGTAATTAATGGGGAAAATGTGTAGAATTCTTATTTGTGGTGGTGAAGGAATGAAGATTATAAATTTACTTTAAAGTCAAGTATTTAATGTGGAGAAACTTCACAACTGGTAAATGTGAAAAGCAATCTCTTCATCTTCTAACCCGTGCTGCTTGCTGAATACAAAGAACCAAGTGATTGCCTCAGTAATGGGTAAACAAACCATGGTCAGGCACTAATAACAAAACAGGAATGGACTTTAAGCAGTTGGTCATAAATATAAAAATCAGAGCCCTGTGGATCACCAGGGATGCAAACGGGCTCGACTTACTGAGTTTTAGCTCCCAGATCTTTTTGTTTCCAGTAAGAGGGTAAAGGGTGTGTAGCAAAGCAGGATGTGTGATGGACAGTACCGTTTCACTCACTTTGGCCAGATAGCATGGGTGAAAACAGGCATTAATTATCTCTCCCTCCTTGTTACCAGCCTGTTACAGGCTGAAAGCTGTACATCTCAGGCAGCACCTGATGTCTTTTGGGCAGATACGTGATTAATCCCTGTGCTCCGTGGACCTGACATCGTGCTCTTCCCAGATGCCAGGAAAAGCACAAAAAGGTTTGTGCACACCTCCAGCTCCTCAGCAAAGGGCTGTTGACATGCTGCCATCGGTGACAGGAGGTGACCATCAAGAGATGGGTGGTGAGAAGGCATCTCACAGCTGGTGTGCTGCTTTAGGGGTGCTGGGATAAAAGAAAGAGAGGAATTAGTGGGGTGCGCAGGGGACCTGCTCAGTAGGCTCTAATTTCTGGAGGCTTCCTGGATGCTGTCGGCTGGCATGGTGCCTTTCTAATCACATGTGCTCCTGGTGGACATAGGACAGCCTGAGGGACACCAAGGTGCTGCTCGCTGTAATGCCAGCATCTGGGCTGTAGGGGATAAAGGGGTGCAAAGGTACAGAAGTGGTGGGATTGTGTTATAAATTATTGCCTGTGTTCAGCTGACACATTCTGGACTTCAAAAGAGGCATAAGCACTACTCATGGGTTTAAACTGTAAATCCTTTAAAAAAAACATACCTTGAAAAACAAAGACAAAGCCAAATCTTCCCTCATTTCATTTATAGGTTAGGGTATTTCAGCTTGTCAGTAGGAGGTAATTTGTTGTCTCTGCTCAGAAGGTGCTCAGAACTGCCACAAAACTGCCAAGAGACACCAACTTTTGTTTTATTTTGTCCTTGCTACTCTATAACTTTAGAATAGATCAACAATAAACAATATTTAATGTAAAGTATTAAAAGCAAAGTTCTCCCCAGGCTGAAACCTGGTGCATGGACTTTCAGGTCTTCATGATCATGTTATAAATCAACTGTGAATTAAAACTATGTCAAAACCTGGGATAAAATGGCTCTTCTGGTTGCCACTGTTGTTATAGATAGTACAATATACCATGATTGGTTTCACAATTGAATTTCCTGCATTGCTAACAAGTGTGTTTCCCATTTGAGAATGATGCCCATTAACAGAGGTACTTTTATATAGCAGACCAGGCAAACAGATACCCTGCGCTGAGTTTTCTGTTGTTCACAGTTTAATAGATTTACAGATTTTAGGTTCATTAGATCATTGTAGCTGATTTCCTCTGTGGTACGCATCTTAGAGTCACAGAACAGAATAGGTTCTTTGTAGTTGTGCCGTTGTGAATGCTGTCTGAATTTTATATCCATTACATTAAAAAAAAAAAAAAGAAAAAAAAAGAAAAAAAAAAGAAAAAAAAAAGAAAAGAACGAAAAATTATAATTGGCTAGGGATTCAGAAGAAAATGCCAGGAGAACACCACACTTTGTCTATTGCTGAATGCTAAGTCCCCAGTACTGTGGAAACAGTAGATGTGAGACATATCGCTGTGTGTCTTCACAAACACATTTAAAAGGTCTGTGCTAATAGTCACTGGTTACTTATGCTTTTGCTGAAAATATTTGGGGCCAAATCTCCTCAAAGTGAAAGTTTTGAATAAAACTGCATTTTGATATGGAAATAACATTTTCTTTTATAACTACTGCCATCTCCTTTTTACATCAGAGGTTACATTTTGCAAAATAGATGTGTAACTTCTACCTGCAAAACATGCATATGCATATAAGTACAAATAGATTTAATTACCCAGCTGCAAATATTCTCTATTCACAAGCTAAAATGCTGAGCAAAATGCAGGTGGCCAGATTTGGCTCGTAAACTGCATACGAAAACAGCAGTCCAGGGTATTGCTGTCTACCTGGATTCCATACTTGTACCTCGGCTGTTTCTCGACATGCTGTGATGTGCTTCAGAAGTCAGGACATCCATGACAGCAAAATTAAACCCTAGGGAAGGCAAACAGCTTTTTGATGTGTTTTCTCTCCATGAGTCTGAGTGTATAACTTCAGCTCAGATTAGTGAGTATTCAGCATGTGAGTATGTCCACCGGTATCAATGGAGAAATCATCAAAGCTGCCCATAGCTTGGACAAGATAAATTGAATTATAGCTTTAATTTCTGAGTATTTTGGAGTGTTTTACTCAGATGTCTTGCACGCGAATAGCTACTACTTGTATATGGGCATCAAAGACCATACACAGACATTTGTTCATGCAGATGGTGTGGTAAACTGATCTTCTGTCTTTGACAACTGCCCCCTTGGTATAACAAAATTCTTCCAGATCTCAAGTACACACATCTTACAAAAGTTGGGTAGGGAAGACAGATATGTCTGAGTTCTGGCTTTGCAATAAACTCGTTCTCTACTGCCTGCTGTTTTGAGCTCAAGATTCATAAACGCCCATTATCTTTTCACAGAATAAGAAAGTGCAATTCATTAATTGTCATGGTCTGGAGATGATGAGGAAGAGCAACACATATTACCATAGCCTTTCTCGCCCCTTTCTCACCTTCCTGCTTCTTACTGTGCTGGTCAGAAGAAAATGAATTATGATAAGTAAAGATTTTGCTTGAAAATTATTTGGACTGTTTTTTTTTTTTTTTTTTTTTGTTTTTTCCATCAGAAAAAAACCCTATTTGCCAAAATGAACAAGGTTTCATAAATATGCACATGGGTTTGGCTCCTTTCTGCCAGAGCGCAGATGTGTTTTCCCCAGCCTCCTGGCAGCTCCTTGGCTGCGTGCTGAGGTACTGAGGCACCCACAGGAGCAGACCCCTGTCTGAAAAAAGCCCTGTCCAGGACTGCATGACTTGGACCCAGAAAAGATACCTGTAAGATGGGTCCTCTGGGAGCCTGAGATTTTGAGCCTACAAATGCTGGGTGCCTCAGCTCAGCCCTGGGTTGCTACACTTCTTGGTCCATCTCCCACCATGAGCTCAAATTGCTTCCTACAGCCAGGTGGCTGGCTTTAATGCGGTGTGATCTATCCAGATTAATTTATCTGGGATTTTTCTTCTGATAGGAAATTGCATATGGTCTGATTTTAAACATTTTTTTTTAATCTACTAGGATGGCCAGCAGAAGGGCATTTTAAAGTGCATGCCATCTCTGCTTTTCATTTTTAGAATAACTTGTTCATTTGCATTTCTTCACATTTAACCTGGTCAGTTTTTTGTTCTATTTTCTCATGATCTGCTTCTCCTCATTGTCTCCTGCTCCCAATTAATATTTAACATAAGCTCAGAAGTATCCTGAGCACAAGGACTTCTCTTCCCCTCCAGGACTCCTCTCATTTCCCTCAACACCCTTTCCTTCCCTCTGCCTCTAGTTTTCTTTTGTTTATTTAGCTGCAAAATAGGATCCTCAGAAATCAGTCTGCCACTGAAATTCACTTCTTTTGGATATTTCCTCTTCCATTCTGGGGGCTCTTGGATTCCCTACTTCCCTCTTGCTCTTACTGCCCAATCTCCAAACATTCTCTAGAGCATTTATTTCTTATGGTGGGAAAGAAAGAAAGTCAGGCAAAGGACCATGTTATTGAGTAGGTCATTCTGTTAGCAGAAACCAATGGCAAGAATAAAAATAAATCACAGAGCTCTGACACTTACTCATTTTAAAAGGACTGATGGGAGACAAGCATAAAAAACAAAAGCCCAAAAGCAGATTTGAACAAGAGGGCAAGAAACATAGATCTAAAAACTTAATAAAGCCTCAGCCAAAACAATCCTAGAGAGGAAAGAGTTCCAGCAGAAGGGAGCATGAAGAGCATATGCTTGGCTCAGTCTGATTAGAGGAAATAAACAGGGACACAGCCAGCCTGTGAAAGGAAAATGTCCTGAGTCAGCATACTCAGACCAACCCAGGGGCAAGACTATGATAGAGAAGTACAAGACTCCCAGTGACCTTGTATATGTCATGCATTTAATTTTGGCATTCTTGTTTCAAAAAAAGAAACTTCAAATATAGATTGAATCCAAGGAAAAGCCAAAAAAAAAAAAAGGGGGGGGGGGGATGAAAGTAGGTGGAGTTTAAATAAAAGGAGACATTCAAAAATCATTCATTTTTATAATAGAAAAACAAGATGAAGTTAACTTACTGAATAAAAGATGCTAGAAGGCCAGTCATATTATCCTATTCACTATTTCTCAGAACAAGAACAAGATGATACTGAACATAATGAAAAATAATAGGATTTTTGATTTTTTCTGTGTACAATGTGTAATTAGCATGTAGCATATTCTAACTGGATTTAAGGGGAAATGCATGTTGGTATTCTGAGCAGTTATGCGTACACATCAATTTCCCAGTTTTAAAAAATGAGCATTCATGTAATTTTTCAGTTTTTTTTTTTTTTTCCTTGTTTGCAAACAAGACCAGGATGACCATTAAGATGTTAATGAATCAAAGAGTAAGACAATGGATTAGTCCAGAGGGAAGGATTAGTCCGGAGGGAAGGTCGCTAAAACACAATCTCTTCCAGTGCATGCACAACACACTGTCAAAACCAGGGTTTAAAACGGGCACCAGTCCAAGAGCAACATTCATTGAGGCTGGAAGAAAGATTCCCATTGACTTAATAGATATTGGATCAGGCCTTCAGGAGGAAACATAATGATCGCACTTAATGCCAAGCACCGACCATCAAGGAAGCACGAGGTTCGGGCGAGCGCTCCATTCAGGTACGCTGCCAAGCTCAATGTGCCCCAGTGTGCCCACTTCTCCGGGCTCCTGAAGTGTTAACAAGAGCTGTGCTTTTGCACTGCATTCAAGTCTGTCTGAAGAGGTAGAGCCCCAGGACAAGCTGATATTCTTTCACTGTAAAAAGAAATACAAGATGAATGAGTGGTTTTGCAGGGGGCTTTTTCATGCATTGGAACAATGGCTTGAAGACATCCAGTAATGGCTCTCTACCGAGCAAAAGTGCCTTTTTTTTTTTCTTTTTTTTTTTTTTTCTCTGAATGTTTTGGGCTTTCCAAATGTATACTCAGAGCGTCCCTAATTTCTGACTTAAATTCAAGTGAAATAGAATTGATTGATTGATTTGAGCATAAATTTACACTGATGTAAAATTGATATAAGCAGAAGGGCAGATTTATTTCTAACAAATTGGATGGGAGCAGCAGAGAATGATAAGTCCAACACCAGTTCTGTTTCAAGTCTCATGGAGTTGGCCTCCATGGTTTACATGTGCATCCAGAAATAATAAATCATATAGAAGAACAATTATGCATCATACATATCTGTCTTTCTAGAGTGTGGTACTGAGATTAGTTACTGGATTTTTGCTGTGATTTAGTTAAAAATTATTTGTATAGCATACAACTTTTCATATACGTAAATGTATATTTAAACAAAGAATGAAAAGTCATTCAAAATAAAAATCACCCTAAAAAAAATCTATAAAGGCTATAGCCCAGCTATATAATTGGATAAACAAAGTGTGTAATAACTGTAGGAGACTCATCTGTAGCTAAAGCACCACGTAAAGATGTAATTCTCTATTCTTTTTAATGTCAGCTTCAGCTAGCCCTTAAAGTTTCTATAAAGCACAATTCACAATTCAGGGTTTTGCTGAGATGTTAAATTATACTTTCAAAATATTTAAGATTCATTTCCCACTAAGTGCCAAACTACATTTCAGAAAAAAAGATGTAAATTCATAGTGAGAATTTAAGTAATGTATTCTGTGAGAGAAAAGCAGAGTGCCACATTTCTTTTATAGTGACACATTAACCTCCTCATATCAGAATGTTGAAAGGAAAAAAAAATCCCTTCTATTCAAGAAGACCAAAAAGCTTTATTTTTCCCCATTACTGTTTGTTTGCATTTTTAAGATTCCTTTAAAGTAAAAAGCTTAATGCATCCACAGGAAGAGGACTTAAATAACTTCCATCCCAGACTTCTGAAAGAACTGGCAAAACAAACTGCAGGTCCAGCAACGTACTGGTGAAACTGGTATGAGACTGGTGTGACTGGGGAATAGCAAATACAGTATCACTGAGGCAAGAATAGGTATCTTTATTTAACCCATTTTATTTAACCCAATGGCTAATCATTGGTTGTAGGGGCAAGTTTTGGCATGGAGAGTGATTTGGGATGACACCAGTTAGAGGACAACAGGGTGTTGAAAAAATACATGCATTTGCCACAATCTACCAGAAGGGTTCATCATTACTGGTAAAGCCTCTGTGCAAGGTTCAGAGCTAACTGTGGTGGAAAAAACCCTTCTGGAGAGCAGAGAACAGAACATGCAGCTAAGACTTTCTAAAAATAGCTCATGCCAAAATATCCTGATATTTTACTTGAAAACAAAAACCCAAAAGCAATAGATTAAGTAAGCAGAGGAAATGCAGCTGATCTTATTTATCTCAGAGTCTATAAAGCAGCTGGTATAAATTGTTCTGGATGCTGGAGAAAGTGGGGAGCTTTGAAGTCCTGCTTATTTGCCTGACAAAAGGCAGTCGTGAGAGGAAGGTGAGAGACTAAAAATCATGCCTGCCAAGGGCCCTGCTGAATATTCCCATTAATGATGCAGATACAAGGAGGAGAAGGGTGTGGATTATATTCCCTAATGACACATGTTGGGAAGCACTGCAGGTCACTGGAGGAGGGATCACAGTGCTCATTTCTCCTTGGCATGCCTGGCCTTGTTTTCCTTCTCTGTCTCTGGCCCCAAGAATCCTGCAATCTTTGCTGTACAGTTATTCCTAAAGAAGAAAGGGAAAACAGCCTCTGAGGTTAACACACACCCTCCTGGAGAGGGAAAGATATACTTTTACCTCTTCAAAACTGAGCAGGATTGCAGATGCAGGTTCACAGCTTCCCAGGAATGTGTTTTAGCTACTAAGCTATTACAAAAGGTGGCTGTGGTTGCTGCCTCCACTTCCCACTCCAGCTGGCCTCTGACCCTGGCATCAGCAGCAAACAGAAGTCTTTTACTCAGTGACAAATTAATTCTGGAAAGGGGTTATGGGCTCTGAATCCCATTTTCACAGCCTCTCCTATCTCCTGGATGTGGGTCAATGCTAAACCCAGGATATATGGAGGATTTCAACTACACCCCTCTCTTTAGTATTTCCTAAGGCAGGCTTAAGTGTTCCCTGCTTTACTTTCTGCCTGCTTTGAATCTCATTCTGAGGCACTTAATCCTCTCCATTCACCCCAGAGGAAATTCAGGCATCTCTCTCAGCTCTGCGAACTCTGCTGCTGGAAGGAGGCCTGCAACTGCCAGGCACCGCTTCGCTCGGAAATGCCAATTTCTGCTTATGAGGCTGAGTTTTGGGTTCTAACAACAGTAATCATCCGAGAGGGCATGTACAGACACCTTGCATGATAGAACTCAGCTGTTGCCCTGGAACCTCTTATTCAGCTCTCGATGCAGAGCTGTGAGGCAAATACTTGGCTCTGGCAGAAGCTGCTCATCAATCCATTTAGAACAAGAGAGGTTCCTAAAAGGGGCAACATCCTCAGAGGCAGAGGAGGAATAGGAGAGATTATCTGCTCTAGAAACAGTTCTCCAAGAACAATTTTTTTTTTTTTCCCCCACCCAAGGAAAATTTAAATCCAAATCACATGTAAACAAGGGATTTCTTGAAAATAAGGTTAAGGGGTGGTGGAAAGTAATTTTGTCTGAGCAGAATTGTCCCTATGCAAAACAGGGAGGTTATTCCCCTTCAGATTATTTGGATCCCAGCATGGTTTCTGAATTGAGGCAGTCAGCAACATGAAATGCAGTCAAACAAGACAGCAGTCATAGCAATACTTAAACCTGTCCCTTCCCCGTGGGAAGGCAAGCATGTATTTTCCAGTGAGCATGAATCTGAAGTGGAATCCCTTCCCATCCTGGAGCAGAGTCCCAGGTGAGCCCACAGCATCACACTATCCTACTCAAATCTGTTTAGCATGTATGGGTCACTATAGGCTGAAGTCCATATTTTCTGTGCCTGAGACCTTGGTAGAGAGGCTACCTGGTGCCCTTGCCTGCTCCCCCATCTTGCCCACAACAGGTCTCAGGACAAAGTAGGCAACTCTGACTCACAGTCAAGTGAAGTGGATAGGAAATATTGCCAGAATATAAATATTCATCTATTTATATATGAATAATAAGCAGTAATACTACCTTTATTTACAGTCAGCATGAAGTGTTCACCCACAATAAACAGTTATTTCCTTTTCCCTTGCTGTACTTCAGCTATGCCCACACTTTCCCTCTCTGGATCTCAAGGGAGTCTGCCAGCCTCTCCTAGCCAGGCACTGCTGCCTAAACTGAGTGGCTTCAGGCTCAGAAGTGTTTCACACTTTCAAAGAAAGATTCAGAAACTCATCAGCCACTGAAACATTTCAGCTTTGCAGTGTAATAAATATTACAAGCAGACTAAATTCTAAATTGAGTTCTTGGGTTCTCAGCATTGTCTCTCCTGGTAAGGAAACTTTCCTCTTCACATCCATTTTGCTGGGCATTTTAAAAGCTTTTTTTTTTTCTACGACTATTTTCTTTTCAGGTATCTTTCACCTGTCATGAGGGTTTAGTTGCTTAAACATTTCTAGAGCTGCCACTCAACAATATTCATGTGGTGCTGATGCTCTGCCAAGTGAGGAGCGGGAGCACCGCCCTCCCCTGGTGCTTCCTTCCCATCACACTGGCTTCGGATTACATCTGCACACAGGTGCTTTTCTGTCATCTCACGAGCTCTCAGAATCATCCAATTTTCATGGCTTCTGAAAGCTTTTATAATTATTTCTCCACCTTCCATAACATCTCCTTGTCCTTTAGTTAAGTGTGCTAAGTGTAAGTACCAAGAACACAGCTGGGTGGATAGCGCAGGACTAAGACTGAATAGAGAAAGCGCCGGGAGCTATCGATCCAGGCATCTTGCCTTTTAACACCATCCAGGAATATGAGGTCGGACTCTAACAGCCACTGAAATTCAGCACTGAAGTTTTAAAAGGGTTTATTTAAATGTATTTTCCTCAGCATTTTCCTTATAAGGTATAAAAAGCCACTCTCTTGCTTCAGTAGTTATAATGCATATATTCTCTTGGACCTACAAACTCATTCTCTCTTGTTTGGATGCCAAACAAATTTATCTCCAGCTTTCATCTACTTCAAAAAGGATTTTTTTTGTTGTTGTTGTTTGCTACTGTTATGTCTGGTGTAAATACCAACACTGTAAAGGCTTATCAAGTGTTAACAGTGTTTATCTCTAAATTTTGCAATTGTTTTCAGATACATTATAACGTGTTTTTCTCATGTTCTGCTATATTTCATTAAGAGAATATTATGGCTTTTATAATCTTTGAGTGCTAGTTTTAAGATAGATGTATGCGAATATCTGTCACATTTAATTATCTCCTCCATCAAATTCAGTAAGTGGTCTATTAAGAGAGAAATGACTGGTTCATATACTCATTAGAAAAGGGAGATTTCATGGTACAACAAAGAGGAAAGGATTTTTTTATTTCTGATTCTACAAAAGAGAAAGAAGAAATCACGTTGCTTAAAGAGGAATGTTTAATCACTTCTGCGAGCTAAACCAATCCAGAATATTTGTTTTATGCTATTGGTATGAGTTATAAATCCTTTGATCACTGTTTCAAATCCAGCTCTGTAGGTGAAGAATGTAAGCTATTATAATTAAATAGATAGTTGGTGGCCTATATAAGTGAGCTGCTGTCAGTTTACTTTTCAATGGGTAGGGCACAAAAACCCACTTGGGCTCACTCCTCACTCCACAACCTATGCGTTATTTAAACCAAGATTACTTATTGGAAATGGCTGAACTCTATGACAAAGCACCAAAGTAATTTTCCCTTTGCAGTACAGTCAAGGGCAGTATTATATTCCCTATCTGGACTTGACCTTGAGCAGCTAAGAAAACTAGCTGGCTTTCCACAAAGAAGTTATTCTGTGATGGATATCCTTGCATCAAAAACATAGTTCTCATTGGTCATGAAGGCACAGCATCAGTGGTCACGTTGCCCTTGATCCTGACATCTCTTCGGTCCACAGATGCTGAACCTTCCTGGCCATGCCGAGCAGACCCGTGGTGACGGTCCCCAGAGCCCATGACAGCAGCTGTGTGGCACCGCCATCTCCTCTCCTTCACTTCTCCTTGCAGTGCCATTCCTGTGGTTGCCACATGCCTGCCTCCTCCGTAATTTAATGTATGCACTATATTATAGCTCAGTAGTGAGGGATTTTTTTTCCTTCTTGCTCTTGCACTGTCTTAGCTCAGAATCTGTGTATGGTGTGAAAGAATAAAGTTCAGATAACATCATGATTCATTTTATAGAAACCATGGTTGAAATTATTACTGTTTGCCACTCCAAACTATTCTCACTGTCAGCCTGCAGCTTTTCATAACTAACTCCCAAAAAGAACAGTTGATTTATCACTTTATTATTTTTATAATCTGATACTTTTCCAGGATACTAAGTTGTTCCATTGTTTTCCTAAACTGGACTTCCTCCTCTGCTTTCCCTCCCTCTGGTACGCCTCCAGGAATACCCTGGGTTTCTCTGACCTCCTCTCTTGCCCCTGCTGAATAGGATTCAGCAGAGGGAGAGACAGGGGCCAGGGAGATGGTTTGGGAAGGGATGCTTGGTGAGATATCCCGTTCTGGGCAAATTAGCCATCGTTAGCTGTATTTATTGTAACAATGCTTCCCCCTTCTACTTTTTTCTTTACTTAAGATCTCTAAAAGTTTAGATGTAAAATTTTTGTTATCATCTGCCTGGCACCCAAAAACCCAATATTCCTTTCTTGTTGGGAATGGTTCTGTGCACCCACAAACCTTCTTTTATATTTCAGTTGTCTTCTCATCCTCCTGATCTCCATGGCCCAGTAATCCCATTTGGCCTTCTATTCAATCCCTTGACATTGTACTGCAGGTATTTCTGCAGACAGATAATCTTACTTTACAATTTAGGCATCTAGGTAAAATGGATCAAGAAGCCTGTTCTGCTGCTGAAACCAGTGAATACTATTTTTCATCATCATCAACAGTAAAGTGTGTTTTCAAGTACTAGATTTGCTGCTGTGCTTCTGAGTATTGGATTTATAACCTTAGAAAATCAGGATCTGAGGATGTACATATATTATCTACAAAGAGTATAGCTATACGTAGTAATAGGGAGATTTTTCTACAGATAGCTCGTAGTGTGAGACTAATAAAGGTTTCATATAACAAAGCTACCCAAGGCTTTAGAGCGAGATTTCAATACAAGTCCTAATTTATATTTCACATTTAAATAAACGGCCAGATTTTCAGAAGTGTTAACAAAAAAGTTTGCCTCTTTTGGGTTCATGAGCCAGAATCTGAAGTGAGAATATGAAAGAGAAGCACGTTGCCTGAGAGACAGACAGAAACCGCAACAAGTGAATATTTCTTCCTCTTCCCCTCATTTCCTCACTCCCAAATACTCCCCCTAGGCTCCCAACAGCCTGGTCTGTACTAGCTGTTAAAGGAGGGTGAGATAGACAGACTCCAGTCAAGTTTCACCCAAATTTCTTCTTTACAGACTGCTATAGTTCACCAGGGACATGATCCCTCTACAGGGAATGGAGAACTCCCAGAGGCGCTGCAACAGACAGGAGCACCCCAGCCCCTTCTCATCTTTACTTGCTGCTCCTGAGTGTACAAAAAAACCCCAAACCATCCAAACAACAACAACAAAAAGATCCACAATGCTTTGTGGGCGCACAAAATCAAAAAAACAACAACAACAAAAAAAACAAACGACAAACCAAACCAAACCAAAACAAAAAAACTGCCATCACCAACGCCAAATCTGGGTAGAAGGTTTTAAGAAATCTCTTCCATGGCCTATCCTATCATTTTTATGAAAAACAACTACAAGCTGTCTGATGTCTTTATTATCTTTTTAATGCAATTTTAACTGTTTAAAAGAAATTAAACATAATAGTATATATAGAAAAAATACCTGCTGTTCATCCTGATAAAACAATACCTATGTACTTGCAGGTGTTCCACAATCTGCTTGGAAAATCTGTAAAAAAAAAAAAAGGCCTCGTGCTATATTTAGCTAGTAAGAGAGTGGGAGAAATCACTACATTCTTTCATTTCGTTATTGTTTGATCATTTGATTGTTTTGCAAGCCTTACACCATATGTTGCTAATTGACATACAAAGGATGTGTGCTCTGTTGTCCTCATTAATTTGTAGAAACTAAATATTTTGTCTTCCACTTAAACTTGCTAAGATCCAGTCTGAAAAAAAAATCTATAATTAGGCTCATACTGTTTGTGAGGTGCAGTGAGGATGTCCTGGCTCTGTCAGCTGGAAGGAGGAGGACAAAGAGAAGAATAAAGCTTCATGAATGAAAACTGCAGGCAAAAGAGGTACTGGCTTGAGCAATTATATTTTGCAGTGTCCCTCTCTTAATAGGGCTGGAAAAGAGAAAACCGAGCTCGTCTGTAGTACACATTAATTGTGGTAACCGTCCCTGTGGGTGCTGACCACATCTGATGTGCCAGGGAGCACCAACCCCCCTACCACGGTACAGCCCCAACCTCTGAGCCCCTTCAGAAGATTAATTAGAGGGAGGTGAAACAGGCTTGGTCCTTTCCCCACTTTGGCTACTTTTGCATAATTCCCACTGCAGCTGGGAGGCTGGCATGCACAGCAATGTGACAGAGCCTCTGGAAGTTGCTTTTTTCTTTTTCTTCCCTTAAATCAAGATGATTCAGTGGTTAGTTTAAAAGACCACAATCTCTGGACTGCTAAACTGTTGCCCAAACTCCACTTTTGCCCCCAGCACTGTGACTTTATGGCGCACAGCTCTGGAAAGCCTGAATTCACCCTCCATAAGAAATCCGGTATCACTATAAAGTTACAAGGCCTCATTAACGGGAGTAAAATCCTCACATGAAAGGCACCATAGAGCGACAGAATTTTATCTTTTCCCTTTCTTGTAGTGATTACTTTTCCATTCCTGTCACTCAGTGGAATGAACTTCATATTTATTTAGAACCTGAAAATTCAGATTTACTATGCAGAAAAGTCTGCAGAGCTGGCAGCCCGCTTTCCTCCTAGGTGACCCGTAATGGATGCATGGAGGCACTCCACCACCTTCTCCAGTACAAATTCTGGATAGTGTCCAGTGTCCTTGTATATTATCATCGTCTTTTTATGCCTTAAGAGCAGGAAGTAATCTGTGCTCTAAAAAAAGGGAAAAAATTGACCGCCTATCTCACTGACTATATATCCAGAAAAAGAACTGAACACAGCAGAGCAGCAGCTGAAGTTGATCAATCTTATATGCCGTGGCTCTCACAGATATATCTTCCCAAAGATGAATTTTCTGTCACAAGTCCAAACCACTAAAGCATAAAGAATAGCAGTTAGTAGATACAGCTGACTATAAGAAGCAGGAGTCTGTGATAGTTATCTAAATACCTCATCAAAAATCATTATTTTCTGTCTCTAGGCTTGCCTTCCAGGTAGAAATGGAATATTGCCTCTAAACTTTATTAAGGAACAGATGGGTCTATGCTCCAGATCAGCTTTCCTTCCAACAACAGCAATGCTCTTCATCATGGAAACACGAAAGATTTCCCTGAAACTCATGAATTACTAACCAGTGCTGTGCTCAGTAAAGGGCTTTGTCAGTAGGTCTTTGAGAAACAGAACAACAACTACAACAACAACAAAAGGCCCTGAAAAGCCCCTCAGCCAAATTTTTGGATAGTAGCATCAAAATACAGTTAGAGAATGTACATATATTTCTCTAAAGGAGAATCAGAGCAGCTGATAGCAGCAGTTTGTGATAGCTAAAGGACACTGACTTAGCAGCAATAGCCTACAACCTGGAGCACCAACGGCTGCAGCTGGCACCTCTGCAGAGGTTTCGGCTGTGGCTCTGTGGCAGGACTGGGGCACATCTTGGACATGTGCGCCCTGGCAGAGAAGGCAAAGGCCGATTTCGCTTCGCATTGCC
Organism: Anser anser; assembly: GCF_964211835.1. NCBI lineage: Eukaryota > Metazoa > Chordata > Aves > Anseriformes > Anatidae > Anser > Anser anser. The sequence goes on from NC_139732.1 coordinate 19,811,837, forward strand.
TACGGCTGGTTATCGGTAGCATGCTGAAGCAGGACTCTGTGTCCCCAGGTATCCTAGACCATGGTTGTTGTGCTGGTACAGCATGACCTAGAGCACTATCAAGGCTACTACAAGCTGTGCTACATTGGTGTTAACCAATACCCAAATCAGAGAAAATGTGCAGGTTCTCTGATTTCTCCTGGATGCTGAGTATCCAAAAAAATATGTTGGTTTCAAAAATGGCTAAAGTCTCTTCAAATAAGCCAAATGGTGTCCTTTGAGATAGATGGGTTTAGAACCGCTTCAGAGAGGACTATGTAGATGCACACAGCTCCTGACTCAAAGCTTGTGGAGTATAATGGAGAACCTCTAGCTGGAATAAGTAGGTGCCACTTAACAAGGAACACCTTTTCCTTGTTTTATGATCCGTCCATTAGCCTATTCTAAATCACAAATTGCTGAATCAGGCTTTTAGCAATTCATGTAATGACTGTACCTCCTCTGTCATTAGAAATACCAGGTCAATTCTCAGACACTGTTCTCAGTTAATGAAGAAAACAGAATTTGGTTCATTGCAAGAATGTGCTGCATCTTTGGATGTTGTCCCCAGCTGTATTTTAACATCAGTGTTTTATTTCATGACAACTTTTCTTCTGTATAGACACCAGTTTACTTTCTTTGGAGTTGTGTGCAATAGAATGTAAGAAAATTTACTGTTTTCCGGGCAAGAAAGGCTCTTGCTGCTCAGTGTTAACAGTGCACCCCAGTTTGTTCATATAAAATCCCTACTAGATATGTCAATGTGTTATCAGTTTTCTTGACATTTCAAGATGTCTATTTAAAAATGGTGCATTTAAAAAAAAAAAGCCATATTTTTCCCCAACAATTATAAATATCAATGAAGTCAAAAGGTTACATTATCCCATATACTTTGAAATTTGATTTTGAAATGAATGGGACAATTGATTTAAAGTTCAGATAGAAAGCAAAGTCTTGAAACGACTCAAAAGCCTGGCAATTTTTCAGCCCAAGCCATGATGTTTTAAGGGCCTCATTCATCCCATGGACATTTTGTACTGGACAATCCATTAAGATTTTTGCTGTTCTGTTCTTCTCATAAAGACATCAGGGCTCCCTCCTTCTGTCTATTTTAAAAGAAGAAAAAAAAATAATAAAATCCAATTCCTCCAGTTAAGTCATTCTTTGGCACTGGGAACACAGGAAGTAATTTCTCACTGCCAGCTGGAAAACCATAAAGTCTGACTAGGTCAAGCCCTTAATCCTTCTTCAGCATCACTGATCACATTACCACCATTATAGCAGTACTATATATAGGAAGAGGACAGGAAAGATGGTGCTAACACAGTCTTTCTCTCCTGACAAGTGGCCTTAGACAACTTTTCTTTGAACTCTTAGACTGAAAGCAAGAATACACCTTTTTGTTCCTTCAGAGTTAAGAAATACCTGGTAAGAAGAGCTTGGGAGAAAAAAAATAATACAATTTTGAAGTCCAAATGTTGTTCACTGAAGTACTGTACCATGTAAATAAATGAGCTATACAGTCTGCAGCATAGACAAATAAGTTAGAAAAAAAAAAGAAAAGAGCATTTTGACTGGTAGGATCCATTTCAGATCCAGTAATTCCTGTAGTTCCTTCTCCAGAAACTCAGATCCCACCATCTGAGACTGACAGTCAGTGCTTTACACTCCACAGTTTTTAAATATCAAAATGACAGTTTCTCACATGTTGTTGTCCATCAGTAGGAGCCATGATTGCTTGCTGTTCAGAGAAGATGTGATTGCCAACCTGTGGCTGGTGTGATTGCTCTTTGCAGTCTGCTGTTCCTGAATGCTTTTTTTTTTTTTTTTTTTGGGGGGGGGTAGGGTTGGAGGGAGGTAAGTGGTTGGGCTGCAGTGCACTTCCCATATAAATGTTTCTGTCCTGTTTTCTGACTGTAATGCTTATGTAATTATGATCTGTATATGTTTCAATCTATTGGTCTCTTTTAAATATCGGCTATTTGGATAGGTATTAGGATCCTGTAAGTTTTCCATGGGCAAACTGGAAGAATAGAGAGACTTTATTAATATTCTCATTGAGATAGGGTTACCATGTGTGACTAGTGCCTAGGAATGATTTTCCTAAGACATTTAACTTTTTGGAAGGAGAAAAAAAGGAGAAAATCCTTTAGTATCAGATCGGGAAAGTGGCATTATTAAAAGAGAATTCACAGCAGCTCTGATTTGAGACAGCTGCATGAAGCTTTTTTTGGTTCCACTGTACACAGAGCTATTTGTTTCCAGACATTGTCTTGTATACTGAGTGTATATGCAAACCTTGTTCCGGCCTCCAGCATAACTATATATCTACAGTGAAAAGCACGACTGTAATTGCTAGAAGAACATAGGAGTTATTGGCTCTTTACTCTGCCTAGTCCAGAAGAAAATGATCCTAGGGAAAGTTCTTCTAAACCTTATTAGTGGCAGTTGACTTATGACCTATATCACAGTAATTTTTACTTCATATGAATAAAATCAATTGTGTTTCTCTGTAGTGTAACTATCTACATCCACATTATTTGCATATCTAATCTGGTTTTGGATTGATATTTCATTTTGGCTAGTGCTGCTATGGATCATGCTGTTTTCTTTTAATTTTTTATCAGCTGTTAATTTGTTGCCTTTCAGATCAATTGATTGCGACTTCATTAAGTGAGAGGATAAACAGTGGTAACAGATGTATTTTTCCTATCCCACTGAATAGATCTTGCTGGGTCCCTTCCATGGGGTTTCTCTTGCTTCTAGATTAAATGGTCTATTCTTTTTTTCTGCCTCCCTCTAAACAGAAGCCTCTCTAGACTGCTAATCACTTTTATTGCCTATATCTGCACATTGTGTCTTCTCTGAGATAGGGTGGTCGAGTTCATAAAATTTTGCAGAGGAGAGCAAGAAAGGATGTTGTTGAACTGATGTTAATGATGAATCTCATAGGCCAGTGGTTCCAATTCAAGCTACAATGTCACAGCTGAAACAATGTCAGGACCCATTTCACAACCTATTACAAAAGAAAAACCACACAACAACAGAAGCTCATAACCCTTTGGATGTTGCCCCGAAGACCCATTCACATAGACAGGTTCTGCACAATATTGGATGCTCTCATCTCACTGAGCAGAAAGCATTCAGTGTTTTGCAGGGAGGGTTGGGCTTCTGGGAGGTTTGAGCCCCTTTCTGCTGCTGTAAAAACAATCTGAAGAGAAGGTCCAAAGTCTCGGATAAATGCCACAGAAATAGAATGGAAAAAGCAGAAGGAAATATAAAACTTACTGCATCCAAGAAGTGGATTTGAGCCCATGCCAGGAAAAAAAAAGTCAATACACATGTATGGAAAGAAAAGAATATTTTATAGAAATTCAGAGTCACCATTTATCAGATGTTTTGTTTTACCACTGGAGAATAATAGATACACAAATAGCGAAGACCTTCCTCTTTCAAGAGAGTGAAAAAGATTCTCAACTGCATTGAATTTATGACACTTTTTGCCTTCATTTAGTGGCAGATCACTTGCCCAGGCAGCAGGCTGTAGTGCCACCAGTTGCTTTTCTGTGCACATTCACATATTGATTAATGTCCATCTTGATTTATTTACGGAGGGCATAGGCAATGTCCTATAACATACACTTGCACTAAGTAACTGTTGATTCATTTTGGACGTATGATCAAAACCCTTCTGAGGCTTCAAAGCACTTTCTCTTACATTTCTAAGCTTTTTTTTTTCTCTCTCTCGTTTTGTCCTTGGGGGAAAAAAAGGCAGCAAAGGCATGCAAATGTAATCACACTAGCCTCAGATGATGAATATTAAAACTTTGAAAGGTTGCAGCTTTTTTTCTGCTTTATGTTGATGTATGTTTGTTGCCATGGGTATGTGTGGGCAATGTGTAGGTGGTTGTATTAATGCTTTGCAGCTCATCAAAAAGTTTATCTGTTTGAAGCCAACAATGATTATTGTGCTTGTCCATGTGATATTTACCCTTATATCTTATGTTGTACACTAATTAAACTGATGTAAGAGTGAATAGGTCGACACTATAAAAGTTAATGGCCCACTACTTTAGAACTCCAGACATTTTTAGGGTCATATTTATGGTATTAATTTTGAATGTCGAGCTGTTTGAACTCTGCTGAGTGCACTATTCAGGGATATGTCAAAGCAGCATCTTAACCATGAATTTAGCACTAGAATACTTCCCCTCTTGTCTACGGAGAATATCCACCACATAGAGCAGGGTAAGTTAGGACAGAGTTAATTCTTGAGATGCTCCCTCTGACTCTGGTGCTCTGAATTGAAATCAGTATCTGTATAACGTTAATGCTGTAATTAAATTTCATTAGATTTAAAGCTCAACCTTTTCACGGTGAGTTAAAGAATACTCCTATATTGTTTTACTGATCATCACAGTAAATTGCTTGAGAAACTAAGTCTTGAAGGCTAAGATCCTCAAAAGGGTATTGAGACCTCCCTTCGACTCTGGCAGAATTGAAGTGTTTGGGTTAAAGACTGCAGCTCCCCACTCTCCTTCCTCTCTCCTTAGGTGCACTAATACGGATACATAGGAGGAGAGGGCAAGGCGGGCTGTATCTACCCCTGAGCATTATCCCACGAGGGTGACCTGGAGTCACTCTGACTCTGCAATCCCCCTCCCCAAAAACAATTGTGTGTGGTTGGGCTTATGGCACGGAGTGCCTATGCTCTTGGGGCTTGGAGTGCAGCTCAGTACCCCACCTAACCCCTACCCCTCTTCCCCAGCTGGAGAATGACAGGAATACCTCTGCATTAGCCCAGAACTGCACACAGGCTAACCTGCTCGTCTTACTGCCAGCCTCTGACCAAACACAGGGCTGTGTGGATTCCTGAGGGTCCCCAAAAGCCAGGCTTTGCAGTAGTTAGCATCGCAGTGCCTGTGTCCTTTTGTCTCTCTTGCACTTCTTTAACTGCTATCAGACCCTCACTGAAGAAGCTTTCTGTTGACACTGATTGTCTCACTGGCTATTAGCCTGTCTCTAACCTTTGAGTTTATTGGAAAAATTATTGAGACAAAGGTAGCAAGGCAATTTGGGCATCATCTGACAGCTTCTGACTTCCATCAGCTCTCATGGGCAGAGCGAGCGCTGGCTACTTCAGCATAACCCAAGCAGCGAGCAGAGGTGAGGAGTCCACGCTGATTCAATTACTGCAACTATCTGTAGTGCCCTCGAAGGTTTGAGGTAACTTGCAGATCAGAAAGAAAGACGAGCTTGTAACTAGCTCGGTCCAAAGGCTTCTGAAGTTGAGAGAAGTCTTTTCATTGAATTCTGTGAGTTTTGGATCAGGGCCATTAAGAGAGCTTTGACAAGTGTGCACAGAGAAACATTAGAGATTCTTTTCCCACCAGGTATTAAACAGAGGTGGAAGCAGGGAACTAAATGCAGCATCACCTCACCAGTATAGCACATGCTGTATTTCTATCTAAAAAAACAGGTTATCTCTGCGTATATTCTGTTGGCCTTACGAACTAAATCCTGCAGCTTTCCCTCGCTCTCTCTAGTATCCTACTGTACTTTGTAGGTGAGTTCTCAGTAAGAAAATACTGTAATTGCAATTAATCAATCGTGCTGTGTTGTAATTAAATGACTATATCAAAGAGGAAGAAATTAAAACTGGAATACTTAAAACAACTATTCAGTGATATAATTACAGCATACCATACAGAAGCAAATTAGCTTCTGCCTATGTGAGATCTGACAAACTAATAAACACCTTGCTGTGTAAATGGAGACCAGGTATATTTTCAGACTCTTAATCACTGAAGCTTACAAAAGAGCAAAATGGCGAATCTTTTTTTTTTTTTTTTTTTTTTTTCTTTTCTCCTTTGTGACTGAAGCATATTCAGTTTTAGGCTTACTTCTTCATACACCTTTGGCTAGTTTTTTCCACATGCCTTCCTGAGATGCTCTGTTCTTTCTTTTTGTCATCAGGATGTTTGCCTCCAGAAGAAAATGTCTAATTCATTTATTCACTGCTTCTTGGCAAGCAGAATTCATCAATGTAAAAAATAACACTCAGCAACAGTAAGGGTTATGAACCCAATGGCCTATATAATCCCTTTATTGGTGCTTTTTAGAAAAGAATCACATTCAAACTTCTGAGAATGCATCAGAAATCTTAATGATTAACAATATGCACAAAGCAAAAAAATGGTCAACAGGTAACCTTACATTTTTTTTCTTAATATAATATCAGAGATCTTAATATATGTGAATCACCCTACTACAAAAAAAAAATCAACAAAAACCAAAACCACACAACAACAATAAAATGTTGAAAAGCAATTATGTTAGGAACTGAATGCAAAAAGGGAAAATCAGAGTTCAGCGAATCATTTTAATTTACTGTCACAAGAGATATAAAGCTAATGAGAAGACAGCATATTCATGCTGAAACGTGCAGTAAATATGACAGTGCATCATAAGAAATGCTCTGATATAATTCACTTAAGGCTTGTTCAAATCAATATATTGCTTTTTCAAAATGTGTAGGAGCTGTTAAGTTTATTTTAAGGAAATATATGGGCTTTAAGGAAGGAACAGTCACTGTGACAGACATTAAAACACTTGACTGAATTAAGGAACATTATATTGGATGTATAGCAAATGAAAGCATGATATCTCTGGAAGGGTTTTACAGTATGAGAAATCTTTAATGAGGCATTTGAACTGCATGGAAGAACAGCTCTCATAGCCTTTGGAATATGACTACAAAGAAGATATTGATCTGTAGATGTTATCTGATCGTATTCCAGATTAAAAGATGACAAGATCTTCGGGAGGTAGCTGAGAAGATTAACCTGTCAAGGGGATACCCCATAATGAGATTATCCCAAAGTGAGACTTTTCACAGAGGTGGAGAGATTATTAAGAAGGAGAAACAGTGTTAAAAGGGATTTTCAGAGTGAGCTGGTTTTTGTTTGTGTCTGTGTATGTGGGTGCATGTGTACACACTCCAGCTTGACAGCTGGGGTTGGAATGCATGAAGGGAAAACACCAATCTACATGACAGGACGTACAAAGATGAAGCTCTGAGAATGTTTCTCTTTTTAAAGTTCATTACAAAGCCCACTCTTCACTCTCCCCATGACCCTAGGCTCCACCATTGCTGTATTAAGCAAAATACATTTTACAACCCCAGAGAGCATTTCTGACAAATAATCACCTCTGTGCTTTTGTTAATACCTGCAGGGGCTATAGGTCAGTACACTACAATTGACTCCTACTTGACTACTCTTCCAGATTTATAGGAACTGCATTGTGCATTTAATTCATTCCATGTACAGATCTATATATTTATACATCTGTATATCTATACAGCCATATAGCTATATATCTTTGTATCTGTATATCTACATATCTGTACATATATTAGTTCTGCATACATTTATATACTGTGAGCCTGTCTCCTTACCTACTAATCTATCAGAATATTTATTTTGTGATTTGTATTCACTGCACATGCAGATTTTGCTTTTATCTTGTAAATTTCTGGACAAGCATTTACCTTTTAGAGATTTTCAGAGTCTTAGCAGATACAACAGAACAGCTCCTATATCTGCTGTTGTTCCAGGCAGGAACAACTACACCTAGCTAGTTGCATTTAAATGGTTGCCATTAAAAAGTTATCAGTCACCAAATTCAGAACAGATGTGTTTTCTGTGTTCTGTGTAGTGTCATATCAGTTTATTGATAAAGGGAGATGAACTGATTAGGTAAGTGTATTTTCCTAGTGTGTTAGGATATTTTGTCATCTTGACTCATTGCTTTCTAAGGATGAGTTTATAATATATATCACTTGGCTTTTCTGATGTCTGTGTGCTGTGGTAGCTATTCAAATGTTTGTTGTTAAAACAGCATGAAGGTGCTAGAGAAAGACAGCACGTCAAGGAAGTTATATCAAGGATTAATCAGATCTCTCTGCTGATTTGTTGCCCTGTAATGAAGCAATATAGTACTGAGTTAACTTTGAAGTTGGAATGATTACCACTCTGTAGTTGCCCTCTTGTTCCCGACCATCATTTATATTCTCAAGGCTGAAGTCTATAATTCACACGCTGAACGATCTCGTGCTGTCTGGGGAGTCCTGACTGCTCATAGATGGCTGTGCTTCCAAAGATGCTGCTGCAAAACTAGAGCTGGAGCAAATTCAGGACTGTTTATTAATTGATTCTTTCCTTCTTTTTCAAAGATTGCCTCCTATCTATGTTCCAGTTTCCTCCTGTGGAAAATCTGTATTTCAGCTGGAAGAAGCTCACAAGGCTAGACCTGATAGCACTGAAGAACAAAGATGCTCCAGCTTAATTGTGTGGATGCAAAAAGGCCTGTCAATCTCAAGAGCTCTGTGAGATTGCTGATGAGTTTATGAGATACCAGGTCTTTCTGGTTCAGGTCTCTTAGGCAGCAAGGAAAGGTCAACCTGCTGTGGCATCTTGACAAATGTTCAACTAGTGCAATGATGAAAATCCTCTCAAATTATCTTTAAAATCTTCCATTTGAAAGTGTGCTCAGCATTGGAGCATGGTTTGCGCCATGCCTTGTTTTCTTTCCTTTAATCTGTCACAGAACTGTTCATCCTCCCTTCTCCTCTCCCTGGGAAAACAAAGCAAAGCAAACTCTTCCCTAAATATCGGCAGTACCTCTTCTGAATTTTTATTTTCTGCTTTCTCTAGTAACGAGGTGAAGCAATATTTCTACCATTTGCTATCTTCCTGTGAAATTAAGGGCTGCCCCACAGGACGATCATGGGGCCGTGCAGCTGAACTTGGCACACATGGCAGTCTCCTGCCTCACTCCCATGAGGGATGTGTGTGAAATTGCTGCGTACATTAGCCGCATCGCAGACAGAGGTGAAGTAGACGATATAAATTATGCAAATTTAGAAGCCATACCACACAAAAGGTTAATCTACAAAGCCACTGTACCTGGTAAGTGGGGAGAACACTGTTCATCTGGCTCCAAAAAAAGGCTGCTGAGTGACAAGAAATGTCATAAGCAATGTTTCAAAAGGGTAAGTGAGGCAATAGGATTGGTCCCATTAAGGATGATTTAGGGACTACTTTTTATATTACATATGTAAACTTGGCAGCAGTTGTATTTTCAAAAGAGAATAAATTTATTGGTATCAGGGAAGAAGGGCAACAAATGTGATGGAACAAAGCCAACAAATTAAAAATAATTTGAGGAAATTAATTAGGCTTATGTGCAAGCAAATGTGTGATACTCTTTCCAGTGGGAAAGTATAAGGTAATGCAGCAGGGGACAGAAAATAATTATAATGCTATACTCTTAGGAGACATTGATCATGGTAGGGACTTAAGGATCATTGTAGAAGATATAGTAAACTACTGTGTTATTTATCAGAGTAGAGAAAGTACAGCAACAATTTCAAGAGCATATTGACTGAAACATGTGAAATGTAAAAGGTGAAACGGAAGGGAGGTTGATGCTCATTTCTTAATATTGATTTGCATTATAGTAGCAACTTTATATACCAGCCAAGTTCAGGATCCCATTCTGTGAGGCTCTGCATCAACACACAGTAAGAGGCATTTTATAATCTAAACAGACAGGGGAAACAAAAAGATAGAAAAGAATTATAATCCCCAATGACAGACAGAAAACTGAGGCATAGAGATGGTAAAGCTTGAGCTGCTTGGAAAAATGTGACCTTTTAATTAAAAATACTGCTGAAAATGAAAAATATTCAAATTTTGTCACAGTTCTCATGGGAAATTTTGAGTTGCAGCTAAAACCTCAGTGTTTTGGGTTACAACAAAAAAAACACAATGAAAATATTCTTGCATGTCTTTTCCTACTCTGCCCTCCCAAGAAAAGCCTTTTCAAAGGAAGCATAAGCATGAATTCATTAATATGCACATTAGTTCTCTGCAAACCAGGCTTCCAATTTAAATAAACTTTAATTTGAAAGTAAATTTTCAATCAGCTTACATTAAGTTATTTGGTGTCCACCCAACAGAGGTGCGTGGAGGACTTGGACAAAGCCCTCTTCCACGCTACTACAACCACAAGAAAATCTTTCTCAGAGACAGGGAAGAGCTGCCTAAGAATACACGGCTTCTCTGCTACAGGAGGTAGTGAGCTGTTATGGATTTGCTTTGCCCTAATTACTACTTTCTAAAGTTCCATGCACATTCAAGTTCACGGTGGCTTACTTCACTTTGAATAGTGGAAGAATTCATCCGCTACTCAGTATGCCCTTAAAATGTCTATGTGTGAAGTGAGGAGCTATAAATTCAAACCTTGCTTTACTGTGCACTAGTTTCTCTGGGTAGACAAGCCCACAGAACATTATAGTTATTTTAGCATTATGGGGAAACAAGATAGACACCATTAACATTTTATGAGCAATTTTGGTCCTTGAAATATAAGATGCTCTCAGCAGAGATTGAGTTGGTAGAGATATAGCAACAACAAAAAATAAGGGTCCAAAGGTTCGGGGAACGTGAGTCAAAAGGAAAGATTAGCTAGGCATGGGGGATTATCGTAGAAAAGAGGTAGATAAGCTCTTGACGAAGGTGACAGATTTATGCCAATAAGTTATCTGCACTACTAAATAATTCAGAAGAAAGAGGGCAGAGATTGAAGCTAAGGGAGATACTCATGCAAAAGCAGTTTCAGAACGGCCTCATACAAAAGTTTAGCTGCCCAGAGTCAACAGCAAGACTGAGATAAAAAATGACGCAACACAAAGGAAAAAGAGAGACCAAATTTTTTACTTAATAGCTTTTCAGGAGCAGGAAACAATTTAAAAGCAACTATGGAGTTCTTCAATAACCAACTCACAAATTTTCCTGTTTAAATTAGGAAAGTAACCCATGCCATGGCTCTGAGCATTTCAGGCAGAGCCTGTCCGTGATTTCTGCCCTATTGAGACTACTTGACTGAAGTGCAGTTGAACTGGGTTTATAGCCAAAGAACTGGCAAGATACCCTGTCAGATCCAGCTTATTTATTTGTTTCAGTAAGGACCAGGAGTTTGACTGTAGCTGTATCCCATTTGTTTCCAAAGGTACCCAAATGGGATTACTATGACCATTTCAATAGGCAACAGACCATTATTATGGAAAGTGTCGGGATTAGATTCATAGTTTAACATAAATGTAGTTTGCAGTCTGGCAAATTACTTAATTTCTCTGTTCCTCAGGGAAAAAAAAAATAAAATGTTAAAGGTCATATTGTAACTTTTAAAGGCATTTTGAGATTTTGGATTGAAAAGTGCATTACAAAATTCCAAGTTAGCATGAGAGCATTCTGTATAATTGCAGGAGGAAAGAAGGAAGATCTAAAGGTTTCACAGAGTTAAAATATAGTAACATAATACCACAAAATCAGAAAATCAGTTGTCAACATTCTTTTAAAGTCATCCAGGTAACCTTTGCCTATTTGTAATAATTAAATCCAGGTCTTCGGTATTATTTCATTACATCCCAGCACAGTGACTTTTTCCTTCTTGCAAGCTCTTGATCAACGAGGAAATACTGCAGGAAATATTTTCCTTCTCTTCTTCAGATATAGTGCTCCATTCTTGAAAAAAATCCATCAAAGGGATATTAATTTTATGAGGGGATATATCAGAAAGCAAAATCAGTGGAACTGTTGGCTGAATTATTCCTTTGCCTTTCAAAGATGTTTTAGTAACATCTATCAGTGTCCGTCAAATGTTAATAACACTTTAGAGGAAACAACTTTAAATTTCACCTACCCTTCAATAAACTTTTGACTTTCAGTGAATGGCTCATAAGCCTGAGAAACTCCTTTTGTGATATGTTTCTGTCTCTGACCACACTGAAACCCTCATTTTTAGGGGTTTAGGACATGACAAGAAAACTATACCAAGAATAAATTGATCTCTGTTCCTTCACTTTTTCCTCCAACATTTAAAATTCCATTCTTTAAAAAGCACCTGGCAAAAAATGATTTACAATTTGAAGATCACAAAAGTAAATTGAGCTGGAACAAACAGTAATTGAGAGCCCTATTTTCAAATGTAACGGGCTGAATTCCTAAACAGTCCTCTCCCCATGCAAACAGCAGTTTCCCAACCCTGTCACTAGGTGAAGAAAGTGGGATATAAAGAACAAACATCTGAAAAACTGGTCTGAATTGATGAGGAGTATTATACCGAAACATTAAGAACTGCTCCAGTGTTAAGTGATTATAGAAATGTAAGGGCTTACATTAGCACTCACTGCGAGATGCAGTGGATGTTAACACCTTCCATGAATCATCGGAACAAGGCATTGACATGCCTGTGTGCGTTTGTGGGCACTGCACAGCCCACGTTGCAGACCAGCTGCATGTCAATGCAGGAGCTTGTTAGAGTTGTCCGTACAAGCATCTTACCAGCCACAACTTTTGGTCCTGGTGTTCAAAGCGGTAATACCTGGGAGGTTGCTTCTCCTTCCAGTCATAAGCACGGTTAGGATTTCTGAGGATATCAATATGCTACTTCAAAATGACAGAAAATACAATGAATTTCACAAGTGGAGAGAACAAAACCCTCTTGGGAACTGGAACCTGTGTATGTTTAAATATTTAAGTAACTAAAGATGCAAGCTGATTTTCAAAAGACTTTAAAAAAAAAAAAAAGATAAAAATTGCTGCAGAAATAACCACCACAGCATTGCCAGGCCTGTCTTGTTCTCTGTATGTGAGGAGCAGTAATTTGCTGGTTGTGCATCTCTCTTCCAACATCCCAATGCTCTGGACGCTGACATGACACTGTGAATGTATATTGAGGGAGGCAGGCAATATGAGGGGCTAGTGTTTTGTATTCACAAATACTTGCCGTACTTTCTCCTAAAATCTTGCCATTTGTTAAAGAGAACAAAATAATGCTTATTCTCATATTGCATGCATTCCCTATAGTAAGATGTGGGAAACGCTGCAAATCATCTATGTGTCAGACCGCACTCTCAGCTCAACAAATAAATAATACATATTTACACCTACATACTTATTCCCCTGTGTATTTAGCAAAGGAACATGAGGGATAGGAGCACACATGGGACCAGAAAAAAAAGTAGTAACCAGAATATATTCCTCTGCTTGTGTCAATTGTTTTGATGCAATAAATCATCCTGAAATGACTCTCTGTATTCAAAATGATGTTTCATGGATCCCAAACAAGAAGTCAAGAGCTCACCAAGGACGACATTACAGAACAAAAACAAAGTTCCGTCTTCTTGAAGAAATCTTCTCCATCTGCACAAGCATTTCCTATCTGCCTTTCTCTCCAAAAGATGGAACTTGCACAGCCCCAAAAATTTGGATGGCTCAAGCCCACAGAGGATGTAATGATGTTCACAACTTTCACATATATGCATATTTACCAGTTGTATAGAGCGTGCTAAGACCCAGTTAGTCTCTGGAATTGGTATTTCAGATGGCATACAACATGGAAGAAGCTCTGTTGTCCAAGAAATGGAGAAATCAGCTGGAAAGACCAATCACAAGTGGTGCATTATAAGTTCCATAGTGTGCTACAGCCAATTTGTGAAAGAGCTTGTTTATTTTTATCATCATATCATTAACTAGGCTACAGCTGACAAGCACAACAAGGATTATTAGTTCTTATTTATTTTGATTTGGAAAGACGCTTGGCATTCAGTCAATAGTTTCCTGTCCCATGCTCTGGACATTTCCAATTTATATCCTCATTAAAAAAATATACATACACATATAGTAAGAGAGTGGATTGTTCCCTCTTCATGAATAAATAAAAGCAGTACATGTTATGTTATAGTAAAAACCTTAGCTCCTGCAGGCTGCAGGTCATTTCAATACTAGGTATATATACAGCAAATCAAAAGGACGATAATTTATTCTTAACCACATAAGACAGCTCAAAATGGTTTCTTTACGGTTTCGAGACATGCATAAATGGAAAATATTCTGCAGTAAGATCGTCCCTTCATATGCATCTTTCAACAAGACTGAATACAGAAAAACACACATGAAGAGACCATTTCTAGCCAAAGTAAAACCATGCAGTGCCTTCAGTGAAGAATTCAAGGCACAGAACCAAACTTACATCCAAGCTGACTTGAATGGAGAAATGGAAATCTTTTGGGATCCATGTGCAGCAGAAAAACACATTAAGGGTATCAGTTGGACCAATAAGACATACAGTGACCCTGTAATTACTGTCTTCACTCTCCAGTGACTTCTCATCAGCTCCAGGACTGCTACTTAAATTCCCAATCCTTCTCCTTTGGCTTTAGCTCTGCAGAAATTTTTATTGTGCTTGACTACTCCAGATATTTGTTAGAAAAAGATAAACACAGCTGCAGTCACAACAAGTTGAACCTTTTTCTTCAACATTTCTCCTGCAACTGCTTTTTTTAATGATAACCAAACACATAACTATGCAAAGAAGCACCTTGACTTCTTCATGCTTCACCCGTGCTCTAGAGAAAACCTTTCAGTCTTTTCTGTTTCTGAAGACAGACTGTTACCCAAGCATCAACTTATTGCCTCGATGTTGTCTCTACTCACATGCAGCCTCTAATCACATAGCATGTCTCTAATCACATAGCAGAAACCAGGGGTTTGAGTAGTGCAAAATTCAGCTCACAGACTGGGCTAGGCCAGCAAGGAAAGAAAATAAACTAAAGAATTTGGAAGATCTATTAAACTCATTAAGGATATCTTTCCTGGTGATGCTCAGGAGGAATTAGCTTTGTAATTATTTCACAAATATTTTTGATTATTTCACTGTCTTTCAGAGGCCCCACAAAACAACGTTCCCACATCTGCCTCCTCCATCCAAAGACTGCAGATTAATGCATAGGAAACAGTCTCTGCCTAACTAAATTCCAATGAAATTATAAGCATGATCCACTTTATTTGAATTATGGAAGTGCAGAATACCTGGTTATTAAATACTAGCCAAGCATGTTTTTCTTGGGTTTTGAGTCAATTTTTGAATATTTTGTTAAATATTGGAATCTGCTAGAATAGAGATAGAAGATTACACAGTATTTAACTAAGAATAGATCCCCCAAATCCATTAGGAACCATCTTTGTTGTTATCTTTTCACGCAATATTAAAATTAAACACACAGAGGTGACTGGCTCTACCTTAAAACAATTTCTTACTGAATTCTGCTCCTTTTTAGAAATGTATATACACTTATTTTTCTCTCTTTTTGTAATGGATCCTGTCTTTGGGAGTTGGGGGCAACAGTATGATTACTGGGAGTCACCAGATGGTGCTATTGTACATTGTCTGTCTTGTTCTGCTCATCTGGAAATCCAGGGAATCTCATGAAATGCAAAGCATCAGCTGTGGTACAGTTCCTCCCAAAATCACTGTTAAAGCTTGCCTCTTGCCTGAACATCCCTGATAAAGAATTACATTCATAGGAATGAAATCCATGAGCTTTTTCAGTTTCTGTGCGGAAAGAGACAAAATATTGCATGAAACCAGAAGGTCTGCATTACTCACATGGATAACGGTCGGTGCTGTGAACCGACCAAATCTACCAAAGTTATGAATTGCCTAAGCAAATTCAGAAAGTAAGAAGGAACTTCTGTAGGTGACATAACTGTAGACAAATAACACCTGCGTGAATTCTCTTGTGGGGACTAAAAATATTTTTGACTGCTAGACCAGCATGGAGATAAAGATGCAATGTTCAGATGCTTTATAATACTTGGGTAGTTCTGTCAACTGAAGCAGCTGCGTACATATTGTAAAGGGCCTGAAAAATGAATCAACCTAAAAGTGTTTTCATGCTATTCGTTTCATTGCAAAGAGTAAGAAACAATGCAACCTGTCGTCTCAGACAGTATCTTACTTGCTGACTAAGGTTAATGCATTTCTTGGTGTGGAAGAAATGGTTTGGGATAAATTCCCTACAAACTGTCAGAGCAAGGAGCTAAGCTTGACTGAACTCACTGCTGCTAAAACCCATAATACCACATGAACTCAGGCAAGATTCGTGTTCAGCAATAGGTGTTCGAAGCAGCAATGGCTCAGCAGGCTTTTGTGAAACCCCAGATAAAATAAGAGGTATGGCAACAAACAAAATCTGGCATAAATATGTGACAGCACTGATTTCTTTAATCAGTGCCCTCAGGACATATTAGCAATCTGCCTCCTGACTGCTCCATGGTTAATCATTAGAAACACGGTTTCTCTTTAGGGTTAGTGTCACCAGCAGGCTCGGTTAGACCTCCAGGGCTTTTTTCTCATTGTACAAGAGAGTTTGGCTATTGTTCTTAATAGGTTTACAGTATGCAAGTGTTTTGCATAAATGCAGGGGCAGGCAGTCGAAAGCCAGTTTGCTTTCTGTTGCAGCTTTGGATTATGCTGGTGAAAGATGGTTGAAGGGGGCGGTGGCTCTGGACACTGGCACAGCAGCTCACACAGAATTGGCAAATTTCTGCCAATACTCTGTTGGAAAATCCCTCACCCAGTATTTTATAACCATCCAGTACACCAGCAATATTAGGTCAGAACTACATGCTATCGTTGAAAGAGAAAAATATTATATTACATATTTTCCTGCCTCTCTTTTTCCACCATAGTCCAAATAATGACATTGTGTGGAAGAGTTCATAGTGAGGCAGAGTTTGCAGAGAGAAATTAAACTTTTTTTTTTTTTTTTAACTGGTTGGAATAATGGCTTCTGAGAAGCCTGGGTCAACGTATGGCTTTCTCTCCATCACTTCAGCTCAAAGCTCCAAAACACCTGGATCAGCTCCCCTGTTAGTTGGCTGCATAGAGGCATAAAAACAACACCCACCTGGAGTTGCTATAAGTTAGTGATCAGCAAGTGCCCCTCTGTTTACTTCTGTTTATTATGGAGAAAATAGTATTGATATTTTCTTTTTCTGTATTTCTGAGCCACTATCCTGTCATGGCAGAATAGGCCTTCTAATTTATGTACTGACACCTTTTGAATAAAGTATAAAGCTGAAACATTGTCTGCAGCTATTCTTTGCAACTGATTTTAAATGTTGAAGCAGCATTCTGTCTACACTGGAATTCTGTTTCATTATTTTCTTCCTTCTTAACTTGATCTGTGATTAAAACTATATCTTCTCAGCTTTCCATGCTTAAAAGCTGTTTTTCTGGAAGTTCTTCAACAACTATTGTTTTCTACTTTAAGGCTGATGGCACCCTGGCAACATTATAACTACATGCTTTGAAAAGGTGTTATGTAGATATATAATGATGTTTCCCAAAGAGCATACAATCTGATTGCTCACTTCAGAAAGCAGCTTTTATCACTTTTTATAAAGTCAGTCAATTCACTTATTTAGTAAACTACATTCGATCTTGACATAAGAAGATAATTTGATTTTTTTTCTTTTTTTTTCTTTTTTTTTTTTTTTTCCCTGCTGAGTTTATCATCTCCTTTTGCATCTATTTTGACTGTTTTGACTTGGTTGTAATCATAGGTAAATTTTATTTCTTATTATTGGAGCTTGACTGTATATGATTATCTGTTAAAGCACTTAGCATGTTTAATAACATCTGATTGCTATTATTTTTTATCCCTGGCTATCAGGGTTCAATAAATTGAAAGGGTTAATAACCTGATTTGCATACATTGAACTGTCTTATCCCAGGTGCACCTCTTAGACACTGGCTAGCAAACTCATCTGTGCCCCTTCAGTTCACCGTATCGCACTTAACTACTTAAATTTTGGTCTCAAAGAGAGGGAAACCAGGGAAGCACTGGCTCTAATAGCTGACTCAGCATTCCCACAAGGTCTCTTCCAAAAATAAAGCAGTATTTCAGTTTGTACATTCTGGCCTGGAGTTTTATTTTAATCCCTCTTTACTTAAAAGAAAGAAATACAAATAAGATATAAAAAGATGCAAAAAGCTTGAAAAAACAACTTCTCCTTTGCCATAGCACAAAATTTTAGCATCTCTCTGGAGTAGGCTGTGTTTAGGCATGGAGCCAATACCTTAAGCTATATGTGTTATTATGAAATGTCCTTTTTGCAGCACCCTGAATATGCTGGGCTCCTAATAAGGGTGGGACACAAAGAGTTTTCTCCCTGTGTTCCCAGAGAAGTTTAGATGCCGGGAAGAGACCAGTGGCTGTCTCCACACTGAGCCACCCACCTGAGCCATTCCTGTACTTGAGACACATTCACCTGAGCTTTCTCATAAGAGCTCTTGTTGCCTGGACGCTGTTGAATCTCTTTGAGACTCTCTGAACAGTGGAAAATTGCCATCTCTCAGCATCTTATCTTTGCTACATCCCCAAACCGTGGTGCACAGAAGCTCCTTTCCCCAGGGCTGAAGCAAGACCAACTGACTACACAGTTGCACGGGTTTGGGGGCCTAATGTTGGCCATTTTTTGGAAACAGACAGCGATCACTGCAAGTAAGCATTCAGGAAGTGATTTTGTTTTCACCAGATTGAAACTGCTGCCAGAAAGATTGATATCTTATTCCCTACATAATGGGGAAAAAATGCTTCTTATAAAATACCTCTATTTCTAAAGAGCACTTCTAGACTCTTCCATGAGGACAGAATGCTGCCTGTAAGAACTGATCCTGTCTTCTCTCCATCCCAAAATGATGAGTCCACAGCCTCTATAATCACCATCACTGTGCAGATGACTACGCCAGTGTCCCCAACATTTCACTTCTTTTTACCATGCCCCCTCACCTTCTTAGACAGTTATTTATTTATTTTTTTTTTTAAGAATGCATTTACGCTTGTGTCTCAGAGGAGATCAATGGAAACAGTGGCCATAAACAGATGCTTAAGAAAGCAGGAACAAGTCACTCTCATATGATCTTTCCCTTGAGAGCTTTTCCAGCTTCCAACTATTTGCAGCCCAGGGGATTTCCTGACCTGATGTTAACTGCAGCATAAGGAAAAAGGTATTGTGGAGCTGACTGTGTCTTCTTTGATCTATTGCCTTGTCTGTGCTGGGTTCAGCTTAGAGCAGAACATGCCCAGAGCTGCTCTAATATGTGCCAGTTGATTGCAGCTCCCAGGAGATCGTCAACCTGCGGATACTGGCTATATGACAGGCAAGAGAATGTGTAATGCTATTTTTTATCAAGCATGACCAGTAGGTTTTCTTAGATTTACCAAAGTCCTACTTTGACTGAACACGTAGGAAAAAATAGGGAATTAAATACCCGGATGTGGGTAATTCTCACAGCATTCCATTTCTCAATGCTAAGTGCTTTCTTCCTGTATCAACCAAAGCACATTTCCAACCCATGCTCTAATTGACAAGAGACCTCAGTACAAGAGCTGCGTGATGCCTCAGATCTCCAGAATGACCCACAGCAACCCAATTTTACCTCCTTTGAGGGATTTACTAAGCAAAAAGGACGGTAAATTTCTGGACACAACCTTACCAAGGCAAAATAATATGAGTATATTCTGTTCTAGTGCTAGAGAATTCCTTAATTCAAAGGAAATTATTCATTTCACTTTGGGGCTGGACTTAGCAAAACACCATAGACTGACCCTTTCTTGGGGTTACAAACTAAAAAACGTATTAAAAACTAAGCCCAAGAGAGAAATTATAGCTGCACATGAAGCAAGGTAACCTTCTAGAATCCCAAGGGGGAAAGCAAAAGGAACGTTTTTTTTCTTCATATTTACAAAGGCTTAATGAATTTTACATAAGAAAGATACAAAATTGAAGACAAACAACAAAATACAAAGAGATCTCAAGATACATTGCGAACCAAGAACTCATGCATAATATACAATATTTCAAAGGCATGTAAAAAAGCAGCTCAGGAATCAGATGTTTTTGGTGTATATGGAGTAGCCTGGCTGGGAGGTATTGCTCCTTATGGAGTTGAAAGATGCATCAGACACATTGCACCTTCAGGATGCAAGAGGGCAGGAGGGATCCCGTGATTTAGGTTGAGTTCTGGACCAACGTGCATTCTTGAGGATCATTTTAATATGTTCACTAATAATTGTATTACTATATTAATAATTATATTTGTATACATTATTACAATGTAACGCTCAACTGATTTAAAGGTCGCTAGTGACCTATTAAAATTGCACCTAGCTGATTTTAGCTGCTCTTTGAGATGCCACTAGCTTAATTCTAAAGTAATTACATAGTGGTATAGTGCTACTTTTTATCCAACCTGGTCATCAGGCCTTCTTAGATTGGTTAAAGTAACAGAACATTTTCAGACTTAAAATAAATATATAAATAAATACATCTTTCTGGTTATTTAAAGAACATTCAATTTTCAAATGTATTTTTCCCCTGCATCAAAAGGACTTTTTAAAGTCATGTCTAGATCTACAAATTTCCTTTAAGGCTACATAATATCAGACAGCTTTGTCACAAAAGGATTGATAGATCTAGAAAATTCCAAGAGAAAGGCAAACCCAGAAAACTTCTCGGTGTAATTCCTACTCTTCAAAACACAGAAAACTTATTATTGAAGGCAAAATCATTATTTTAATTGGCAAATCTGCCAATAATATGGAGACATATCCAAAATCGATTTTTGAAGCCAAATATGTAAGACTAATCACTTTATTTCCATGCTTAACAGGTGCTGATACCAGAGGGAAAATACTAAATAGCATATGACACCCTTGAGAAGCATGTAAGATATTTATCTGCCTAAAAGCCATGACAGTTGCATAAAGAAAAGGTTGTGAATATAAATGGGGAAGAAAGAGTTTAAGGATGGAGGGTGAAATCCTGATGCAGCTGAAATCTTTGGCATTTGGAGTTCAGTGGGACAAGGATATCCTTTGGCATACCCTAAGCTTGTTCAGGCTGCCCAGTGTGTTCTTTCAGGTTGAGGTCCTCATAAATATGCCTTTATATTTTATAAGCGAGGTTTTGCTCATGTCTCTCTTCCTACAACCTTGTCTTTCTTCTGGAGCAGTTGTTAGGACACAGAACCCTAGTATCTGACCCCATTTTTAACTCAAGCCACTTTGGTTGCTGCCCTGCCCAGGGCAGATACAATTGTGATTCTGATGAAGGGGCTTTGCAGCTGTGTTATGTGAAATACAGAGCAGCACTGGCCAGTGCAGAGTAGCTGAAAAAGCCAGGAACCAGAGCTGTGCACATCTCTTATCACATACAATGAAAGCAGGTATGCCCAAAGTCAGGAGGTTTAGCAGCTCTGGGCCTATGTGTCAGCTGATGTCCTGTGCACAGAGATATTCAGACTTACACATCTTCCCTCTCTCTCCCAACTATATTATTCCCTCTAAAATATACTTATGCATCTGCTGTTCCTCTGTGAAAAGATGAAAGATTAAGCTGGCTTCTGCCTGGATGAGAATGGTGAAATGTGCTACCCATAAGTAAGCCGTATATTCATGGTAGAATATTTAAAATGACCCTTATATCATAAGAAGGGATTTAAAAAAAATCCATAACTGTGGGAATTAAGAGCACATCTCTCACATTTGAATTTCCTAGCTGATATTTGGTTGGGCTTTAGAAACTGTCACACAATAAAGCCATTAAAATTCTGTGGTTAATTTATTCCTACAATATTAACTTTCCCATAACTCATGATGAATATCTTGAGTTTGGATATGTCTTAGAAGAACTCTGACAATGATAACTTGCTTTTTCTCCTGTGTTTCCTGTGGATTTTTTTTTTTTGGTGCGTGTGTGTTTAAGAGTAACTTTTCTAACAAAATTGCACAGTGGATTTTTAAACAATGACTGATTTTGTATAGTTGCTAAAAAGAATACAGAATAAGCTCCTTTGTACCTTTAAAAAAAAAAAATTCTGAGCACAATTCAGTATAACAGAGACTTGGAAAATACAGATCCCGTTGCCAAAACAAGTTTTCTCACTCCTATTCATTTCCTAGACAATAGGTGAGGTCAGAAGGGAAACAAGGAGTCATTCCCTTAGTACGGGCAAAGCACTGACGAGCTACCATGCGTCATATTCTGCACCAACAGATCTGTAATTGCTTCCAGAACACCTGTATTTAGGCCAGATACAAACATGCTTACAGAGGGAGGGCAAAGGAGTGGTGGTCAAATGAGGAGGGAGAGGCCCAAGTGGGGAATGGAAATAGCCCAGCCAGTGAAGACTTTTACTTTAAATTGTTTTAGCTTTGGTTTTGTACAATAACAGAGGAAGCTCCCAGATCCCCAAAGGAAGGCTGAATGGTTCTTTCAGTAGATGGAATGGCCAGTGCCTAACACGTTTAGGAAGTGGCCCAGTTTTGACCACCTTTATGGTCTTAATCAGGTCCCTTTACATCTCATGGTTCAGTTTTCCTTCAGCAGCATTGCAGGAATAATTTGCTATATGTTGTGTTCCAAATGTGTTATTTCTGAAAAGTAGGTAAATAGGGGGGCCATAATTCAACTACTTGTCCAGAGGTATGGATATAGGACAACCACTAAGCCAAAGTGCCTGGGAGCTTCACAGTTGGGGCAAAGTCACAGTGCAAGCTCAGTTGCAATTATTCAGCTGCTAGGCACAAGTCCGTATCAGATATGAGAAAATACCTGCCACCACTCCAAAAGCCAGAGTTAGATGCTCGATGTCAGCTGAGGAGTGAGTTGGGCCCACAGAGACCAGCTGAGAGAAAGTGAGAGAAACAAAGTCATTTCCATGAAGCAGACCCTGTGGAACATCCCACACAACACACACCTAAAGCTCTCCTCACTCCCACCCAGCTTAGTTCAGATGAAGGGTGCATTAAGGAATGGCTTGCTTCTCAAGTAAGGGTTAGATTAGATATTTTTTTCTTTATTTAAAAGTCAGCAATTTGATTTTTCTTTTTGGCCTGGGATAGAGAAGAGAAAGAAAAGCCTGAAGGATGCTAACCTGAAGGCTTTTGGGTATGTATATTTATTCACATATGTACATATGCAATCAGAAGTATAACAATTTTCATGTAGTGGTTTTATAAAGTGCAGAACTATGTGCCTACCCCTTATCAGCTCAGCGTACCAGGCATTTTACTAGCAGTTCCTGGTTAGAAACGTACTAGCTGGGTAAGTAGCAGTGCAGGTAGTTCTTAATACTCAATTCTAGTTCCAGAAGAAAAGGTTTAAGACATGAAAGCATATATTCTACAGGTGCATACAGCATTACAGTACAGCATTGCAAATTATTACTCTAGAACATTTTACAGCAACTCAATTTTAGAAGTTGAACATGGATTTTTTGTTTATGCTTAAATGGCTCAGAAATGCAAAAAGAAAAAATAATAGGACTTTCTACTTTAAGAGCTAAAGAAATAGCTCTCATGGTCATGATAAACAGGGATTATTTTATTTATTTTTGGAGAGAAAAGGGTGTGCTGGTCTCTTAAGGATTTCTCTAAAATGTGCGATTCCTGTCTGACTCACCAACTGTTTTTATCCCCCTCCTGACTATGAAACACACCCTATTTCTTCTCACTGAAGTATCAGTCTGTTCTAGTTGCCTGTTAGCATCTATGAAAACAAAACTCATTTACTATTCTAGAGCTTGGGCTGGTATGCAAGGAAACAGCAGCAGACAAAGCATTCAGCAGCCCCACAGGTTTTAAAGAAAGCTACATTAATGCCAAACTTCCTGTTGCCAATAAGCCCCTGGTGTAAGAAACAGCAGTAGAAGTTTGAGGTATTATGGAGGTACTGGGCTGGGTACACAATAAAAAGCTGTGGGCTCGCTTTCAAACTGCAAAACTCCTCTTCTGGTGTTTTTGTGAAGCTTTCTCAAAGACACTCCAGCTGCTTTTAGACTGAGATTGCCACCCAAACCTACTTTGGCAGAACTGCCAAGCAGAAAACCACAGTGACTGGAAACATATTCCTTAACTGCTCAATTAATTCACTTCTGTTGTAGCCTTCCGAATCTCTGTCCTCTAGAATAAATTATTGCTGCCAGTTCCTTCATTTCTTGCTGCTGGAGAACCTCAGGCACAAGATGGGATTTCACTTCTGCTACAGAGTCTAGCTCTAGCCAGGTATATTTACTACAACTTCTTGGCCTCAGGAAGTGGTAGCAACTCTGTAGGCACGGCAGTGCCAAACCTGATGGACACAGCAGGTCAGGCTTGTTTTCTTCTGTTCTCTGGCAGTTTTTGGAGTGAACCCAGCAGGATTTCAGAAAGCCCTAACCAGCATGTTTTTTCCTAATAATAAGGTCAATGTCAAATATGCTGCAGCTAAACTTACTCTTGAATTCATTTGCTTGACTGAATTTCTGTTCCACTATGTACTTGACCCATCTTCCCTAGAAGAAATTCAACAATACCTGTCCTCAGGGGCAATTTCTGATCATATGAGGATCAAGTTGTCTTGGACTGTATTATGCTCTCATGTTGGCGGTGTGCCCTTTTTGTCCTTGAGACATGCCAATCAAGTTTACACACTTCTGGTTTCTGCCCAGGAATATAGTCTTTTTCCAGGATTCAAGGCGTCAGAAGCCGCAGTGTGGTATGGCAGCCAGGAGTTTATAGATTACCAGTGCTATGGCAGAGGAAATTAGTCCCTCTCTCCTACATCCAGGTTTCTTATGTGACTTACATTAACACAAACTTAAACTTACACTGTTCTTACGATAGGTTCATGGCAGCCAACCCTCAGGATGTACAAACTGGAGCAAGGACGAATCTTCTGAAGGTCAAAAGGCATTTCTGGCAGCATAGAGGTATACCACTCCATAGAGTCCTTCCCTCATCCACTAATGGGTCTATCTCTGGCAACACCTAATGCATTGCAGGCAATTAGTACTGTTCATATTAGCCCCAGCTCAGCATTGGCCTCTACTGCCAGAGTATGTTATGGAGAGAAAAGGGACCTGAGGCGTTACATAGCTTAAGATTTTATAAGTGAAAAGGATGGCATCTTGTATATAAAGACTAAAGAGCACATTACATCTATCAGTTAATTGAGGCTTGGATCAAAAATGCCTTAGCAAGAACTTGCTTCTCTCACAAACCAAAACCCATTTCAGCTACTGCTTAAAATTACCTCACAATTTACCTCAGCAGACAGCAGGTACAACAAGCACTGCTTGTCCTAAGAAGGAATGAGCTGAACCCTAGAGTCTGTTCTCTGACCATGCCCTAAATTCTATACTGCCTTCTTCCTTCCCCCCCACCCCCATCCCAATTAATCCATAACTTTTTTTCATCCTTTTTCCTGTAAAATAGGACACATGCTACACAAAATAAATAAATAAATAAAAATTAGAAAGCAAACTTTCTGCTCTATTATCAGTACCCTTGCCTTCTAGGATACTCAATAGAAATATTATGAAGGTTTTGAAACCCCTCCTGTCTTCTAAGGCTGAGAAAAAACTGAGAAAGCCCCTCTTACTTTCTAATTTATAACCCACCAGCTTTTCATTAATAATCTAATGAGAATTAGTCAAGATCACCCTGCTTCTGCTCTAAGTCCACCTGCAGTGGGCCAAACCCTTGCCCTGTCCTCAAGGGCTGATTTTGGGGGGCTAGAGGCCCCTAGGAACCCCCACCTGCCCCCTCTCATCACCTAGGGCCACCCGGTGCTGGATTTCACCTCACACAGGCGCTGATGTAGGGGCCTTTCCCCAAAAGTGGCTGGGCCCTGCACAGGTGAGCCCTGGGGAAAGATGCTGCTGCCTCGCACACCTGCCATGTTGGGATTGGCAGAAGCCTGTGAAAAGTTAACTACTGAGGGAGATTAATTGCCCCTCTAGAAGTAGTTAATCATTTCTCAGGGGGTAGTGAGGAGCAGCTGTGAGGAGAGAGGACAAGGCAGGAGGTTCCAGGCTGTGGCTGGAGGACAAGCTGAGTGGAACTGGAGGTAAGAGGTTAATGAATTATTGTGTTTTTTTTTTTTTTTTTTTTTTTTTTATGTTGGTGGAGAATATCTGCTGTTTTGGGGGCTACAAGGCTACAGCGTGTGGTTCTTTTGGTATTTTGGCTGATGGCTGGAGGCTATGGCCAGGTCCCTCAGGGTGGTGCGCCCTGTCCAGGGTCACACAAGATGGCTGCTCTGCTGTCCCGCTCCTGTGGGGGAGCAGGTGACTGGCCCAGTATGGCTTCCCCGTGGCTGGAGCACTGTAGGAAGGGCTCAGGCCTGCAATTCCCCTCATCCCCCTTCACAGGGTGGCCCTTTGGCTGTGACGTACCTTATGTGGAAACTAAATGTAACTATCAGCTCAAATCTTGTGTTACTGCAGGTTTTTATCTTGGAGCGAATCATCTACCTCATGGCTTAATTTTTTTTTTTTTCTTTCCCCCCTTATTATTTTTTTAATGAGTCCCTTTTCCTGTGTAACAGGATGTAGATATGCTTTTGTTCCTCTCAGTCACCACCTACTTCTGGTCAGTCTGGAAACTCACTCAGCTGTTTGGCCCCAGTTTATGGGGTTTAAGGCATTGTCCAAATCCCAGTGCTCCCATATGGGCTGTGTGGTGTGCGGTGATACTGCAGGTGTGGCCCTCTGCAGGCTGTGCCCTGTATAGACCCCACAACTTTCAGAAAATTCTGGGATGCTTCCCTGGAGTCTGGGATTTACGCTTTGGGGAAAGCTGAGACTTTGAAGGAGCTATGGGAGATGATTGGTCACTTACTTATGTTTTTTAATCCTAAAAATCTGTATGATTTTTTCTTTAGCCATCAGGAAAAAAAAAACTTAATAAAAAAGGGATGGAAAAAAGATTTTTTTAGTGTATATGTGGTGAACCTTTTGAAGTTACATAGAGCATTATAATTGCTAACAGTAATTTCTGTTGCGTTTCATTTGAATTGTGATCTGTTTTGAGTATTAATTGATCCTCAGGTATGATTAAGGTACTGGAGCAGTGTTTGCTGCATGCGAGGGCCTAGATGTAAAAGACAGTGTTCTCCTTCAGTTTTTGTCTAGTCCGTAAGTAAAAGACGTGAGCTGCAAGCAGTAGACTAGCAGCAGTTTTGGAAGCTATCAAACCACATTATTCACTGCAGGAAGCTCCTGCTGATGCTCAGGAACTCAAAGTGTTTGGCAGCTTCTTTGAATGCATATCCCTTCCCATCTGGCTACCTGCCTTCTGCTCCCCATGTCTCTGCTCGTCTTCACTGGTTCAGTAGTCGCCTGTGGTGGGGCAGAGCAGAGCACGGTGGCAGACGGCTCTGCCAGATGAGCAAGCAAGGGAAAAGTGGCAGACAAAAGAGACTAGATGAGACTTGAGAGCCTGCTGAAGATGAGGAAAGGGGGCTGCTAAATAACCCTGGTGGCTGCATGAAAACAAGTCAAAAAAGGATAGGATTGTTGTGATAATGAGGAGTGGCAGGAGAGGTGGAGCTGGAAATGCAGAGCGCGTGGGGAATTTGTTCTCAATCTTTGGTCTATCTGCCTGGTCCTACTTGCTTGGCTGCAACACAACCAATCCAGAAAAAGCAGGTTCTTGAAGCACCAGGTCCCATCTTCCAGAAAAGAAAAGTTTTTGTCATTGAAGGTTATGCACCTTAGAAACTTTGTCCTAGATTCAAGTTCATTGAATCAAAAGCCAGTTCTCCAATTATCTGAGCAGTTAATAAAAATCTATTGCCTTATGATGGATTTTTTTCTGCAGGCTAGAATTGATGTCTTCATTGTGATTTGTGAGATTGAGGGGAAAACAGAAAATATCTGTATTTCTGCTGCACTGAAAAAATTCACTGTGTTCTTCTGAGGCTTGAAAGTAACTAAAACTGCAGTGGCTTTTTTTTTTTTATTTATTGAAAATAAAATACACCTTATTAACATTTTAATAAAGAGAATGTCTTTGCAGCGGTGCTCTGAGTTGCTCTTATTTTCCTCTGTGCAATTTGATTCTCTAAAAGGGAAAATACTATTGAGATCTGTAAGGCATGATTTGTTAGACTGAAACTAAGCACACATACACCAAAGCAAAATGCTCTCTAAAGGTGCTGTGTTTGTGAGAGGTGCTTGCCCAATATGTGTGATGCAAAATGGGGATGCTTTGTGAAGAAATCATCCTTGTAAAGCCATTGGTTCTGGTCATCAGACTCTATCCAATGCTTTAGTGATGATGCTGCTGATCTATTTGGGAAGTTGGCTGGCTCTCAAGGCAGAGTCTCTTCTCAAAGGCTGTTTCACAGTGAAAATATGCTCAGTGCAGCCGAGTGCATGAATGAAAAAGCCTCTGGTACCTTCTAGTCTGGCAAAATGCAGCACAAAACTCAACTTACTCTGTCTTTTCTGCTGTCCCAGGTAAGAAATGTGTATTTTTTTTCCACTTGCTTTCTTTCATATTCCTTCTCTTGTGCATTTGGATTTGGAAGTATTTGTAATTCAGGTCTGATTTCTGAGTAATTATACATTGCTTGAATTACTGTTGAAAGATGCAAGATCTCTGCTGCAAGCCAGTTGCTAGGAATGTGGAATCTCATAGTTCCCTGATTTACAATTACAACAAATTTGCTGTCTGATATATAGCATTTTTTTGTTTCCTTTCGGGGGGGAGGGAGGGGAGGAATCTTTCAAGTGTCTCAGTAGC
This sequence comes from Anser anser, assembly GCF_964211835.1. Classification (NCBI taxonomy): domain Eukaryota; kingdom Metazoa; phylum Chordata; class Aves; order Anseriformes; family Anatidae; genus Anser; species Anser anser. Next base: position 19,840,344 of record NC_139732.1, read on the forward strand.
AGCTGCAGCAGCAATATTTTCTGTCATATCAAATGCTGCAACTTTGATTTGCCTTTTTCCTCTGTGGCTTTTGCCGGGTAGTAGGCATATAGGCTGTTATAGGCAGCTCACATTATTTATTGCTTTTTAAAATCGGGAGGGGGGAATGCGGAGGAAAAATAAAATCAGACCTTGCAGAAGGCTCCCTTCTCCGTACTCTCTCTTGATAGATGTGTAATACTCGGTTAGTGACTTGCTATGTAGCCTTTCTCTTATTAAATGTAATAGATCCCCCTCTGCCAGAAAGCAGAGGAAAAAACACCCAGCCTTGAAAACACGGAGCTGCTAAAGCCCTGCTGCTGCTGTCTGTCAAAGCAAAGGCACTTGCTGCGCTTTGACTTCTCTATACCTTCTGTTTGCTCCCTTTTCCTCTTGCTGCTGTTTCAGGGTTTACTTTTTAGAAGCTCTGGGGAGATTTGAGAATCCTTTGTTGTCCAGCACAAATGCATCTTTCTTTTGTCTTAGGAGCTTTGAAAACTCCTGCGTTTAGTGGCGGTACCACTGGCATCCTGTGCACTGAGTAGAGATAAAAGTTAATTCTTTTTAGACTTGTGATCGAGTGGTTTTGTTAACCCTTAGAGGGTTGGTAGGTTTTAGAGTCAAACTAGTGCTTGGGACACTGAGTCTGTGCACTTGTGTTTGTGTGACTGCAATCTCCGGAAAGAATTTAGTTCGGTTTTTGAAATAGGAGGATAAGGAAAATGGTGGGGGCTGACCGTTGGGAGAGCTTTACTGCTGACAGGAGACACACCAAGAGTGTAGGCAGCAGTCATGTGAACTAACACGTATATGCTGTGGGTCCAGGCTGGGATATTTGGGTCCTGGCTGAACCCGATAAGGGGGAGAAGCGTTAATGGGGTGGCTGAAGTTGCACGACAGGAGACTCAGTGGCTGGGGACTTGTGAGCAAGCGCACAGGCATTTGGGGAGGGTTCAGGGCAACCTCCTCCTTTAGGGAACTGTAATAAACGAAAGCTACTGCTCTGGGCCATAGGCATGGTGCCTGCAAGCACTGGTGAGGGGTGCATTTGAGGTGCTGGGGATGTATATGGTGTCCCTCGTGGGGTGTCCTCAGCAGCTGAGGCCATGTGGGTGTGGTGTGCAGGGGGCTCCCCAGCAGGCAGCTCGCCAGCCCTGTGGAGTCTGGCTCCAGGCAGGGCAGAGTGCCTCTCGGACAGGCTGGGGTGTCCACAGGGCTTCTGCAGCGGAGTTGTTGTCAAAGTGGGCTGAGATCCAGCCTGGGCTGGCACAGCTGCCAGTGGGAGACAATGCTCAGGGAGCTGGGGGGGGGAGCGGGTAGAGGCAACAGGCAGATAGACTGAGCTGGTGCCCCTGGGCTCGAGACCTGTCATCTGATGAACTGCAGTTTGCTTGGCATTCTCTGTGACTCCAGTCCCTTTTCTTCTGCCCATTTTCTGTAGCAGACTTCTAAGGCCTGTTAAACCTCACACCAGAACCACCCCCACCCCACCTGATTCTGGACACAGCATAACTGTGTGCCTCATTGACAACTTTTACCAATGCTTCAGCATTTCTGCTCTTCCTAGGCTGAGGCAAGTCCGAGCACACAGCAGGGATGAGCTTGTGGTACTTTAGCGTAGCTCTGCGTTTCTGTTTAAACTGCACCCCACTTCTTTACTGGCATATATAACTTTATCTAGCAACGTCTGTGTCTGGTGATTTAACACACCTCCAGGATTACTTTATGTACTGTGTCTAAGAGTAAATGAATTAGAGTTGTAATAAGCAAGCATTCATACATCCGTCTTCAGGAGTGAGGATGTTGAGTATTGACAGGTTAAAGTATGAACTGAAGTTGATGGCATTCTAGGGAATGAAAAAGGGGAATTACTGAAACGCTGCTCAGCTTTTCTCTTTGACACACCACATGCACAACTTTCATGTGACAGGAAAAGTAAACAGAAGAATGTGAGAAACAACATATTAAACAAATGCAGCCATCTGGCTGTGTAGTGGTTGTAACACATTTTGGGATTTTTCATGAGTTTTATTTTTTTTCTCCTCCCTCAGCAGTAGCAATAATGTCTCCTATAATACAATGCTAGTGGAACCAGCAAAGCTCAATTTTGATAAAATGATTTCTAAGCAGTAGCAATCTAGTAATGTAATACTTTCTGTGGAAGTAGAGGATAGGAAGAACTTCATTTCAAAGTAATGATAACAAAGTTTAGAGTGTAGAAAAAGTCTCAAATTGTTGAGACTGAGAGCATGAACTGAAATAAATGAAAGCTATTATAATTGAAAGATCATTTATAAAACTGGTAATTTCTGTTTTGTGTGTTCTTAGTCTGCATTTAATTCAACTGAATTTATTAAATATAGAAAAAAATCTTTTGAAGCATTAAAAGGATGAGGATGTTAATGGGGAATCACACTTTTTCATTCAAACGTTTACTGGGCTGCTTTGTTGATTAAAAGTTGTACTAAACAGGTGGGTGATAAATTTTTTTTTCTCCGTTTGCAAAGACCTAGTCTACACTACTACCATTTATCCTGTTTTCACCAAGAAGAAAACTGAACATTACTTGGAGTAGCTGAATAAGATATGTTTCAAGGAACCCTTTAATTCATGATCACCTTTAAAACTAGAAAGCGTATCTATAATATGCAGCTTTATTGATCTGAAGTTGACAATAAAAACTGAGTGTACTCTGGTAGCTTGTGCAGTTCACTATAAAATGTACACTAAGCAGTAAATACCTACAGATTTCTAAATCTATCGAGTCAGAGGGTTTTTTGTTTTCCCCCAAAGGATGGTTTTTAAGGCCCACATACACAAATATTCTAAAACAAAAGTTGTTCACAGGTTTGCTTCTGTATGTTGTGTGTTGCATGCAGGCAGATGAATCCAAGATAATTTTTTTAAAAGTAAAGCTTACAAGATGAGGAAAAAGTAATTTTTCATAGTCTTAATAGTAACTGTCATGTTCTATTGGGCTAGAACTAAGTGAATTGGGCAGCGTGTGTAAATTTTACAAGCTTATCTTTGTAGCAAATAGGGACAATTAGTCCTAAAACTCTCCACAAATGCACAGACCACATTGTTGTATCCTTAAGCTTTTATTTTTTCAAATTTCTCCAGAAGAGGGCTCCATGTACAGCTTGAAAGTCAACACCAATGTGCTAAAAGCAAAAGAAATTTATCAGCTTCAGGGAGAAAAAAAAAAGAAAAGTCTTGCTCACAAAGTCTGTTTAAACAACATTAATTACTATGCTCAAATTCTGACCAGACTTTCCCTGTTGTATCTTGTTGGTGCTTATTTAGCTTAAGTAGGATTATGATCTCAGAATTCTAGAGGGAAACAGTCGTATATCCCTTGTGCTATACCTGAGCTTTAAAAAAGATGCTTTAAAAATGTCAGAGAAACTTCATTGCCAATTACTATATAGAATTATTTGTACTGATGAGCATGTTGTGAGCAGGCTCTCACTTACTCCTGACAGTTTCAGGGCCTTTTTTTTTTTTGGCTATGTAGTCAAAGATCTTCCTCTTGCATACCTCATATTCAAAAGATGGTGTCTCCCAAAACACAGAACCATTCCAGCAGTCCTGCTGTACTATTTGTCAAATATTGCCTTGAAGGGAAGCTTGGCCCCTGGTGAATTAGTCTGATGTTGGGCAACAGCTCTAACCTTTTAAAGACGTTCTCACACAGGACCTGACCAGACTCTTTACTGCTAAGCAAGAGGGATTTGATGTAATAGATGAGTGGAAACTAGTCATGAAAATGCTATGAGTTACAGCATTACAGATAAACTCACTTTTTTGTGTACTACTTGAGATACTATTTCTCTATTCCTGAGGTAGCTCAAGCAAAATGTTGGGACCTGGTTTCTGTTTCTGATAATCCAAAACTGAAAAAGGTTATTCTGCTGTATGTAATGTCTTTGTGCCATAATCCATTGGGGGATGTTGACTTGATTCTTAGTAACTTGCAAAGAAATGAGCATTTCTAAAAGACGGCTCAATAGACCAGAACAACAGGAGCTATTAGATCTATGTAGATAGTAAGAGTGGCAAATATTCAAGAAGAGACAAAGTTCTGCCGTTCATTTTCTTCCTGCTATTGGCTAGTTAAGTAGGCTCTCTCCATTCTTTTAATACGTGAGGACAAGCTAGATAACAGAGTTGTTAGTGTTATACTCTTCCTGCATCACTGCTTGGAACCACATTTCTTGCCTCTAGCTGCTGGCTTGTACCCATGTGCTGGGTGTGGGTTTGGCCTTTAAGCCTTTGGGGAGGAGGGGGCTCTATTTGGGACCTCAGGCAGAAACACGGTGCTAGTGGATGGTGGTGAGGCTTCAGTAGTTTCATGGAAATCACTTACTCGTTCCTTCTTTGACAGATGCTAACACCAATATACTTTTTGTGTGTGTATCACTTGTAGTCTAACCAGTAATCTTTCATCTGTGTGGACAAAAAGACAATCTACCATGTCTGCTGGGGAGGAGAGACAAAGATAACATCCTCAGAAGACCTAGGTGGCCAACAGATCTTCCCTGTTAGCTCTGGATGATATTTGTGGGTTCCTAATCACCATACAGATGGGACCAGCCCAGCTGGGAGACTTTTTGTGTCACTTTGTATGGCCTGCAGCTAGAACAGTGTTAGCGTATACAAATCAGTAGGATATTAAAAGCCAAAGAGTAGTGAAAAATAAGGCTTGCTTTATTAACCGCTGTTTCATTATTCAAAGGTCTTGGAAATTTGCCTACTGCTTGTTTTAGTGTTGACTCGTGATGTGTACTGTATTCTCTGTCAAATGGAAGAATCTGATTCTTTAAAAGCCTGTTTTGTATGTAGGGAACTCATTCCAGTGCTAACTTATTCAGTATTCAACTATGCTTTGCACCATTAATTTTCTTGGCTTAAAAAAAAAAAAGAAAGGAAGAAGAAATTTAAGGTTTGGTTTGATGGAGCTGGTTAAAACAGTTCTAAGAACAGGCTAAAATAAATATGAGCTATTAAGGGTGGGATGGAGTGAATCTTTTCAGCACACAGTAGACTATCAGTATCTCTAACCACTTGGAAAAGCTGATTCGGATGTTTAAATAACTTCTCATATCTATGAACATCCATGTATGGATGTGTTTTGGTATCTTTAAGGGGTATTGTTTTTAGGGAGCTGAACACCCACCTTCAAGCTTTTGAAGTGTCTCAAAATTTTGTGTCCATATACAGCCCTCTGGAATTCATCATTTTTTCTCAGTTAAGGTTCCTCAGATTTCTTTTGATAAAGGTTCTACTCTCAAAACTATGACTTAAACTAACAAACAAAACCAAAGAAAAACTAACAGTAGCTATGTCTTTCAGTCTAGCCTCTTTTGTTCTCTTGGTGTGAACTACTAATGTTTAATTCCTTGTTGGTAGTGGCAATAAACATTTCCAAAAGCTAGCATTTATTTAATTCCCAAGGACTTTGCAGTCTGGTATGTCATGAAGAGTAAATAATTTGTACGTTTGAAGGTTATGTGCTAACAACAGTACAGACAGAAAGTGTGTTTCTAAGAGTTTGAAGAAATTCTTGGCAAATGAGTAGTCATAGCAGATGGACCTTGTGTGTAACAAGGACTTAAAATGCTGAAAACCACAGGTTCTAGTCCATTAAGCTGTCACAGCACTTTTAATATGGCTGTATGCAAAGAAATATGCATGAAGATGGAGTAAGTTACAGGTTTACGTCTTCACTTTAGGGTGTGAGAGATGCCCACCGGCAAACGAATATGCTTGTAAGCTTTTTTCAGCTATTATTACTTGTGTCCTGAAGATTATCGTTAAAGGTTACCTCTTGTTTCGCCACCTGAGAACAAGTGTGGGTGCTTCTTATCTGCTCCAGTGCAAAGTCAGCAAGCTTCGCTGGAAACGGAGGTGGAGGGATATTGATGCTAGATGTCAGTGGCAGTCTGCCCCATGGACAGTAACAAACACCTGTGGCAGAGGTGGAGGGGGGATGAATAACTTCTCATACGGCTTCAAATCAATCCACCAAATTGTTGTTAGTGCATCGAGTTTTGTTTCAATCACTGTGGAGCAAAAGGTATTTTAGAACATACTTAGCACACTGATAATTGGCTCATCTGCTTTATAGACAATCAATTTCTTTTCATCGTCTTGGCATAACTTGGAATTGTAAGAAGGGTTTCTGTTCGAAGCGTCTTTAAGGAAGAGTCTCTCTGAGTAGAGTCAAATGTAGGGGATTTTGAACTCATTTAGAGTTGAATAAATGCCGTTGGCTTTCACTGTAGTCACTGTACAAAGGCAGAATTTAGCTGCTGTAAATTCATTTGGATACACTAGGAAACTAGCTCAGCGCGCATGAGTTAGGAATATGATCAATAGCTTGTGTAGACAGTGTACAAGGATGGGGAAAAAATCATGTAGAGTGGTCCCCTCTTCAACCTGTTACAGTTTTCTTAATTTAAGGTGGTCTTTAAGATGCAGTAGGTGCATTTTGACCTTGAACCAATTATTGGTAACTGCTCGGGTAACAGAGAAAATCCTGAGACCAGTGTTCCCAAAATCTTTCATTTTGCCCTAGACAGACTTGCTGGCTTTGAGTTCCTCTACTGCCAAATAAGGTACTTACACATTTCTCTAGAGACAGCCCCATGTTTTCCCTGGGGAGCCACATTTTATCAAACAACAAACAGCTATATCAAAATGTGAGAGCTGAAGGTAACGCTGCTCTGCAGTTAACAAAGCAGGAAATCCAGAGCATCTGGTACCTTGCTCTCGAAGTGAAAGGAAATGGAATTAGCCATTAGAATTGGATGGGCATTTCCCTCCCCGTTAAACCCATTGTTTCTGAGCTCTGTCAGAGGAAGCTGAGCAACTCCAACCATGCTACGCGGCAGGAATGGGTATCTCAGCTGCGGGCCTGAGCTGTTTAGTAGTTAGATAACTGGCCAAATGAAAAGGTGTCCAGCTTGACCTTCTGCCAAGATAAGATAACCGGCTTTGCAAGTGCCAGGAAGTCATGGATGTTATCTACCATTCTTATCCAGGTGAAATGCAACATGAAAAAACTGTGGGCAAAGACAAATGAGAATGAAATTAAAATAGAACAATATATAAAAATCAGTTTCAGCTTCTGGATATTTGTGTTACCCTGCTACCTGACAGCTGTATTCTGTGTGAGGCTAAGTGGCTTTATTCTTTTTGAAAATGTCTTGTGTTTTCATAATTCATGATCTCATTGAACTAACTGGACTATGAACTCTATAAATCTTGCCTTATGAATATCGATAACCCTGCTAATTTACGAATATAGAACTCTGATCTGAATACCAAAGTAGTTAGACCCATGCTCAGCCACCTTTCCTTAATACATGGTAATATCACTGCAGGAGATATTATTCTGTGGGACGAAGATGTAAGGATGGTCCTTAGAGCCCAGCAGTACTGGGAAGCACAGCTTTTTAAACCCATTTACGCTACTGTTCTGCAATAGATAAGGGTCTGACATTTGCTTCTATTTTTTGAATTATTATTTTCTTCTGATTTGTTTTAATTAAAAGGTCTCATTTAGAAATGATTAAGCAGAATATGATTTCCAGCCTTAAATGTCATCAGTAGTTTTTCCTAATTGTTGGCTCTGTGCAGTTTGGTTATCACTGCAGAAGTGCAGCATTCTGTGCAGCGGGGATACTGATTATTGCAATCTGGCAAACAGCTTTTTAGATGATGATTTCAGACATGACATGCTATGGGGAAAAATGATAAGGTTGCTGGGAATAAAGCATGAAATGTGTCCTGTGGGAATGACTCCTGGTCTTGCCCATCTCTCGATTTTACTTTTCTGAGTTTGCAATAGCAAAGCACTGTTGTGCACGCTAGCACAGGAGCAGGTCTTCAGCAGACGTGGATTGATTGCATCGCCCTGCTTTGTGTCATCGAGGTGAGGGATGGTTAGTATTGATGCCACGTGCATTTCTACCGTGTTCACACTGGGAAGCTTACATGGCTTCTATTACTGTTATATCTGAACACCCTGCAAATAATAATGAATTTATCCTTGCTTCCCTAAAATAAATGCTGAGTTACAACAGGAACATTATTCTGAAATGGGAGACAGCCTCCAACATCTGCCTGTTCCAATGACTTTAGGTCTATTATCTTAGTTGAGTAATGATGTAGGCTGCTGTCATTTTTGCTGCTGGTGTTGATTCAGTAGTGACAGCTCATTGTACTATCGAAAGATTAATTCTGATTGGAGGGAGCCCAGAATAAATTCAGTCTTTAGGCCAATCAGAAGCTGGTGCACATGATATTATTTTAATAATTCTACTTAACTCTCAAGAATATAATTAGTTACGATTTGCCAAAAACCTGTCTATCTCTATACAGCTAATATTTTTGCATGTAGAAGAACTATAAAAAGAAAGTGTGTAGCTGACTGCACAGAGCTCTTCTAGGCATAATGAAAACGTGTATTTGCTGCTGAGTTTTACATGATGGCTGCTGGCAAAATCCTCTTTCAGTTATTTCCACCCCAATGTGAGACATGGTCTCAGTGGCCGCGTATTCCTGAGCCCCTGCCTGTGTGTGTTCCCGTCTGACGTAAGGTGATGATGATACGAGGATATCAATGGGATGATGTTCCCATCTTCCCTCCCTTCCACAGACTGGAGGAGGCAGAGCTACCAGAAGCCTAGGCTGTGCTGGTAGGAGGTGAGCTGCCTGGTTGTGGCTGTTCCACTTCAGTGTCTACCTCCGGGAAGTGTGGTGTTGCCGTCCTAAAGCCTCATTGTGTTTTTTGGACTGGGGGAGATGCCATTTCCTTCAAGCCCAAAGCATGAGAAACTGGAGACTTGCATGGACTAATCTCTGACTTTGTGAAACAGATGCCTCCTCCTGTTTGATAGTGTCCCTCTGAAATAAGGATTCAATCTTTTCACGTTTCTTCTGAAGAATGTAACTTTCAAAGCATTTGTTCTTTCATGAGCCTGTTTCTTACTTCTGTGTGTGGGAACTAAACAGTGATAACACACCCGTACGGGTTGCTGAAGGAGTTTGGCTGAAATAGAAACCAATTTGGTTGTCTGCCAGAACTCACGTTGAACCTGAACAACACTGCTTTTCCAACTCGTTCTTGACTTTGATTTTTTTTGTATGAAAAAAGTGAATGTGAACAGCATGAGCAGTTCTCCCTGCCTTACCTCCGGGCTGGCTGCAAGCATCAGCGTACCTGTAATATCCTCATTCAAATTACACTTCATCTGCTCCAAAAAAAAATCAGATGGTCTGAGTGCTTTTAGTTTTTCTGTTCAAACTTTCTTCCAGAAGTTCTGGTGATGGGAGAAAGTGACCATTTAAAGGATGAATAATTTTTACTGCCATGTTTGAACTTGTCCTTTAGATAAGCCTCAGTGGGCCCTTCTGGAAAGTCCATCCTTGTTCTTTCTGGTGCTTATAGAACATCCTTGGAGATGTTTTTCTTTTGGTGATAGATGAGAAGATGATAGGGGTTTTCCTGCAGCATGAGGAAAAACAGATGTACCTAAGGAGAGTCACATTCCTTTGTCATGCTACGTAGGCCCTGCTTATTTTCACTGGGTAATCTGCAGATTGCCTAGAGGTAGTGCAGCATTAAACTGTAACCTGTAGTGACGTGGTAAGTAACTGCAAGCATTGTACTGTCTGTACTTGTGTACTAACCCCGTGCATTCCTTGGTAAATTCAGATCAACCAAAATGAAATAGAAACTACTATTGCCACTGGAGACTGCCAGTTATGTAAACCTGCCCTGGGACTTTAATTTCTTAAGACTCTCCACCTTTCTGTAAGGCAGTCTAGTTCTAATTGCACTTGTGCTGGGGGATTTAATTTACCTCCTCTGTTAATGGTATGAAGCTGGTGATCTCTTAGAGAGCCAAAACTGCTGGGATAGTTATTACTAATAAACTTCCTGATGTAGCTGCTCTATTTCTTGTCCCATTCCTTGGCAGAAAGAAGAATGTTAAGGCTTGTTCTTCTTTCTCACATAACAACTGGAAGGGAAGGGGAAGGCAAAAGGGAGGATGATTTTGAATGATTTTGAAAATAACCTTTTATGTTTATTATTTAGTTAAAAGGTATATAATGGAATAGGGTGCAGCATTCAGTGTGACTCTGTATTTAAATGAAGACATGGAAATCCAGCAATCTTACCTGATGCTCATTTGTTTAGGCTGACACTTGTATCCAGAGCTTTGGCTTGTATCTGGATCTGAAGCTGTTGGCATCAAGAAACAGCAGTACTTCTACTCCATTTTATATGCCTTTCTGTATGTATTAGCATGCTGGTTTATGGAAGGCAGGAAATTTAATCCTTTGTAAACTCTGCATCTGCTCCCCAGCTCTGAGCATTCGTTAGCCGCCCAGCCACAGAACTCACCTCCTCTACATTTTGTTTTGGTGGGATTTTTTGTTTTCATTTGCTATATGCTCTGTCTTAATAGATTATATTTTTCAGCCTGCTGTGTTAACACTGTGGTGTTCATAATCATTCAATCCATTCTACTCATGCTTTGGGAAACTTGTTACAGGCACAGCTGAAATAAAACTTAGGCATTGTCTTTCCACTAATTGACTAGTTGGATGGGGAGGGAATGGGAAAAGAGAGAACAGCCAACAAACAGAGTAAGGTCTGAGGCTAAAGCAACCTTTGTTGCTGGACAGCACCTTGCAGTTTCTTCTTAAACTATTTGTATGCCACTTCTCCTTTAGCTGTATGAAGAGATTTTTATGTGTAGCAAGTCATTTCCCACACGTCCTATCTAACACAAGAATACTTTTTAACTGCATAACAACAAAAATGAGCACGTCCCACGGGCAAGGGAGAAGAAGGAAAGGGTTGGAAGACCTGGAAGGGTTTAGCTCTGTTACAGCTTTCTAGCAACAAATATGAAGAGAGCCAGATCCCAGGAAAAGCTCAGAGTAGGCAATGTCTGTTGCTGAAACAAATATTATGGGCCAGCTGTTATGTATGATCCTATTTTACTTATTTTCTGACATCTCTTGGAGGCCAGCTGAAGAGCAAAGATTAAAGAGAAGAAAACATGACTTTAGGCATATCTGCAAACCAGCCATTAGTTTCCTACAGGTTCTTCCATGCTTAAAACGGGGGAAAAAAACTCTCCTGACAACTGAGCATACAATTCATGTACAATGGCTCTGCTTCTGACACTGTATTCCTGTGGTGTTTGCATGACTCACGATTCATCTGGCAGTGCTTCAGTTTAAGCCCTGATAAAGAAGAGAGAACACAGGAGAGTGTAAATACGTTTGACCTTTTAAAATATTGAAAATAAAACAAAAATAGAAAAATAGTTACTTGTCATATGTAGAAGAAAAAATGCGATGATTGTGAGCAAGCTAGCGTTACTTCTGCTTTGGCAGCCTTGGTAGCACAGGGGTTTCTGGAGCTGAGACCTGTCGTTGTATGCCTGCCATTCCCAGGACAATGCGTGCGAGCTCCACTGGAGTTGGGGTTCAAGTCAACTTTGATTTTCTCCAGTTCAGGGACTGGCCTGCAGTTCAGGTCTGCTACATCCCCCAAAAAAGACGTGTGGTGCCTCTGAGCTAGCTGGCAGCCTTTTTAGCTTGGGTGCAGCCTCCTCTTAGTACTGCTCTGAGCAGATTTCAAAAGTGAGTAATTCTGTTAGTGCTCTCTGGTGTGTCTATGCCCGATCAGTTAGTGCTGCCAGCAGGGTTTGGTTGTGCCCTGAGCTGACCCTTCCTGGAAGGGCTGGGTTTGTTAAAATAGCATTGTGGCTGAGTCAGGGGCATGCCAGGCCTCTTACACTGCTGCTCCCCGTTCCGTGACTGCTCTGGGAAACGTGCACAGCTCTCAGTATGGCTCAAAATAGGATGGGAACTAAAAATCCCCCCTCTTCTTCCTCTTAAAACTGTTGCTGATTTGTGAGCAAATTCCTTTGTTTTAAAAGTGGAGGAAGTACATGTAGTACGTCTTTCCCAGCCTGCAAGCAAAAGATGTGGAGTGAGGTTTTTGTGCCAGGCTCTTGGGGTGGGGATGGGTTTTGAACTAAGAGATCAGAGTTAGCTTTTCTCTTAGGCCTATCTGGGGGAGAGAAGGAAGGCCACGCAGCAGCTGAGGTAGGGGATGCATCTCCAGCATGGCATTTTTACATCTACTTTGTGTTTGGGGCACTGGAATTAGGATTTATTTCTAGGGTTGGAAACTTAAGTAAATGGGAACAGTAGCTCCTCCTTGATTAATTTGTAATAAGCTTCTCCCTGACGTGTGCTGGTCAAGTCCAGTACAGAAGGGAGAAACACTTTTCCCTTCTCATCCCACTTTCTTACTCCCTGGTTCACCGTGTAGTCACTTCCTGTGGCTGTGGTTACATGAGTTTCCTTAATAGCAAATCTTGAGCAATCCGCTTAAATAATAATCAGCGTGTCTTTTAATTTGCCCTTCTTCCGTACGTTCTGTTGTGAATTGCTGAACTATCTGATCAGCTAGCTGTGTTAGCACCTGTAAACAAATCTCTCTGGTTTTGTTCACTGCTATTGGCAAAGCTTCTTGCTGAAAGGGAGGGAGGCAAGAAATTGTGATTGCAGCCTAATGGGTAGAGAGCATCCTTCAAGCAAGAAGTCCCTTGGTATTTGCAGTAACTCTTTGTTGTAAATATGTAATTAGACCCTGGATAACCACCTGAGCATTAAACTTGACGTCTTTTCCAGACAAGGTTTTAACTGTTCCCTTCAAAGTTATGTTTCTCTGCTTAGTCTCTTCCTGTCTGAAGACATCTTATTTGTCTAACAGCCCTGTTTCAGCTGGACAAAAGTAGGGCAGAGAGCTTTCTTAAGCAAAGCTGTGGCACGTCCTTAGGTTGAGAGTCTCAAGCTTTGCCCTTCCCCACCCAGCAATGTCTCCATGGACTTTGTTTTTCTGGAGACTCTCCCTTCAGCCTGTGCTGCTTCACTAGGAATTTAAACTGTGTAACAGTGCCTTTTCCCACCAGCCACATGCGTGAGGCTGTCCCTTGGCTTGAATACAGAGTTTGGGGTCAACCTTGTCCCGTTACCAAATATAGCATAAATCTTGCTGATGAGGTTTCCAGGCAGCTCTCTCTGCGCTTATCTAGGCAGTGAATGTGTCGGAATGATAGAAGAACTTCCTGATCTTTGTGCTTATTACCGGAGCATGTGCCCAACAGACCCAGAAGAGGGCTCTTTCTCGAGTTTCTGCGTGGACCCTCTCACTTGAGCTGCTGCTTGCTGTGCAGTGCTGGCTGGTACCCCTGGTGGTTGCTGGCCCTGGTAGGGATAACTGTGCTCACAGCACTTGGAGCTTTGTTTTTCTCTTAACAGCCTCATCCTTCTTGAGCATCTTGATTTCAAGTGTCTGTTGAAGCACTGTAAACAGATTTCCTTCGGTTCTGCGGCATTACATGCTGTGTTGCAATACATTTTGTCTACTTTAAAGCTGTTAGTGATTCATTAGTTTACAGTTCCAAAAACCAATTCCAAAGGGATCACTCATCTCCCTAGAGCGGTGAAGATATTTTCAGGCTGGCTACACAGTGCTATGGCAATGTTTTTGAGACTTGCCTGGTTCAAATCATGTGGCAGTGATACTACCAAAGGCTGCCAATTCAATGGAGGATTGCACACAGATTCCATGGGTGGGAAATTGCAATATTATTAGACACAGCTAATAATAGTTCCTCTTGATTTCTGAAATGTCAGAATAGTCTTGTGAGTAAGTGCACTTTGGAAAAGGTTAACCTTTTGTTTGCTGCCAATAGCAGTCCCTAATGTGTTCAACATTGAAATGTGTCTATAATACTAAAAGGAAGCATAGGTGGAAATAGACAGTCTCCACATATATATGTATTGGATGAGTATCAAGGTTGTGATGTGCAGAAAGCAAACTCCACAATCAGTAAGATCGTAAAGTAGGTATGTTTATTCAGCGCTGGGTGGCAGGGGGGTAGTCCTACCAAAGTTGTGTGCACCCCAACACAGCACTTGCCTTGGTTATATGTGGTGAAGAGTTACATATGCATGAAGTTTCTCGATATGCCTATGCATATGCACGACCTATCCCCACTTTGTATTGAAATTAGTTCCAGGGAATCATTTTCACAGATTCCTCCTATCCGTGCTTGCGCAGTGTTTTCTGGTAGTTGTCGCCGGGGGTCATGGGGATGAAGATTAGTGAGTCTTCCTCATCACTGCTGCTTGACCTCTCGTCTCAGCGCAGACTCATAAGCTTCTGCTTAAACTGCAGATTTGGTTTCAGTTGGTTCTTGAAATGTGTTTCTTGTTTCTATCAGGAACTGTTTTTCGCACACAATAGGTAGCGGAAGATATAGTACGTGTCCCTTAGACTGTCTTATTTACTAAAATTCCCCTTGCTTCCTTTCACATGCCTATCTTATCTGCTAAAATACTTTCAGCCTCCTCTCAGTTGCAGCGTCAGTCTGGGGACCTGTGTTTGAATAATGACTAGAAAGATGAGGTTCTGCTATCCAAGGTTTTGTAAGATCTAGCAAGCATGCCTCTGCCTCATTTTCCACGCTTGCAAAGGGCTTTGAATCCTAATAGTAAGAAATCTCTCTAGAACACTGTTTAAACTAAAGCGTGTGCTAACATGAAGAAGCAACTATGTTTTCTTGGTCAGTTACTGGCTGTCAGACTGTCCTGGAGGGACAGGCTTTCCAGAGTTTCTGAGTACATCTGCCAGGCCAGTTGCTCTGGAGCTGGGGGTGGTGGCAGGGAGCAATAACTCTGCTTGGCAGGGAACTTCAGAAGTTTTCAACTGTTTTATAAATCAAGGGAAACCAAAAGTAACAGAAATCTTTAAATGCTCTGTGAAGCTAAGTTAATACGGTTTCTTATGATAGACATTTATTTCATTTTGCTGTCTAGCACATCCAGCAAGGTACCAGCAGCGCGTCTCCAGCTACAGGATTTACTGTAAGATGTTTATGGACTGCTGGAGGCCAATCAGGAAGGGATTTTGATATGTTGGCTCCAGAGTAGCAGAAACTGATAAAAGAAAAACTGCGAAAATAAGTTTTTAGTCAAAAGGTGCTAGCATTCAGAAGAGTTAGAAATTAAGCCATGAGCTTGTGCCTCATTTTGAGGATATAATAAGAGCATGGCTCCGAGGTGGACGAGCTGAGAATCAAGAGATGCTGGACACTCGTCTCCTGGGGTGACTGGGCTGAGTTTGGGGTGCTCACCTCATCCAAAAACAGAGCTACAGGAGACTTGCATGAAGCCAGGCCCTGAATTGGGTAGCATAGCAAATAAAGGGGGAAGACAAGTGATCTATATTCTTCCAAAATGTGTTTTATAGCTATTTATTATCGTTAAGAATACCTAGTGGATGCATTTTTCAAGGCAGAATTACATTACTGCGTGCTATGAATAACCTTACATAATGAAGGGACCCCTCTTTCTCTGTTACGCTATCTCTCACAGAAGTTGGGAAATTAAGTTAGATGATCATCTTCCTGAGGAAGGGGAAAATGTAAAATGCAAAGCAAGAAAAGCAACACATGCAGTCCTTTAGGAAGCCTTTAACAAAGAGGAGGCATTTGCAGCTCAGGAGCTCCAAATCACCCATCAGTACTCTTCCTATGCACAGAGAGCCCAGAGCAGCATACCTCTTTTTTTTTTTTTTGGGGGGGGGGTGCCTTGGAAAGAGTCTTGCATTCTTTCCATTTATTAGGACTGACTAAAACTTGAATTACAGTAAATAGATGAATTTTATTTTTTTTTTAATTTAGGATACAAACTATCTACTTTATTTCTGCAGTGTATCCAATTGCCAGCATTTAATGCCTGTCTTAAAGATAGGTTGCAGTCATCTTGTGACAATGAAGATGTATTTTTAGTGCACTTGGGGAATTATGGTTGACAGAATGACTTCACCCGAAGGGGAAGCTTTGCTGTTATCATTTTGTTCTTGTTCAGTAATCTGAAATACATTCAGTACAGCATTGATGTCAACAAAGTAAAATAACACAGGGATCAATGGGTTTTGAAGAATATTTTCCTTTTCCATCTGATTTGTTGGGTTTTTGTTGTTGTTGTTTTTTTTTTATTTCTTCAGGAGTGTTCCATTTTCTTTGCTTGACAACTTAAATTAAATCTTGCTTGTGAGTATTTAATATGAGTTGCATGCTTACAAATCTGAGAATAAAAGCAGAGATTTCTCTTGGAACATGTTCTTATTTCTCCTACACTTACTATACCCCACGCCACTGCCCTCCGAATTGTGTTCATCAGGCACAAAAATATTTTACAGTGATCAACATGAGTCCTGGCAGAAGGGCAGCCCATCTTGCTGAGACTCACAGAAGTCGTCGGGCTGTCCTCTCTTTCCAGTTTGTCCTCCTTTGTCACCTTGATAGGTGTTAATGTGCAAAGGCATTTGCGAATTATGGAATGAAAACATGGGTACTCTTAGCAATACAATGTCGAACAACTCAGTAGCACATGTGACAATTGCTGGATCTATGTTTCTGTCATGCTTTAAACTTGCCGAAAGAATTAGGTTCCTGTTCTCGCCGCGTGCTGTCTGCAGTTAGCTGTGATCAAAGAAAAGAGCGGAGGTGGTCTTCTAGGAATGCTTCTCTTTCTGCATGAGAGAACAAATTACTACAGCTTTCTCCTTCACTGGAATGTGCTCACCTACCTACTTCTGAGTTTGGGCAACAACTGTTTTAGTGAAATAGTGAGGCAGAGACTGAATTCTTCTGCAGCTCAAGATACTGTGCAAGCCACTCTTGGCTGCTGTTTGCAGTCTTCCCTCTGAGATGGTCTGAGGGAGGAGCAGGAGAGAAATACGGTCTGCCCAAACTTCCCCGCGTGACCACATTGGTGGTCTCTTTTCTATGTGTAGTATCCTGTGCAGCCTTGAAATATATAACAGTCTTACAGTGTTCACTGTCACATATTAACTAGAAATATATAATATTGGTTTAGTGGCCATGGTGACATATTGACTGGAAGTCTTGCACCAAATGCTTCACAGCTGACTGCTGCAAATGGGTTTGTTTGTTTATAGCAGGTTTCAAAGTAGAGGTTAGAACTAACAACTGAGAATTAATTATTAAAATAAATATTCCATCAGACTCCTGTATGTGAAACACCAGGTAAGAAATAAAGTAATACTGGCCTATATGAGTGATTAAATATGAATTTGTATTTATGGCAGCCTGATGTGTATATTAGCTCAATACTAGATTTTTTTTTTCTCAGACATCTCTGTATTTGGTGGAATGCAGCATTTAAATTGCAAGACCTTGAAAAGCAATGCTTACTTTTTAAAATTTATCATCATTTTGGCATTGTTCTTGAGAGCAATGATTGTGATGTTCTTAAAAAGTTAAGGTATGTATCTGTCAAATATCAGTAACAGTTAAACATCTTGTTTCTTCTCTGCTTTTAATATTTATGGTGTTAACAAAAGATAAAAATTAGATCTTTCACTGAGGAGTCCTTACAACTCAATTAAGCCAGCATTTTATAAACAAAACTGGCTTGAAAGAGGGTAAGCCTCCCCAAGCTTTTAGGGAATATACATGCATCTCATATACATGCTATTCTCATAACTCTACTTGTTGTGAGCTATAAGTCCATTCAGAATATTACCTGAGCACTGACAGCATCTTCAGCATTAGCACAACGCCCTCAAACTAAGCATTTGTGCAATCTTTGCTCTCAAGGACAAACAACCTAATTAGCTGACCTGCCTGAAATGTACACTACTATATTTCTGTTTACTGTTAAGGCACAGCCAATTGCAGAATTTAGGTTTTGAAATCTGAAAGATCTGGGAGGAAAAGCATTTCATGATAGAGAGGTGAAATGAAATGTGAAGGCGTTATTTACCCCAATAAAGGGAGTGCTGCATGTATGCATGTGTACGTTTGTGTATGTGAAGGTATGTCTGAATTTTGTATGCAGGATCATACGCATCATGTAACTCAGGCAAAATCAAAGGTAAACTTTGTGGCTTTTGTCATACTACAGTGACTTCTCTTAGCCACAAAGGTAATGCTTGGTTTGTAACTCATTAATCTCTTAGCGTGTGCCTTAAGATTGGAGCTTTGCTTCAAGTTCCTTTAAATGAAGTCTGAGATCTTCATATGAAATCCAGTCAGAGCATGGTATGAATTTGCTCTTATATTTTGAACTTGTCTGTTTTTGAACACAAAGACGCATGCCTGAAATGAAAGCAAATGCTCAAATGAGCTGTTTTGAAGAGCAAGGACAGTGTCTTTCTGAGTCTTCAAAGTGACACGTAGCAGGCTTGTAAGAAAGTAGCAAGCATAAACCCCTGATGAAAGCAGTCGTAAGGAAAAGGCGATGGCAAAGCAGGTATGTATGTGCATGTAGTAGTTTGAAGGACTGGCCTATCAGAGGTACAAATAAAGACTCACCGGGTCTGATAGCTTTTAAAGGCTGGTAGTTACCGTAAAGAGCATCATTCTGGACCACGGGGGTTTGTTCCTTCCTGTACAACTCTAGCAGGCTGGATCTGATCATTCTTAACCGCAAGTGTTCCCTGCTTAAACATGCAGACTTACAGAGGGAGTTCTTATTTGAACAAGCATCAATTGTGAAAATGATAGGCAAAAGTGTTTGGCCCCACATAACTAAGACAATATTCCTTTTAAGATTTTTGGAAATCTTTGTTCCCAAGGGAATACTGATCAGATATTTGGAAAGAGGCCGAAAGCAAAGCGTTAAAATATCTGCAGACCTTGGAGATGCATCAGATGTAACAATATGCAGAACAACTTAGAGCAGACTATGAAGTAGTGTTTTTCTTCTCCCCTGTGGCGAGATGTTATAACAGAGAATTGCGTATAGAGAAGAGAATGGAATGTTTCCTTTTTTCCCCCTTCTTTTAAATACAGTGACATGTCCTAATTTAGACCTAATTTTCATTCCTGTAACATTACTTGTAATAACGTCTAAAGTCCTCAGAATTAATTTGACTGGAAAAATTCCAGAAGGACTTTCAATTTTTCTCATTAAAAACATTATAGATGTCTTAATTAGGCACTGTTATTAATGGTAATATTACTCGATTTAGAACTACACACTTAAGATGTGGTTACCTCTAGCGTGATTAGTCAGAGAAGCTCTGCTACGCAAGGATGCACACTGGAATTTGGAACAGTTAAATATTTAGAGCCAGATGCTCAGCTGTGTAAACCGTGTGGCTACTGCGACCTCAGAGTTCGATATCTGAAGTTATAAATAATGGTTTCTATCTCGTCTCCCTCATTCTTTCTCCTTTTTATTTCTGGTGTTTGCTCTCCTTTTCCCCCTCCAAAGGACATACTTAGAGTAGAACGAATTTATGAAGTAATGCACGCACACTCTTAAGCATAAGATGTTTAACTGCTG
Organism: Anser anser; assembly: GCF_964211835.1. Taxonomy (NCBI): domain Eukaryota; kingdom Metazoa; phylum Chordata; class Aves; order Anseriformes; family Anatidae; genus Anser; species Anser anser. Next base: position 19,859,787 of record NC_139732.1, read on the forward strand.
GAGTTAAGCTGGAGCCACTCTGCACTTGTGTTTCTCTTTCCCGATGTCATCCCAGGAGAATTTCAATGACTTGAATAAACTCACCCCTGGTTTAGATCACAGTTCACGGACTTTTTCACTGTGCCTTTGACTCTACTGGGGTGCTCTCCCAAGCATCAGGTTGAGCTTTTTGCTTGACTTGGTGAGGGCTTTCTGCTGCTCCGTGTGAGGGCAGCGGTAGGTGGAATGTTTCATCTGCAGATTTATACAAACTTTTAAAGTATTCCGTGGATCAGCTAATGTGTGTATTTTCCTGTTAGAAGATTGAAAGGAGCTATTTAGATTTACTCTTTTTGTGCCTGGCTTCATTAGTACAGAAGAATCCATGGCAGTTTTCAGTTCTCTAATTACTGGCTGTCACTCCCCTTTGATGTTGCTTCTGTTTATTGTGGTGGTGGATGGGAAAAGATGTTTGCGGCACTGCCTATTGTGTGCTGCTCTGTGACTGTAATCTGGGGAGCCTGCACAAAATAAAGCCTGTGCTTTATGATTATCATCAGGGTATAGGACTTCATGTATTTAAAACAAACACCCACCCCCCAAAAACAAAAAACAAACAAAAAATAAAATAAACATAAAAAAAAAAAAAAAAAAAAAAAAAAAAAACCCCAAAAAACCACACAACATCAAAACCCCCCAAAACCCCATCCCACAACAATAAATGCTTCAGCCTTTTAAATTATTTGGGAAGTGAGGTGTCTAAATGGAATTGAATGTCACACTGCAATATTTTGGTATGTTTTTGTTCATCCCATCATTTAGATTCAGGGTGCTTTCGATGCATAAGATGTCGCCTTAGCTGCGTACAAGCTCATTTGTGTGGCAGAAAAAGATGATCCTTACATGAACTGTCTGAATCCCAGGCTTGTGTCATCTTGCAGGTAGTTTAACCATGAAATGAACAGTCACCATGCATTCAGGTTAAGATGGACAGATGTGCATGAAGCTGTTAGAGCAAAAGGCATCTGGATATATAATTACTATATGGGATAGTACAGAAATCTCAAAACGGTACAGACATTTGCATCTGTTCACTGATGTATATAATGACGAGTTATTTGGGGTAGTAGGGTGTGAAGCTTAAAAGGAACTTAATGGATTTTCCTTTAATAAATCATTTGACTACAGCAGTGTCATTTTTTATTAGCTTGTAATTTTGTAAAAGTTAAAATTGAGCATAATGTTGCATATAATTCTAGAACATCTGGTAGCAATATCTAGTAGCAGCTGTTTAGTACCTGAAATATAAACAAAACATGATTTTACCCATAGTTGTCATAGTTAATTTTCCTGGAAGTACTGGTTTTGGAGTAGGTGCACTAGGAAACATGGCTGGTCAGAAGAAAGGATGAGTAGAAAACAAGATACTATTCAAAACTTGAACAAATAGACCAGAGGAGTGTGTAAAATCTGCTCAACTAAGAATAGTGGCATATTTATTAAAAGAACAACAACAAAAAAAACTTTACTGAAATAAAACCAAGGGTTTAGAAGAAATTCTAAACCAAATCACAGTCCTTAAATACACTAACCTTTTTGTACTGAAGTGCATCTTATTAATGCAATCTTAACAGATCACAGAAATTCTCATTTATTTATTTATTCATTCCCCACTCCTATAGGGAAATTTTCCAGTGCTTTCAGTGTGTTGTTGTACATATAATTGCATTTCTGCTCTTTGAGCCCTAGAAGAAAAACAATAGACAAAAATTTGAAAACAAAGTAAAAATCAGGTGACAAGTTTTTTTTCTCTCCTCCTCTGCAGTTCACTTTTTTTTTTTTTTTTTTTTTTTTACTATCCTGTGCTAATTTGAGATTCAAAAGAAATGTGTAGGCTGTGTAGTCATGTGGGCCGGGGAGCAGACAGAGAACTGTGCCTTTGGGCTGCAGAGGCTTGTACTGCAACCTGTAATACCGCCCAGACACCCATTCTCAAGTTTCATGTCTCTGGCTTTCTCTTTCTGTCCCAGGGCACCAGATATATTTAATCAGTGAGGGTGAGAAGATGTAGCATCAGTTGCACCTGCTCAGAGTCCCTTTGACATGAGGAATTTCACTGTTTTTGACATGGATATTTCTCATCTCAGCGTATTGTGGACATCCCAATGATTGTAGGTGGTAGAGCTGGATGCGCACAATCAAGTAGCTGTCCATCTGATATGTCTTTATAAACTTTTCCTTTTAAAATTTGCAATGTAAGAAGCAGAGATGTTAGCAAAAAAAATCTGACTTTTGTGTTACTTGTAGCAGATTCTGGTAATTCAGAAGTCAGTGGTAGAATTCATGCAGCTGCAGATTCAGATCTCAGAGGTATTGCAGAGAACTGGAAGAAGCACGCATGGCATTAGCATCTTTTCCTTCTCTTCTGCACCTCTTTCCTCAATTCCTCTGGGATGTGAATTCCATTTAGGGCACCAATATTCTAGCAATCCATTTATCTACTCATGTTTAAGCTGTGCCTGTGCTGAATAATATCATTTCAAGGATGGAAAAATGTTGATGATATTTGACACGTGAATAGATTTTCTCACTCTGTGTTTGCGATAAGGATCCCTGACGAGGGCAAACCGTTAACTGTAGTGCTGTCTGGCTGTTTTTCCTTTTCACTTCCTGCTAAGGACACAAGAGGACTCTTTAAGAACATGAGCACAATGAAGTTTATTTCTGTCTGGGGCATTGGTTTTCTTTTGATGTTTGTTTATTTCCAGCAGTGATTAAAAGTCACCCTTCCGGCATCTTCATCTGTGCCTACCATGAATCTGAATATATTTGTTGCAGAATAAGTAGATCTGAGACTGTATAGGCACACTTTTTATTAATTCTAGGCACATTTAACTAGAAAAATTCCTTCATATTATTTTCTGTTACAGCAAAGTGACACTTTTAATCGATGATTCAGTTATCTTACCTATAAGTTGACTTAAAAACATTATTCAGTATGGATGTTCAAGTGCAAATAACTTACGGCCCCATGCTGAACGATGCTAAATATCAGTAATCTTGTATTATTATTCATTATGGGCGACATTCTGGCTCCTGGTGGACTGATTGTAAAACTCTCTTGGCCTCAGTATGCCTGGATTTCAGCATGTTACTTACATACTTCAGTATGTTACCTAAAAAATAAAATGATGAAATTTTAATTCTTACTTAATCTAATTCATCTTTATCAATTGCATAATTTTGTATGCCATTTTATTCTGAAAACTGGGAAGCATACCATAAACTGTGACCTAAGTCCTGCAGTTTTTAATGCATCTATGAAACGTAGAGGTTCCTGTATGTGCATATGTAGGGCACTTGTGTTCATCTCTAAGTGTTCACAGGATCTTGGCTGGATTGTGTGCAGTGGATTCTCTTGCTACTGAATCTTAGCTGTGTGGAATCTGATGCTCTTTCAAACAGCAAATCCAACCAAATCATCACCAGGCTACAGCTGCTGCATTTTGAAGAGTTTTTTTCCATCCACATTGACAAATTAGGGCCCTCTCCCGGGAAAGAGGAAAGTATGGATTTGAGTCTCCTTTGGTTGGAAGATGAAACAGAATGTGAATAAATGTTCTTGGCTTTAGAGAAGAAAAATAAAGAGGATGCTAAACCATTAACTTGTCATCTTTCTGTGTCACTTGAAAAGGCTGATCCTCTGAATGAGAAGGGCTAGGATACAATAAAAGGAGAAATGAATTCTTTGGTATTAAATCTCCCCAGATAGAAGGAGCTTCTTCTAGCAACTCTTGAGCTGCTATTAGCTATTCACATACATGCTTAGGAGCGTGATCTAGCACTAGTCAACTATCTTGCTGTTGGATGTGTCTATACTATTAAATCTTCTTTCTCTGCATGAGAAAGGCCTATTGGAAATGGTTCATGCCCTGTGTTAATTCCCAAATGTCCCAAGGGACTGTTGGGGGTGCTAGCTGAGATAGTTGATGCTGTGAAAAGCATTTGCACACTGTGTGTACGTTTGTTTGTTTTAATTCCCCTTTCTTATGTGCTGGGTCTTCTGGGCTGCAGTTGTGCCTGACATTACCTGTGTCGGGAACAGCACAAACACCTCTGGGGCTGTCAGGTTCTGGGGTGCGAATCCGAAAGTTGTGGGACTCTGACCTTTCCAGTTCCTTGTAGCCGATAAGCCTGGAAAAGGCCAACAGTTGTTTGTCTGTAAGTTACTTAATTTCAAGCCTGCACAAGAAGCAGGTTAAGGTGGCAAACATCTATTTTGTCTACGGTGTGCATGCCAAGTATCATCATGTCAAGAACTTTGTTACGGCTGCTTTCCTAATCTCTTTTAGCCAAAGACAGCCAAGCTCTCCTTGTAGGATTTTTAATTTACTTCAGATGGGAGAGCTTTGCTGAAGGTATTACAGCAGTTTGCTGTTAGGGAAGGCGGGAGAGATTTTGGAGACTTTTCAAAACTCAACTGAATGAAGCCCTGAGCAATGTGGTCTGACTTTGAAGCTATCCCTGCTTTTTGAGCAGGAGGTTGGACTAGCTGACCTCCAGTGGCCTCTTCCAGCCCCAAGTAGTCAGTGACTGCAGTAACCTCACTATTTGTAGTGCTCTTCTTGCAAAATGCTCCTTTCTCCTTATGGACATATTTATCTTACAAACTGAAATGGGCTCGCGGTTTTAATGTACCTTTTTAAAAATGGGAAAAATAGAAACTGTATATTGCAAAAGAAGTGATTCCCTGGTATGACTGCAAACTGAAAGTGTTTTTGATATCTGATGACCAGAAGAAAAACTAATAGCATTTCTGCTTACGTCTTTCATTCCCTATAATTCATTCTGGCTCTTTGATGACAAATAGCATCAACTGCAATTTCAATAATTTCCAAAGTGCTGTTGTAACTTGTGTTATGAAGTAAGAGCAACTTAGGGTTGATAGGCTTTGAATTTGTCTTTCTTTTCCCAGCAAGCTAATACAGGCTTTTTATTTTGCTTCATCTGTATTCCAGTGTGTGTGTTGGTCTTGTGAAGGACATTCTACTGTACTGTTACGATATTTTGTTTTTGAAAATGAGCAAGTTCTTCCAGTGTTTGTGTAACAGTGGAGGGGGCCCATTTAATCGCATTGTAAAAAAAAATTCTAAACTTAAAGATTTCTGTAACAAGTGGCTTGGGCTTGCGTTGTGCCTGCCTGTGTTTTGAAGAGGATCAATGGCTTTTTAAAATAACAGCCTTAGTATCACCAGGTGATGGAGTCTTTGTAATTCCACCTTTTGGCTATCTTATTTTTATTGCATTGCAGCAGAATCTAGAAATACTGTATCAGAAAGCCAGAACGTTAAGTATATTGCTTATCTTTTCAAAACAGTTCTTGTAAATCACATTGAGAGGGGAAAAAAAGCGAAACATGGATGGGGAAAGCACAATGCGAGTACAGCTATGAGTGTAATGCAGCCTTTTCAGCTTGTTAGCAGCCCTTCATTTATGCCTGCAAAAACAGGCAACAATCAATCTTGAAGAGATTTAGATTGAGTAACATAGTGACTTTGTACATATTTATTTTTAGATTTTTTTTTTTGGTACAAGGGGCAGCATCAGTCCTCACTGATTATGGGTAACTTTATGGCCCATTACAACGTATCTCCTGTTTAGTGAAATGTCAACTGTATCTTCCTTCCAACTGGTGATGTAAACAATGATGCAAATACTCTCCCAATGCTGCTATTCTGACCTGGGGAGAGGTATTTGCAAGACCACTTCATAGTCCTCATTTAAGTGTTCTGTAAAGTTCTCTGCTGCTGTAATGCATCAGTGGCTGCTTTGTTGAGTCACCTGCAGATAACGCGAATCACGACCATCTCACTGTGCTTCTCTCTGACTTATCTATCTGTTGTATCCTGGACTGGAAGCCTGGGCATGTGCAATTTTTGCTTCTGTTTCTGTGTGTGAGCAAGCTCTGACCCAGGAACCTTACTACTATACATATAAGTAATGAATGTTAGGGGAGATCCCAGGGAGTTTGTTGAAGCATTAGATCAGTCTGAACAAATTTAGTGTGAAACATTCATGATATTGACTCTGCACCTGAATCTCTTGAACATGCTTGTGATGCTGCTTGTATTAATTCACAGGCAGATCTGCTAATGGTGTTTTCTGTTTTGCTACCTTCTGGCACTTACCAATTAGTGAATTAAAGGCAGCTTTGAGAGCGAGATAGGAGAAGATGTATTTATACCATCCAGATATAAGAGCCTAAGCTAGATACCTGTGCTTTCTGATGGTAATTGAGTCGTTAGTAGGCAAATGAAAGCATCTAAATTAGGAGCCTACTTCTCTCTTCTCACAGTGTCATGAAGCTGTGTGCCTGATTTTGACACCTTCTGTAGTGTGAATAATCTAAGCCACAGACTCATTTATTTTTTGAAGCCCTCTGAGCATGAAAAGGGGTGATCGAGCTGTGGAGACAGACCTTTGAACCTCTTCACATGTAAGACCCTGGAGACTGATTATGTTGGATGAGAGCATTACTAGATGCTTTCTGCAGTCTATTCTTTTTGGTTTTGTTTACGTTTTTCTAAGCACTAGAGAAAACTAGGCAAATACCTACCTGGAGATATAGTGTTAATGAATAGAAAAGAAAGTCTAACTTCAGTGGTTTATGTAGGTATCTGAGCTGTCTGAGGAGAGACCAAGCAAGCATAATCAACACTTTTTCTCCTTGCTGTAATTCTTACAAAAATATCCTATGCATTTGTGGCTTCACTACGTACGCTTTTTCAGCTCTTTCCTGTCGGACATCGTGCAATCTGTTTTATGGTTCAGATAAAATGTTACTATCAAATGCCCGTTTAAATCTGGTATAAAAATGCTTTTTACCATTTGCATGTTCTACTGTGGCACTTAAAGGCATGACCCTTTATTCAGTTGTATGATGTGGGATGAATCTCTGGCTAATATAGCAGAGGTCAGACAGCTTTTTAGTGCTGTCAGCCTCCATTAGCTTGTAATCTAAATGAATACAGCTGAAGTGGGGACATCCTATAAATGAAGACCACTCAGGAGTCAAAATGGCATTGCATTCCACAGCTTGTCTGCTACAAGCTGCAGTTATTTATTAACAATTAGATCCAGATTTCTTATTCAGGGGCAACAATATGCTTTGTGAACAAGGAAAGTGGAGAAAACTTGTTTATTGTTCTTTGCTGGAGGGTTTTCTTACAAATCAAAAATCTGTTTTCGTAAAAATAATAACTACAGAAGCTCCTACAGAATTTGAGTGTTCCAGTGCTGCTCATTGGGAAAGAGCTGCTGAGATACACAGGTGAAACACAAGCAGTGGCTGAGCTGGTAGAGTTCTGAATTTGTGGTAGAAGATTTGTCAGTGTTTTTGACTTGGGTTGTCAGTTGCTCATTTGGGTTTCCTTGCTCGTTTCCACCAGCACTGTGGGCTCACAGTTCCTGATGCTCAGGTGAGTTGCTGTATCTGTGTGGAGAGTTGTAATGAAAAACGTGTCCACCACCATCCTTAAATCAGTTAGGCATCTAACGTCCTTCCCTCGGAGAGAGAAGGCAGCAGTATGCTTTACTGCGTAGCTTCTGAAAGGGTCTGGTTTTCTCAGAATAATCTTTATTTAGGCTAATTCAATTTTAATGTTCAAACATCTGTTTCTCCCCATACAAAGTGCAAGATTTTACTGTAAAGCTGGAAGAGGCTTCTTGGACTAAAAAGTCTTTATTGGTCTGTTTCTCTAGCGAGGCATCTGTTACAGCAGCAGGAAGATAGCTAATGCTAGCACCTGGAAAATAATGGTCTGGGTCAAAGTCCCAGGGCCGTGGGGATGCTCGGCACTGACAGATGCTGCAGGAAGCTCTGATATCAGATGCAAACTTATATCAGAGGGCGTATACTGAACGAGGGAAAATGCCACATTTAGGGAATGTTGCTACATATCATAATACCCAGTTGGCTGTGACAGGTGCTGTATTGCTCTAGTGAGAGCTTTAAGGCGGTTCTAAGTTGGTTCAGTATACGTGAATGAATATGACCTCTCAGCATCATTTGGCATGTGATCTGCTCCTAGTTTTCCCTCTGGAAGAAATCTAAGTTTACAAAAGACAAAGGTTTACAATGTGATTGCATTGGTACAATGGGAGAGCAGTAGCTTTTGCCCATTTAATGCAATAGTTAAGCTAATAAGCATTTTAGGCTGCAATATGCTATGCTGTTGTAGAAGAAAACGGTGTGTTCAGGCACACACGCAATAGTGGTGAGACATAGCAATAAATGCCACCTGTAGATATGCAAATACTGAAATAACCAAGTAAAAATTGATTCCAGTTGTCACAAAAGCTACTTGTGAAAGAAATTAGCTGTGCCATGTGCACGTGATCTACAGGGAAAAAAAAATGGCCTGAACTTCAGACTCGAGCAGTAGTGATTGTCTCCTCTACTGCATGGTCTAGCTGCTAGATGAAAAAGAATTGGTGATTATGCACTTTGTGGAGTGATTTTATTGATCCCTTGGAGCATCCTGCAACGCTGGGAGACCTGTCTGTCATAGCTCCGTTACACTATAAGCTTCAGCCCACCTACCTCTTCAGTTACTCAGGCTCTTGCAATCCTTGGTCCATCTTCCCTCAATTACTTGGTTAAAAGCAGTTTTTGAGACAAGGTGCTTCTCAAAACTTGGCCCACTATAAGGTGGATCCTCTGGGCACTTAGAATTCTTGGTGCCAAGCCAGAGGTACATCTGGACAGAAGTTGTCTGAATGCTCAGGAACCAGTGAGAAAGAGGTGATAACATAGGAAAGAGGAGTAAGGTGTGGAGGATGTATACAGTAAAAATATTTATTTTTGTTCTTTTAATTCCTCTTTTACAACACAAAACTATGCAACAGATAGGGTCTACTGGTAGAATGTATGAAGATTCAGACAGCTCTCTGTCAGGGTTTCTTCCAGTGCTTGCTTACAATCCAGAGGCTGATTCCATGCAGCCGATCTCATCTGTATCTACCTGGTGTGCTAGCTGGCACACTGAGGATCGAGGAACGAGCCAGTTCTGTTTTTATATCACCTGTTTGTTCCAACAGAAGTGGTGATTTCTGTCCCCCAGGACAAGCTCTGGACATCTGAGGCACAGGTGAATTCTTGCACTGAGTGCAGGGCAAAACCTCATCACAAAAAGCTGCAAATGCGTGCCTTGGCATGTGGTTTTGCTAGCTCTAGTGGTAACAGTATGGCATCTATTAACAAATGTTGACAAAGCACATGCTTTGCAAATCCTTCTGCAGGCTTGCTTCTGATGCTCACACTAGGAATACTCAGCTCTGCTGTGCTCTCACCAGCAAGAACTTTAATAGGCTTTTTTTCCCCCCTGTCTAACTGCTCATTTGACAATTTATCTCAATGGTTTCTTGGCATCTTTGCTCAGTGTTTGTTCACATGCCAAATCAACTAATACCTGCTCAAACTTGGCTTTTGACCTTGCTGCCACAAATTCAGCATCTGTGAATGACTAATTGAATGCTGCATACCAGGTGTGAACATGTCAGTGTATGCTACGCTGAATCTATGGCAGTCAAGCTGGTATAATTTTGCTTGTCATGGATGGGAAAGTAAGGGGGCATAGCAGGTAGGGAGGAAAGGTTGCTGTTTTCAGTTTTTCTTGCTTGGCTGAGAAGGAGTAAGATATTGCTGATATAAGCATCAGCTGGTTTAAAATCTGAAGTCTGAACCAAAAAAAATCATAGGCAGTGTTCCCTGTTGTTAGAGTTTTGAGAAGTTTCCTTTAAATGCTTTAAAGGGAAAGGGTGTTCTACTTGCTTTTAGCAAACAGCTTCATTAAACCATCTTCACAAAGTGATACAACCTGGTGTAGAGTGCTGCAGTAAGAGCTAGGAGTGGTTGTCTCTGGTGTTAGATTTGCTCGCTCATGTTCCAGCTCTCAAGATGTGGAAAATGATACTGACGTCTTTTGTAAACCACATTAAGCTCTAGTAATGCACAATTTAAGCTCTGGATGAGAGTTACCCATTATTATTTTGTAACCTAAACAGGAAAAACAAAACATCTGGAATTCTGTTGTTACCAGTTTGGGTGACAGGGTCATAGTTACTCTCAGAATGGTTAACTCTTTATGCTGCTTTGTTGTAAAAGGCTTCTACAAACGGAACTACCTGGAAACATCTAGCTATGATGATTATAAAAAAGAAAACTAAAAATCCACTAGTTTCCAAGCCTGAATATGATAGATAAGTGGGAATTATTCGAGCCTTCCACGAGACTTCAATATTCCTCCACTTTAGGCTGGCTAAATCCACGAGAGACTTATTTGCGAAGAAGTTCAGATGTTTGTTCGTTGTCCCAAGTTTACCTCTGGTGTCAGTTCTGAGTGATTAATTTAGATATTGATTCTAACAGATGTGATCACCTGGAATGAGCATAGCACAGGATCAATCCTTAGTTTTCATTTAATTTTATAAGCTTTGTCACTAATGAGTTTATTACCTGTTTCTTCATTGTCTCCGTGCAAGACACTGATCATTTGCTGCATGTTCTTCTTAGTTTTGCCCACTGAAAAATGTTTCATTATATATAAGATTTTTTTAATGAGAGAGTCTGAAGGATAGACAAAGATCAGTAGTTACTCTCTCAATGACTAGCAAGACTGTTGAAAGCCTTGACAGAAGCATTCTTTGATCTAGTTATCTGAGAAATTTTATTTCCTCAGTGCTGAGCGTGTTAGTATGACTTGTCTGCTCCTCATTCAAACAGTATATACTCGTCCCATTATCTTACTCCTTTAACTTCTTTATACTTTACAGAAAAAATAATTTGTTCCTTCTTAAAACTGTACAAATATACATATAGACAAAGTGGAGAGATGTCTGTCAGCTTTTTTTTTTGGTTTGTTTTAAATCTGTGCTCTTAGTTTGAACTCATGGGTAGATTTCTTCTTGCTGTAATTATCTGTACTTTTTAAGTTTTAGGCCTTTCTCCAGGAACCCAAGTGTGCCATGTTATATCTGGAAACATAAAATTTGAAACCTGTATGGAAAGGGGAACAGCAAGAGATGTGGAGCTCCTACTATGCAGTGAGCTCCAGGAGCCATATTTTGCTTGGTATGTTGAAAGGAGGAGGTCAGAATGTGCTTGGAGGAACTTAACAAGTAAAAACACATGAAACATGCTAAAGGATTATTTGATAAATAATTTAGAAGTTAAACGTGGACCAAGTAAGGAAACTCCCTAACAAAGAGAATTCCTTACCAAACTGTTGCTGAGGGATTTTACAAACAGAAAATCAAATTTCCTCGGTCTGTGCAAGCACTTGGTAGAAGCAGCTGGGGAGTTCTGAAAGAGAAATCCGAAGAAGAATCCTAGATTTTTAGGTCTGTTTAAATTTGGTAAGTGAAGTGTTTAGGGAATATTGGACCACGTCCCTACTTTGCATGAGTTACTAGCTACCCTGATGCTGGCGAGACTTGAGAGTTGCTGATTTTACATGAGATGAGCTAAACTGGATAAGACACTGTATTTGGAAATGCTGCCCAACTGTGGCTCTTTCAAGAATGTTCTGTCCTCAGAGAGGATAAGTCTATCAAGGATTGCCCACTATCCTATTCTGCCTTTTTTTTTTCTCCTTGCTTGCTTTTGCCATTATTTCCATCCTGCTCTGCTGTATGCAGAGCACCTGGTTGTATGCTGAAAAAGGCTTCCCCCTCTGTGGCATGAAAACAAAAGTTCAAGTTCTGCTAGTATAAAATGCAACTATGATTCCTACAGCTGTGAATTCAGTACTGGTGTAACTGAAGTGAAAAAACACCATTGATATGATGTGATATGAAGTTGTTCACTTGCAACTTACTCATACCATCAAATTTAATTAAAATATTTTTTTCTTTTGAGAAAAAGGAAAATATTTTATGAGCTATGCAGTTCTCTTGTTTTTACTTTAGAACTGAGTGGTGACAAGACGTTCATACAGAAGTTTTAAAAATATGCTATTTTAATATCTTTAAGAGTTTAACAATATTATGAAATGAATTTGTTTCAGAATTGACAGAGAAACAGTAAGCACCTTCCGCATCAGAGACTCAAAGACCATGTCAAACACACTCTGCCCATTACTGACTCAAAGCAACCAAGCGTGTTTAATGTTCTGTTCACTAGGGAGTTATGAAAGTGTTGAGATTATCCCAGACTCTGAATTTTTTTTAGCTGCAATCTCATAATTTATCAACTATAGTAAACTGAAAAAAAAAAAGTTTCCAAAGGAAAACTCACCATATAACAGCTCTAAAATAATCAAAAGTACTAGAGATGATTTGGGAAGTCTTTTCTGTTCACTTAATTAAAGCACACCTCCTTCCTTATGAAAGAGGGCTTATTCAAGCAAACTTGATTTAGCCAACTATAATTTCCGGATAATACTACTTATCTCAAGTGATGTGATTTGTATTGTAGTATGTTAAGTAATACATTTGTATCGTGTGTGTATTTATTTGTGTATAAATATATATTAAAAAAAAAAAAAAACTACCAGGATTAGTGTTTTTAGTATTTGCTTACAACTTCAAAGTAGTTGACTGGCTACACAACTTCTGCATTGTATAGTTCTAACTCAAATATTTTGTCTAACTGCTTGTGAAATGTGACAGTTATCACAGCTCACAAGTTAGGAGCAGCAGTGTTTCAGCTATAGGTAAGTTATCTTCTACCAACACCATTCTAAAGCTGCAGGAAAATGAAGTAGTGTGTGAATACATGAATGTGGAGTGGGCTACGGGATAAATAAAATGTGGGATTGTCAGGGTGCTACGGTACAGATCACACAGCTGTACATCATGCTTTATTGTGGTGTGTGCAAAGAAAAGTTTATTGAAAGATTTATTATGCGAATAAAATGTCACATGTGTTGGCACTTCAAAGGCCTGTGTATGCATTTGCTGTATAATTGCCTGAAGATAGACGCTCTTGGATGTCAAGATTTTTTTTTTTTCTGCATTTGGAGGATTAGCAAACTGTTTATTTTACTACCTTTAGCCTTTAAGTGCACTTAAGCTGTTTTTCCCAACAGAGCTGAATTTATGCAGAGCTAACTTCTTGATTGACATAGCAAGATGAGCATATCAACAAAATGTACAGGACCTTGCAGCAGACAGCCTGTTTCATTTGTGACCTTGTAATGCGTAATGGGAACCAGTGGATTTGAATTTCAGAAAAATACAGATTGCAACAAGTACTAGAGACTTCCCAAGGAAAAAAAAATGTACATAAATGAAGATGAAAGCTGCAGAATAACGCATTTTTTCCTGTTAATTTTATTATATCTTAAAAATATTCACTGCACATACTTTATTTTCATTTTCATTATCCTTTCAGCTTAGGTGGCAAAACCTGGTTCCAGAGAAGTTAATGGAAGCCTCTGTATTGACTTTAGAGGACTTTAGATCAGATTCTGAATGGCAAAGAATAAGCCCCAAATATTTATGCATATTTATGAACTGTGTGAAAATTTGTTAATGATATGTTCATACACGATTCATTCCAGGCTGGCTGCGCTTTCATCCAAAAAGCCCATAAGCGTCTTTCTTCTAGCATTCTGTTGTTAAATGTTGACCAAAAAGTCAATGGGATTCTGCCTGAATGAGGCACTGGGGATTTGGTCAGTGTTCATGTACGTTAATCTTTAATATTTAGTGCTAAGGATTGACGCTTACGTGGTAAGCAGGCACTTTATGCATGGAAAGAAGATATTTAACTTGCAGCTTGATCAAAGCAATGCTCTCTGTTTGCAGTGTCATAAACCCTGAGCAGCCCTGGTGGTTCTGCCCTGTACTGGAGCAACTCAAGGGTGTCCTTATTTTTTCCAACCTGCCAATATTTCCCATGAAACTTACATAAAAAAGGAGGTACTTGACTCTTACAGTTTAACAACAGATGGCTTTATTTAAGCTAATTTAAGCTCTAATATATAAGAATGTAGCATGTGGCAGCTGGTAGAAAAGCTGCCTCCTTGCACTCTAGGAGGCCAGATCTTCCAGGTGAGCAACTGCCGTCAGGATGCATCAATCTTTGTGCCAAAATACCTTGATAGTGCCCTCTCGACTATATTTTTCAGAAGCAAAAATTGTATTAGATACGATAAATGGATTTTTTCTGAGGAAAGAGTGGTTTGTATTAGCCCATGCAAGTACAGATTCTTTGTCCGTTGCTTATTCTGATGCCAAAGGATTATGAATTACACCCCCCTTCATCTAGCATGGAAATAAGTGGTCTTTTCCCCCTTTCTCATCCTTCTAGAGTACTACTTATGTTTGTGTCTTCCCACTTTTCTAACTTTGAGACTGTTTTGAATTGGCCCTTGGCATCAGGGCTTGATTCCACACTTCCTCTGTGTTTTTTTTTTTAAATTTGATACCTACTCTGAGTTTTGTAGTGTACACTGCGAAAATGAATGTATCCTTATATCAGCAGATGAGAAGACATCTTCATACAATGGCTAATTGGGACTGACTGGGATGGAGGAGGCCACTTTTCAGCCTTGCTATTGCCTGAGGTAGATTATGTTCAAATTGCTGGAGTACCTAGCTGTGCAACTCAGTATAGGATTAGTAAATTACTTTTAAAAATAGAGACAAGGAACTGTTCTCAGATACTGTAGCTTAGTTCTCTCTGCGTGCATATTTCAGCATGACTGGGCCACGTACTGTGGTGTGCTGTGCTGGTCTGGGCCCTTCCTGTGTAAAAGCCAGGAAACGTGATCAGTGCAGTTGTGTTGAGGATTCGAGACCGCTCTGAGGTAAGGTTAAGAGTTAGATCCATATAGGCTTCATAGCAGGGCACTCACCTGAGAAATGGTGACTATTAATTTTTCTCTTTTTCAATATGAATCTTTTATTATGTTGATTTAGTTAATTGGTTGTACATAATTCTTTATCCTAGAGACTTCTCTCTGCCAATCTTCAATTAAACTCATTCTCTCTAGAATTTACAGCGTTCCTTACTACTCACCTCAAGTGCAAGCTCCTTGGATTCAGCTTGTAGGGCAGAACAGTTCTGTTTGAACTGCCATCACTGAAATATGACTGGGACATAACCTCTTCTGCTTCTTGTGTGAACATCGGTGGTACTAGTAGTTTGTGCTTGTAGTTTTGTGCTTTCAGCACAAGGATTGCTGGGGCAGATGACTTCTCTGATAGCTATTGAGCTAATTTAATGGGTTCCAGATAGATGAAGCAGCTGCTTGTTTATGCATCAAATCTGTATTTTTACCAGTCATTAAGCATGCAATTAGGAATGTGATTTTGGAAAGGCTGGTGAAGTATAGTTGTCTGTGCCTTGGTAGACCCTAAACACCTCACAGCAGATGTCCGCTGCCTGATGGGAGCAGATGTTTTGTTTAAATACAAGCTGAAGCTGTTGCTAGTGGAACAGACCTGAGAAATGAAAAAGTATTGCTAGCTCTCAAAAAAGCTTTTTATTAAGCTGTGTTGGAAGAAGAAAGGGCTCCTAAGAAAGAAGACAAGCTTTGTGGCCTAATATCTTCCCATGAGCTGTTGCACTGGGGAGATCCTCCAACACAGGTAAGCAAGTTGCTTCTTTGGGCTCCATGCCTGTAAGAAGTGTATTTTGTACCTGCAGGATACTGGTCCTTTCCCCATTAACAGGTATGCTTTTCTGCAAAGTTCACTGAAATTCTGCATGAAGGTGCAGTGCAAAGCCAGAGGGAATATGCCAAAAGGGGTAAACCTGAAGCTCTTTTGGTTATTGTTACAGTACAGCCAATGCATGTGAGAAGTTTTTCTTTCTGGCATTGGGAAATGAACCTTGCGTAGGTTTCCCTTAAAAGCACAAGTATCTCACCTGAATTGAAATACTGCAGTCCAATAGCAATTGCAATAGCCAATCTTCAAATTCTAAATGGGATTCACCCCTATCTGGAAGGTGATAGAGCATCCTGATCACCGTTCCCAAGGGCTGAATGCAAAAAATTACTTTCATCTTTTCAATTCAATGAGCCAGGAGTTGCTTTTGATCTGGCCATTGTTATCATCTGTACTCTGCTTTGGGCACATTATTAAAGTGTATATTCAGCAGTTGTCATTCCCTGACCAACAGTACATAGAATAAATGTTTGTCACTTTGGCAGTCTACTGAATCTCTTATAAACAGAAGCACAGTCATTCTTAGAAGGTTATCCCTGCCATTACAACAGGCAAAGTAGGACACTGGGACATGTTCTGTGAGATGATTAATAGATATGTGAATACTACCATATGATTTATTATGACATCTACATTATCTTGGCTGAAAATTGCCTTTTCCTGATGTAGAAGGGCAATGTTTTCCCCACATAGTTTACAGCTATTATAAGCAACTTCTACCAGCATGTTTGCTATCACGTCCTCGTCTCTCTCACCTTCAGTTCATCCCTTTTGTAAAGGGGAATGTGAAACTGTTTTTGTAAAGCCTCAGTCCGGACTAGCTTGCAAAATGCCAGGGCTCTGCAAAGCATACATCTTCTGCTGAGTCATAAGCAGTGACAGATCCTGGAGTTTTACAGAGACACAGAATCGCTTTTGCTGACTTATTCTAATTTCATTTTGGCTGATTTTTATTTGTTCTGGTCACTCTTGCTCAAAGTGCTAATATTTATTGGGTGTGAAGGGAAATAGCAGTCAGAGCAGCCCTCCATGCTTAGTCTTATATTAAAAAAATAAAATGTAAACTTCAGAAAAATGTACAAATTTGACCTGCCTGTGCCTATCCTCAGTTCGGAGCAATTAAAAACTTTACATGGTTATGGTAGTCAGTAATTTTAAATCTAATGCACTTTGTGTGTGTGTCATTTGGTGTTTTTGAAAACCAAAACACAAATCCAAAGACCGACAATCTCTTTTTGGAGTCAAAATATATTGGAATTGTTTAGAAGACCTGAAAAAAGATTATGTAGTGGTGGTGTTTTCTCCATGTCTACATTTCCATTGATTCTCATGTTTGTAATTACCCAGCCTATTTCAAACTTTGTCAAAGAGTTGTGTAGAAAAGTAGTTGAGATGTTACTTACTGATAGGAAATTTCTATTTGCACCCCCTTTTGTTCTCATTAGCTGCTTTTGTTCAGCAGATGCATTTGGAGCTGAGACAGGCTTTGAATTTTCTCCCTGTCTTCTCTGCTTCAAGATTTGTTTCTGCTCTCCACTTCATAGGGTCTGCTTGCCTGCCAGAGTCAGGGGATGACTTGTACTAATGGTAATGGGAGTTGGAATGTGTAAATTCAATTAGTGCTAATGGGAGTTAGGACTATGAATTTCCTATGCATCAGTACACTTTTTAGACCCCTACGCATTGTGTCTCCCCTTTAGCTAGATTTCCTAATTCCCTTTTCATGGTGTTTTGCTAGCTTCTGTTTTTCTTTTTGTACCGTTTCAGCAGTCAATCAAGCAAAAATCTCAAGTTTACTTAGACTGCAAGAGCATATTCTGACAATGGAAATCTTGTTTCGTTAAATTTGTTTAATCACTTGAAGTTAGCGATACGTGCCTTCATCACGTATGGACTGTGTGGTATGACACGATGCTCTAAGATTTGGGGGGAAGGACATGATTCCAGCAGGCAGGTTTTAAACTGTGGTAAACTTTTCTAGGGTTGCAACTGACTAAACCCGAAGTTGCAAACTGGTATGTGTTCTTTTTCTAATTCCAGAAAATTCTGTATCGTGTCTGTTATATTCATTCTCTTTAGTCAGAAATAGAGAAACTGAGTCTTATTTTAAAGGAATTTTTGTGTAATATCCTTTGTGAAATGTGTTCTTAGCATAGATTCTGTTTTGTATATTCTCGTTTTGGCAACACTTTCTACAATATATCATGGTGCCAATTCAAGGCTTATTCTGGAGTTACCTCTTACAAAAGAGGCAACAGTGTTGATTCCAAAGCACTTTTTGTACATGATTACTCAAATGAACCTGTGAGTAACAGAAAAGCTGCAAGAACTGTGATGACTGTTGCTGCTGTAAGTTAGAGGATGCATCACAGAATGTTAAAGAAACTCTGAAAAGTGAGCAACGCCTTCAACAAAATGATGATCTCTCTTCCAAGCACTTTGTCTGCTTTAGATAGAGGCTTTGCAGCTCATCCTGAATGAGGTGTGGCCCCTCTAGGGGCTGGAATTGGAGCAAGCCTAAAGATGTGGCGTTTCTCTGTGATGTTAGAGGACCGGCAGTAACGAAATGACTTTGCAAAGGGGGTGACCCTGGCTCTGCTCTTGTTTTGTCTGAGCCAGGGGAAATGCGAATGGTGTCTGTGCCCTGTGTGATCTCTGAGGAGCCCCAGTCTGCTTTCTGCTGAGCTGCTGATGGCTCTTGCAGAGAGGCAGGCAGGGATGCAGCGACACCTAATTTTTTAGGTATCGGTCTCTTTCCTTCTGCCCCTTTGTCATCTCTCCAAAAGAGACTGTGGATGTAAAATCGGAGCAGGTGTTTCGATTGCAGCTCTGAAGAGCTTTTCTCAGGGTTTATTATTCCAGGTGGGTTGTACCTCCATCTTTGGGATGCCAAAATTCAGATCAGCTTGTGCTGCTCAGAAGCTTTGAAGCAGCTCTATGTGAACTAGAGAAGATAAACTATGAACACTTCATTTCATTCTCTGTTTGCCCCTGGTTCTATGGAAATAATGTTTGCTTTGCTTTGTAGGCTAGCTGATGTTTGTTTACCTTGGGATTGGTGGTGAAAGGGGGAGGGAAAAAAACAACAACAACAAAACAAACAAAACCATGATGAAACTGACTGGTTTCATGTCAAAGGTTCAATCTTTTCTTTTTAGTGACAGTCAAAAAACAGTTAGGTCTTTCTAGACTGGAAACTTCTGGAAACTGAAGAAACTGGAAACTGAGGCTTCCTTACTTAAATTGGAAGAATATGAAATGCTCAGAAGGTGCTGCAAATGCAGACTGTGGACAGCAAACCATTCATCTTTCTTTGAGAGTTTATATAGCACCGCTGTATGGTTGCATGGCACAGTTTTAACCTCACATCTTACTGTTTTGTTTTTTTTTTCTCTCCACGTCTCTCTCCCCAAAAAGCATTGTCTCTTTACAGAGCAGTAAAATAAAAGGATAATGCAAGCTTGATAAGCAAAGCACGCTGTAAAGCAAATCACAATGATGAAATGGAAGAATGAAGGTTCTTTGCTGTTGAATTATAGAAGGTGGACAAAGAACTGTTCATTTTTTTTATTTTATTTTTTTGTTCTGTTAGGTACATATTGGGATAAGTAAATAAGCCTTTCTTACTCTAGTGGCAATGAAAAAACTGTCTAGTAACTTCTCTATTCGCTTTCCTCTTAAATCTCTTCTGTAACCTCCTCAATACATGTTCTTTTCTGCTCCAGTATTATTTTATCCTTTTTTTCTTTTTTTTTTTTTCCCCAAAAGAGATTATAGATATAAAACAACTGCAAAGTGACACTACAGCTTGAAAATAGTAGAACATATGTGAATGACAAATCACTGGGGCATGTTTTCAACAGGGAATATTCCTCAGATCATTCAGACTGTGAATCTGAAATTAAAAGGTTCCCTTAAAATTTCTCTATCATTTAAAAACAAAATTAAAAAATATTGAATGAATTGTAATGGACTATTAGAACAAAGCTTGTTCTTGAGTAACTACCAGCATTTCAAACGCAGAAGATCATAGTTCCTTTCATAGCAGAAATACTTATCCGGAAGTAAAAAATTGAGTCTTTTATATAGCACTCTGAAAACAACTTGATTTCTGTTGTATTGCCTGATTTTTATTTTTTTTAATTTTTTAAATTTTTGTAGGCATATGTCCTATACAGTCTTAATGCATCATCCATGAATGATAGTGCAATAAACTCGGATGACACTGCAACATTTTATGTAAAAAATAAAATAACATTTTTTTCATATTTATCTACACGGGAAAGGAAAGATAGCTGTTATTAAGACAGCAAGGAATATTTAATTTTACTAAGCAGAAGCATAGCAGGCTTAAGTAGAGTCCTAATCTTCATTTTCTGTGTTCATGATGTATGTTTAACCTTAAGGTTTAAATAAAACAAGCATATTTTAAGATCATTTCATAATGGCCAGGAGTGGGAAGTGTAACTTCTTGCAAGATTCAGCAACAAGCTTTCGATCATAAATTATAAAGCTCAGGCCAAAGTAGCTTTAGTGGGGGGTTTGGATGGGAGATGCTCCTATCTCATGAAAACATTTGAGATTTTAATGGTTTTCCTTTTGGCATACTGTTATGACCCCAAGTTATTCTAAAGCTTTTGGATTTTTTTTTTTTTTTTAAACAATCAATAGAGGCATTCTTGAATAGCCAATAGGAAAAGAAGCCTGGTAGAGCTTGAACTGATCGGATCTAACCATTGATTTGTTGGTTGTCTGGGAGGGTGTTTGTTCATACCTGCACAGAGATGTACAACCAAGGAAGGTTTTCCTGGCAAGGGTTCAGTCAAATCAGCATATTCCACACAAAAGGGCTGGGTTCTAACAAGTCTAAAACGTTCAACAGGAAATGGAAACCTAGCAATTCTAAGCACATGCATGGTTGTTCAGATAACATAATGGAGCATCCCCATGAACTTGTGTACGGGTTCACTCAAAGTGTGTATTCCAAAACACTTCTTCCCTTAATTTGATTGCCACAGAAAAATGTTAATGTTACTTGGCTCACAGAGAAGTCAGAGCCAGCTTGAGCCAAACTCGATCCATCATTCTTTTGTGTTGTAAGCAAATCAGTAAGTGTCAGTAGAAATACTGATAGACTTTTAGTCAAGAAACCTAGCTAATTATCTCATGTAGAAAGATTTAAATGCAAGAAATAGAAGCCTGATGCTTGTACCCCATGCATGTTTTTACTGTTAGAGACTCTATCAAATTCTTGTTAGATTTCAGTGTTTTACTGAATGTGAATACAGGCAAATATGCTGGCAAATGACAGAAAGGAGCATTAAAATGTCTTATGGGAATGGATTAGAACCTCATATAAAATGTATTCCTATACTCAGTGTCCAGTTAATATCAGTGTGATGGCATTAACACATAATGCCTGCTATTAATTCAATTTTAATTTTATCTTACTGCTCTTCCTTGAAGAGAGGAACAAAGTGACTGCCTGGAGTGAAAATCAAGTAGAGAATCTATTTGACTAGTTCAACTTCTATCTGCTGTTAACATCAGCTTCAAATGGAGAATATTGCTCTAGGAATCATTCAGCCGTTACAAAATCTAGGTCCTGATTTAAAGGACATTAAAATTAGTATTGTGTTAAAACTGGTTTTGCTGAAGCTTTTGTATTAGTCAATAAGAAACTGTTCAAATGGAATTTGAATCCACGTTATGTATGACATCTCATTGTCACAAAGCCTCAGGTCAAAGCTGAGACTGCACAGCAGGGATTCTGATATTTCTAGACAAGGACACTTGGTTTTTGGTCACATGGTTGCTTAATCTCGTTCTCTGCAATAGACGTTACCCTAATTCTATAGAGTTATGACTTCTCTGCCACAGAACACAGAATAATTAAGTTGTGGCTTGTTCCATTTTTCTTGAGAACTCAGCTACAGTCAACTGTCCAGAAAAGTTAGGAAGAGTTCATTAAAATTTCAAGGCTTACCTTTTATGTGTATTGTTTTGTAGATACAGGTTGTATTTTTAGCATAGTTTGCATTTAATTTAAAGTTACATGAATGTAAATAAAGAAGCGTCATCGGTGGTGAACAATCTTCTATAAAAAGTTAAAGTATTTTTCTGTTTCCTAATATATATTTCATGACAATTTGATTAATGTCTTTGTAACATCTAACCAAATTCTCTGTATTTTATAGGAGTGGCTACCTAAACTATTAGTTTTCTTTTATAGGAGTTACTTTAGATGCTCTTCAAATCTGATTTATCAAAAGGCCCGATGGCCCTCAAGTCAGAGAAGAATCTTTTCGCTTTGCAGTGAAGCGTGTGTGTGTGAGAGATATGAATGAACTAGGGTAACGGTGTCCTGTACACGTCTCATGAAAGAGCGACCTTCATCTGCTCCTTTCTATGGATCCATCCAGGGATCATAATCTTAAAGCTTCCTTTGATCTCCTGAAGGTATGCTTGTGGGAATAGAACAGCTGATCTCTGTCCTGTGATATCATCTGTTCTGTGTGACAGCGCTCTCAAAGGCTTTTCTGTCACATCTCTTCAATAAGATGGTTATGAACGTTTCAGAGCATGAGTGAGAAGCCGTAAAAGGCAGAGAAAAAGAATATTAGGTAGACTTTCTAGGATTTTAATTATAAACTGTATAAAGTAATAGCTGTGAAGTGCGTAAAGAAAAGTACAATAAAAGCAAGCAAACAAAAAAAACCACTTGATCCTAGAAAGCACAAAGGCATAGTGCTTCATTTGCAAGGTTTTCTATTTCAGGTCACCTTATCATTGAGACAGCTTTCAGTTTCAGATGACAAACAAAAAGCCCAAAGGGATTCTTTCTCCATTCTGGGGGAGACAAAACTTTCAGTGCTGATGCTTGGCACGTTTGAGCTCTGTCTTGCTACAGAGCAGTTCCACAGTTATGTACCTCACTGCTATTTTATGATATTTTCAAGGGATTAACTTGACAGGGTGAAAAACAGCAAGATGTATATTTGAGTAGAGATTAAAAATACAACACAGAGCATTCTATTCTCCTGTCAACAATTTCAAGGTGAAAAGCCCACCAACATACTAAGTAATGAAAGACACTTTGCAGAGGTTAGCATAATGTGACACGCGCATACAAAGAGAGAGAAAGAAGAAAAAAGTGCAACATCTTTGGTATGCTTCAAGCATTAAAGCACTTAGCAATGGCCTGGAGATCAATAAGGCAGAACATTCTTTTCATTATATACTAGCACTGTGTGAGCAGAAAACAGAGTAAAGATTAGGATGTGGCTGTCACATACGCAGATTTTTCCACTTCATCAGGATGCATATAGTTAAAATTTCACTTCATCAGTTTGCCTGCAGTTAAAACTTCCAGGTCTGTGATGAGACTGAAACCTTTTTTTCACAGCAACCTAGCAAAGAACAGAGGGGCTTGTTGCATCCCTTTTTGTTGTCCAAGCAACCAGCTGAAACACTTTCTAATATGTATGCTTGTGGGAGACTGATGAGAAGCTATAGATGCATATGTAAATGAGTTTCTGAGAGCATTTACGTCGAGACAAGCTTCCAAAGTTAAATGACCCTGAGAGTTTCATATTTTCATCTTAGTGTCAAGTTGCTGTCTAGTCTTGATGTGTGTTTTTTTTCTCTTTTTTACTCACCTAGCAGACTGCCTAAAGATGCTTTGAAAAGATGCTTGGGACCTGTTTTGCTTTAAAATTGCTTTATGTTATAAGTTTGAAGTAGATTAGAGCACACTATTAAATTTGTTTGCTTCTCTCCTTTTCAGATATCTGCTTCTATAAAAGTGAAGCTTTACACCTCCTATTATTCATTATCAACGACAATAATAAAGATATAAATTTTCAGTAGAAGTGAGAAACTTTTTTTTTTTTAAAATATACATTCCTGCTTTAGTGCAAATTTTCAAAAGCAGCTTAGTAACGAGAATAAACCAATAAGATTGTTATCTGTGGGGATTATTGAAAGCTAATAATGGGATTTTTTTATTATTATTTTAACAGTAGTTAACATTGCTCTGCTGGCTAAGTAGATCACATCTGTAAAAAAAAAAAAGTGCAATTTCATATCACTAATCACCTTTGTTTGAATTTCAATTCAACTATCTGCAGCGCTGCATCTGTAACAAAATCTCTTAAAAGGAAAGCTATGTCATTGTCAATCAAGTGTCTGATATATTCCTCTGCAAGTGCATGCTAAGATGGTTCTCCATATGAAAAAAGTCATGGGCTTGACAGGCGCATTACAGCCAAAACTTGTTTGCTAAGGTTATACAGCAATGGATAGCGTAATTACCAGTCACATTAGAGCTACGAAACTAAGTATTCATCACATAGCTACGTACTGAATAGCTCTACTGAAATCATTTTAAAGGCAGACTGTTATCCGAGTATTTTGAGATGATCAAACTAGTGACCAGAGAATGAAAATTTCCATAGAGCACTTTGCGATAACCTAGAGCAAAAGACTTTGAGCATGACATTGATGAAAGCTCCTAAATGTTTCTGTCGTAGCAGAATTAGGTTAATACTAAATACAAGGTGTAGGCTGGTACAGAGTGACCTCTTAAATGGCATCCCTTAATGTGTTGGGCCTTAACTTCTTGCAGGCCGCCACAGACCTTTACCCCTGAAACACTGATAATGTAGCGTTATATTAGGTACTTACCATGACTTCTACAGCACAAGCAGTTGTAACTCTTTTATCATGCTTCCCCTGTCTGTAAGGCAGGCAAAGACATCTTTTGTGCTCAGAGTGATTTAAGAACTGATTAATTCATGTTTGCAATGCACTTGAAGATCATCAAAGGGAAGGTGCCACAAAAGAAACAATTTTGGTGTTATTTTAGACTCGGCATAGCTTCTCACATATCGCTGCGCTGAAGCTGCGGGACTGTTTGTTTGGAGCATAACGCTTCAGGTGTCATCCTACAAACATAACCACTGCTACCAGCCCGCTGCTTTTCATGTAGTTCTCCCCCTTGCAAATGAGAGATTCATCTGTGCTCCCCTGTAAGAGCAATGACAACATCAAACACCTAACAACGATGCTGATTCTTTTTCTTTTTTTTTTTTTTCCCTTCCCCATTCCCTGCAAAGAGCTATGGAATTCAATCAACATTTTAATTTTTACTTGCAGGGAGTTTGTAATAGAAAGAACTGTTGCAGTTCTTTGCAGAACGTGCTCTGCTGTGCTGTGCCTATAGATCTGAATCGCAATTCCTGTCTGAATCTTGTGATGGGGATACAGCACCTCTTTAAGTCACCATTCAGTGTCTTTCTAAAGACTGTGCTGATGGTCAGTCTGTTATATATCTTGAGAAGCTGGGGAGCAACTCATTTAAAAAACTGTGATCCCATTTCCGGGGAAGTATTTCCAGCTTGAAATTCTAGCCTTGTTAAGGCTGAAAGGCTGGATCTTGTTAAGATTAAAGATTAAGAGCTTGCACCCAAGCGTAGTGAAGTTGAGGGGAGTATTTCCATTGAGCCTGACAGGCTTTAAATCAGACCTGTCCAGAACATGACAGATTACACTTCTAAATCTTTGTAGATCAGTTTCAATCATTCCTTATTTCCTGTGAATGTCTCCCCATTAGTTTCTTTGTAAAAATGTAAAAATTTTGATCACTTCTCTCCGTTTGGTTTGTGCCTTGATATAAGGTGTAAATTTATTAAATCTATGCCTTTCTGATTTCAGATAAGGGAAAATAAACACAGAGGAAAACAGTGTTGTGCCACATGAAGTATGTAGTGTCAGGATGACAGATTCTGTAAACTCCTGTTTTTTGAGAGTTACACTTTTGTTTGCAAGTGTAATACGTCGTGGAGACAACTTGTGCTGAGGGGAAAATGATTGCTTTGCTAGTGTGGCGCTTGGAGCTCTTAGGAGAACAGCACTGGCAACCTTCATGCTGCCTGGGAGCATGCAAATAAGTTAATTTCACACAGTTCTCCAATCCTAAACCTTTCTGACAAGAGGGGAAAAGCAGTCATCCTGCTTTTATCCAAAATAATAATGATGGAGCGAGTTGAAGTCTTGGGGCTTTCTATTGTGTATGAAATGTTTGAGGTGATTTTCAGCCTGGCTTGGAACTACAATAAATCTATGTTGGTGTATCTTAAACTTCTTATATGAAATTATGGGGTTTTGTGAGATGTTTCTATTGGCATAGAATTAACTCTTTCACTGTTTAATTCTTTCAATGATGAACAGAAGGAGAATGAATGAAATGAGATGCTGAAATGATTGAGATGTTCATGAATTGATGCAGGGATTAAAAAAAAAAAGTAAAAATGAATATTTTCTCCCAACTCCTACCTGGCAATTCTTTAAAAATTTTTAATGTAAATTTTACTTAATGTGTTGTTGAAGATTCTTTACTTAAAGAAAAAATACTGGCAAAATTGATAACAGTGCAGTCACTGTTTTGCAGTAGAAGATACCTTAGATTTTTGAATGCAAATAATTTAACCTTTTGTAGCTACCACAGTTCTAAACTTCTAGCTAAACTGGGGGAAAATTTTGTTTATTCTAACAAAACTGTCTTTAAAAAGATGAAACATTAACAGGCCCTAACCATAGTTGAGTGGCTGCTGGCCACTTGTGATGCATTAGGGGGATTCGCAGCTGCTGTGTGGAACGTGTGCAGCCTGGCAGGCACTGGCGTGACTTCCAGTCCTTGGACATATTTGTCCTGAGGAACACTGCCAGGGATCTCACTGGGGCTCTTCCAACCCACTGGCATGCCAAAGAGGCAGATTTCTCAAACTGCTTCATGTTGGGGACAGCCCCTCTGTGGGGAACCGTTATTGTTGGGTGATGGCATCACTGGATCAAGCTCTCTGCATTGTAGCTTCTGATGGTGCTGTGGCTTCAGCACATCACTTGATGTCAAGTATGAGGAGTTAGGATGTGTGGAAGCTCCCAAGACCTGTACTGTTATGGCTTGTTTCATAGTTCACTATGCTACCTAATTTCTACTGATTTATTGCAGAGAGCTGAACTAAATAGATGGATTATTTTAGAATTTTAGCTCCGGTTTTATAATATAAGTCATATCTTTAACAAGGCGAGTATAGAATTAATTGTGCTTCACTTTGCTGCTTGTTAATAACCCCAGATACCTCTGTGTCTTAAGCTTAATTCTCTCATTTCAAATATGCAACCCTACTTAACCTCAAGCTCTTTTCACAGTATGTATGTCAGGTTCACAGCTGGTGTAAATTGATATAGCTGTCCTACTGGTGCTCTACCCATGTTTATTTACAGCAGCTTTTCATTCTGTCTCGCAGTGCCTACTATGACAGAATAGAGTTGAAATAGGAAAAAAATGAAACTTTAACAGACATCCTCCCGTTTTTAAAAGTAAAATTTTAAGAACTAAAACAACTGCGGGGGAAACGTATGGAAGACTTTTGGTTTTAAGAGTATATAGAATAATAGGAATATAAATGTATATTTTTTTTGGGGGGGGGTTGGAAGCTACTTGAAATTTCATTGTTCAACACATAAAAATATGTCTAGCACATAGACACTACCTCTTCAGAAATTCAAAACTAATTACATGTTAATTTGCATATCAAAGCAAATTACAACCTAATGAAACATTTGCCTGCCAAACATTTCTTTATCTTAATGAACAGAATAAGAATACCTATTACATCCTGATTAAAATGTCTTTGTACTTGTCCAACAGGTTACACAGTGTATATATAAAATATCGTTTCACTGTCTTACTGGCAATGGGAACCAAACAGATTCTAATTTACAGTGTAACTTTCAGTGTTCATATCTGTAGATAGAATATGAACTGATGGGCGTGGAGGATTCCTTTGGCTTTATGCTGAAAGTAGGAGAGTAACAGTTGAATTTGGAATGGATATCCATTCCGCTGTTTGGAGTCTCCTATAACAGCTATATTCAAGTGCCTTGAATGTGAGAAACTTGTTGCTAGTATAGTAATGATATACAATTAACTGTTTGTCACCAAAATTCAGCTTGTGAAACTTCTGAGAATTCAGACATAAAGCAAAGAAATACTACAACCATGGCTTTTAGGGGAAAAATTGCTTAACCTATGTTAGAACTAATTTATGTAATATACAAAGATTACTATAACTTTGACTGTAAATACAGTGCAATAAATCTGTTTTACTGTGAGTACTTGTGTTGGAGGAAATATGCTTTATTTACTTAATTAAAAAGGCTGCATACTGTAGCTGCTTGGGCTTATTCTCCCTACTCTTTAGTAATTAACCAAAAGCTAAAATAAATTTGCTGAACAGGATTGTTCTTAATACAAATGTTAAATCATTTTTACCCAGTGTAATCATACCTGAATGGATGCAACTGTAACATGAGCCATGAAAGGAGATAAAGCAGCAACATAATGTACAATTTCCTACTGCATAATGGTAACTCTGAATAACACATGCTCCGGGAAGAAAAGTAATTTAAACTATATTACAACAAATGTCATATTTTAAAATGGAAACTATCCATCATACGCTGAAAGAAAGTGTTGGTGAACTACAGTATGTCTAAGGAATGTACTTAAAAATTCTTTTAGGAGTCCATTAACAATAAATTGATCGACTTAATTTCAGAACGTATTGTAATAAATTGTAAGCGACAGTTACATGTGTGTCCCCTCCCTGCCACGTGTAAAGCTGATAATTGAAGACTTAGTGGACAGCAATCAAGCAGAAAAATCAGATCCTATTCTACAGAGGATAAAGCTTTCCTTTTAGGAAATGATTAGCACATTTATAAATCATATTGGTAAAAATGCCTAATATTTAATTTAGATTTTTATTCCTGTGGATGTCAGATTTATAGCAGCACAGTAAATTTTCACAGTGAAAGCCAAATTGTAGAAAGTGGTAGTGGGAAACAGGTATGCACCTAGGCTTCGTAGCAGTTTTCTAAAACAGAAATCAAAGTATAGTTATTAAATCCTGTTCACTCACAGGTAATTCAAAAATATATATGTATATTTTATAGATTTAAATAAAGACTTTCTAAAGGGTAGGAAAACTTTTTTCCCCTAATGCTTTAAAAAAAAAAATTTTTTTTTATGATATCCTGCTGACATTTACTTGGACTGATGTGCAGCACCATTTTTTTTCTTACCTATTTGCCATAATTGAAATAGTTTTATTTGGTATTGCTGGAATCCTCTCCTTACTTTTAATTGGCAATTTGCTGTCTTCCATCTCTTATTTATAGGTGTGTTTGGATGTAAAAATGTGGAAAGTTCTGTGTATTGGATGACTCACCATTAACTAAGAGGCCCCAGTGTGGCAGTGGTGTTCTCGGCAAGATTGTTCTGCTTATTGTAATCAAAGATCTGTGTGCACCTCTCTTTCTTACTCCTTTTCTGCATGGATATCTAGAAGGGAGACTCTAAACCTCGAACCAAGACTGTGTATTTAAAAAGAAACAATCCTGAGCCAAGTTCTCAGTTGGTCCCCATCAATGTAGTGCTCCTACTTGTGGTGACTGAGCTCTGCTCTGTTCCTTGGATCCGTTTGTGCTTCTGTTGTAGTGGCTGAGAGGCCTTCTGAGGGACAGCATCATTCCCAGAGCTGCATAAGAAACATGCCCTTGATACAGCTGGCTTTTAGAAGAGTTCATTCAAACACCTGGAAGAAAGGGAGCAAGAGGCTATGAAAACTATGCTAGAACTATGCTAGCAATGAATTACTTTCATTATTTTCTCAGTATTCCCTTATGTTTTTATTTTTAATAAGCTTATAGAGAGTACAAAGTAAATGGATAAATGTTTTGTGGGGCTTCTGGGGTGGTGCTGATGATCAGTTTCTGCCTTTTGTTAAGTTAGGATGCTGCTTTGTCTACACAAAATTGCCAAATAGGTA
Organism: Anser anser; assembly: GCF_964211835.1. Lineage (NCBI taxonomy): Eukaryota > Metazoa > Chordata > Aves > Anseriformes > Anatidae > Anser > Anser anser. The sequence goes on from NC_139732.1 coordinate 19,889,339, forward strand.
CTGGCAGAGTTGCTTGAGGGCATAACACTAGAGAGCCTGTGATCATGACTGCTTCTACACTATATATTAATAAGGGATGTCTGAGTAACTGACGTTTATGAAGCGCAGAAATAGACTTCTGTGGAAGACGGGTGGTAGCGGGGAGTTGAAATAGATTGTGGTGATTCTTGTACGTTTGTTAACAAACAGTATTTTGAAAAAGAGTGGGACATGCTGCAAAACGATATGCTGTGATTCAGAGAAAAATGTAAGGAGGAATTATTTCACCTTAACTTGTCAGCAGTATTTCTGCTGAGGGGAATGCAGGCTGCAGTGTTTCTGTTGGGTGCAAAATATTTCTGTAGTCTCCAATCCCCCAAAAGAAAGCGGAAAACTGAAACCTACCAAAGTCTGTGATTTAAATACAAAACTCCAGTGGAAAACCATATGCAGATGCAGGTTTTTCATTCTTGAAAGTTGGAAGGTGGTGGAAAATGTGTAAAATCCATGTTTTTTTTTTTTGTTGTTTGCTTTTTTGTTTTGTGTTTTGCCTATGTTGCAAGGTGTTCACTAAGCTTCTTGGAACTGCAGCTGACTTAAGGCTTTTTATCCCAAAAGCTGGAGAATACAACTATAGCCCAGCCCCCTCATGGATAGAAACTTGCTGTATCCCTGCTGTGCCTTAGGTTTACCAAGCAGTAAAGAGGGTTATTTATTCAGACGGTTATTAGTAACACTAATGAAATGTATCAACATACTGTGACTCAATAGGAAAAAACTTGCAATTAAAACAAGTCTAAACAAAGCCAGAGAACTACAAGAAATATGGGGGGTGGAGGGAAACAACAACCCACAGTTTGGATGAGATAATTTCAAGTGTGTGGTATCTTAGTTGGTATCATAGCTAAACGTTCTTTTTCCTGTAGGGTGTTTTGAGTAAGGGGTAAGAAGATCATTATTTTTGTTTAAAATGGAGTACTGTGTCTTTGAGCATCCCTTTTCTTTTTTTTTTTTTTGGCAGATGACTGCCAGAGCCTGAAATTTTGTTCAGCTACCTGTGTGTAACACATAAGGAATAAAGATAGAATTATGTCTCACATGAGAATTAGGCTATATGGGTCTATAAAGTGATTACTTCAAAATTCATATACTGTGTAACATCTTTATACTTGCTTGAATCTGACTTAATTGCCTACAGAGTACAGAAAAGAAGTGGAAAGAGTAGTTTATGTCCAACAGTATTGTGGAAATTGAAATTTCATCTTTCTTTCCTTAATGTGTTGACAGTTTGCTTGACCAGGTGTGAATTAGCAATTAAAGCCTTGCTATAGCTGACCTCACTGGCTTATCAACTAGCATCTATTATCTGCTTTGCACACCTCACAGGGCATGTGGAAGGGAGCGCAGGTTTGCTGTTATAATTCTGGTAGTAAGCAGCTTTAATGTAATGTGAATGTCTTAGGAGAGATGTAAGCAGGTGAGAGGTGAAGGACCAGTGCAGGCAGCCTTTGCACCACTGACTTCAGACTGAAGAACTGGTTTAGAGACTGGTGTACACTGGGGTTATTGGGTTGGTGGCATGAATTTATTTGGACTGTTGCTAGTGACAGAAAAGTATCACATCTGAGGTGGACTTCTGTCAGTCTGAGCAGACCATGAAGATCTGCGTCCTGTTTTTCCTTTGTTTAAAAGAGGAGCTAAAAAATAAAAATAAGTGTCAAATTTACTTCCCAGCTGCACTGAAGTGTCATGACAGTAAATTCCTAAACTGAGAAGACTTCCAGATTCTGCAGTGATTTGGCCTGTGCAGAAAAATAAAGATCTGAATAAAAAATAAAGGATGCTCATCATTTAAGACATTGTTAATGTGTTACTGAGACAGATATTCTGGCTAGAACTAACTTCAGGATGTGACTCTTGTTTCCTAAGAAACTGGGAATGAGAGTGTCTACATGGAGAAAACCACATAGCCTAGGACACGTAGGAAGTTCAGTATTCACAGCTCTGGTATGGTGAAAGTTAGCATTTCATGATGCAACAGGTTGCATTTAAAATAACTAATTGGATTTTATTTACTTATGTGACAAAAACAGAGCCCTTTGTTCCCAGGGCTGCGTGAATGTGATACAGAGCAGACGTGCAGCACGCGGGGATGGACGTGGCTCTGCTGCTGTGATCTTTCTGTTATGACAGGGTGGGGAATTATTTTCTGCACTCCGTGCGCCTGAGGCTGAGCATCTTCTAATGCCAACAGGTTTTCTTTATTTTTGTCTTACAATAAATTGTGAGTAGGAAGGCTTACTTATTTTTTTTTAGCAGGGAAAATGACTGTAGCATGAAGAAGTGTAACTCGATTGAAAAGAGGACGGCCTAATCTCTTGGTGCTTCTGTCCAGTTATATTTTTATATTTGATAAATAGACCTTGTCAGCCTCATCACAAAGTATAGATGAATGCAAGATGGACCGTGGAAAATGACAGTGTAAGGCAGGTTTACAAAGCTGTTGAGATGCCTGACAGACAGTGTTTTTTAAACCAGCCCCATCAAATAAACCACTGTATCGCTATATATAAATTCTTCCACCTACTGAAAAAGTGACTTCTTGGGTTTGTGCACAATTCATGTTGGGTATATTAATGGAATATAGAAATATTCTATAGTACTTAAGGGTAGAAAACTGAAGATTACTGTGATAAGCAGATACTACCTAAAAACTGCAGTTAGGTAATAGATAGGGCTTGTTCCCCCCAATCCCTCCACCCCGTAGCTTGATGACTAATTCCCTTGTGTAATGTGCAGAAAGCTGTGTTTGTACAACCAGTTTTCATGTATATAAATCTCTTAATCATGGCTATCTCAGCAGTAAATAACATGCCTTCTATTTATTGCCTGCAGTTACTGGGTGGAACTCCTAACCCAGCCTTTTAATCTGGTCCCTGATTATTGCTTTAAGGTCGCCTGGCAATAATCGAAAATAGTTGCTGGAATATGTTTAGTCTATGTTGGAATGCTAATCAATAACAGTTCATTTATTCTTCCCTTTCCTTCCCTTTCCTTTTCTTTTAATCATAATTGATAATTGAGTAGTTAGTAACCATAGAAATTTATTGACTGATGAACTGTTTAGCCAATGAAATGGCTTTCCTGCCATTGTAAAGAGTGAGTCATATACCTGATTTTATGTATTTATTTATTTTTATTTTTTTTCCTGTTTCAATCCCTTCTGGCCATTTCTGTTCATCTGTGCAGGAAATCTTTGAATTCTATTATTTCCCATTCCCTTTCTCTTGAGTTGCAGGCTTCTCTCTGCTGCTTTAGTCTTCAGCAGAGTGGATATTCTCCAACACAGATTGTTTCAGCAAAGCAGAGTAACTTCACTTCTGTGATACTCCTGGGTGCCTAGAGGTCTACAGAGTGAGGCTGTGGGAAGTGACTTGCTTTGAAGTTCTAGCCATGCTACATAGCTTTGTTTTCCAGTGTTTCTTAACCATGCCTATCTAGATTTGGGAGAAGCTTCTTCGGCAGAAGTACCCTGTACCAAATGCAGGATACATCTAGTGTTTCAAGAGTCAGCAGAACTGGCCTCAAGTACTCTGACTGATTAAGGACTGAAAACCAGAGCAAAGTGCTTTGTTTACCAAATGAGTCTTTTTTTCTGCTCATATTTGCATGCACATAACTGTGAAATGTCATAATTCAAATGGTAATTAAGGCAACATGTGCAAATCGGGCAATTCTGCATGCAGCTGGCCAGTTGTGCATGCACAATTACCCAAATCACAAATGCAATCACGGTTATTCCATGCACAAATAAGGCATACAAATGCACCTCAGCCAAGTAAAAACTGCCTTTTTATTTTGCATCATAGGATGATTTCTGGATAATGCTGTAATAAACCTGAAGTTGTGGATCTTTAGTTGTGTCCAGGAAGTTATTTGGTAGTGAGGATGTCATTTAAAACTGTCAGCTACTGGTTTGATTTGTGGGTTTTGCAACAGGCTGAGATATGGTTAGAGATTGGAACTTCCCTTTTGTAGTGCAATGCATCTTTTCTGCTGTCTTCACGTGCAGTAACCTATTTTATTTAAATATTGGTGGTGAAGGTGGAAGATGTATCAAATAGGTATTTTCTGAATTAATCGTTAGCCTGTTCCTTCCTGATTATGAGTAGTTGCGCATGTCATTCTCTTTACCTTCTGTTATTACCCTGGGAAAGTCCTTGCTAAGTGTTAGTGTCTTGTGTGCCTTGTTGAACTAATTGCTACCTTGAAGTATCTGAATAGTCGCACTGTTTGAGGTGATAACTGAAGTTGAACAAGGCTCTGGAACAGGGCTTTTATTACAAAACTACAACCACGCTACTTAAAAAAGAAACAAAATGAACCAACCAACAAACAAACACTTTCATGTTTTAATTTATTTCATTTCAGAGACAGAGGTCGTAATAATTTTGACTACCATTTCAAAGGTCAGCATAGCACTTCCATTTTCCCTGACTGAACTGTTTTGCACAGATAAGTAAAACATGAGTAAAATAATTAAGTAGTAACTTATCCCATCTAAGCAGGTTGATCTTGTGCTGAAGGAACATCCTTGCTGAAGCACAATGGCTGCAGGCAAGCTGTTGATAGGTTTGGGAAGGAACGGGAGCAGCTGCACCTCAAGGGATAAAGCATGAGATGACAACTGAACCATGGGTCTAGGGGTAGGGGACCAGATACCTTGGAGCCCTGAGACTGTTATCAGCGCTAGCAAGGGGGTGGGAGGGGGAAGCTGATGTACCCTTTGGGGCAAGTATTCTCAGAATAAATGAATCTCTGCTGGGGAAGTACATCCCAAGTCACAGATGCACAACTTTAGAAACTGTCAGCTTGAGCATCTCAGCTAAAATTAATTAGCTGAAATGATCATTGCTATGTACAAGAGCATTCTCCCCTCTGACTGTCTGAAGAGGATCACATTGCTAATGAAGAGAGAGAATGTCTTACAGTTTGTAGTCGGCAGTGCGTGCCTTCATGAGCTATTCTGGAGTGCTAAATGTAATCTCAAAGATCTGGGACAGAGGCAAGATATCCCTCAAGGATACAGTACCCACTTTGCAGGACACGTTTATATATAGGTCACCCTAACAATTTAAGAAAAGGAAATCAAGCCAACTAAAAATTTTCTTCTTGCAGTTACTGTTATAATAGAGAAATTCTCCTTCAGCTCCACCTCAGATGTCAGTTTTAATTCTCCTTCTGTGCCTGGACACAGTCTAACACAGATTTGCTACTTCAAAGCATTTATAATCCAAATAGTCCTGACTGTCTTGAATGGTAACTTTGTGTTTAAAAATACGAACAAAAAAATTCTGTATTTCGGAGACTGAGGGATGGGAAGGTGGGATATCTTGCCCTTGAGCTATGTAAGTAAATATAGAGATGCTGGCCACCTACTCTCCCTTCTTTCAAATTTTTCTTCCTCTAACACTCTAGCAGCAAACGTCATCCTTCTTCCCAAGCATTCAGCTTGATGATCTCTGCCCTGAAGTTCAAACTGTGTGTGGGGTGGGGGGGGGGGGGCGGGGGATGAAATTGGACAGTCTGGTGTCTGAAGCATTTAATTTATTCATCAGAATGTTGAATTGAACCCATCTGCCTGTTGTGCAGAGCAACAGCTCCAATTCCAGCCAGTTATTCAAGACAAGATTTTGAGGGCTCAGTAGAGTTAGAATTGATTGCCTCTAAATTGTTATCTTCTGTTAATAAAAAGGAAATTGCTCTGTATCTTTCTTTTGGCACCAAATTTAACCTTGTTTCGCCTAAAATATGATCCCTTAATGCATGCCGTTTTTATGTAGTTGGGCTAACTGTGAAGGCTAGAAGTGTATTTCAGTGGTAAATGTGATTATGAAAGGTTTTAATAGACTCCAGACCATGCTTTGCAATGGAAAAAACCTCTCCAGCTCAGAGCAGTTTGGGGCTGGGACTGTGCAGCTCTTATTTGCCACTGTCCTGCAGTGATGCTGCACTCTGATTTCTAAGCCCCTCGGGGAGCTGCTGTCTCTGAAGGTTTCAGAACCTGCTGGTGCCTTTTTCATCCACCCAGTTAATCTCTTTCAGGCCCATCAGAACAACGGTAGTGCAGGCAATGGTCTGGATCCTAGTAAAATAGTTTACCTGGCTCTACTCCTTCTGCAATGGAAAATAGTTCCTGTAAAAGAGAGGGATGTAGTGTTGCTGATAAAACAGAGAGTTCAGCTTGGGCACACCAATATTGTACACTATAGACCTTCTCAATTAATTTGTCAGGTTAAACAGCAAGAAGGGATGTTCTTCTCTTAATGGTTTATCACTGTAGCACAGGTGGTGTTTCAAGTGACAGCAGGTTCCTCTGAGACCAGCATACTGTCATTGTTTTTTCTTTTTTTTTCTCTCCTCCCTTAGTAGGTTATTCAGTTTAGAGCAATTTAAACACGATCCTAAAAGTAATACGACTTTATTTCTTAAACTAGAACTTCTGGCAATTTCCTTGAGCTGAGCAATTCTCTCAGTAGTCATTTTAAAATGTCCATTTATAGCACAATGGCTTGCAAAATTACCCCATCTCTGGCAGTGCATTTGCCATTGGGTAATACTAACGCCGCTTCACGTGCACAGTTTTGTCACCTTTCTGCATTACATGTGAATGGTTCTTATCTTGCCACGAACTTGCCCATGTTCTGCTGTGTCTTCAGTTCAGTGCAGTGGCTGATATTTGTGAGTTGCTTGGGTATGTGGCCCTGAGCAAGTTGTTATGATGGCAACGTTAGCTGTTTTCCATTTACCCATGTCCTTAATATTTTGATGTTAAAAAATGATGATGGATGATCATCAAAATCCTGAAATCATCCCCAAAGCAAGTATATAGTTGTAAGGAATATGAAAGGACTGTTTGGTCTCTAAGAAAAGAGTAAACGCCTACAGATAACTAATAGTAGTAGAGAAAGTTTGCAGTTGATTTAAAAGCTGCTCGTGGAATCACTGACTGTGGCATCGGCTGAGTCTCTGCTCTGGAGCAGGGCTTTCCCTCTTCCCAAGTCAGTGGCGGCGCAACAGGGCGTTGTCTGGCTCCATCCTGCTCCATGATTTCTCCCCAGGAAAATTCGGACACGTGAGTTGGATAGGAGCCATTGCATGCTCCTAGAGACCTGGTGAGGACACGGAGGAGACCAGAACTGTGCGATATATCACAGTGCGGTCCTGGTATATGTCGGAGGTAGATGTCACCCAGGCAATAGATTGGCCTAATGTCTGCTGCTGAATCAACACGGGTCTCATGGGGAAAGGCGATTTGCTTCCTAGTGTGTGAAGCAGCACGTTTAACAAACACGGGTGAGAACCTGGCACTCAGAATTAATCAGAGGTGGACTTCAATCTCCTGGTGCGAATGCAGAAAATAAAGGTTCCCTCGGGATGTCAAAAAAATAAATGATGTTAGTGAAACTATTACTTCTCTGTAGTTTAAAGTAACTGTTACGAACACAATTTCAAAGATAATTTCAGATGGCTTATTGGATTTGTTTCTGAAGCAAAGTGTGTTACAGCAAAAATAAAATAAATAAAAATCCAGCAACATTATAGCTACTTTAATTGCCTCTTAATGTGTGGTGTTGCCAAAAGTAGAAACATGATTAAACAGAATCCGTTTCGTTCTCAATACCATCTTTTTTCATTAGTGTTATAATGCTCCCTTGAATGATTTGATTCTTGTATTCAGACAAAAATGTAACTGGCTGTTGATATAATCTTGTTAGGATTCGAGTGACCTGTCACTTCACAACAAACACGGTTATTTCTTGATTTAGTTGGCTTCTGAAGTGACCTCAGATTCACTTATGCCTGAAATCATCTTGCAGGCTACAGATTGGAGTGTTCCTGGAGTGTTGCTAGCTAGAGCGATGAGAAATACTTTAGTATAAATTCCAATATAATATTAATTGTATTAATGGCATGCAAATGAGGTCATGCAAAAAGAAACAGACAGATGGTTTCTTTTTACCTCTGCCATTGAGTTAAGTGATGTGATGTAAATGCTCCTTAGACTGTAACAGCTCTGAAAATAACTTAAGCAATGCCTGAGCTGTCACAGGTGTTTGAGCACTGACAGTTAATGGCTGATACAGATCCATGAAGAAGTTGCAGGTGTGATAGAGCTGCATCCTGGTTTTATTATGGGCTTATTTAAATAGCAGTTCTTTGTTTACTTCAGCTTTCTGAACTTTGATAGACTTGCAGATATGCGGTGGGGTACAGCTGTCTGTAATCCTGTCACTCTTCTGCCCCCTGTCTCTTTTTTGCCTCTGGACTTTAAACTCCTCAGGGCAAGGAGCAGCTCTCCTTGGATGTTTGTTTTCCTTAAAACAAAGGAGCACTAATGTCTACTGGAGGCACAGAAGCATTTCTGTGGAGCTGGTAATTGGGCAAATGGCTACGCTGCAGGAACAAATTCTGCATCTAATTTCACCTTTGCACCCACACCGTAGTTGACTGGGGGCAGAACTTTAACCCTTCAGGAGTACAGGCTGTGTTTTTGCTTGGTGTTCGTATGGCCTTGATTGAAGGCTTTTTTTTTTAAACTAACTACAAGTATTAATTTATTTTGGTGTTTAATTAACCAGCATGATACCAAAGGGCTTATGCTATTTTATTCCTGATGTACTTCAAAGGTATTCCAGTAACCTTTTTTATTTCTCATGTTTTGATTAAGAATGTAATTAGACTTTATGTAGCTGAATCTAATTTTTACTACTGATAATTATTGAAATGCGACTTGTATATTCCAAACAAAATATCAGGATCCTCTCGTGTTAAGTATGTCTGTATTGCTTTGATTACTTTAATCACTTTTGCAGTGCAACTTCTAACATGTGCTTTTTCATCTCTGAGACCATGCACATCTACACACATTACACTGTCCTTCCCCAGCTGGCTAGGAGTTCACTTTTTCTTTGAAAATCTGATTTCCTTACCGTTAAATCTGTGCCTTCACTCATCAAATCAATACAGCTGTAGAGTAATCTGTTTAGTGTTAATTGAGAGTCAAAGGAAAGGCTTTCATTTTATTTTTTCTAGCAACAAGAGAATACTAGTTTTCAAAGGAAGTCTTTAAAATGGGAAGGAGAAAACCCCATATCAGTTGCATTTTTAATTTTTTTTATTTTTTATGGACTAGGCAGGTAAGTAGGAGAAATGGCCAGATTTTGTCCTGCACATCCCAGGCATCTGACCTGCTGGTCAAGTGTGACCAGAAGAGAGTATGCACACGTTCAGTTACTTGGGTAACTTTGATTCCCTATTTGTACTGTGGCTTTGTTTAGGAAGACAATGGCCTTTTCCTGAAGTAAGAGGTATGAAGGCTCTTGAGCTTTTAAAATAATTATTTAATTACATTGTGGTTCTGTCTTAATCTTTCCCTAAGACCCCATCATGCTAAATGTGATGCTAAGCAACGAGAATGCCTCCTTAGAGGATTTTTGAAGCTAATTGCTCGTAGCCAACTGTACTGGAAATTTTCTCATGGGGTCCTTGTGCAGGCTGTGATGATAAGGTTTTCCACTGATTTTGTTGTTGTGGTATGGATATAGGTATTTTGGAGCTGAGGTCCACTGCTCGTATACTGAAAGACCATCTTAGAATTTCTCTGGAGGGAACAATAGCATGATTCTCAATGTATTTTTTCTAACTGAAAAATAAAAATAAAAAATCCTGAAAACTAAAGTTTTCTTCTGATCCTCAAAAGTTAAAGCTAAAGGTCCCTGTGGAGGAGACCCTTTCACATCTTTATTTTATATTGGAGTTAGATTGAATGCAAAAGTATAAATAACTGAATAATTTAGGCAAAAGCAGAAGTAAATCTGGATTTCTGTGGAAGATGGAGCACTTAAAGTAATGAGAATGTTTTGATGACAATATTCTCTTTTCCTGTGAAACCAGCCTGCCGTAATGAGGAATGGATTCTACTATTAATGTTGAATGTTGGCTTCGTTGTCTCCCCTTGCAACTTCAGCATTACTTAAATTCAGTGGGGGAAAGATTTTCATTTATTGTTTCTGAGTGCCAAGACACAAATCAAGTGTCTTGACAAGACACTTAGGCAAGTCTGGAGAAAAGTGCATCTAATTCTAGAGACAAATAGGGAGGCTGTGGCTGCTGAGCAGTGTTGTGTAGGCACTTCGCTATGGTGTCTTCTGACTTCACTGCTCTATCGTCTCTGATGTGCCAGGCTGTATGTTCAGGTAGACAAAATGGCTTGTTCATAGGAAAGTAGCTTGGCCCAGGCCTTCACTGATGCCAACAATGAAATGCTCAATTTCCTATTAGGTGGAATTACGTCCAGTTACAGAACTGAAACAGCTGTCTGGAGAACTGTTTAGCAATGAGTAATGCATGAAAAATGTCCCCTGTCCCCATACTCTGGAGAAGTAGAAAGCACAGATGGGCAGAGCCTCTTCTACCCATACCTGGAATTAATTCCACTTCCTCTAATGCTTTTCCTTCACCAAGTATTTGCTTTCATCTCTTCCTTTGCTGATGGTGTTTGTGACAGGAAGAATGGGCAGCTGGACATAGATATTGTCCTGTCACCCCATGATCAAATTTAGTGCAGTCCTTTGGACTTCTGTTTTGCCTTCTGCCTCTTCACCATCCCATCGCACTCTGGTTGCCTCTTCTCAAACTCGTTCTACTGCCTACGGGTGTGCCACCGGCGAGAGACATGCACATGGCAGCTTAGGGGGCTCGGGGCGTGTTGCCTGCCATCGTGTTAGTGCTGGTGCTGCGCTGGCTGCCCTGAGCTGCTGCCTGTGGCGCCCTGGCTCTGCCTGTGGCTGGAGTAGGCACCCTCACAGTAAAAACACTCCAGTTCTCCCCATCTGCTCTGCTGCTTTCTTCTCTCCTCTCAGGTCAGATGTTCACTCTGATTTGCCAGGGGTCTCTTTACCCATGTGGGATGGGACATCCCCCAAAAGACACCTCCTGCTGAGGTCTGAACCTGAACATTCGCTGGGACATGCTGTGAAGGAATAAACGACAGCCAGTCTTGCATTGCTGGAATCAACCTTTTACCAAGTCTGATCAATTCCTATTTCAAATAACATTCACCAGGTGCAATTCCAATTGTTTTACATGCGTGGCAGTTATTTCCATAGTTCCTGCTATTGCGTGGCATGAAGTTGTTTCTCTTTCATCTCAAACTTCAGCATATGGAAACTTGATCTACCAGTCAGCAGCAAAATTCGGTGCATGCTTGCAGCATGTGGATCAGGAAAAATTATGTTTAAAATCGCAAGTCAGAGTGTAACTGGGTACAGATGCCTATCATCAGTGTTTTGTGAGTATAATGGTGTCTTTTAGCCCTTGAATATACAAAAAGTATGCACTTACTTATTTTAGGCAGGACTCCATACTTTCGAGATGAGTCACTGGCATTTTTGCCCAACCCTAGCGTACTGGCAGAATTAGTTGCATTGTCTCGAATGCTAGGGGATATGTTTTCACATTTTAAAGGATAAATGTTAATGTACAGCAGTAATCAGTTGGTGCAAACATTATTCTAAATCAGACTGATTAATGGTTACATTATGATGGGTTCTATTTGGACACAAATCTGGATGTTATGGTTTTGGCAGCTGAGCAAAGACCATGTGTTTTGACTGCTTGGTTTGGTTCAGAAATCAGATATTCTCTTCTGATCAGTGTCTGTAAGGATCTGGCTGCTTTCTAACTGCTTGAACTAGTGCAAAAGATGCAAAGCAATCTTACTGCTTTATGTGGTCCAGATTAAAAAAAAATAATAATAATTGTCCAAATCTTTGTTCTTTTTTGTATATTTACTAAAAAGAAAACTCATATATGCATCAAATGCACTCGTATATGTATTATGTTTATATCTGGTGGAAAAAGTCTCTTAGAACATACTGATAATTTTGTAGGTTTTTCTTGATGTTTGCTTGTTTTACCTGAATATTCTTTTGAATGGGCTTATCCAGACAGCAGTCCAAAATGGATGAAAGAATATGTGTTTGTATGCAGTGGGGACTCTGCAGGCTGGCTAACTCATTTTCCATACGCATGCAATTCAGGTTGAGTCCCCCAAGGGCTGGAAAGTTGATGAAGCAAAATTGAAATGTAAAACAACCTTCTGAACTTCTTTATTACTAAGCAAAAAAAAAGTTTTTCTATACTTTTGGGTTGTGAGTCAGAATAAGGCTTGTTTGCAAATCCAGTAGAATGAAATGTAGATGTTCTGGGTATAAAGGGCTGATTTTTACCTTTTGGTGTTTCTTTGCTCTACAGCTGGTGTCACAGAAAAAAAAAAAAGGCTGGCTTCTATTTAGTTCAGTTTGTACTTCATTCAGTTGCATCTTCTACACTGCAGCTTAGCACCTTTTACTGCCAGATGTTCATCAAAATTTCATGTTACCCTTTCTCATCTTTCCCCTTTTAATGACCTGATGATTGGCAACAGATGAGCATCCAAATATAAGAAACTCTGGCTGATTTATGACAGAAAAGAGAGATCAAGCCAGATTCAGTAGCAGTCTGAGTGGAAAAAAAAATAAAAATCAATGACTTCCACAGAGCCTTTCCTGATGGACTTTCTGCAGAGCTGGGAGCCCACACTATGTTAGATGTGTTGGCTCTTGTGTCACTCAAGCCTGGCACCCATCAGTGTTATCCTGAGGTGTGGTATTTGGGGAACCACTGCAGTTCTCTGCTGCTTGGGTAAACCTTGGCTTTGCCAGCAGGGCACTATATGCAAGAAACACACACTTTGAGCATTCAAGATTTCTGCCCCCTTCCCGTATCTGTTCAGCTGGTGGTTTCATGTGATCTCAGGAAATTCTGGAGACGTAGATCTATGTAATTCACCAGGATTCATTTGTGCAAATGAAAAATCACCGTATATCCCACACCTGCATGGAATGAACCTTCTTTCTTGTCAGGTGAAATGAAGCACTGCGTGGAGAGGCAAGGAAACATTTACCCTGCCTTTCTTCATTCCTTATTTTGAAAGCTTCTGGGGCATAGATGCGAGCTGCTGGCGCGGTGCTGAGAGTGCTGCAGAATGCAGGCAGCCCCAGGGACCTCACCGGCTTTGAGCAGCACGTGTGCTTGTTGCGACAGGATTGCTTCCTGGAGGTCTGGTGTGAGGGAAAGCTTTCAGCTAAAAAAAAAAAAAATGCTGCACATCTGAATCTCTTTCGTGTTGTTTACAGTTGCTTAATAACCACCACTTTAGTAAATTCTAGGATATCCAGAAACAAGGGGGGTGTTTTCGGTTTGATTAAAAGCAGTGTGAGGGGGAGGGGGGCAGGCAGCCTCTTGCAGTAATAATTTTTTCTTTGGGGTTGAAATGAGCTGCACTCTTGTACTTATAATAAAACACCACAGTAATAATATGGCCAAGATGCTGGACGTTTGTTGCTTTATTTGGAATAAATAAGTAGGCAGTTCCTCTACTGGTCCCTTTTGGGCTGAAGATTTTTGGCCACACTATTCAAGTGTGTTGCACTACAGAAAAGCACAGAGCCAGAGGATAAACACAATCATCCAACTTAGAGCTCTGAACTTCTATTTCTGGAAATATTAGGAACTATGAAATTCCAGGGAACTTGAGCAAGTCTGAAGGTGATATTTAGTGCACAGGTCTGGAATCACATGGGTTTGTAAAGTAGAGTAACATAGCTGATGTCCACAATAGGCATTTCCAACATCAGTTGAGAAGGGTTGGGAAAATCGTTCACAATAAGTACCTGACTAATTGTACTCTGAATTCCAGTAACTGATACTGTCTTTATGTGGTAAATTTAATTTCACATTCTGTTTTAGACTTTCAGTACTAAGAAAACCTTCCATTGCCCATGGATTGATTAAAAATAAATAAATAATAATCTCGTTAGAGAACACTTGATTATGGACCAATTTGCTATGCATCTCTTACAGAACTTGGATCAATTCTGAGGAATGTGCGCAACTGTAAATCACCCCTTTTTCAACCAAAATATAGACTAGCATCTCCCATGTACTTATGCACCCAGTGATTAATGAACGCTTTCATTCAATCAGCTTTCCAGCAGTGACTCTATCTTGATTATGTTGTTGTTAGAAATAAAGCACTTAAGAAAACAGTTGAGTTTCATTATGACTGTTTTCAGTAAATAAGGAAGGGAAAAATGCATACCTTTTTTAAAAAAGCGGTAGAAGATAGTTTTCTGGCAGTAATGGGAATGGAGGAATTAGTTTTCCCTGTGATAAAAGACGGTGGCTTTTTATCAATTACAGGAGCAGTTGGATCCCATTAAGCATATGCATGTACGTAGACAGAAAGGTAACCAGATTTTCATAAGTGATCCTTCTCTGGGTACTCCATTTTATAAATCTCATATGTATGTGAAGTCTAAAACAAGATATGTCTGTGCCTGACCTAGTTCTCTTGGCTATTTTCACAGTCAATGAAAGAGATCAGGCATCAATTTTTTTTTTTTTGGAGTGTAGTTCATGTTTACCTGATGTGCAGTTCTATGATAGGTCTGAATTGTTATACTAAAGAAATGTCTCTCTCTCGGGATCAGAAGACTAACAATGAGTGAACACCATTCTTAGCTGTGGCTTAAAAACAAACAAACCTACCTAACAGATAATTGAATATCAAACGGATGCTTGACAGGTCAAATACTGAGGTTCAGCACGAATAAAGATTAAGTACTAGTAAATGGTGATACTTTACAGAAGTATCCACACCATTCCATTTCTGGATCTCATCAGAGTTGTACCACTATAGTTTATCTGTAAAGTTGAATCACTTTCTCAGTAGACCAATCTCTATTGCAGGAACACAGTTTCTACCAACCATTGAACACAGCTTGCATATTGAAAATCTACCAAACCAAAGGCCTTTCTAAGGAAGTTCAGGCTGTATTTCCATGAAATTCATTGTTTTTTCAAGACAGCAGATTATTTCTGTGGAGAATTAGCTCTTGGAGGCTGCCACTTAAGCATTTTTTTTCCTAATAAGTAAATATTTATAAATCAAAGAATGACAAATTTTTCATTAGCAGTTTTTTTTCTATATTGATTCAAGAAACGAACTCTCCTCTACTTTCAACCCCCCTCTTGAAGGGGGCGATAACTAAAAGTCTGCTTCATTTCTTGTAAGAGAAGAATGCTGACTATGCTTATCTCATTACAGTTCTTCAATATATTTTATTCTTCTTTAGACAGATTGCACTTAGATTAAATTCTCTAATGAACTATTCAGCTGTGCATGACAGCACAGCTGTTAATCCAGAAATTTTCAGTAATTAATCAGGATTATTCCTGTTACGTAAATGTGACTGTAAGGTGTATCCATCTCAATGAATCACAGTGACCTGTATGAACTTTCTTTACAGCATTTGGAATTCTGGGCAAATATATTTATGTAACTTTCAATCACCTTGTGCACATGGGTACTTTCATCTTCAAAAGCAATCTCCAGATGTTTTTTTAACATTTCTCTGAGAAAATTAGATGGTATGTTTGAAATAGTCTAGCTCCCAACATAAGTTATGCTTACTTACATTAGTAAATGTACTTCCCCCCCCCCCCATCTTTTTATTTTTTTAAACATGTGCCATTATCTGCTACACTAGGGAGTAAAAATAAGTTAAGTGAAAGGAAAATCATGGTTAAAATCAGAACTTAACAATTAACGTTCACTTTGTGTGTGTGGGAATTATTGAGCACACAGCAAAATATACTTTAGTGAACAAAATAATGAAAGACTTAAGAAAAATACAATCATTTTAGAAAACCTTATATACAGTGAGCAATAATCAGTTCTCCATAGTAATAACCAGAAGGAGCACTTAAATTTTTTGACATCCCTAATCCTGGAGCCTGGGGAGTGCTATAGAACATTTGCATTAAATTACTCCTCATTTTCACAGCCCAGTCTGCCCTTTCCATAGGTTTCACTGCCAGTACTTGTGAATTTGGCAGAAACCTACAGATTTCATAGCTAATATTGTTGTCTCCTGCCAGGAGCATCAGAGTAAGGTGCGTTATATGCTGCATGACAATTAAGTTTTGAAGGAAATCATGCCGATTTAAGATGTGGCACCCAGGTGTCATAGTTTGTATCAAATTAATGAAATGGTGTCAGAGGAGATACTCATGCATTGCTTTTGTTCTCTGTATTTCTATTAGGAGTTTGGGTAAACTCTTGCAGAAAGGAGGTGAGCCTGCAGTTTCCAGAACTGCAGTGGCAGGAGGGCTGGAGTAGTTCTCCTGCCTTTGTAAGACGTGTGTGATTGCATGTGCGTTGTTCTGCTTTTCCTTTGATTATACAATTCCCTGTGTACGGCAAGGAAGGCTGGGTGATGGGTGCCACTTCTTTCTATTGTTGCCTTGTATTAAATTTTCGAGTGCCATTGTTCGCGCTCCCACCTTAAGAGTGATGAGGGGACTAGAAGTGCTCATTCTCTTGGCCCAATTCTGCTTCCATTTAATGCTTTCCTGTTGCAATCAAATTGTGCTTATTTAGTGGAACATCTCTCTCCTGGGTCAGATATAGACCTACAGGATTAAACTATACCTGTGCATGCTAACATTGCAGATCAGTATGTTTTTAATAGGCATATAGCTTTTTTACCCACCAACGTGTAGACAGTGTTATAAACACCTCGTTAACTTTGGGATATAAGTTTTACAGTCACACAGAAGTATTTAAATGGTGGGAGGATTTATCAACATGCGTCTTTCACAAACAAGTAGAAAAGAAACAAATAAAATGTACTAGCAATACTGTCATCCAAGATGTGAAGTATACACGATTTTATAATCAAATTTGTACATAACCTATTTAGAGGAATGGGATAGCTGCTTTTGAAAATCAGAAGTAAGTGTGCCTGAGAACTGTGTGGTGTAGGTGAAAAGTAATTCAGGTGCAGGTGGCAGCTGGTATTTCAGAGGTACATGAGGCTTACAACCAAGGCTTGTTTTGCCAGACATGATGCTTACAAGCTGAGGAACCTCCCCCCATTTATTGAATTAGTAGAGGTAATGCTATGTTTCTTAAGTGTTACAGTTAGGACATGTCCTGTTACCCTGTAGCTTGACTTTACAGTCAAGCTTAGAGCATCTGAGTTGGGATTTTTGAGATTGAATGAAACAATTTCAATTAATTAAAGTGGATCAGATTAACTGGGGCTGAGAAGTAGAAATGATATTCTGACGGAAGGAAAAACACTTCAAGAAAACTGTGTTCTGAATTTTTTCCAGTTAAAATAAATAAATTAAAAAGCTAAGCTACTTCCTAGGCTGTTTAGGATTTCCATCAAATGAAGACATTGATCTAATACTTTTACATCCCTTGTTGAAATTATGTCCCTAAGTAGGCGATTTAATGAGAAAAAAACATCTTCTCATCCTTGGCGCATAGTTCAGGTTTTTGAGACGGATTACTGAGGAAAAATATTTGGCATTTATTATGTAGCAGGTTAGACTTAGATGATCACTTTGTTTCCTTTTGACTTTAATACCTATGAAATCTTAGGAAATGTAGAAGATTTACAGTTGCTTCTTTGGAAATATTCCCTCTGATAGTATAGCTATATTATTAAAATGATCCAAAGTCATCTTGGAAGTCAAAAGCTTTACATGTCACACAGGATTTCAGTCTACTGAAAAGCTCACCACGTAGCAATTTTGAGGGGAGGGAAATTAAAAATGCAATCTGAAACTTGGCTTTTCAGGCATAGTACTCAAGTGATTTGCCACAGAGTTCACAAAGGCAACAGCACTTCTGATTTCACCTTCTTCTGCTATGTCTTTATCATTTATCACAGCCCTTCAAGGAGTTTCTCTTCAGTGCTACCCAGTTCCCACCTTGCTATTATGTCTCCTTATTGTGAGCATGAATCCCAAGTACAGAAGAAGCGCTGTCAGATGGGATTCTCTTTTGAAAGGCTGGGGAAGCTGCCTCAGCCGTGAAGTTGCCAGTCTAACTTTTTTCATCCACATTTCCTAGCTGCTTTTACCAAAGAGACAGGTAGCAAGATGGGATCACTGTGGTACCCAATATGTGGAAATGAAATCTTTCCCTTTGACAGACAGCTTTTGTTTGTTGGGTAGGTAGAGTTTTTTTTTTTTTTTTTATCAAAATGGGGATTATGAAAGTGAGCTAGGAAAAGGAAACTCTCTTGCTGTATAATAAGTGGGCAGTAGGGGGAGAAGTCATGGACCAGCCTGGCGAAAGTACGTTGGTAACTAGTCTTGTAATGTAAGAAGGATGGATCTATCTGCTGGTAGTAAGCACACACATTAAATCGCAGCCTTTTAACTCAGCAGACTGCCATTCCTGGTAGTGGATGCATGGGTAGGTAAGCTCTCAGTGGAAAAGGAAAGTTTTCCAGGCAGATGGATATCTTCCCAATGTGATTGCTGTGTCAATCCAGGGAACATTTTTAAGGCAGTGAAGATACAGAGGAAGTTATCATCAAATTATGTTGATATAGGGCATTTTCATAACAGACACCCTGAAAGGAAGTAGCAAGAAGAGATGCGTGGGGGAAATGTTTAGAACCTAAGTAAAGAAGGTGTCTATCGTGTGTGTGGTTGTTTGTTTATTTTAATTTAAAAGCCATCTGAATGGAAAAAAGTCATAAAGCTTATTTTTCACTTTTAAAAAGAACATTATTGCCTGTGGATCTGCTGGTGTTTCATTTTTCAGTCGAGTACAGGACCCTCTTTCAAAGACTGTTCTTGCAAGTGCTTATTCTCTGCTTCTGTCAGTCTGCCCTTATACCTGGGGGACCCTTCCCAAGCAGTGTCACTTAAAAGTCAACCCAGTAAGTGTTTTTACATCACATATAGTACCAAACGTCTCTGGCATCACTTCTTTATTCCTTAAATGTTATGGTTTCTTTTTGTGTAATCACTGTCCTGCTGTGAGTGCATGAAAATAGGCAGAGTTGTTCTCTCAAATCCTGTTTCTTAAGGCAGTATAAAGAAACAGGACTGGAAGAAAAGAGAGCTTAAGGGACTCTTATGAAGGCCCGGACCATTGGTGTGCATAAGCAACGCCAGTGTGTTTGTATATCCTAGATAAGAAAAGATCAATTAGTTCATCCAGTTCTCATTCTTTGCACTGTTCCCATCTCCTGTAAAATTGTACCAACAGTATTAAAACTTGTTCCACGGTGAATTAGGCATTTCAAAGCATCTGCTATTGATTTAGGGAGTGTGTAGGTAAAACTGAACAGCAGGGAGGAAAAGGAAGGATACAAACCAATGTCATGTATACAATGAAGTTCTCAAAGCCTCAGAGGAAGTACATGATGATATAAACATCTTTGCTCTATTTTCTGACTCACCGCTATGAAACAGAAGTTAGCAAGAGAAAAGTTATCTACAGGAAATAGATACTCATGTGCATAATAATAAAAAAAATAAAAAAAAAATACCATAACTATGAAGTAGTCCCTTCAGCATAAAGATGTGCATATCATCCATGACTCATTTGAAGGTATTACGCCAGACAATGCAAAAATAATACAACCTCTTATTTTCTATCCATTTATTCTTTCTGTTCTGTTCTGTGTAGAAGGCGGCATGAAAACCCTCAGTTTTACTGCAAATTGGTGTAAAATTGAACAACCTATGTTACCTATGTACTGTAATCCCCTGGCAAACAGTATGACATATCAGGATACTTATTACTCTCACTTCATGATCTTATAAATGTGATTTTTTTTTAATTTATTATGAGGAAATATTTCACTGCATGTCCGATTCAAAATCCATTATAATTTCTGGACAGATTCTCATTGATTTCCATAAGTTTTGGAACCATTTTTATGAGTTTTCAGCACAAAAGCAGCTTGTGTCAGTGTAGGAGGAGGGAAATTGTGAGGACCTTGGCAGCTTTTTCTCCATATTGCCTCCCTCAGAATGTGTCTCCCTTTCCAGAGTCAAGGCACAGCCGCCTTTGCTACTTCTGCCATGCAGAAGTGCTTTCCTATAGCTCTCTGCCTCATTGATTCTCCATCTGTTTTAATTTGAACATCTTTCTGGTGACCTATGTTCACATCTGGTGTAAATATGCTACTATTCAAAGTGTTTTTACTCTGTCAGTTGCCATTTTCAGAGAGTGATTTATTATAATAGAAGCAGTGTGCTCTGTGCTGTAGAAAAGGGGAGAAAATCTAGGCATGGCCTCAAGGAATTCTCCTCGCTTGACTGAGGTTTGGGAAACACGATGTTATATACTGCCAAGAGACATAACTCTGATAATCCGACCCCCCAGATTACCTGGTAAACAAGGGAGAAGGGGGTCAGGCAGGCAGAGGAGGCAGCTGCTATCTGCATTTCCTCGAAGTTGCGAGGGACCTAAGCCAAACCCCACAGACGTCAGTCACAAGTCTGCCAGCCACTCCAAAAGACATTTGATAACACAAAGGAGTCTGCTGGAAACCTGACCCAATTTTCACAGAGTATAGTGCCTTAATTGTAAGCCAATTCTTCTGTCCTTCTGCAGTTAGGAAAACAATGCACTTCATATAGATAGAGCACCAGATTACCATCTGATAACAATTGCGTTCCAAGGTTGTGCAGATTTTCTCTTATTTCAACAGGAGATGAACATGGAAAGGAATAGCAAGAGAATTATGTTTGAAAAGGAATTTGAATATAAACCAGGTGGTTAATTTGCTCACATTAGTTAGCATGTTTAACAAGGGAGGGTGCAGTTTCCAGTCAAGTCTCTGGAAGAACATCTCTATTGTTGTTCGCTGCATGGCTTTGCATTTTTTGCTCGCTTTGCATTTGTTCTATAGACATTTTCCCCCCAAAAACCACAAGGTAGGAGAAAATGGCATATGGATGAGAAGCGGCATATTTGAGCAGCTATGTACATCTATTACATGAATTTTTACAGAAGAAAAGGATGCATCATCATGCTTTGATAACAAGCAAATTGGAAGTAATTACTTTCTTTTTCTTTCAGAGAAAAGGGGATCACTTACAGTACTTTAAAATAAGACAATTTTTTCAATGGCCTAGAGAAAAATAATCTTTTTCTATGTAAGTTGAGACACAACTATGTCTTTCCATCTTGCTGAGTGTGAGCCGTTCGTGGAGTATGAATGCATATCCGCACTTAAGAAAATGATTGCTGCTGTTGAATTGGATAAGTTGTGGTGATACCATGTCTTAAATACCAATGACTCCTGTTCTCCTTAGATCAGATTTTGATCTTGATCTTTATAACACATTTTCCATTCTGTGAAGATGAGTAGAACAAATGATTTTCTCCAAGGTTTTTGGCAATGAGAAAACGTATCGATGTTGCTATGTAGCATTTGCTTATATGTCTGAGTAGTTGTATGTGGAGTGAAATTCTGGGTATTGCACATACTGGGCACGACAATCCATATAGCAAGTATCTTTGTTCACAGTTGCTCTGGGCAAAGCACACTGTCCTCAGCATAGGTGGTAGACTTGTTCTGGTCCAGTGTTCCTTCTCCAAAATGTCTCTTAGCCGTGGAAAATTACTGAGCACCTTCAGCCTCCATTGGCTTTAGAGAGAATTGCAAATGCTCAGCAGTCCTGTGGAGCAGCTTAATAGCTGCACTATGTGTTTTAAGGAAAGCTCTTTATGTCCTAGCAGAAGCTCGTGTTTTAAAAACAAAAACAAACAAAAACTCATGTCTATATAAAAGCTACTTACACATCACAAATCATCAGTAGTGGGAAGAAAGCATGTTTCTTTTAGACAATAAACAGATGCAGAATAATTTAAATTGATATCTAGAAGTAAAGCCAAATGCAGATCTCAATTCATTGGAAGCATCCCTATGTGAAAATCTTAACACTTGTGTTCTTTTACTATTCTTTCTTGTGCATGGCTTTATTTGCATCTGTTTGCTATTTTCAAATGGGATTTAAAAAAAATAAATCTCTAAGTAGTGTCATATCAAGGCTTATTTCTTTAATATTTGCAAAGGCTGGATGAAAAAAGAAAAAAATAAAAGCATGTTATGCTGATTAGAAAACAGTAATACATTATTAATGAAATAAAACCAGCTTATTGGTTAGCTAATGTTAACAAATGCAACAGGAAAAGCTATTACCTCATTTGTTATTAGGGTTTTTCTTGTTTATTTTCTTTTACTTAGCCTTACTGCACACCAGCAGGCAACAGAGATGTCCATGTACCTTCTAAGGCTGCTGCCAAAAGTTACTTGAGCTTCTTTCCAGCTCCTTTCCTCAGCTGGCTGTGACACTCGCACTGGCTTGGCCGCTCCAACTCCTTATCCTCCTCAGTACCCCGGTGTTCCCTGCAGAGGTTTTCCTGCAGGTTTGCTTTATCTCCAATCAGTACAAGTATGGCTAATCTCTGACACTGCAATTTGAGGTTTGCATCCTGAAGCACAAATAGTCTACAATTTTCTCCAAGTCTTGATTCGTTGAATCAATCTGTTATTTTTCTTTCAGCTTTTAAATAGTCTTTCAATAGCTCAAGAGAAATTTCAGTTTGCCGCCTTGTTCAGTACAATTGCCCTCTTTCTGTTGCTATTATGCGACAGACTGACCTATAAAAGGATAGCATTATACTGGTTTATACTATACCTATCAGAATTACAGAAATCAACAAGGCAGCTGTAAGCCCTGTGCTAAGAGGAAGCTATTGGTGGTGGTGGTGGGGGGAAATGCTCATCCCTTTTGGTGTCAATCCTATAGCGCTTGTTGTCTGCAAGGCACAAAAGAACATCTGGAAGCAAGAGCCCTTCTATTCAGGTAGCTGAAATTGCATT
Source organism: Anser anser (assembly GCF_964211835.1). Lineage (NCBI taxonomy): Eukaryota > Metazoa > Chordata > Aves > Anseriformes > Anatidae > Anser > Anser anser. The sequence continues at coordinate 19,912,138 of NC_139732.1, forward strand.
AGCAGCTCTCACATAAAGAACAGGATTAGAATGACAGACCTCCCCACTGACATATTTGTTTTTGAATAAACTTGTCAAATGCAACAAGGAGTGTCATGGCAAAACTTTCCTGCTTCTGCTGTGAGGAGAGCTTCTGCGTGTATTATGACAAGAGGGCTGTCTTTAATTGAGTTGCATTTTCATGCTGTCTGCTGTAGGTAGATACAATGAAAGAGGACAAAGGGCAAGTTCAATTCATTGCTATCAGGCTTCCTTTCTCCTTCCAGCAGGTAACTGCAAAATAATTAGTGCATGCCTGAAACAGGTGTGTTGTTGAGAGAATTCATAGGGGAAGCAAGAAATTGCTGCAATAGCTTCACATTAATTTATGCTCAAGGTAGACTCACTGTTCTTTATGGCACAACAGGGGACCCTAAATATAATGGGGAATACAAACTAAAAAGGATAATAGAGAAGGAAGGCACCCTGCAATACCTTTGGAGTTCGTGCCTTACTCCTGCTTGCCAGAATCTGCTTTGGTGAGCATTCGCTTAAGCATAATGAAAGTGTAGCTTACAATATAGCTTTGTAGAAACTAGGTCAGGTAAACTGGAGATATTATTGTAGCTTTATAAGTTCTTAGTGTATAGTTTAAGTAATAAAAGTAATAAAAGAATTAAATGGTAGTTTTCATTAGTAACAATTCTATTAGTAACAAAACTATTGTGTGATTTAGTACATTGAAACCATACAAAGGTGACAAGTCTGGTTTTCAATTTCGTAGAAAAACTGTATGTAGGCAGCTTGGTTAACACGTGAACTACTTCAGAATGCAGTTCTGAGTTTGGAAATGCTTCTCTTCAATCTTTATTGCTGCCATTTCTTCTCCCAACACTTTATTTATTTGAGATCGTGAGACAGATGATATTTTTTTTTCCTGCAGTATAACCTCAGCTAGTGTATGAAAAAGTGTCTCCACAACTAGGCAGGGCTTGACTTTGTCTATGTTACTCTGAAAGTCGTGAGTTAGTCACTAGAAACAATTTAGTTGCATTGCAGCTCTTATCCTGGGCTAAAACTTCATCCTCCTCCTGAACAGAGCTGATCAACCTGTGTTGGGTTGCCCCACTAATGTCTTGTACTGTTGGTTGTGCCAGCTTGGTGTGCCTGTAGACCACTATGCTGAACTAATGAAGCTGTTAAATGACACTATAACAGCATACTGAAATGTCTTTAAATAATTCCAAAAATAAGAAAGAAGTGGTGGTTCAGTAAGCCAGTGAAGTCCAGCTGTGCAGGTGGCTCAGAATATTTTGTATGAAATTCTAAAATTATTCCTGATATCTTCTAAATAACTTTACCTTTATTTCATCCTCCATTTGAAAATCAAAAATTGAATTAATTTAGATCAAGTAATCTACAGTTGATACATCTTAGAGACTAAAAGCAAACAAACTTTTTTTTCTATGCCAGTTTAATAGCAATCTGTGTTTCATTGGTGTGAGGAATGTGGCCTCTGAAGGCTACAGCTCAGGTGCCTTGTTGGTGTCCCTAATTCTCCTGTATGATTGAATGGCAGAAGCATGTAGCAAGTTATCATTCAGATGGGTACCCTAATACACAGGATGAGAGAGGCAAAATTACTAGCTTCTAGACCATGCAGCAGCAGTAAAGAAGCATAATGTTGAAGTAACATGAATGAAACCATACAGCTTGGCTAAAAAAAAAAAAAAAAGATTAAAATGATGCACTCTGATTTGGGAGTCTTTAACTGTTCATTTTGTTCAAAAATGGTAACAAAATGTTTCAACATTTCAGGACCATTTGTTGTGTGTTTTTTTTCTTTACCACGCATTTCTAAACTACACAAATATTTTGTTGTTTATTTCTGTCCCAGCATACCTCCCCTTTAGTACAGCAGTATTGCCCAAGGGAGGGAAAATCACTCTAGAATTATTTTTATGGAATATTTTATCTAAGCTATGCATAACAGACCACAACAAATGTCATTCACATTAACTGAATTAGATGGTTTTATTTTATTTCTGCTTTTTGAAGTCTTATTCATCTTCATTTCTGGTCCTAATTTAATCTTTGCTAGTCTCAGATGGTTTTCTGCTCTCCTATCAAAGTGCTTTAATATTGACCTACCTTGAAGATATTGACTTTATTGTTTTTTCCCTAGGCTTTTCACAGGCAGAAAGATGTATATCAATTATTCAGTAGAAATTTTCTACCTACCAAATTTTTCCCTTGATGTTTTGACTGGAGAGAGAGAGAGACCTTTTCAACATACTGATTTCTCACTACATTTATGATTCTGTTTAATTAGAGATGGGTGTCTACTAATGAGTTAACTAATAATTTCTATCTCTTCAGTTTTTAATGTCGTACTGCACCAAATTTTACAATGAGTTAACGTTGTTGTGGAGGTAAAGGTTATAAAGTGTATTAGTCTTGTAGTCTGTCAATTGTAGTGCCATTTCCAGTGGAAACTTGACCTACACGTGCAGTTGTGTATGTATTTGTATGAACTCCTCTCTAAAACTCCTTACTAAAACCACACAGGCCACCTGCATTTTTATAGCTGGCAACTGAACGCTACTTAGTGCAAAATGGATGCTCTTGTCTTTGTCATAGCTGTGAAGGGAATTCATGCACATGTGCCCCTTTGAACTGTCCAATAATCCTGGCAGCCTCCGGGATGTAGGATAAGGGAAACAGAAATTAAAGCCAAAACAGAGAGAAACCAAATTTAGGCCATAGAAGGCAGCTAATGACAAGAAGTAAATTGCCAAGTAAAAAGGCACAGAGATTAAATAAAAATATGTGGGATGGGATTCTGGCTTCATTGCAGATGAGGCTTTCATGAGGGTTAGGATTTTACCCTTGTAGGTTGGCAGGAGAATTCTCCATCCTCTAAGCTGACTAGAGCAAGCTATGAAAGAAGACTAATTATTCCTTCTTCCTTATCTTTTTTTTAACCAATTTTTGGTGAGCATGGAAACAATATGAACTGTGTTAGTGAAACAAATAACGTGCCAAGAAACATTGGTGTGTTTATATTGGATAGAAAAGTATGCAGCCTGTAATGTTGACCGTGCAATTTGGTGGGGCTGAATGTAGAGCCTTCATGCACACAACACTGTTGTGAAGCATCTTCTGTGAACTTCATAAGAGAACATTCTGCACCCCCCAACTCTCAGTTCTTCTTCAACTCATCTCCATTGTTGCTTGCTTCCCCCTTGGGGCTAATTGACTTTCACTAATGAGTTCTTCCTCTAGGTTCTTTACCAATTGAATTAAATATATATCTAAATATTGTAAATCCCTCATCTCACTGCATGAGAATAACATATCATAGCAAACTCTTGCTTTTTGGGAATGTCCCTACTTTTGCCAAATGTGCTGTGCCTAACTTTCTGGATTCTCTTTATTTTTGAAAGAAAGGAATAGAACGAGTGGTTTCCCTGACACGTGACCAAACACTTTCTCATTCTCCATGTGTTCGGTGTAATATTTGTTGCTTTTACTACTTGGCTTTTGTTTCTCTGGCCAATGCATACAAGGGATTTTCAATTTTATTTTTGGCAGAAGCAAACGTAATTGTCTCATTTGCATTATGGCTTTGTCTTTCAAAGTTTTTGTCGTGTTCTACAAGGTAGATCACTACTTTGAATTTTTAAATGTCCTGTGTGAGTTTAAAACCTAGGGTTACATTGAGCATAAATCTCTTGTAAGAGTTTTACTTTTCAATTTTTTATATTAATATTGATTTTATGCAAGTTACTTATGAAGAATTTGTTGTCATCAAGGCATTAACAAGTGCAAAATAAAAAGGTAACATTTCAGTATAGACAAGCTACTAGAATGACTGTTCTAGTTGAGATGCATTTCATCATGTATAGAAGGCAGAGTCCTATGGAAGCTGTGGATGGTGTGTTTTCTTGTCGCTTCTTCAGTAATACATAAAGAATATCTGTGAGTACTGAGGCATGGAGAACTAAGAGTTGGGCTTGATTATAATTTTCTACAGTGCTGAAAAGATCATAATAGCTAATGCTTGACTTGCATATCTATATATGAATGTAGCTATTCAACCTAATTAAAAAATAAAAATAAAAATCCGACTTTCAAATTTTGAAGCCTTGTTCTTTATAGATCTCTTCTTCCGTCTGTCTTCTAAAGCAAACCCTTCTCTTTAGGGGTGGTGAATACACACAAGAGCAATATAGGAGGAAGTTAATGGTTGTATTCTAGATGTAGCAAATAGATATAGCTTAGATAAAGTCTCAATTTTAAATCTATTTTTAACAGCTCAGGTAACAATCTGTGATTTAAAGTGCTGCTTAAAAAATAATTCTTCTTAACAGCAGTGGAAAAGTCGACTAGCACAGTTAATCACTTCATCTTGATATATGTGAAGTAACTCAGAGCTGGAAAGGACAGATACTTGATTAACTGGTCCGTATACTTATTTGCTTATAAACCATTGCATTAAAGGTTCCTCCCCAAAATAAATTTGCAATCTTGCACAATATTGTTGTGAACCTGTATGTGATAGTGTAACTTAGAAATAATTTTGACATGAATATAGCAGTATCTTACACTAATCCGCAACACTTACTACTTTTGGATTCTAGTCTGACTCTCTCAGTATTTTCACTTTGCAAAGAGAAAAATACTTTAAGCTATCGCTTTTCTTTTTTAAACAGATAGGCAGGGAGCAGGGGTAACAACATAAAGCTAAGCACACCTCACGTTTCAGAGACTTTGAGGCTTTTGACATGATATTTTATCTCTTGCATGCTCAAAATTGTTCCTGATTGTCCCTCAAACAGCCAATATTTGTAAGCATTTATATGGTACTTACTCAAGATTTCAAATCACTTCAAAACACTTATGTAAATGACAGAACCTCCCTGCTAAGTATGTTAATTGTATTGTTTTCATTTACAGATGGGGGAACTTAGGGAGGTTAAGTGGTTTACCCATGGTGTGCACTGAGTTCCTCCACTGTGTTCCAAGCCAAGAGATGAAGGGAAATCCTTAACAAAATGTCTGGGCACGCTGGCACTAAGGAGAAGGTCTAGGACCTTAGCCCAAAGCCTGCTTATACCTTCTTCACTAAAATGCAGTACAAAAATAAGTAAACTACAGGTGAAAGCATTCCTAAAGTAAAACAAAGCATCAAATAGGCTAATTTGTGGTGCCTTCTGGCTTGCTTTTGGCTTGGTTCCTAATCTTGTTTCTTGCAAGAGAAACTCCTACTGTGCATAGCTGCTTCTTAATAATAGAATATTACTTTACTGATTAATATTTGTGGGACACTTGGTCTAATTACAGTTTCTCACAGCTTCTTTAATTACAGTAATATGAGGTTTTACTTAAGCAAAATATTTCAAATGAGTTTAGCAATGCTTTACAACTTAATTCTGTACATGGAGCACAGCAGCTCACTAGTGGGAGAGGAGAAAACAGTCCTTCCTGAACCCAGGGCACGTGTTTTTGAACGATAAGACATGTTAGTATTTTCATTTCTGAATCCAAAGATGTAATACTGAGGATTTGCAGAAGCTAGGAACTCTGAAACCTCAGCCTAGGGAATAGCTGCAGTGAGCATGATTAACTGTGGATAAAGGGGAGCTCTGTGTAGTGCAATTGAGGATGTCAGTGTTTACTTGTAATTGAAACTGGAGACACAAAATTAAAAGCCTGTGATTAGTAAGGCATGCCAATGAAATATCTTTAAGGACTAGCCACTATCCTTTCAAATGAATGTGCAGAGGAATATGAAGTTATTTTTCTTGGTGAGAAATTTTTGTATTTCTTATATGTGATTTGTGTTTAAAAAGTGAAAGCTGAAATACGGAGGCAAGCCTTGTGAAGAAGTTAGTCACTAACTTTTCCTTCCAGAATGTCACATTTTAAAACAGTGGTTAGACCACATTCATGTTCATTGAATATCCCTGTGGAAAGTACAAAAATACTGGTGTTGGATTTTTGCTATGTGTTTAGTAGTAAATGTAAGCATATCGAATATGCAATATTAGTGAAAGACACCAGACATTAAAAAAGTAGAGGATTCACTAATAGTTTGATGTCTGTCAGCTGTATTTCTTAGTTTTCCATTTGTACATCTCCAATGCTATTTTCAAACATCACAGCTTAATTTCCCCTCTTGTCAAAGGGCAAACCTTGAGACCAGAGGATGTCTGTAACTATTGAGAAAGATAACTTCATTAACCAAAGAAGGGGAGGGAGAAATCCAAACGGGTTTCTATATGCCAGTCCTGTGAAAGGAGGAATGACATTCCTAAAGGTGCAATCTGAATTTTCTACTTGATAAAATTAATGTTTAGAATAAACTTGAACCAGAACCTTGTGAACACATTATCTGTACTACAAAGGACCTGAACAATTGCTCAACATGAGGATGAATAAGTGAAATGCTGAGGCAATAAACCCTCACTTTTTTTGGACTCAAAACTTCTTTTAGAATTTGCTCTTATCCTTGGAAATTATTTTTATTTACTGAAGTAAAAGTCTGTAGTTTCTAAAATACTTGTTTCATAGTATGCAGTAAGACATGTAAATTTGATTATGAAAGTCTTATAAAATTTTAAAAAGAAATTATGATTCTGATTTTATATAATGCTGATGTATTTTGAAGTGTAATGCTTCATACTTTCACTATTACAAACTGAAATTTTTATATAGGAGATGAAAAATGTTAAAATGTAAAATGCTTCTATAATTTAAACTGCCTTATACTCCACTATAGTCTCCTAGAACTCAGTCCCAAATGTGAAGCGTTGATTTAAATAAATAAATCGGCATTTAAATAATACAAAATTGTTCAATACAGAACATGATCAGAACCCCAGTCATTTTCAAATAGAAGTACCTACACAAAAATTGAAGCAGTTGAATAATTTTAAATTGCTTTATACTGTGCAAGCACAGAACCCCAATCACTTCCAGGCTGAAGCACTTATGAAAAAAGTTGAAGTGCTCCAGTAATTTTAAATTGCTATGCACAAGGAAAAGTGCTTTTAAATTATTGTATAGTTGAATTTGTTCTTGAAGACTTCCTATTTTTGTGTACAACTTGAACAGCTCTACTTAGTCAAAATGCACCAAAAGACCTGATTGTATAAACTTATAAACAAATTAAATAACCCCCTATTACAAATAGTAGTGGTAGGACATTCCATCATCAACTGCATATACACTGGTGTCGGAATTTTCAATACTTTGGCTACTACTTGTAGCTCAAATAATCTAGAAATATAACCCAACCTCTTTAGCCTAAATCTATGATGAAAAATAGACTTCTTCAGACCCCCTCAATTCCAAATTGCTAGACAATATTACCTGTTCAGTTTAGTTGGATGCAAAAGCATGTCCTTATGTGGTGTCTGTCCAGGAATTTTTTAAACAAAGATGTGAATCTGACCTCACAATACTTTTAGTCATTATATTCACGTTAGCATAGATGTGGATCTTGCTTTTGCAACTTAAGGCAGAGATTTAACTTTTTCCACAAACTTCAGTATGTTTTACATTTGTTGCTTGTGTCTTTTCCTTGTGGAATCTCCTTTAGAACAGATGATAGACTCGGTGAATACAGGTAACTGTAGAACTAAGGACGGTACTCAAAGTGCTGTATACGAGGTTAACTGGGGAGGCTACAATAACATACTGAGTTTCCTATCTACTGCAGAAACCTAAATTCTTGACTTCTACTTACAGATTTAAAAAGCAAATGTTAGTTTATTGTAGACATTTCATTATGTAGTTTGTGGGATACAACCATAGTTATGTTCTTATGTCTCAGGACTGTCAGTTCATGTAAAAAAAAAAATCACAATGTTAATTTGGATATACATATTTTGTCCAATAGTTCTGTGATGGTTGGTTCTACAACCAACCAACCAAATGCCTGAAATATATAACAGTTAACTTGCAATATGTTCTAGTAGTGTTGTTCATTGATAATTGAACTAAATTCTACAATGAAAAAATAAAAACAAATAGATATTCAGTAGAATGTTACTAAAACATTCTCTAGGACTCACCAGATCTCCATGTGGCAGGATTTTCTTTGACTTCCTAATACCTGTGGGGTCAATAGCTGTATCTTTTGCGTAAAAGATTTCATTCAGCTTTTAAATGGCAAGCAATTATAAGAGAGAGGGTTATAGACCAAGGTCTTAGTTTCATATTATTTATGTTCTAATTAATTTACCAGATAGTGCAATTCTTTTTTTTTTTTTTTTTCTCCTCCTTTGACTACTAAGTGTTGATCTTTAACAGTTATCATGTTCCTAGCTGTAATGGGCTTTATTTCTTTGGAAAGGTCATTCGTGATGCAATGTCACTGTTAACACAGGGGAGTCTGTAAGCTTTGGATATTTTGCTTTGTTGTGATGTGCTCAAAAATGTTCAACTGCTTGCTGTCTCTCCCCTGGGGCATGCTTCCTCTAGAGTCAGAAGAGTTGGTGCAAGTGCTTTTTAGTTTTTCAACTGTATTTTGTTTTATTAAAAATATTCCTCAAGTAGCAGCTGGTGCTGCCAAAGACGTGTATTCTTTTGTTATTTATTTATTTATTTATTTTTACCTCTGTATGACTCTGGCAGCTTGGAAATTCATGCTTATTGTAACTAAATGCACAGGCCCTTGACTGATCAAATGAACAGTGATGCAAGAAATGGGACCAAACAAATTAAAACATTTAACAAAGTAAATTAAAAATTTAAATGGTAGCTAGCCTACCAATAATAAAAAGGCATAGGTAATGCCTCATATTTAGAAAATGAAAATAAAATAACTTGGGAAACATATCATTGAACAAGAAAAATGCAGAAGTGTGTAAGTAATTTTAATAATCAACTTAGGAAATGAGTTCTAGGCTGAAATAATGTTAAATTATATTATAAATCTTCTGTATCTATCATGTAGATAACCCTGTGTTATGTGGGTTAAGTTTCATACCAGTTTAACGAAAATAAGAAGTTGATGAGAAGATAGAGACCATGTTGGCATCATGATGGAAGGAAAGGTTCAGGTGACTAATATTCCCTGTCCTTACTACAGGAGAATCCTCCTATCAGCTTGGTTTTGCAACAAAGTGCTACAAAACCACTCTTCAGAACTATCTATTTTACTGCTATCAGACTAATAGTGCAAGTTATTATTTGTGGTAAAGAAAAAAACAGCCATTTGATGTGCAGATAATGGTATGCTGCTACAGACTGCCTATAGCATGTGGTTTTACAGAACATATTGTCCTCTTCCCAGAATCATAGAATATCCTGAGTTGGAAGGGACCCACAAGAATCAAGTCCAACTCCTGCTTAAGACACAATCAGTTGACAGGTTTGCATTGGGATCCTTGCATTGTAGCTATTTTTCAATTTTTATGATGGGTGTCTGGACGTTGGACTTTTTTTTTTTTTTTTTTTCCTCCAATACCCTTGATGGAATCAAGGGATTTACTTGAAAGTATTCATTTTTAAAAAATGCTATGTTTGCGACTGTGTGGGAGAAGGTCAAAAAATGTTCAGCAAATGTTTTCTTGAGGCTGAAAAGCAGACATTTTCACTTTCTCATACTTTATTTTTTAAGTTAACAGTTCTGAGGGTTGGTTCCTGCTGTCATAATGTTTCAAGGTAACAGCACCATGCATGTGTTTATTGCACAAATCCATGCTATTCTTTGAAAGATTGTTTTCAGCAAGTTCATTTTCGGTTTTAGCTTACCAGTGCAAAAGACAGATGTTCAATGTTACAGTAAGTTCAGCTTTGTGGTGTAGTAATAATTGCTTTATTTTATAACTTTGTGGAATATAAAGAGAACAATGGATGGAAGGTTGTACTTTTTTTTGATAATGATCACACTGTTGGGAAATTAAACCTAAATCATGTTCCTTATAGGTTCTAGACATCCTATCAAAACAAAACAACAACATAAACAAAAAACAACACTATCTGCTATAAGAAGTATATGATTTTAATTTTTTCTCTAATGGCTTTTACCACATCAGCATTCTCCTGTATGGAATAATGACTTTGCCCTGTGCAACTGTATGTGAAGAGTTATAAATATGTTTTTAAAAAAAATCCTTAATTTACTTCCTTTTTTAAAACAGAGATTGATATTTTCATTCATCTAAGTGTTTCATGAAGTCATTACTGCTCGAAAATAGGATCAACCTGTTTACTTCATTAGGTGATAAATAACTAAAATGTTCGGCATAAACCAATCTTTGTACAGGTTACTGTTGTAATGCAGTTTAGGTTTCGGTAATTCCATATCTTGCAGTATAACCAGAACAGAACTTTGACTTTCAATGTTTCTTCTTTATGCCTCTTTGACTAGTACAGAAGTGCTATTGAATGGCTCATTTGCATTTTTCTGTGCCCTGTAAAATGAATTTATTATGCAGCTTCTCTAAATAGGCTAACCAGTTGTAATCTCATTCCAGTGTTGTATGGGTTTCAGAAAAATGTGATTACTCTTTTCATAATGCCTAAAAATAAACAAACAAAAAAACCTTGGGGCCCAACCCATTCTTTTGTCTGAAGGGTTCTATTTGTTAAATGGCGTCATTAATCGTGATGGGTAGGTATTTACTTGGTAAATAATTGAGTAATTAAAAATATTATTCACTTTGAGCACAAGTAACGCATTTTGGCCTCTTTTACTGATCATTAAAGTATTTAATGAACTGGGATGATAGTTATTGTCAGTCTTACAAAAATCCAAGCGATGTTCAGAGATGTCTATACAGATGAAACAGCAAGTTGATCGTGCACTCTGAGCCATGTGGATACTGTCCTTCTTGAGCTGGAAACCATTTTCTCACAGCAAATCCTGAGTCTCAGCTAATAAGCTCTATTGAGAGGGAAAGTTAAGCCTGGGCTCTGTGCTGTACGATGCCTGCCATCTGTGAGCAGAGCTGGTTCCCATCTGGCCAGAAAGGGCATAGGTTTAACAGTGCATGAGGGTTTGCATCTGTATTTGTATTTCATAAAGATTAATCCTGATTCTGTTTGTAAAAGCCTCTTAACATTGTTGTAGCTAAATGAAAGCAGTATCTACACTGATGTCAAAATTTTCAGCTCTTTTGTGTGTTTGTTAATTTTTAGAATGATTGTGATCCATAAAAATGACAAGACTTTAAAGGGAGAAGTGGAATATTAGGGAGCATTAGGCAACATATTTAAGGCTTAAGGAAATATGAATGTTGCTTACCAGGCCTTGGAGAGCCCTCATCTGGAATTTTGCACATATGCAAACCTGAGCAGGCACAATGAAAGGTTACTGAGATGATCAAAGGAATGGATCCTATAGGAGAGGTTAAAAGAATTTGGTTTGGCTAGCTTAACGAGCTGAAGACTTACAAAGAAAAAGGGTTAATTAGGTTATGAGACAAAGATTGGTACACGAATAAATGGCTATAAATTGACCATGAACACATTTATTCTGGAAGCTATGAAATGCTCATCAGAATGAGGGTCCAGAATTGTGGAACACAAGAAGAATCAAATGATCTGGCCAGGAGACTATGCTATGCCTGCATGCCACAGCTGAAAACTAGAGATGGTTCTTTATATACAGACCCAAATTATATAGGCCTATATATGTGTTTTGTTTAGTTTTTTTTGTTTTCTTGATTCCCAAATTAGAGCTTGCTCTTGAGCAATGCTAGCTCATGTTCTGATGTGTGGAAGTTGTGGTAGTAAGGATTTCAGCGTAAGAAAATACCCAGGGACCCTGTGTATTCAGTATGGCTGCATTGACACTGGTGCAACCCCTGGCTGAGCTATTCTTTCTCAGTGACCTCTGGCTTCTGAGTGTGTTGGCTGTGTTCACAGCATGGAGGTATGTTCAGGTGTGCCTGAACCTCAGAAGAAGTTTAATAAAATGTTCTTGGTCCCTCACCCCAGCTCAACAGGACAAAATGACTGTGATGCATCTTTGAGTGCTAGGCACTTCTTGGCAGTTTTGTTTACCCAAGTATAATACCATGGTGGTACGCCATCTTCCTCCTCATTCCGGCCCTTCCTTTCAGAAGGAAAGTAGCTGTCTGTTCAGACAATAGTGCTGGCAAATTACTTCTCAAATAACTTAAATTAACAAGATTTCCAGTGTCATGGAAGATGCACACTTTTTATCGAATTCGTGATAAAATGCTTGTAATAAACATACGTTCACAAGGAAAGTGCTCATAAAAAGAAAGTTCCTGTGCTAGATACTCTCACAAAAGAGTTTGTCATATTTTGTTTCTAGTTAATGGATGCCTACCACAGTCACACCACTTAGTGACAGGAGAACTGAATTCATTTCAGCCAATAAAGTCATTTTAATTTGCATTTTCATAGCCCACCCTTCAGTACTCCAAGTGTGACTTTCATTTTTAGGATGGAGCTATGCAGCAAATGGATATGTAGGCCCTTTAAAAGGATATTTATCATCCTTGAAGAATCTTAGTGCCAAATCTTAATAGCATTTCTTACAAAAATGACTTGAATTCACTATCAGATTTAAAGGTAGAGCTGTAGAGATTGTGAATACTTTTTTTCTGAGACCCTTTTCAGATAAAAAGAAGAGGTTAAAGCCTGAAACAGTGAAAACTTTCCCTCCATAGTGAAAATATTGAATAAAAAAATCATCAAACCTTTGTGCTCTAGAAATCAAATTATTGCAAAATAGCTGTGTATTTTATTTAATTTAGTCACTTTCAGAGATAAATAATTCAGCATACGTTTATATAACATAAAAAACTTTGATAATTATGCAAATAAGAGGATAAGTTATTCAGGCTTTTGAGTTTTTCCCCGTGCCAACTGATGTTAAAAAGTACCAGAAGACAAGGAAAACTTTATGTCCAGTCTGTATGTGGTTTGATGAAACGATTGCCTCAGGACCTGCTGGCACTCTAATTGGAGTCATAATGCAGAATAAGAACCTTACTTAAAGCAGTGCTCTCTTTAGCTGTTTAAGTATCCCTCTCTTAATTTCATTTAAATAGCTCCCTCATGTAAATCATGAGTAAAATCGTGAAATCAATGAATAGCTCTTACTGACTTCAGTAGGGCAGGATTTCATCATCTCTTTGCAAATCACCGTGATTGTGTGCATCTTAATTAGTTTTTCTTCTCTGACAGCTTCCTCCTCATTCATTTTTTGGGGGTCTAGTATTGCAGCACCTGAAGATAGAAAGGTTTTTAAGATCCAGAGTTCTCAATCTCCATGATAAAAAATATTTTTTCATGTGCAATTTAATTTGGTGTTGGAGGTTTTCATTATTCAGATTACTTTTTCCTCTTGGTGCTCAGCTCTTAGGATCACTATTTTATATGAAAATCTCAAGTTGTCATCTGCAAAAAAAAAAAAAAAAAAAAAAAAATCTAGTTCTCATGCTTCCAGATAAAAGTTCAGGAGCATATATTTTCATATACTTTTACAAGTAAATAAGTCAAAATAATTAAATCCCCACTCTGCCCCCCCCCCCCCCCCCCCCCCCCCCCCCAAGAAAATAAATCTAATTTCTAAAGAAATTACTCATTATTTTGGGGACTTTTGAAATGATGGGTGGGAATGGTCAAGATGGGTGTCATGGTGTCATTTCTATTTTAACTCTTGTGGATTTTTATATTCTTTTTTTTTTTTTTAATTTTAATTTTTACATTTAAAATTACTTTCCTGAAGTCAAAAGTAGAATGTGGTCTTATATATAGAATACTGCCTCATGAAATGAGATTTGTTTGCATTTGTTTGTAAAACTCATTGCTGGGCAAATGGTTTTCACAGGTGTCTGCACCAGTTACATCTCTGTTTAAATAAAGCCTGGCACAAGGATGAATTTAACGCTATAGGAATATATGTGAAATGTAATTAATATTCTGAAGGTTGCATTTTTAATAATAGAAAGTTGATTTAATGCAAGTAGGGCTAATGAAGGTGTGAGAGTTTTTACAGTTAAAGATGAGCGAATTCATTTTGAGAGTGGCCAGTCAAATCTGAATGGAGTTGCTTCATACATTGAATCTGGGAGAGCCTAAAAGAACATTTGAAATTTTGTGGAAGGTCGTTACAGAGATTAACTTTCCATCACTACAGAGGTAAAGGAATTCTGGGTTTTGAGATGTGGCATTGCCCAAAGGTACTTTAACATGAGGGGCTTTATTAATCTCCATTGTGGCATGGTATAAAATTGCAGTCCTCTACTGATTTTTTAACCCATGTTCTATGGGAGCAGCTTTCAGTGCAAATGTTGAGGTCAGTAAGGTCAGAAGCATGTGCCTGCTGTTTTATTAACTACCAAAAAAATATAATAAGAAAGGTGTTTCTTATGCATCTGATGAGATATCAAGCCTAGTTCTAGCTCAGTGACCAAACTTTCACAGGAGTTACCTGAACTAGTGACATTTCCTTATCGTGACTGGTAATAAATTCAGAAAGTCAAATAGTGAGGATATTAAAAACAAGTCTTCACTCCGTACATTTCTGAAAAACATTAGGTTATGAAAAACTTGGATTCTGCTTGTCAGTGAATAGAGGCACTTTAGGTCTGAGTGGTCACAGCTCCTTGGTTTGCTTCTCAGGCTTTTTCATGTGCAAATTTTGTTGCATAATTGTCATGTTCTTTCAAGAATGCAGCTTTTTTTTTTTTTCTTAGCAGTGGGTGAAGGATCCTTTTGTACTAATTACCCAATAAATATTCAACTACATGTGTGAAAAATGTTTATATACTCCAAATTCTACATATATGACACTTTAAACATTACTTTCAGTGTATTTAGCTGAGCTATTTCTCTAGGTAGCTATCAGCCCACAAACACTTGCATTGTGTTAAAGAAATGTGAAATCTACATGGTGATAAATTCAGAACGTGTTCCACTTTGAATATTCTCTTTGCCTTCAATGCAAATCTGTGCTTGGCTTTTCTTTTCAAGATATTTTTAAAGACTTTTTCTCACAACATGAAGAAACTCAAAAGAAATTATTTTAACATGATAGACATTTAGTCCTATAGAAGAAGTTTCTTCATGAGACAAGTAAATTAAAAGAATGCTTGTGCTTCTAAAAGATAATTAATTAAAAACTCTCTGTGTGGTGGCAAATCTAACGTCTTGTCTGACATGTTGAGAAGAAAGTGCTTGGAATTGCACAAGTAGAATAAAATGTTCCATTTCACAGCAAGGCCAAGCCTGAGTCTTGTAATTATTTCAAAGGGAGTAAAGGTCATTTTCTATTTGCTACATCCGTATTATGTGAAGCTTCTGTACCAGGCTTACAGAAGTTAACTCATGACCTATTTAGATTGCCCAGATTTCAAAGTCAACTTATACTGTCACAAATCTGATAAAATAGACATATTCTCTTCTCAAAGAGCACTGACATAGATGATGTTCAGAGCAGGCTTTTCATTTATAGGTCTATAAGACAAGAGTTTCAACTTTAAGACTTCAGAAGCTGGGAGATCACAATATGATTTGCCTCTTATTTGCTGAATTAGTCCTTTAAGGGAAGAATTAGGTTTGTAGTTAAATTTCAGCATATTTTGTTTGACTGTATTTTTGTGTATATTCATTCAGTAATAGCATGAGTCAGAGACAGGTACTTTAAAAATACATCTCTGTGCAGTGAAAATACGTGCAGAAAATACACGTTTAAATTTCATTGATGTGTGCATGTGACCATTTAAATACATACCAGGATATTTTTGATGATCAGTAATCAAGATTCATGCAAAATTTTGAGGGGAGGCTCTGAGTATGTTTGTGTTTATGGATACCTTATACTGGAGGACCGAAGGGGAAGATGGTTCAATTCTCAACCCCTGTAGAATCCAGAATCTCCAATAAAATCAATATATCAGTCTCAATAACTGAATGAGGGATTAGGCGCTGTGCTTTTTTAAGCTTTTGTAAGAAAGGCAGCAGTTACATGGACATATAGAAGTGAGTAATAGTCAAGTGTATTGCACCTTGCTTCGTGTATTATTACTTTAAGTCTTTCTTTTCTTTCTTGGTTAATCCCTCAGAGGGATAAATGTAGCAGAGGTCAGGGAGGAAAGGAAAGGTGTCTATCTGCTGCATTTCAATACCACTAGCTTAATTGTCGCGAAATAGTCTGGCTATTTCTCAGTCTGCAGCACTTTTAGCCAAGTTTTTATAGCAAATGTCAGTGACATGAAACAAATGATCCAGTGCTTGGTTTCAGTAAGGAGAACTAATGCCTACCAGGTTAGGTACTGCTGCTTTTGATTTCTATAACTGGGATCATGTGAAACTTGGTGAGTGTGAAGTGCATGAAGAGTGAGCAGCAAATGTATTGCTCTGTTTTGAGTGAATGGATTACAAGCGGTGTGGCTATGAGGGAAACATACAGATGTTAAAAACTTTGCAGGGCATCTTTGTAGGATTAGGATCAGTTTACCTAGACAGTAATGTTGTGGAGGTAGAACCATGAAATGTGGCTATCAGGGCCACCACATTTGCCTGACCTTCTTCACCTTGGTCATTATGGGTGTCCCATCTCTTTGAGTTTTCTTTGGATGTCCAACAGGAAGCACATTGGCCACAACAATTTTGAGAACACAGTGCTGTGTACACCAGGTTAAGGCCAGGATTTGAAAACCACCTTTGGAGGTTCTGAAGCAGAAACTACTTTTGAAAATGAGGCTATGTTCGTACAAGTTGAAAAATAAAGATTTGGGTTTTCCTACTCTCTTGAACTTTCCTCCTTTTGCCTCTCTCTTTAATCTTTTAAACTACTTAGTATATTTTTCCTGCTGCATCTTTCTCAGATGTTCTTACCCCTGTGCTCTCATTTAAAAACTGACAAGAAAAACAGCACTTCAGATTGTTTTTTGTACTCAGGGATAGAACACAAACCTTCAGAGACTGAGATTGGCATTATACCTGTTTCCAACAAATCTTATTTAGCTTTTAAGGTCCCACTTTTGCCAAGGTGTTCCTGTGGTGACAAAGAGGTTTGGTGACTACATATTAAGAGTAATACAAACTGTATTTAACTTTAACCTTCAGATCCATCTCCAATATGATGCACATGTTTAATTTTCAGTCTTCCCTTGGTGTAAAGAAGTTTTTGATTATGAGGAAAATGAATGAATTGTGACTCAGGAAAAAAAGAAAATCAACAGTTTACATTCAATTATTTAAATCAACTTAGAAGTGTTTAGTTTAAGCACACATTTAAACTGAACTGGGTTCAACTGTGTTGTTAGGAGCAACCTAAAAGCATCCTATGTCTTCATAAAGACAAATAATATCCTTTATTCATCATCTGGACTGAGAACTTAGCCCTCAAAGTTACTGTTTTGTAATCTCCATGCCAGCACACACACACAAAAGCAAAAGCTTCCATAAAAAATATGTTTAGGAAGGTTTGAAGGGGGAAGTGTGATGTGATGGATATTTTGTTTTATGAATGTGGAGCCCAAGATTTGGTTTTATGAGCACTGAGCCCAAATCCAGTATCATTCCCAGAAGCTAACATGATGGATGAGTGAGTGGATGTTCAAAGTCCATTTCCTTTGTTTCTTCAGGTTCTGCTGCTTGCATGTGCAGAAGATTTAGAATGCATCCCTGGATTCCAGCAAAAGGTTTTTTATATTGAACAGCCATTTGAATTCACAGAGGACCAGCCAGTTCTGAACCGTATGTTATTTTCATATATTACTCTTGTGTAGAAATCAGAATTGCCTATATGTTCGTATCACTCCTGCCATTTATCAGAAAGCTTTTTATTGTACGTAGGGTGTTGAATATTGCCATCATTCTGTCTGTGCTTCCCTGCATTAATCCCATATCTCTAGAGAGTTTACTTGGTTTCATGTATTAGAGATGGCAAAATGCTATATATACATAAATTTAGGATAATACGGATGTTGTGAAAACTTAAAATCATCCACTTTTTGGATTTTTACAGTCTTTCCTATAATATTGGAAATTGCTTGGAAATTTCACTAGTAATTCCTCTTTGCAAATCAGGTTTAGAAGCTTGTATCTTAGAATTCAACCTCTATTCAAAGCTGGTGTAAGTCCAAGCCTTTCCGTGAAATTCAGAAGAGACTGGATCAAGTTTGTGATCATCAATGACAGAAAATTTTTACTGCATGTGTTATACAAATGGATCGTTCAATAATATTTCCAATGACCAGGTATCACATCCAAGCTGCTGCTGTATGCTTAAAGCATTAACTAAAGGAGACTTAACTGTCTTTGAGTCCTGGTTTTAGTTCCTTCAAATCATTTTAATAAGCAAGTGATACAACTTGTTCATTTCTGTGGCTTTGGGACATTGCTGTCATTTTCATAACTTTCAAACACATCCACATTTGCACATGATATGTATATATTGCTAATAGTTCCTTAGTTATGCTTGGTTGCTTGCTGTTAAATCATGAATATTTCTAGATATGCAGCATGAAATAGTAGTGCTGCTATCTAAATACAGTATCTAGATCATATAAGGCAGTGCATAGTGACAGTCTAGTGAAACCAAGACATACAAAGCAATGTTACTCATTAAATGCACGTTTCCCATCTCAGTTGCCTCCAGATACTATTACAACATATTGATATATGTACACTGTTATGCTTGTTTGGGTGAAGGTATAATATATTTGCATACAGATTTGAAAATACCACTAAATTTAAACCAAACCAAAACAAAAATGCTATTCAGAACTGTAAGTTTATACAGTTTAGAAGACAGATTTCAAGCTTCCAATTTCTTTAGGCAATTTTGCTCTAAATTGTTTTAACTCCCAAGATTGCTTCCAGGCATTGATGAACATGGTTTGATTGGATTTAAACATTCCTACATTGTTAAAATAGAAATTTGTAGATTGCATTTAATCATAGATTCAGAGAACGGTTGAATAGAATCCCCAGCTCTCCCAGGTGGAGAGGGAGAGGTGTTCCATAGGAGCTCTTCATAGGAGAAGTGCTCCAGCCCTCTGATCATACTCATGGCCCTCCTCTGGACCAGCTTTACCAGCTTTCCTGTGCTGGTGGTGCCGGTAAGTCTCCAATGCTGAAAACCTATGCAAGGAAAAACAATATTAACTAGTTAGTGTTAAGCTGAATGAAAATAACCTTTGTCGTATTCTTTGTTTGCTTCTGAATTTTGAGGCTGTTGCATGTCTGGCCAGATCTCCTGCTGATTTGGGCTTGCTCTGCCAAACAAGTAAAGGATAAATTGATTAAGCCAGTGTTGACTGGTCAGCTTTGTGGTGAATCAGCAAACTGCACTGGTGTGAAACTGGCACGTTAATTAAGATACCATCATTAAAGTGAGAAGAAGGAAAGAACAGGAGGAGATCTAGAAACGCCTGGAAACAATCTTGGGAATTAAATTATTTTAATAAGCAGATACTAAATTGGCCTAATACGTAATGTTCAACAAAGGCAGATTGTCGATGCATGATTCTAGTTAATTCAATCACTTGTAAATAGTATGTCCTTCATGCAGTGGTATTAAACCTCTGCACAGTTTCTTCATTTTAGCTGTCAACAGAATTGATATTTTTAATTGTCTGTTTGAATACACTTTGCATGCTCTTGCATCTTTTTATACCTCTTACCCAAGAGCAGCGTAATTTAGCAGTTGCATTGGAATGTGAGGCTTTCCAGGGCTATGTAAATTAATAGAGCGAATATGCAAAGCAGGTCTATAGCAGTGATTGCTTTTGTAGTCCTCAATAAGGAAAGGAAAGGAGCTTCTTAATTCTTTTCTGAAGTGCTATAAAAGTCTTTTTTTTTTCTCCAAATTAAGCAAGGACCTACTGTACATTTCATTGCCAGCATCTTCCTAGCAATTTAATATAGGTTATGGCAGGTTCTTATGTATTTATTACTTTTAAATAGGGCAATATTAATTATATTTTACATTTACTGGTGGGAGGATAAACCCAAAGCAAGGGTACAGAATTTTATCTTTTCTTATTCTCACTTGTACTGATTCTTATCAAAACTAATGTATAAGTTGACAGTAACAGATATATATCAGTCCAGTTGTGTATGCATGCCTTCCGTCCCATTAATTTCACTGGGCTCCTATTGCTATTTGTTATCTTTTATCCCATTGTGCTCAGATTGAACTGCTTTTTTATTGATTTATCATTACATCTCACTTAACAGCACCCTCTAGCATTACTCAGGCCATTCATTATCCTAATTTTGTTTGTTGTATTTTACAATGGACTTTTTCTTCCCCTCATCAGACCACCTTCTGTCCATATCCCTTGTGTTTTCTATGACCACACACAAAACCAAGCACTTCTCACCTGCTTCTGAACTGTCCAGTTCTTTTCCTCCAGTGCCATCTTCTTAAAACCAGATGGTCCATTGATGTGTTAGGAGAGGATTCATACAGCCACTCTCTGGAAATACTGAAGAGTCTTTCCACATAACTGTTGCTTTAACAGGCAATAACATTACTGGATTTTTCTTCTTTGTAGCTCTTTTAGTTTATACCTAAGACTGCTGCAATTAAATAGAGAAGATCACAAAGATTGTTCGGTTCTTGATAAGGTGATAATTGACAGCATTAATTGCAGGTTTTACCTTTCTGAAACATTTGTGGCCATCAATATACTTTCAAATCAGCAAGCTTGTCTTCAGCAATGCTGACAGGTCATGGGTAGTGACAATGCTCCATCATGCCAGGCTGATAGAAAGTTCCTAATCAGACCCATCAAACGTGGAAATGTAATTGTGTTACATTAATCATGTTTATACTTAACATACGTGTGTCTGGGCTTTTGGGGGTACTTTTAATTGACAATAAATCAAATAGTACACTTGAAAAATTGAGGCAATTAACATAAGGCATTAGGTGATGTGTTGTGCATACTAAACTGGGGAATATATTGTCAGTGATTTAAATGTCAAAACAAAGGAATTTTTGACCCTTACTTGAAAAGCTTTAATTTGGATGTTAATTAATGGCTGACCTCTCCTGTCTCTTACATGATAGATTGCATGTTTCAGAGCTTGAACTGTTTCAAGATCACAGCTTTGTCTGTTTGCATTTGTGTGCTTTTTCATTCTGTGGATTTGAACAAAGACATTTCTATTCAGTCATATAGAAAATCTTTGTTTACTCATATGGTGGGAAATACATTAGTCTGCTTATCATTAATACTTTAAGGCAGTTTTGCTGTTTAGCAAAGCTGAAGCCTCCAAGATTTCCTTTGCTTGAACTGAGTAATGGCTGTGGAAAGATCAGAGAAGACCTTTCCTACTATTATGACATCAGGTGTGTACATGGATCATAGTGCTGATCACACATCGAAACATTTCCTACAGATTCTCAGATAAATAGTTGAAGGCTGTGTGAGATCTGTGATTTATCATATCCAGTATTCCTGCTGTTTACCATGCCATTTGACTTTACAGACAGCATGAACTAGTTGCAGAAATAGTCTATTGATATTACATTGTTACTCTCTATTTACTCTGATCCATACAGTTATCACATTTTTCATCTCCCCTGCTTCACTTTTTCTGCAACTTGTATAGAGCCAATGTTGGCAGCCTAATTCAATATACTGTAATTCGCCAGATCCTCTACAGAGTTTTAACATGAGGTTTATACACCAGAGTTGGCTCTTCACACTGAATATGCCAGGTTTTAGGTAATTAGAACTAAAGGTGGTAGTTGCAGCTTGCAAAAGAACAAGTTCAAATGAGGTAAGGTTTTGGCTTAGTAATTTCATGCAGGCAAAACTGTCTAGACTTTTGGGCAACAGCTAGATAACTATGGATTTTTCACTTAATCAGGTGTATATATATGTAGTACATCCTTGTTGAAGCACAGGTATGGCTATTCAAAATAAAGAAGTCTTTAACACATTTTGAATTTTACAAACATTTAAAATATTTTTGTTTCTTATAAATAACACTCTATATTAAGGAATGTACTTCTTTACAAAATGTTGAAAAATGATTCCTGTGCTGGACATTTGTTAGCAGGTTCTACAGAAATATGCCTGCCAACCTTTCTAACCAGAAAGCTGAACGTTGTTTATAGTCCAAAATATATCTTAATGTGCGCGTAGCCATGTATAGAACTTGAATACCAGAGCCTCAGTGCTGGCACTTGTATACATGATTAAGCCCAGGCTTCTGGGACTCGATGTTATGCCATGTGGATGGAAATATTAGTCAGGATTGGAAGCCAGACATTAGGGATATCCCTTAATCACGCTGTTTCCCTTTAAATAGCTATAGGAAGCCAAGCTCCTGTTACCAAAATTTCAGTATTGCCTAACTCTTACACAAACATAATGAGAAAATTTTCTGCATAAGGACTGCAAATAGGTATTGTTATTGTAAGGTTATTAATATAGAACATCTCAAGTATGTTTCTGAATAGATGAATGTGGAGCAGTGTTTCAACATAACACTGTCATCTGTTAGACTACTTTCACACATGACTAAAGCAAAAACAATTTAAAATCAAACAAACAAAACAAAATGTGTGGCCAGAGAGTTGCCTTCCAAACAGTACTTGTCTGCTTATGAACAGGATCGGAGGGGAATTGAGTCAAAAATATATATTCGTTTGATTTTTATGCATATACATTTAATTAAACTATTTTTTTCTTGCAAGAGGGTAAGATATTAGACAACAACGTGGAAAAAATAATTAATCTCTCAGAAATATCTTCTATGCCAAGTCAAAATCTCAAATGGATGTAGTCAGCTCTTGCAGAGTAGTGGAGGAAAAGCCATGTGTGTTGGTGAAACCTCCTCTTGCCATTATCAAGTCTTTATCACTTTTCCAAGGTGGAGAAAAAGAAAAACTAAACCCAGAAAGTGTCTTGTCTGTTTTGGTCAGAAAAGCCATTCCACCCTGGGTTAAAAAAAAAAAAAAAAAAAAAAAAATTGGGGGAAGATGTTTACAGTAACGGTGCATGCTTTATTAACTGGTAGATTCTGGATTTTGGAAGGTAAAAGTAGCAGATTACTTGGTTAGAGATCCGATTTATTTATTTATTTATTTTCCTGAAGACTTTCCATGAACCATAATGTTTTGCAGAGAATACTTTTTGGAATATGTGTCTGCTTTGGTTGGCTGAAGCAAGCCAGCTGTTCTTCTAATAGTCTAAATCAATGACCAACTGCTCAGTATTAGCAGGATGGGTCCATTGCTCAGTGCAGTGCAAACCTTGTATTAATAACGTCCCCAGGTGCTTTAATGGAAGACTTTTTCTGTTCGTTTCCAGTTGGCACTTCCAAAACAAAAATTAGATTAGCTAAATTATCGCTCCCTAACCGAAAAAAGATGCAGGCCAAGAGGCAGCCTCATTCAGCTATATGAACATGTTGGAAGGCTAAAATCTTCTAAGAAAATGTAAGTATCTTGGCATAACGCAGCAAGCAAGTAGTCTGACATGAAATGCTGCTCAGGGCTGACAAAATTCACCAGGGCAATCTTCCTGGGGAAATGAGGGGTAGGGACATATGACTTCTGGACGTTGGACCTAGGGTTGTGCTGTAACACCTTCAGCATCAGCCCATCTTTATCAGGAGGATGCTGTTTGCATCTGACAAACAGATGTAGCATGAATGATTGCATGCTGAGATGTTCCTGCTCTTCTGTTGTAAGTAGCTTCGTATTTCCACAGACTGTATTTCTGACAGCTTTTAATTTGAGCATCTTAGAAAAGCACCATGCAAAAGATGTCTAACCTGTTCCATTATGCTTCAAAGTGCAGTGTGGACACTTGGCAAGAATTAATGGAAGTAAGAGAGGTTAAATCTTTCTTTAAACATAGAATCTTATTTAAGTTAATGATATCTTAAATCATGCAAGTATTCTTGAAAATAATTGCAGATGTATTTCACTATTAATTTTTAGCTTTTAGAATTTCTCTCTGCTAATCCAAATCAAATTATAACTTTTGTATTGTGATTATGCTCAGGCTTCAACTTGCAGTTTTTCTTTCCTTTTGCCTATTTAAAGCAGTCTTTCCTTGACAGAGCAATCTGTATGCACTTGTTGGCTATTGTCTGCTTTAATGGATGCATCTCCTTTTTACATACCTTTCCTGTAGCATGTGATCTCTCCATCTCTCTTTGAGAATAAGTAACATTGGCAATAAACTCATGAAGTCTTTCAGAAATTTATTAGATTGAGTGCTTTGTTTTCTAGCTGGAGGCTGGCGTTTTTGATTCGTCTGTCTCAGTTCAGCTTAACCACCAGAACTTTTTCTCTAGATAAGAGAAAAGAACTTTTTATGGATTGATTCTGAAAACTGTGGTCATTTTGGAGTGATTTTGTGTGCATGTTTGTATGCCTGGTACTGACTGCTTCTTATTGGGCAGACAAGTACAGCTGTAGATAGTGGATTAAGTGCATGTCATGTTCTGTGCTATGAATATTAAGTGTTTGCTGGTAGGATTTACTGAAATAAGAAATTGCCTTAGGAAAGCCAGGCTGAAAGTGATCAAAAATCTGAAATTCCTGTAGCAAAGAATCCTTTTTTAAAAAAAAGGTAGAAATAAAACTGGGAGCACTGGGAGGGCCTAAAAGATGATGCCTATAACAATCTGGGATGCTGCTCTTTAGACAGGGCTCTACTTTCAATACTAGCTTGGATTGTTTCCTCTCTAAAAATGAGTGCCACCTTCTCTCTCTCAAGAGCTGAAGCAGAACTGAGGTGCTTTTAAAGAGAGCAGCACAACAGAGGCAATACTGAAGCAGCTTACAGGTAGTGGATAGCAAAAGAGAAATTCTGCACTGAAGTTGTAGCAACCATCAGTATATATTTGACGTATTTGCAAAATGCTTACTAGCAAGTTCCAGAACTAAAAGCATGTCAGATTGAAGTAAATGATAATTGATCTAATTGATGCATGGGACCATTCTGTAACCTGGAGTTCAGGTTTAGTTTTCTGAAGGGCAAATTGCAACTCACTCTTATGTTCCTTTTCATCAGCTGTGATCCTCCTTTCAGTAGGATCTAGGTTTATGTTATAGGCTGAGTTGTCCTGTCTGACAATTTTGGCCAAAATACTGCAGAGGAGACTGTAAAAAAAAAAAAAAAAAAAAAAAAAAGGTTGTATTTTTTTATTTCAAATTTTTTTTTATATATTCTATAACTAGAATCTATGTATATTCTCTGCCTACCATGCTGATAAGAAGTGTTGTTTGTAGAATACGTTCAGGCACGTGGATTTTGTTTAACTTCTTTTGTGTGGTAGTGAAATAGTGGCAACAGAAAACATGCTGCTCTGCTAGAAAACCAAAGTGCTTGGTTTACAAGTAGGACTCCTGCAGGCTTTATTTAGCTGGAATTTTAATTACAGTGCCAGCTCTCAACTCCTACAATAAAACAGTAGGGAGACCACTATAATTTGACCTCTTACATTAACATTAACACCAACCTATACAAAAATATAGCTTCAACTTTGAAGAATAAATACAGTGGGAGGTGAATTCAAGGAATTATAAAGAAAAAAAATGTTCAGATAATGTTTATTTTCCAAAAGTAAGTGTTAAAATGCACCAGGGTGGCCACCAATGCAATGTTGGTGTGTTTGGCTCCCTGTACCCACTTTCTGGTCCTCAAAAAAAAAAAAAAAAAAGTGTGGGGGGAGAGACAAAAAAAAATGCAAATTAAAAACAAACAAAAAACAAACAGACAAACAAAAACCACCAATGTTGCACAGTTGACAGAAAGGTAGAAAAGTGTTTTCACAGTTTTACCATGTCTTGGGGACTGCAGTCTTCCTGACAGGTTCAGAATAAAGGATGCTACACAAACCATAGGGGAAATGATGATGTATCAATGACAAAGCCTGTATGTTTCCGCAGGAGACTTAATTCAGGAAACTTCAGGTGCTCACTCCTGAATCTCTTCCTCTTGTCACTCTTCTGTCTGCTGTCCCTCATCATATGGTTCGGAGGGGAGTAGGGTCAGTTAGCAGTTGTGGATAACACACTGGGCCAAGCACTCCTGCCTTCTGCTGAGTCTCCAAAGAGCAAGGTGGGGTGGAAAGCAGGAACTGAGTGGGACAGCCTGTGCCGGGCTTGTGTGGGACAGGCAATACCACAACATGCTAGAATGTGAAATGGGGAACTTTACACTGGCATCCACAGAAGAATGTCAGTTTTGACCAGCTGAATACAGCACCATGAACAATCACAAATATGCCTAAATTTGGGGTTAATTCTGGTTAAAATAGTCCATGAGCTGTGGCATGACAGCTCACTATATTTTGTCATTGTAGAAAGGTGCTAAAGAATATTTTCCAGTTTTCCTTGTCTTTTAATACCATTCAGAGCATCATTCAGTCAACTTTAGCTACTTTTTGTGAAACTGAATTGAAGCTGTAAATATAAGAATACTTTAAATGAGTATTTTTTAATGTTCCATTAAAAACAACCAGATCTGAATGCCAAGATTAGAAGTTGCTTTTATGTGACCTAAAATATTTTTTTCATTGTCTATGTTACCTTTATTTTGCTGCTCGTTTGACAGGTGAAGCATGAACTGTGCAAATCTATCTTTAATTGTATTTCCCGATGTTACGTTTCACAATGCTTTGTGTTATGGATAGCTACCATTAGAAAGATGCATTATTTCTGTGATGCCTTATGCTGTATGCCAGATATAATGAGGAAGAGAAAGAATGAACGAGAACATGTACTAATTTCCTGGAGTACAATATTTCAGGACTCCTACTTTTACCAACCTCACAGTTAGCAACCCTACTTATAGTTAAAAGTTGCCATGAAGAGCTGTCGTGCATGGGGTGGTACATCTGTATTGCTGTGGGGAGCAGCACAGCTCCAATAATTGATTTGTTTGCATGTGAGGAGAGGCTTCCTCTGCTGTTACAGTGCTTGAGGGAGGAGGGTGAAGTGTTTGCAAGAGATTGCCCACTGGAAGAGAGGAACCAATGTGCAGCTGTGACCCTGTTGACCAAAGAGCTCCCTTAGACCTGAAGAACGAGGCAGCTGTGACAAAAGCCCTGGGAATTTCTTTAATTCCTCTCCAGGAATTCAGGAGTTTGTGTTCCAGCATGATGCCACATGCCAACAAATGATGCAGAGGGTAGGAAGGCAGCTACTGAGTGGTGTGGTCAGGAAGCTTCATTGTGTGCAAGGTTCGTTGCGGCTACAAGGAAGGCCATGAACTCAGTTGCCTAAGAAAATGGGTTTGGTGGTTTACTTACTATTGTGGGTTTGTTTGTTTGTTTTACGTGTCGGGGCATTGCTTGTTTTATTTGTTCTTAATCTTGGCTCTTCGAGGCAAAGGTGGTATGCGGCCTGGTTTGTCTGTGGAGAATCAACTTAAGTGTTCTGTAGTCAGAAGAAAATAGGAAATACATATTTTTACAGTATTCTAAGGAAAAGAGATCAGTATTCTGGGGGTTATACAGTGTGATATATAACCAAAGAGCTTGCTTCTAATTCTTAAGAATAAGGTTTGTGTCACAGGAAATTCTGTGAAATTATCTTTAATAATAGAGCCAATCAGTTCACTCCTCTGATTAATAAGAAAACACAATGCTGCAAATGTTCTGTAAGATTTGGTGTTTCTTCTGAGAAATGTCTGAGATCTTACGCAGGTAGGCAGAGGCATAATGGCATAATAGAATAGCAGCTTCTGCTGACTGTAAATCAAAATAAGAAACTTTATTAAAAATGAGATTATTACTTCTGGCACTTTTATTCTTTGAGACACTCTGTCTTTAATAGCTTCTCCAATAAAGTTAGAAGAAACTGAAGTATAGAAGCTTTAACACTTGCATAATAAATCTATTAGTTTTAATGCTCCTAGAAATATTAGTCATTGACTACTTACTACTGTTTTTATACATCAGCATCACTTCCCAGAATTGTATGATACTAACTACAGTTAGCGCTGATAATTAATTGAAATGAAATTACTTGTAATTGAACAAGTGCTGGACATACTTAACTCTTTCTGGTACCTTAGCTATGCTTTAGATCCTGATTAGCAAGGTACTTAAGCTGGAACTTAAGCTCCCTCTATGCTTTATATTGAAATTTAACTCTACTTCAATGTAAGAATATGCTTAAACTCTGGTAGCTTCAGCAGAAGGTTTTGCTTACGCAAAATGTTTGCCATTCTTGAAGGACTGGGCTGTGGCAGAACTGTAAGGTGACTGTTACCTGTGCAGCCACACAAAATAAGAGGCATACAAATTTCCTACTCTTTGTGTTTTCTGTGTTGAAACAAATAATTTGGATTGATTATGATCAGAACCATATCTACAGCAAGAAATACAGTTCTTCCAGATGGGTGCTAATCTCGCTAAAGTTTGGTTTTCATGCATAAATCTGTGCCCAAACTTGTCTTCTTCCTAGATGCAAGTGGGACTGGATTTTTGAACAAATTTAGACCTGGTCTTTTATATTACCTTGTAATAACCTCTTAAATATAGTGAAGCTCTGGATAAGGGTGAACACTAAAAATAGGTGGAAAAGCTGGTGCTGCACCCCCACTGCTTGTGGTACTTAGGCGAGAGCCCTGGGAAGTCAGGCTGGTGGCTGCTGGCAGGGCTCCTGCTGAGGAAGGTGGTGGGGAATGAGCAGCAGCTGCCCCTGGGTTGCGTGGGGAACAGCCCTTGCTAGAACAGCTGCCACAGCCCCCATAAGAACTGACAGATTTAAAAGTTTCATGAAGATATAAATATTTGCTAAGTGAGATCAAAGGCCAGGCTTAATGCAACCAGGCTATGGTAGGTTACAAGTAAAGGGCATAAAATCACATTCTCTGGCTAGCTTTACTGCTCGTACTGGTCTCTAATGCCAGGCCTGTAATAGAGTATTGCCCCTAGAGCTGGTGATTCAGAAGACCGAGTCACAACCACTGCTTTTAGTTTGTCCTCTGTGGAAAGGTCTGCGTGAATTTAATAGGGAATTGACAGTTATAGTAATGAAGGGAGAGAACCATTGGGAAGATATCTCCTCATGGAAATAAGCACTCCAAATTTCAACAGAAAGATGGTTACTAGAAAGGATGATTAAAGCGCCTACTGAGATGAAAACAACATTACTAAAAATCATAGAATCATCTAGGTGGGAAAAGACCTTCAAGATCACCAAGTCAATCTGACCTCCTGAGTTTCACCACTAAACAATGACCCTTAGCGCCACATCCACACACCTCTTAAACACCTCCAGGGATGGGGACTCCACCACTTTCCTGGGTAGCTCATTCCAGTGCTTGACCACCCTGTCCATGAATAAATTCTTCCAAGCTAAACCTCTCCTGGCACAACTTGTGACTGCTGGAGGGAGTAGCTGTGAGATGTGCAGAGTGACAACGTACGCTGAGCCAGCTGCGTGTGGGGCTCAGCCAACGAGTGCTGTGCGCAGGTGAGGATGGCACTGTGTGCTTCTCCTGCCTCTCTGGGTTGTAAAACCAAAAGCTACAACAGCAACAAATTCAGTAGAGCCTTCAAAGCAAGACTCAGGCAAATATAGCATGCTAGACAGCAAACCTCTGCTTTTCTTCTCCTTCCCGTTCTCTCATCTCTTTGCGTTTCTCTGTGACATGTTTGTGACGGTCTTCAAAATTTTAGGTACCAGGTAGTGTTTTATCATCTAGGATTTCCTGAGGAGAGGAGATTTTACTAGGATCTACGTGTGCCATAGGACCAGGAGAGTGAAATCTTTTAACTACACGCATATTCCCTGCTTTACCCTTCTGTTGGAACTGCTGTACTTTGAATGGATTAATTACAAGTGGATCGAATGAGGAAGTAACTCTGGAGGCTGATAGTTTGCCACACGAGGGAAGGTTGCTGTTTCAGCCCTTGCTCACCTGAGTGCTTATGCTTTTCTAATGCTTTTCGAAAAGAAAACATTAAAACCATGAGAAGCATTAGTGATTTTAAAATAAGTATATTTATAGATATTTTAATAAGTATTCAGGGAACTGGAACCTGCTTTTGATGTGTGCTGGAGAATACTTGTGTATAATGATTTCAGACTGTGGAATTATTTAAACATCAGCTTCAACAAGCAGAGAGAAAGTGCCTCTGGATTTTCTGTGGATTTTGAAGCCCCATGCTAAAGTATCATTGCTACGATTTCCCTTTTTCTTTTCCCCCTGCAATGATTAATTGGATACGACTGAAATAGTTTCAACAAAAGGGGCTGACATAGATTGCTAGTTAGGAGACTTATGTAAAAAGCAGAGGGGGCAGTGCAAGCTCCAGAAACTCTGGGCAAGGAGAGCAGCTGAATTGGGTCCTGGTGAATACTGGAGCTAGTACATGGAGAACGTCAACCACTCTTTCTCTTCCACCTTATAATTTTATAATTCTAGAACTTCCTTATTTTTCCTACATTTATTAGAAATCCAGCCTTTATTTGTCATCAGGAATGCTTTCTGTTGCACTGAAAGACTTTTTCTCATTTTGGTAAGAAAATGATTTTTCTTTTGAGTTCAGTTCTGGTGGAACTCTTTCCTTCAATACCTCCTACTTGGCAGATGAACTAAAAATAAATTATTTGTGTGGTTCTAAGGGCGTCAGTAAATTGATTTCCATAGACCACAAGAGTGCATTTCCTCTCTGGAATGCCCTGCAGTGATCATTATTAGTGATAAATGACAACAGGAATTTTGCAGAGAAATTAATAACTTAGAGGTTGCTATGAAATGAGAAAAGCAACATGGATGCCCTTGAAGGATCCCAAGCATCTCTTTCTTTGGGCATCGTCTACTTCATGTTCATTAATAGATTAAAGAAAAGCTATACTCTGATTTATTTGCCATCTGGCTTACGGCACAGCGCTACCCTAAAAAGCAAAGGAGGTTATGGAGCCATTTTATCTTGGCCTGCCAGCTTGCATGAGAGCAAGAGACATGAATGGTTGGTATTTCAGTTGGTCACTTTTTTTTCTTTTTCCTCAGAACAAAGCCAAAGACCTCCACTCAAAGTTATAATGATTGATTTCTGTGATATCACTGAATTTAGGACATGTTTCCTCAGCTGTATTTCAGAGACTTCATATGGGAAAACAATGGGAATATCTTCCCTCAAAACTTGTTATGGACCTGTTATCATGGAATTAGTGTTTGTTTAGTGATATCATGGTGGTGAGATATTGATTAGTGATGGGGATTAATCGAGGAGTTATTTTAATTTCCAAGAATAACATGCATGTTCTGGTAGGTCACCAGGTGTTGTTGTGTACTGCTTTTCCTTGGCTACGTAGTTCTGTAGTAAGACACACAGGTACACTACACTAATGTGGCCCACAAAATTGTGGGTGTTACTTAAAATCTAACAAAAGGTTTCCTTACATCAAATAAATCAGTTCCCTGGGGATTTTAAGTAGGCTTCCTGTTCTTTTCCTTACATTAATCAGTATATACTTTTCTAATCATAATAGCAGGATGAACAAATAATTTGTAAAGAAGAATTTTTGAATATCAGAATCACATTTGTTTCTAATTAATTAACCTGAATTTAAAGTTCCTTTTCTACCATGCTCAAACTAGAAATGGCATTTGCCAGTTCTACTTTCAAAACTGAACTCTGCCAAAGTCTAATGTTTGGTAATGAATGTAAATACACCATTCTGTGTACTTCCCACCCAATTTTGTGTTAAAAGAAAACTAATTAGAAGGGTTACAGGAACTGAAACAAGGTAGGGAAAAATGTATTTTTGCTAAAGAAGGACATAAATATTATTGACTGTATTTTGATCTGAAGCTTCCAAGGGTTTGGTAGAAAACTACTGTGGTATTCTCATGTAACCTTACAGAATTATAGAAAATGCTGAACAGTGATATGTTGAATGCCGTTTGTAGCTGACTGCATGCAGTTCTGCTTTATGTTTTGGAAAGTAAAATCAATTTCAGATTAACTTTGACAGGGAGGTGCCGAGGTGTGTGAGTCAGCACTTACTCAGATATTTCTGCTAGCCTCATGGGAAGACTGAGAATTGTGATGGATATTATCAATAACAGTGCAAGCCTGAAAGTAAAATTGGAAAATTAGGTTAGGAAACACTTTCTTGCCTTGTCCTGGAACACTTCATGAAAAACTAAATTTTCAGTTAAAATTTGAGGAGATTTAAAACCTTTTTTTCCCTGCCCTCTCTGCAAAATGATGCTGTTACAGTTTTTACTGCATTAGGGATTCCATTTTGAAATCTGGAACAGGTTTTTTGAAGTCTTAAACAGCATTAGTGTGTTTGGTATAAGTCAGTATGGCATGAGGGATTTCATTCTTATTATCCAAAATCTCTGAGCTATATTAATAACCCTTTACAATAATCTTTCCACTATTCTGAATTATGTATTTATTCTTTTTTTTTTAACAGTAGTTTCATTGCAGAATTCCAGAAGGAAAATAAGCTTTTAGATGTCATCCTGAAACTCTTTACAATTTTGGATATAGTACTGCATATAATTCTGTGAGGGTCTAATCGTACATCCTTTGAATTCAATGAAACAATTCTCATTGATTTTACTTAGAAATGGCTTAGGCTCAGTTCAAGCTATCGCCTTGTTATTGAAAGTGTAATAAGCATTTTAATTCAATTTTCAGTCTCTTTCGTGGTTGTATTTTAGCTTTGCTCTGCATGTCGTTCTGGTATATGTAGCAATATATGGGGTACTGCATTTTCAGACTGTAGCTTTTAGGGAGGAACTAGTAGAGAGAGCTTTAAAAGTAAAAAATATTTTTTGATTGCAAATTTAGTTGGCTTTTCTTCTGAAAAGATAAAGCAAAAAAAAACAAAACACAGCAAAACCAAAACAAAATAAAACAAAGCAATTTAGAACACATCATCTTTCCTCTTCATCAGAGTCAGGCTCCCTTTCACCTGAGGGAATGTGAAGCATTTTGTTTGGAGGAACATGGAGTTATTGTAGGTGCTGTGTGTTACAGAGGACGAATCTGCAAGGTGGGTTTGTGGTCCTGCATGTATGGGTTCCTTTAGCTGAAGTTCCAGAGGTTAACAGCTCTGTTGCATGCAGAGGTCTCTGATCATTGATTTTTAGTGGCTGCTGTTACAGCAAGTAAGAGTGGCATTAAAGAGAGACAAAGCACCTTATTAAAGTTAATGTCTTTGATTTGCTTCAAATCATCTGTAATCCATGTAGACTTGTCGTAATTTATACCTCGCTTGGTCATAGCAGTAAGTCTAAACTGTCATGTAATCTGCATCAATACTTGTGCACAAGAGAAATTTCACGTACTGCTTACTGAAGTTGTTGTCGTGGTATTTATCTCTCATTGCCTAGAAGGTTACCCTCAGCTTAATTGGTGTGTCTCATTATTTATATTGCTAGGGGGAAAAAAGGATTAAATATCAGGTGAGAAAGATAACAGATGTTTTGATTCATAAGATAAATAAAAATCAATTTCTGTTTGTTTCTAAACATGATAAATGTGGCCAGGTTTTTCAGTCTTCCCCCCCGCCCTCAAAGTCTTGAGCCTCCTGAGGATAATCTTAATAGGATAAAGTGGCCTTTGAAAGGCAATTAGTGAGATTCCTATGAACTGGTCCATGCACATGCCGTGCTCAACACCCTTCTGATTAATGCTCATCTTAATTCCATTTCTTGGGATTTATTTACTCATTTCACATATAACGTATTTAGTTCCTTTAACCCTGCTCTGTGATTTGCAAATACATTGCTGCATTTCAGCTTCACGTATGGCTGAACTTCTGCCTGTTGCTCTTCTGAGCGGACCACAGCCTGGGTGCAATCTGGTCGCTGCTGGCCTGGTGCTGAGTCCCAGCAGCCCAGGGCTGCTTTTCACAAACGTGGACTAACTAATGAGCTTGATTGCTTCTGTTTTGGGGTAGCTGGGGCTAGGTTTCTTAGGGAGGCACGTATAAATATAAATATTTTTTTTTGGCATAGTTAGATAGCACTTTGAAAACCTTTGTGTATCTTAAGATGCTTTGAATTGGGTTCTTTATTAATCTAATACTCAATTCACTAGTTCATGTTAAATATTCACAAGAAAATTATGCAGCAGCCATGTGTAGGCTATGTGGCAATGCAAAGTGACCTTAGATTACAGTGAATGCAATGTCTAATCAATACTGATAATTAACATTGTAATGACACTTATGAAAAATGAGATCAGTGAGGAAGACAGTGTGGTTTTCAGGACCTAACTCAGCATCTTGTATCAGCTCCCTTGATTTTATTCTGGAAGAAATGTTTTCTCTGGGAGGCATACAACTCCCACTGTACTTAAAACTCAGTGGAAAACTCTTCTTTCTTAATGTATGTCTTATGTGCCATATCCATGAAGATTATTTTTATTTCCTTCTTTCATATGAAAGAAATTCCAAACTTTTGTTGCTCCTTAACCAGTTTCTGTTCATGGCCTCATTTTGAGAATTCCAGGAACAGCCAGGATCCAGTAAAGTGTCCCCCAGCAGATACTATTAAGATATATTCAATTAAAAGAGCTCCTTTGGTACTGTAGCTTCTCAGTTCAGGAAGACTCTACCTCCAGGAGGCTTTTGAACTCATTTTGTGTGTTGAAACACCTTTTGTGAACTGCACTTCTTTTATGTTTATTTCAGTCTTTGGAAATCAGTACAGTGGGGGAAGTGAAGGTCCCTGCCACCCCACGCTTCCTCGAGCCCAAATGCTCCAAGCGCCAGCCCACCTAGAGCCCAGAAAAAAGCAAACAAACAGATCTGACCAGAAGGTTTCAGTAAACAGCACTTCCCTCTTGTTCTAAAATTAAATGTGATGCAGAACCTGTTTTAAAACAGCCTCTCTGAGGGGAATAGAGAGGGGAAGTCCATTATTGAAATTGCATCCCATTTATGCCACATACAGAAGCGCTCTGTAGCTGGTAAATAATTCTAGCTGCTAGATGTAATATGACCTCTGAGGCAGGGAATACTCTCCTACATCTGTTTTCAGTTAGTGAGAACCTTGGTAGACCACTGCTGGAGATAAATGGAGATTAGTACCTTTTCCAGGCTTTGCAGTACTTTATAAAATGTTTAAAATATTAAAATAATTCAATGTGCTCTTGAAGGATAAATATGGATAGGGCACTTGGGGCTTGGGAGTTTTGAGTAAGATTGTTTCTTGGGATTGCCTGGGGGCACTTTGTGCATGGGCTGTTGCTACCAAGGCAGAAGGCTGATGCTGAAGGGACTCGTAGGCTCCTACGGTTGCTTTGAGCCCATCATACTAAAAATGGCCTGAACATTACGGGTCAGATCTGAACTGTATGGAGTTGGTTTCAGCACCACCTGTTGTATTCCTTCTTCTATGGGTTCTTCTCGGGAATGTTTTCCACCCGGACTTGCATTTAGCTGGTTTCTCTGTGTACTGGTCTTCAGCTGTCAGCTCATTTGCGGGTAGCATTCATGCAGCACAGTGTATGTGGTGTGAGAATGGGAGCCAGCAATTCGCAAAGTCTTGTCCATGTTGCTCCTTAATGCTCGACAGCTACATCTTACAGTAGTAAACTGAATGCGCCTGGGATTGCTCAATGGCACGAGGGCCAGTTGGCACTGAACTACCTGCGTTTGCACCATTAAATTCTCTTACTCTCACAATCAGGGTGGCTGCACATTGTGTGATCCTTGACCCATGCATGCTCCCAAACCAGGTGTGAGAATGCACGCAATTAGGCTGCGGCAGGGCAGCACAAGCAGAAAACAGAAGCCATACTAAGTGGCATTGAGGGGTTTGTATGAACCTCTTAGCAGCATTCACTAGATGTAGTGTTTTTTGTTGTTGTTGAGGATCGAAGTATAGAGGGAAAATTTTTAAAGTGGTAAAAGTTGGGGAGTGGGGAAGGTTATAAGACTGTTGGAAATGCATATGATTATGAAGTTAAAACCCTGGAAAAATCACTGCTTTTCCTTGTTCCTGCTTATTGTACAATGCATATAAGTACTTCCAGTTAAGTCACTGAGACTGCTGGCAAACTTATGCAAGTGCTTATGAGGAAAACATATTCTTATATGGAATGCTGACGGGGAGTTTAGCTAACGATCTATTCAGCTCTGGGTGCCGCACACAGATCATGAAACATTTACTTTCAATAATTAACTGTTTTGTACTTTGGGGGATTTTTTTGTTTAGATTTTTGTTTTTGTTGTTCTTTTTTAATCCTACTCAGGCATCTTGATAAACATGGCTTTCTGCTCTACTCTTGGGGAAAGTTGCAGCTGCAAAGGTTCCTTGAGTTATGCCAATCACTTGCAGATGTTTTTCTGAAAGCAAAAATTAAATAGATTTTCTTGACGCCAATAAATTATAGAAAAATTGTACATATGCTCTTATCTCTTAAAAGAAAAAAAAGCGCAGTGGTCAAATGCATCAAATACTACTAATATAATGATGACCTCTTAGAAGAAAACACATTATGCTGTAGATGTCTTCATATTATAACTGTGAAATACTGGTATACAAAAGTCAAGCTATTAAGCAGTGGGGAGAAATGAAGTGAAAATAATGTTTGCTTTTGTATGATATGGCTGTTCTGATAGGTATGCTTCTATTCCCCCCTCACACCATATTGAGTAATGCTCCTTTTGAAATCATAAAACATAGACATAGATCAAACACAAGGTAAACTTTTGGGAAGTCAAATCCCACTGAATTTTGATGAGTTGGATCAAAATCCCGGTGACCAAAAGCTATTATCCTATGGTAAAAAGGAGCAGAACTGCAGAGAAAGATACACAGTGTCCTTGTCCAAACTCCTCATGGTCAGAGCATTGGGAGGTGCCTAAGAAATATCAATTTAGGGACTAGACACTTGCTCAGAACTAAAATGACTTCTACTTCTCTATACCCCAGCTGCCACAGATTTTGTGTGGGTAGGTCATTTGAACCAAGGTGCTCAAAAGGTGTTAAAGTACTACTGATGATCTGGGCCTAGGTATTCATTTTCACATAAATGTGGAATCAGAACACTTCCTTTCTTTACAAGGGTGTTAGGAGATTGATTAAACTCAAATTTGCAAGTTATTTGGGTGCTGTGATGGGAAGGCTGAAGAACATTAAATATTTGCAAATGTTGAGTAGATTTCAGTTATGTTCCAGACATTTGCTGGTGAAATGAGACTTCATTCCTAGGCCATCACTCTGATGCCTTTTTTTCTTTTTTACCATTTCTTTTTTCTACCATATTTTTTCCTTTTTTTTTTTCTTTTCACTTGTTTATCTCTACAGAATGGAGGAGAAAAAAGAGAATTTTTTTTTCTTTTTTTTTTTTTTTTTCCCCCATCTCCTTTTAGGGCAAACGGAAAGAAAAAGACCTACTCTAAAATATTTGTGTGAGCTTTGAGAGGTTTAAGAGAAAAAGGGCACGTTACCTGGTATGGAGATGACATAGCTGTAAGCTTTTGCAATGTACTTTAGGAGGAAAGTAGGCTTTAGGTGTCTGATCCTCTCTGTGATTTTTGTCTTTTCATATAACTGCTGCTTTGAGCATAAATTTTAAGGTTTGATCTCAGTGAACCTTAGTGCCAGGTTAGATCGCGTGGGGATTGCAGCAAGGGTGAGATGCGTGCTTCCACATTTTGCCCATGTGGAAGGTGACTGATATTCTGTACCTTGGTGCCTTTCCTGGTGAATGCCCTTTGCAAAGTCCCCAAGAAGGTGGCCTCGCTAGCTATGAGTAGCACATCTTTTGTGTTCCTGCTGTTTGCAATACAGCTCTGAGGCAGTGTAGGTGATGTCAGATTGTGTTGTGTTTGCACAGGGAGTTAAAGAAACATCTCAAACGTTGCCATAATTTTCCTGATTGCCCACTGTATAAACAGCTTGCTGGTAGCCTGTCAATCAGCTTCTACTTTGGTGTTACTAATTACAAAGTATCATTAAAATCTGGCTCAAAAAAAGTTGCAGGGCTCATATCAGAAAAGTCAAAAGGTTCTAAAACATTCCTTGTCTCCTCATGAGATAAAGGTTTTTCAGAAGGCCTTTCAACCCGGAGGATCAAAGAGAGCGTTTTGTTTGTAACATGTACCCATCACTGCTTTGGTTCACTTTAATTGCCATTCTTGTTGGCTGTCTATTAGGAACAAAACTCACCAGTCTCTGCAAAAAGTATAATGTTAGTTTATGAGTAATGGATGATACTGTGTGGAATTTATTGCTGAATATAACTCAGTGTTTGAAGACTTAGACTAAAGTCATGCTAAGAATAATTTTTGTTCCTCCCTCCCAGCACACTCTAATTAAGAGCAGCGCTTTGCAGTGAGGTGTTATTGTCTCCTTTGAG
The DNA here is from genome assembly GCF_964211835.1 of Anser anser. NCBI lineage: Eukaryota > Metazoa > Chordata > Aves > Anseriformes > Anatidae > Anser > Anser anser. The sequence goes on from NC_139732.1 coordinate 19,950,391, forward strand.
CCCTGTTCTTGGACTGCTCATTTATAAGGGCTCCCAATGTCTCTGCCAGCTCAGTCTGCATGGAGGAGACCTAATTTGAAATGACTATGCTCTCCAGAGCCCTATTAAATTACCAGCCCTCAAGCCTCCTGAGACTCCCGAACAAAGTCTTAACTTTAAAATACAAATGGAGCAGTTGATATGAGCATGTATGGCAATGCCAGCACATCCCAGACATGTTTGGTAGGCTTCTAATGATCAACAATATTCGTGCCCCTGTTCACTGTGAAGCAGGGAGAGTCTGAGCTATGCAGGTGTGCGAGGCAGTTGATCTCTTCTCATGTGAACAGCCTTACTGAAGAATTGGTTGAGTTGTCAGAGCTGCAACAGGTCCTTATCTATGTAATGAATAAGTTTAAATGCTTGCAGCAAGTTTTTGAAACTGATCTGCATTTGTAAGGGCATTGAATTAGAATTAGCTACAGTATAGAACCAATTTAATGAACATAGACTCTGTAATTTTTAGTCTGTCAACACGCTAAGTACGCTGATAAAAAGCTGTACGTATAATAATTACAAATGGACAAGGTTCAAGTCCTCTTTCCCCCTTCACGTGTCTGTTCTGCAATTCTGATAAGTCAATCTTGTTTTGGAGAATTCTCCATCCTTACATAATATAAATTCAGTAGCATCCGTCTCTAAGCTAGTATTGAATTTCTAATCCTTGTAAATGAAAGCCATATTCCGGGGATTGGTGCAATGGCTGTATCTGTTTTATTTGTTAATTCAGGATGTACAACTATCTTCTGATAACTTCTTAGAAATCTTAAAATTTATATTTTATGAATTTATTTTTAGAAATCTGAATGCAGGACAAACTGTATGGCTATTGGTGTTTTGGCTGGTTTTAATCAAAAAGCCTAGTTGGTATATGTTTGCAAATTGACTAGTGGAATGTTTAGCACTCTAGCTCCATTTGAAGCTTGGAAGAACTAAATCAGATTTCAAAATGTCCATTTGTTTTATGATTTCTGCTAGATGTTTGCCATTTGCAGTAACACTGGGCATCTGCAAATGTGGAGATGCAGACTCAAGGTCAGCAAAACTAAACGTGAAGATTTTGCAAGACTTTTCTGACTAAATTGACACTTTATTACAAAATGTGTAGGAAACTGCTGATGTTGGAATTTATGGAAAATTTCAAAGTTGCCAAGAATGTTTTTTTTATCCTTTTTTCTTTTATTTTGTGTTTGTCATCATTATCTGTCAGGCTAAATCTGAATTCTGTTCTAAAGCCTAATGTTGAGAGTGCTCGACATTTCCAGAGAGAAGAACTAGACTAAGCAGAAGCTCATGTATGTTTTTATAGTCCAGAGGTTTTTCTAACCATGCTGTCTCTGCTGTGTGCCTATTTAATTACTTAGTCATTTATCCTCATTCAAAATACTCAGTTGGTTATAGAAGTTATTGCTGTGTATTAGGAAGTTTAATTTTTATGTGTACTGTAAACCTTTCAAGAATTGTTTTCCTCTCTAGAAGAATATCTTTCTTCCTGTGTATTGGGATGTTGATCATGCTTATGAGAGTCTTGAACTGTACATCTCTAAATATGTTGCAATCCACTCCTGCCCCCAAAGAATTTGTCAATAGTGTTAGTTAAAAAAAAAATATAAAAATTGTTTACCAATAAAACCTTTAAAGTGTTTCTAAACTACTTATGACTGTCAGATTATAGCATGTAATTATTAAAATTAATGTTCCTTAATGGACTTGTTATAGCTGGAAAAGTGTGTAGGTACAGTTAGGGTTGTTTAAGCATTTGTGTTCCATATATTAGTTTTCTTAACTTTTCATATCCAACGCTTATTTTTTTTTTACCCAGATATTGTTTGTAGTTTTATTAAGGTGGCATTTTAACTTTGAAAACAAAAAAACACAATGAGCAAAACACTCTTCAACTCAAGAAGAAAAACATTTTTTTTTCCAGCAAAAATAAAAATGCCCATTTTCTTTCTGTAAAAACAAATCTTCTGCAGTTTATGGTTCAACTAGTGTAGGAGGACAGCTGAAATTCAGTAAAGTGGTATTACTCATTGTTAAGAAACATTTTTATTTGGGTGAAAGCTGTTTTTGATTTGGTAGTGGTAGGAGACTTTGTTTAAATAAAATAGTATATTGTGTATGTGGCTTGCTTTATTGGCCAGTGTAGATACAGCATCTAGAGGCTTCAGTATGTTTTAAAGTTCAGGCTCAGGTAAAAACAGCTTTGTTTCTTGTGGCATCGGGTAACGTCTGTCCCAGAACTGTGGGTCTGTTAATCTCTTTCAATAAAATATGATTCCAAAATGCTAAAAAAAACTCTGTATGAATGAGGAGTAAATTCATGCAATTAAATGCTCAAAATATGAAAGGTAAATTTACATGAAAACTCAGCTTTTTTCTTCCTTGTAAAAATGTTCAGTAATTGCACAGTTGCATCCTATTTGTCAGTGAAGCTTTCTTAGTTATGTTTTATTTTGAGGGCTCAGAGAAATTAGTGTCCATGAAATTAATTTATATCTTAGATGCCTTTCAGAAGGTTGTATAAAAATGTTGCCTTCATATTGCTGTGAAATCATTCTAAATAATTGTGCTAAATTGTAATAAAAAGCTGTAGGATAGAGAAGACTGAGCATGAGGATAAAGGTCATATATAATTTCTCCTCTGTGATTCATGTGAGGCCATTTGACATTGCACAGTCAACTGAAAGGCATCTTTTTGCAATGGAATAGTTGGAGGCTGAATAACATCTTGACCGCTTTTTCCAAGCCATGCTTCAACTGGCAGTTTGTTTAGAGAGACTTTGTCTGATTCATCTAGGGTGTGGAGTGGAGGGCAATAAAACATATTGCAACATACTTTAATATGTACTAATTGAGAGACATGGTATACTTCTGAAATTGTTTTTGAAGCAGATGTGAAATGATTTTCTCCCAACTGGACCTACTAAGTCTTGCACTGCTGTCATGCTGCTAGCTTTCTTGACATAACATTTTTGTATTGGTATTTTTCCAGCACATGCTGAAATTTGTTGTGATGAGTGCTCTAGACTGTCACCTGGATTACTGGGGAAAAAAAAGGTATACAAAGCCTGTATGGGACTAGGGAAAGAGAGCAACCTGCATGGGACTAGGGAAATGCAAGAAGACTTTGGTGAAAGCAATGGGAAATCAGGCTGAACTCTGACACCACATTGACTAATTCCCTTGATAAATCATTCTGTGATAGAAGCATGGAGCCTTCTGCCCAGGCAGCATGTCAAGCGTAGTGACAGAAATCACTCTAATATGATACACTTCCAAGAAGGAATTGGTTGAACATGCAAATAAATCAACGTCTAGAAACAACACGAACAAGCTGTGTGCTGACATATTGATCTTTGAGGTTACTGGATTGCAAGACAACTGACAAACTGTAGAAGCAGTTTCTACTGCTAGATTGTGCACTCATCTAATCCTGGAGGGGAAAGGGCAGCCTCTGGGCTGCAATTGCAGATGGAGCTCTGCAACACTTGTACTCAGAATTGTAAGGCTTGAGAAACTTGATCTCTTTGGAATGCATGGCAAAATCATTCCAAGGCTAGTGCATAGAAAAAGCATATTTTTTTTTAAAAAAAAGGGCGCCTAAGTAATTGTCCAGGGTGCGCAAAGTTGGAAAACATCTAAGACTTAAATGGGAAATGTCTTGTATTTCAGGGTAACAGTGGGAGTAGTCAACTTTCTGGAGCAAAGAGTCTGTAATGATATATAAAGAATCTGGTGGTTCATTAAACAGTATGTGATGCATAAAGACTTTTGTGAGATACTTATAAGATATTTAAGGGGGAGCAGCAAAAATGATCTGGAGAAATTGTAGAACCAAGAAACAAGCTCATAACTTTCAGATTGGTGTATCTGATTCCTGTCTTGCTTTTATCTTTAATCATTGTTTCCAGGGTATACTTAAGGCAATTATCCACAGATTTACTTTTTTTTTTCTTTGCAAAAAGGGTAGAGTGTACACTGTGCATATTAAACAGTCACCAGTGTTTTTTTGTCAAAACAGATGATTATGAACATGGTAAAACATGCTTTTCAGCTCACTTGTGTTGGATTAGGATTTTAATACATTTTCTTTTAATATATATTTCAAGATTCATTTTTTCATTCCGTTTTCATGGAGTGAAATATTTTTTTTGCAGCTTTTTCTGGTTTCTCTACCTGTCACCTTCACTGGATATCTGCACCACACTTATAATATTTCTGCTTAGACTGACTTATTAGTTCAAAGCAGAACTACATGTTTTAAATTGATCAAGGTTTCTGAAGCAATTATAACAACTGCTTTTGAATGGCTCAGTTGCAGTGTTCATTCTGATACTATATGAAAGCTCAAGTTTCTTCAAAGCTGTGAATGTAAGCCATTAAAAGCAACTGGTAATTATTCTCTAATAAACATAGTAGGAAGTACCTGAAAACCTTAGGGGACATAGATATTGCCTGCAGATTGATTAATAAAAATCTCAGGCCACTTAAAATTCAGCCTGAAAATAAATGTGTGTTTATTTATGTATTTGAGTCTGTTCCAAATTAACAGGTCTGTTGTGATCAAATTTGCTGTTTACTAGCTATCCTTTGCTCATTATCTCTCAACAGACTATTACACTTTAGGGGAAAACAGTTATTCCTTATCAACACTTAATTTCACTTGGAAATACTTAAAGCCTCAAATATCTACTTTTTTTTTCAATCCCAAATAGTTAAATATTTGATATCTTAATTGTCTGCTTTTTATTTTATTTTGCTTGTAAACACTTGAGCATATGTAAAATTTAGTGAATCTCCATTGTGCAAGAACCAAACCACCCAAAAACAATTAGCCAACATTCTGTCCTTGTGAATGATGTGTACAACGTTATGCTTCCTAGTTTGTCCAGTATATTATTATCTTTTCTGAATGCATTTTGCTAAATCAAAGGTGTTTGTTGAAAGATGCAAGCAGAAAAGACAGAATTGTTACAGCTGGAATATTTGAGAAAAGAGACAAGAAACTATTTATCATAGTAGAGCCACATTCATGGTTGCTTCTGGCTTCAAGTGGTTTGTTTTTTGTAAGTTTAAGGCCAGGTTCAAAAGGAACATTGAGCCAGAACTGGACCCCAAGGCAGAGAACAGGGAGTTTGGGTGAGCTCCTTAGTTTTGTTCAGGGATTGTAAGAAACCCAATAAGCATGCCAGGGTACAACGTCAAAGCAGCATGTAAACTGTGGTTAGCAGCCTGGTAAGCCAGAGATGGAGGTAATTGGATCAGGAGAAATACATTCCAAATACAAGGGAGGGAAAAGAACAGTGAAAGGAGGAAAAATCTGAACTCAAACTGCTGTAAATATTAGCTTTACATTTGCATGGAAGAGTACCAAGCTTTCTTTGAAGAATTTATTTGTGCCATTGAAGAACACATGCTGTTGTGACTTTGAGTGAGAATTGTTACAAATCTTCAAATCACTTGGTCTTGCTGCTCTTGCTGCTCTGGAGTACTTGATTAAAAGGGATGTTAAAGATGTTAAAAATGTAGTTTACATTCAGCCTTTGATGAATATGAAAGCTAATATTTTCATTATTAAAAATATTACTTTTTTTTTCATTTGTCATGTAGTTCCGAAGATTGTTATAAAGCAGGACAGGTTATATGTTTTGGAAAGCTGGTAAATGTCCTCCAGTTGAGGCATACGCTTTTTAGGCTAGTCCTCTCTCTACTTAATCTCTGCACCTGAAGGCATAACTGGACTTTGAATGTTGATACTGGGGAAATTATTAGCAAATGAAATAAGTGTACAGATGCATAGTTTCATCTCACCTTTCTGTAGCACTTATTTGAGATGACAATGTGAGGTGTCAGGAGTCTAGTAGGTGACTGTGTTGTTATCAGTGGAGAGAAACAGGCACCGTCAGAGCAATTTAGCCTTCATGCGATCTACATGATCACAATCTATGGAGGTGACCCACCTAATGACTATGGAGGGGCCTTACAGTGACTCAGCTCCTGTTGGAGGTTTTTATAGACCTAAATTAAGCGGAAGAGGTCTACATTTCCATGCATTTACTTTGGTTGTTTACTTGATTCTCATTAGGAGAGGCTGGATTCTGCCAGTGTTTCAAGCCGGAGTGCATCAGTTTCTTATAGGTACGAACACAGTAATCCCCTGCTGAGGGCACCGCTGGCTTGGGGGTGCTTTCCTGTTGGCAAAAGGGACAGTTAAGGTTATTAAATGCAGCTGGTACAGCTAGATATAAACCACTGTCTGCTAGTGTACCATAAATCATGCTGCCCCCAAGACAGTAAAAATTGCATGCCATGGCCTACACCCAGCAAGCCTCTGCCGGTTTTCCCTTTTTAATGCAAACCATCCCATTATGAAATACATTGTAGTTTATCATGTACTGGATGCTCTTGCACCATGCCAAGTCTGCTGGCATGAAGATCAATTCAACAGGCACACCATAACCTCTAATACTCTGGTTTCTGCAGTTGCACCATGAGTTAGATAACCAGCTGAAAATTGCTGCACGTTCTATTTAGTTTTTCCTGATTTTATTTTATTTTTTTTTCAAGCAACTAGCATTTTAAAAATAAACTGATAAAAAAAAAAAAAAAAGCCTGCTCCCTGCTGATATGGTAGTCACATTTGTTATTGCATTGTGTGCTAGGTGGGGACGAGTGTTCTGTTACTAATGGTTTAAGTCATGACTAATGCTATGTGCCAACAACAGAGATACCGATTCAAATTTAAATAAACTACCGAGGCAGTGTTTTACAGGATGTGTTTCTTGTTGGCAATTTGTTGTTCCTGACAGCCTAGGATCCTCAGGCCGTTGTTATGCCAGGCACTGGGATTAGAACACACAGTCTGGGTTTATAAATGTTTCAAAACTGCTATGATGGAACAGCAGAATTTTAACTTATTTATTTTTTCCTTAAGGTAATCAGGTATTCTTCTGGAGTTGGTTAATATGAAAGAAGCCAGATTTGGTGGGATTTGGTTTTATTTTTGATGAGCGTCACTGTTAATACTTTGGTATTCAGAATTTGAACTATAAATGTTGGGCCACTGTGAGCTTTGGTGTTCTGCGGCGTGATGTTATGCTGCCAGGTCAGGTTCCTGTGTTAAATCTGAAACCTTTTATTCGTCCATGCAAACAAACTTCTCCTCTGGCGGAGAGTGCTCTTGAAGCACTAAGCACTTTTGACTGCTTTCTGGTCACAAAAGCTGTGACAGTTCAGGGATCGTGACGGTTCGGAACAGTTCCAAAATGTATGTGGCTATTTTAGCCAGATGCTACAGGAGTTGCTCTTACATAGAAATACTCTAGTGTATGTACTTTAATCCAAGTCCTGCTTCAGTTAAGTCATTTTGGCAACATATCTTTCAGAGGTTTTATGAAGAATATTATTGTTATAGCCATGTTGCTCTCAGAATATTAACAGGATGAAATTTTTATGTGGAAGCATATTATAATAATTGAAATAATTGGAAGAAAGATAAGCTGCTGGCTTCACAAGCCAGTCTCCAACTCTTAAGCAGAGGGAGCAAAATTCCTTCTCAATCAGATCTAGGAATAGTATTTTCAGGCCAGATAAGCTCTGTTACTTCTGTAAAGTGTTGATTGTAATCACAAAAGTTGGTCCATCTCTTGTCACATCTGTATTTGTTAAGGCCTAGTGACCTAGATTATGATTTGTTATGGTATGTGGTAACACACAGAAATAGCTGAGGTCTCCGTGTGCTGGGTGTGATGTGAAGGTAAACATAAAGGCAGCTCCAGATCCAACTCTTTACAGCCACCAGGCAATGCTTTGCTTTTCTTATGCTGCTCCCTACAATCTGTCAACTTCTGTTCACTACAACAGAGAAGGCTGTCAAACCCGGGAAGCTACAGGAAGAAAAGCTTCTGTTTCCAGAAGACTATTGTACTTCATATGGCAGCAGATTTTGTGGGAAATGACCTCTTTGAGGCAAAAAAGAGGTGGAAGTGCCTCTAGGTGATGTAGACCACTTCTTCACAGCTCTGTTTAAATATTGAGGGCTTTCTTGCTGAATACGTTACAAAACCATTCAATATTTTGCATTGGACGTTCCCTAATGACAATGAAAGCATGCCTTGAATTTCAGAGTGTTGGTTTTGGACAGTCTGACTTAATTTGTTTTTAATTAGAGCAATTCTTTCTAATGGGTTAGCACAGGACATAGCTGTTTGAGATGAACGCCGCTGGGGCCTTCACCTTTATGACACCAGTGCTTCAAAATGTCCCCCTGATAGATCCTCACAAACTCTTTTGTAGAGTTTGATGTATTTTGTATCCTTTTTTTGTATCTTTTTTTTTTTTTTGTATCTTTTACTGGAAACACTTCACAAGTGTCTGTCCACAGACATTCAATTCCAAATCTCCAAATTAAAAACAGTTCTAAAGAAATACATGATAGATTGGTGCTTTTTATCTATGTCCGTTCATGAAGTGAGATTAGATGAAAGGCATTTTTATACAAAATGAGGTCACAATATATTTTTGTATCTTTGTACTATCTAAAATGTCAAAGTTAAATTTATCAGATGAATGCTTTGTGGTAGTGTAACAAACAGCTTATCAATCTGTCTATGATTTATTAAATCCTTTGATATGCCTGATGCTGTTGCTTCTACTGTAATACTTCATATCACTCATACCAACTTTTTTTTATTTAGGGGTCTTGTATGTTAGACCTGGTGTTTAGTAATAATAACATGGCCTGTATTTGTGTTTCATGATCACAGCTGTTGCTCACCTGTGTATTTTAAACTCTGTAACCAAAGAATTGAGTCAGTAGCCCAATACATTGTGGAACTTACACATTGTTAACATGACTATTTCAAAATATCACACGCTTGTGATATTTACCATCATATTCAAGTCTTTTTTATTTTTTTTTTGAGGCAGTACACTCCAGTTCACAGAGAGAAAAACAAACAAAAAAAACCACGACCTTGTGATCTTATTCACACAGCATAAGTGAAACCTATTGCTCAGGGCTGCAAACTATACCAGTATTAATGAAGTTATTCTTATACTCATTTTTATCCTAGAAAATTATCCAGAATCATGGTTTGGTATAATTATTGAGAATGATTTTTGTCATTGCTGCGGAAATACTGTTTTGAGGCTATTGGTCTCAAAGGAATAAGGATTAAAATATTTTCTTAGAATGCTTTTTACTTTTTATTCAATGTTTTTATTTTTGACCAGGATGTCAACTCAGTGCTTTAATTACCATGTATTTTTATGGTGATGAACTGATGTTTTTGTCGTTGGATTTTTTTTTTTGGGGGGGGGGGGGGGGGGGAGGGTTATTGTTTTTTTCTCAACCTTCTCCACTCCTACCCATCTAAGCCCCTACCAAAACATTGGTTGTGTATGGGATAGCCATATCTATTATAAACTGGTGAAATACTATTGCAAGCAGTGGCACTGCACTCACTTATATCAAGTAGGATGTTTGTACTCTCATTTTAGAGCTCTCTGATAATTTCTACAGACTTTCTTTAGTAATTGTGTTTATAAAACTCAAATCCCCTTCCCCTGGAAACTATAACAAAAGTCCATTATAGCCAAGAATGAAGTGGTGGATTAGAATCAGGAAACAAGAATTCGTTGGATATTTGTTGGATTTCCTTCCTGTGATATTTTGCACACAGTCACCTTGGTAAAGGTGCACTAAAAAAGTGCAAATATTGTTTTCCTAGTTATTGTTTCAAATTTGATGTATCTCAAAGCTTTTCTGGAAGATCGTTAAATGTTTCTGCTGATGTCAAAGACTTTGGTAAAAGTTTCTTACTGCAATTTGGCAGCAAGTCTAACCTCGCTGACCAAGGGCTGTATCCCACATGGCTTAGTATTTGAGCAGCCCCTGTGAAGCCAGAGGGAACAGCTGGCCTTTTGGAGAGAGCATTTCGATACGTTCAGAATTTCAGTGGTTCAGAATTAGCTTCTGATAAACCCAGCTTGCAAGGGATCTATTCTTAGCTTTGCTCAAGTGTGAAAGGTTTAGCTCTTCCTAAGGCAGAATTAACCACTAAAAATCTCTATTATGGGATGGAGCATTTTTTGTAAAGTGAAAGCATGAAAAAAAAAAAAAATTAATTTACACCCCATTAAATAAATACCCTGGCTGTGTGTAGTTCTGCTGCCCTCAGTTTTCTGACCACTGAAAATTTGGATGTAAATATTTGTGGCATTGTAATTATTGTGATCAAGTAGGATTTATCCCTTAGACCTGGAAGGAAGCAATTCATTATCTAACTATGATTTAATTCATTACTGTCATTCAGAGTAGAGGACAATATACTTGTTAGATCTCACAGAAGCTATGGCAGTCCTCACCTTTCTTTTTTCCAATACAGTAAGAGTTGTGAGCCTGCTTTAAGTATTACGCTTTATCTTAGTATACGGTATCTAACTCCTGCTGCTGTATAAGATATCTTTTCTGTGTAGCTTTCAGTGATGAATGGAGGATTATTGTACAACATGCAAACCAGTGCTCTTTCACACACAGTTTTGAAAGCCTGATGTTCTCATGAATTTCATTTTATTTGGAAACAGAGTCAGTCATTCGATTATATGGCCTAACAATAATAATAATATATAAAGCCAAAGTTGTGTTAGCTTCTGCCTGGAACTACCTGAAATACTTATTTTCTTTGCCTTTCAATGCAGAGTTATTTTTTTTAGGCATGCTGGGCCCTAGATAGAATATTCACATTAATTAATTGCTCATAACAGACAGATATATTAGTCAATAAATATTTTTTGTGGGTAATTAAACTGAAACATGAAGTTGAGGCACCCAGATATAGGAATATCTGTGAATGTATTACAAATCCTTGTATTTCTTTTCTTCTAGATAACAAGAACAAGGGAACATTTTGTGTATCAAATGGGTAAAAATAATGGGGAAAAAACTCATTTACTGTTCCTCCAGAGTGTTTGCTGCTTGCTCACATGTTCCACTGTGTTCCACTCTTGAGAGTTAGGTTGGTGACCAAGGGCCTTTGTACCTTCACAAAAAAAAAAAAAAACCACTCCCTCCCCCAAATAAAAGAAAAAGCAACAGCCCAAAAAAAAAAAAAAAAACCAACAACAAAAAACACCACAACCGTCACAACTTTCTCACATCCAGAAAGGGAAATAAGGTTTCTCTCTGAATTTTGTTAATGTGTTTTCTTAATGCTTTGGAGTTACTCCCAGCAAAGGTAGCTTAACCCTCAAAACTGTGCAACAAAAGTAACATTATCTGTAGACTTCAGAGTTAACAAGAGGTATTTTTATGAGGTATTTAAACAGAGCCAACAGTGACAAATCACTTTGACCAAAGCTGTTTTCCATACAATTCAAACTGTGTTAAAAGTTGTACTATAGTACCTATATTGAACACAATATTCAGGAAGAAGGCAGAATTTGTAACGTTACAAATAAAGCTGCGATTGCTTATTTTATGTTAACATATCTTCCTGCATGTAGTACCTTCCTGTTTAGTCATGATTCTGAGAAAATTTATGAACTCACATTAAAAAAAAAAAAAAAAAGCTTGTATTTTCCCCCTTCATTAGGCACTCCTCTAAGGATGCCTTATTATAACTTTGGCAGCACAGCAGGATTTTTAATACTGAATACATTGTGTCAGCTCTCTTGTTTGCAGGAGGATAAAGTTCAATTATTCAGAGCTTTGCTTTAAATCCTTCCATTGTTGTACAATTAAAGTCAGTCCTTTTTTTAGTATTGAAACTAATACTTCAAGAAAATAAGCTTTCAAGATGAAGCATGTGGGGTTTATGTATTACAGGTAACGTATTGAGTTCGTATAAAACACACCAAGCCTGTGAGAATAGCACGTGGCTGAGGAATCGAGGTTGAACACAGTTTCAGTTCATTTGGGCCCTTCACTCTTTGCCTTGGCTGAAGACCACGCTCAGGTTGCAGAAAGTCCATGGACTGTCTGGACTGGAGAGACTTTCTTCTTTCTGTGTTTAATCACACTAAACACATAACTTGAGCTAGATTTTATGTAAATAAGGGTTAGTGAGGGGAATTATTCTAGTGGACTCAAGCTATTTACTTGGGCCTTGTGGAAATATAAAACTAATTTTGGGGGGATACAGAGGACTTAAAAGTCTTAGTGGTTTTTATTTTTCCTCTATTTTTTTTTTCTTGAGGGTAGAAGAGAACGTAATATGTGTTAGTATGGGTGTTGAGTATACTCATGTTCCAGGAAACCTGCAAGGATTTGGATAGTGCATGAAGGAGATATTGAATTAATATTTGTATTATTTTAAATCAGGGCTAGTCATCTCAAAAGCAAAATCGGTATAGTTAGTGAAGTTCTTGCTTTAGTCTGTTTTCTTTTGTTTTGTTTTTGGTTTTGCATCGTCAGATTAAGAAAGAGGCTGAATCTCAAGCAGGATTAGTCAATGTGTTGCCTGGAGCTGGAATGCTTGGCTTCACTTGTTCTCAGTCACTTAATCAAACTGCAAACTCAGTTCCATTTTTGGTACCTTTGAAAATTACTCTTTGGACAATGGACAATCTACATAGACAATTTTCTTGTGCATTTGGACTTTGTTGTCTTGACAGATTTTTAGTTAGGCCTATAACTTGGTCATGTGACATCTAGACCACCAGGTTTCCATAAAATTCAAGGAATTTGAGTTTTTAAAGAGAAATTTAAGTATTTCTTTGTTTCTCACTGAGTTCCCCAAGCTCTTTGAATCCTTATTTCTTATGATCCGAAAATAGGCAAGTTCTGAAATATTTCACTAACTTGAAAAAAAGTGTTCCATCCGACAAGTTCATTGCCTAATGCAAGTCCCAGAACTCATGTCTAAAGCCTATATTACAGCTTTTTAGCTAAAAGCAAGCTTGGAAATAAGTAGATATTTAGAGTCTTGGAGTTCAGTAGAGAAACAGCAATTTTCTGTGTTGTGGTTCTCATGGCATTTGTTGTGTTAGCATTGCTCATATTCCGTTCATATGACCTTTTCCTTTTTGTGGTAACTTGTGTATTCTATATTTGTATCGTAACTTTGTATATATATTATTTATCATAATAATGTTAACGAACACTGGAAAACTGACTACACACTAACATTGCCACGATTTTATAACTTAAAGTACAATCCCAGTTTAGAAATATGAAGAAAATTGCTGGCTTTTTTGAGGGTTATTTATTTAGTGAACTATTTTATGTTAATACTTTTTCTTCCACTGATTTTCTCAATGTAAGAAAATTTGCACAACTGGAGGATTTACAGATTGCTAGTGTAGTAATAAAACAGGTGTTCACATAGATTTCAAAAAGTATCCTAATTAGCCTTTCACCAAACTAAAACCCTAATTTAACAGATGTGCCATCAGAGTTCTGCTCTTCTGTACAGTCCAAACTCCACTGCAGTTGCATGCTGCCAGCCTAAAGCTTCCTGATAAGTCAGTTGTTAAGTAGCTTAGTGCATTATTTATAACCAGAACATCAGTTAAGATAAAGACTCCACTATGCAGTGCCCTGCCCAGAAGTGTTCAGCTTAATTACAAAGTCAAGTGGTTTTGCAGACAAGGAAAAAGCCATAGGGCAGCTCTGTGCATAGCCCGTTTGGTTTTGAGTTACTTGTTAGCTACCCGTGAGTTTTTCCTCTATACGTTTCCACTAATAGCAAAGGAATAAATTTGTTTTTGAAAGGAATGAGATTGAGGAGGCCTCCCTCCCCCATTACTGCTGCTGATCCTTCTGTGAAGGACCTAAATAATGCCTTTACCTTTCTGGAAAGCTGCCCTTTTCATCTGTTTGTACAGTTATCAGATCCCAGCTTTTGTTTTCTCTTAGCCAAGCCTGATATATTTGTCTCTCTCAGTCATTACCTTAGATCAATATTTCTAGCCCCTTGATTATTTATATTTCCCCTCAGTGACTTGTCAATATCTCCGTGCAGGGGAGTGCAATATTCCAGATGCCGTTGTATCAGAGCTATAAAAAGCATGATTACTGTCTTCCTCCACCAAGTGTGATACTGTTGTAACTACTGCCTGAGCACACATAATTTTTCCCTTTGCCATACCTGGTAGAATAAATGCTTTGCCCCTCTGATGGTTGAATTCAGGATAACATTTCCTGTGCCCCCATGTGCACACTGAGCAGCTATATTATGAGGGTATTTTATTTGTATTTATTGTTCCCCGTTACAAGTGATGCTTAAACAGAATTCTTTAGAAAACCAAGAAAAGACCTGGCCCAAATTCTACTTTAAACAGCGGAAGACATTACTTTGATTTCAGAAGATTTTGAGTCAGGCCCTTATTATAACACTTCAGATACTATCAACAAGTAATTGTTTTAAACGTTGTCTTTTTCTCGGTAGCAATTGCTCTTTCATTGTGGATTAAGATGCATATGTTGGCCCCTACATTTCAAACTTGTGCCGTCCACAGAAATTGCAACTATTTTTTGACTTTTATTTGTATTATTGAATATAATGTAGTCAGAAAAAAAATAAATTTATACTTTATCCTTGGGGAAGAAGCATTTCTTGAAATTGTTATTTCAGAGCTCTTAAAAGATCAAAGGCTTGGAAAACTTTGAGGAAGAGTAAAGGCTATATATATATTTAAATATATATATTTATTAATCAAAATGTGTTTTTTCTTTTGAAAGCTGGGGGGGATGGGGGAGAAGAGTTTCTAAAAGGTGATCTTAGAATATATTAGGATATATCTTTAAGAGGAGGTTAAATAGTGACTTTCAGACATGGGATTCATAATATTTTGACTTTTGTGTGTCAAGAAATCATTTGCTAGTGTATTTACCCCTACACACACTTCTTTCTTTCTTTTCTTTTTTTTTTTTGAATTACTTTGCTGAAAGTAATTTGGTAGTCAACTGTAGTGATCTTAAAGAAAACAGGATTTTAATTAAAGCAGTATATAATGGTGACCTAGTTACTATTGTTTATTAATGTGAGTAGATGATAAAATCCAACAGAAAATTGCAAAGAACGTGGGGGTTTTAATTGAATGAGTAAAACTGAGTAATATTTCCAGTGTGGAATCATCACATGCCAGAAGTACTACTTTTTTAAATAAAAGAAGATATAATACTGTTTGGAAAGTCAACTAAGATTGATAGTATGCCCAACAAACAAAACTAGGCACAAAGTTATTTATGTTCTCATGAATTAGTCTCTGTAAAAAGACTGGGACAATAAAATTGGAAGGCTGGATACTTGGCTAAGAATGAGTTCTTAATCCATCATCCAATTTACCCAAATAACTGAAGCTAATGAGTAGTCCTTTTTCAGACTCTGAGGGCCCATGTGTTTGACGTTAAATATGTACTTGAGTGCTCTGCTTGACATTAAATATTCAATGCATGGATAGGTCCTTTGACTTCAAAAGGATTATTAGTGTACTTATATAATACATGGATTTGAGCATGCTATTAAATTGGGCAAATAATGCTTGATGGCATCTTAAGGGATGAGGTCCAAATCCAGCACTTCACTTACTAACTATATTTTTTGCAAGTAGCACATGAAACTTCAGTGAGCCTAAGATATATCCTTAATTGCTTGCTGGACAGGTTTGTATCCTGACATTGTTTTAGGCAATGGAGCTAATTCACTACATGCTGGAGACTAATTTGGTTGAAACATCTTTTTTTTTTTTCCAGCTCCATAATTCATAAATTATGAAGAGATGTCTAATGAAAATGAGGGTGTTATATTTTCTACTTTATTTAAATGAATATTTGACCATCATGCTTATATACAGAAATAAGGTCCAGTATTTTAGTATTTATGATACTCTGAGAGTACAAAAGTACTGGACAAATGAGATGGCCATGCTTGATAGATGAAAACAGCTTTTTTACTTATTTTAGGGCAAGATGTTCCTTTTCCTCTTTCTTTTTTAAATAATGCAAAATTTCTGGTAGGTTTAAAATTTCATAACTTTCTTCTAAAGGAAGGATATTACCATTTGCAGCTTTTCCCCTTGTCTCCTCAACAACACCTCCAAAACAGGTGGCTTTTAGTGTCTATGTTCATCTCTGGAAATTGAGTTTAGTTATACTTCACACAGAAGGAATGAGAAAGGGCTTCTAGCTACCAGCATTATTTGTACATCATTGTAGTGGAAAGTACAGTACACCTCTTGGATATAATTTGGTTTGGTGCTATAATTGTCGTTCTCAATAAATAAAGCCATTTTAGAGTAACTAAGGGAGACATGTCGTGCATCAGATACACCATGAATGAGCAAGAGATAATTAGGTCATCTTAAATTCTGTTATCCTTTATCTGCTTACCTAGATGAATGTCAAGAGACCACGGTTTTAGTGGATTGGTTCAAGAACAACAGTATCATTTTCACTTAACTGTGTATGTATTTGTGTTTTGGGAGTCTCTGCTCAAACAATCAATTCTTATTATTTGCATGACAATAATGTTAAGATACCTGAGAAAAAAACACTCTCAATTTACATTAAAAATAAAAGTAGAAGGGAACACTTCCCATATTAATTTGAAGTTTCAATCCCAACTCACCAATTGCTGGGACTTTTTGCCAATATGTTTTAAGCTAGGTATTTGGATAATTATCTAGTTAAAGTAGTCTAGATGTTGGATAGAGAAAAATCACATTAATAGACTGACAAAATCAAAATCACAAAACCATGAAACCTGTTAAACGCCATTTTTTCATTTTGACTTCTCATCTTTCTGATTCAGAAGCTTAGAAAATCTGCTATCTCAATATAGATCTGAATCATCTCTTTGAGTCAAAATATAAAAGGAACAGGGATATGCTTCTATTCACTACTCTTAATATTATATTGAGTAATTATTTAATTAAAATCTATTTTTGTATCTGAGATGAGATTATGTAGTGCCGATAACCTTGTTCAAGGGTGAAATTTAGCATTAAAATAGAAAAGAGATGTGAAATCTCCCAATGGTGAATCAATAATCAATCAGTAACACTCCCTAAGTGCCAATCAGTTCTAATCATTGCATAATGCACTGTAAAACCATTTAGCCTAGAAAAGACTCCACTATCTCTTTCAAACAGTAGCTTGTAATATCACAGAATGCATTTTAAAGCTGTCTTAAAATACTGCTGTGACAGTTGCGAGGCTTTCCAGGAGAACGAGAAAAATAATATTTTCTAATAAAATTAATTTTCTAAATAATTCTATTATTCTAAATTTATTTTTCTCTTAATGTATGTTAGCCATCTTTAAAAACAACAACAAAAAATACCCTGGTCTTTTACTTTAGTAACTTAGATTTGCATTTGCATCCAAGTTCTTTTCTCGTGCAGTTATAATGTCATCTGTTGGAATCGAGTTGATTGTGAAACAAAAACTGATATGGATTAAACTGTTATTTTGGTTATATCTATATATATATTCTATATAAAATGTCCATCTCTTCATTCTGGAAATTTTCTTGAAGATTAATCCGTCCATGGTAGAATAGTTATCATACTTATCTAATTCAACAATATATGAGAAAGTATCTTATGAAGTATTTGGACAGAATGGATGGTACTAAATATGTACCCCTATTTATTTAGGTTGCAATGCTAAGTCAAAGTGTAGAATAACAATGTATTTGGAAAAAGCACTTTTAGAAGACTAAGGGAAGCATATCAAGTGTTTATTATCTATCTCAATTTTTAAAAACTACTTCTTTCTTTTATACTTTGTGTCTTAGCTTTAATATTCAGAATCTCCTGTCTACAAATGAATACAAGCCTTTACTAAGATTCTTGGGGTGATTTTGAAAATACTGTTATAATTCTTACTTTGAAATTAGTTGTTTCTGCTGCTTCCATCAATCTGAAGCAAAGATGAGCTTTTGGTAAGGAGCTTACCTTGTACCTTCTCTTAAAACTGACTTCCATTACTTAAAACTATGAAGTCAGAATACTCATTAAGTAGTTTAGTAGCAGATACTTCATTGCAGTGAGACTCAGGTCTTTGCTACAGCAAAAAACTTACAATTTAGCTTGTGCTTCATCTTTGGTCTTTTGAAATGCCCTGAACTTCTACAAGTTGCTAAAGATGATTGTCAACTGTACTCCCCCTGTAATGTTAAAAAGATAGCTACTGATGAAGGTCATAAAAACAGGCAAACATGACTACTAGAATTGCACAAGGAATTAGATTCTTGATTAGAGATTTAAGATTTTGTCTAGATCAATTTATCAAAATCTTTTTCACTTCAAAGCAGAAACCACGCCCTTTCCAAGGCTGTAGTATACATCTGTTTGGTTTATTGAAACCTGCCAGGAAATAATGTTCTTTCTCATCGCAGTAAAGTGGTAGGGATTTATGGAGTGTCCGAATGGTGATCAGAGAATAAGTATCTGGCTATTATACTTGTGATTTCAGTGAAGACCCACTAAAATACTGTCCTTGGAGGGGAGGAGAATATTGCAATGAAATGTAGAACATGACCCCAGAAAACTTACATAAAATTTATTTTTAAAACATCTCTTCACACAACATATCTTGCCAAATTTCTATCAAATGGGCCAATTTTACTGTTGTAATTCTTGTGAATTCTCGGTGAAACATTTAATTCTTATTTTACGTTTTGCCTGTGCTGGTTGGGTAAGTACATTCTTGTTACCTCAATATACTCCCTGGGCAATAGGACTAAGCTATATTGCAGTGGGAATTTCAGGTTTGGGTTAGTTAAAATAAGATGTATATTGATAACACTTTTGTCTTTGTTTAAACAAGTGTAAGTTGAAGGAAATGGATTTGTTTTTGCAATTCTGCTTTCCTTCTCTTTCATGTTTTAATGAGATCTGTATTTCCAATTTATAATTAGAAATGAATGTCTTTCATTACATTGTAAGGTCAACAAACATGTTTATATTTTCACTAATTAACATATTTGGAGGAAACTTAATAATTACGTATCTGTAGAGGAGACCCCTAAGATCACTTCGTTTTACCTACTGTATTCACACATCAGGTAGTTTCCTTGAATTGGTTCATTTGACCCTGGCATTTTTGTTACAAAAAAAAAAAAAGCCAGTATTGGCGAACTGAGCAGAAATTCAATTTCAACCTTTGCATGTATCTTACTTTATTTTGTCTTCCAAAGCAAAGTGGAGTGTCCATCTTACTCCCTCTATTGCTACTTACAGCTCATGATCAAGTCAACCTGTAAACATTTCTTTGGCAAGCTCTATAAACTAAACTGATTGCTCTTCCTGAGTCTGTCACTGTAAAAGGCATGCCTTGCAATCCTCAGTCATTCTTTTGCTCCTCACTGACTACCTCATTTTATCAATATCCTCCTGGAAGTTAAAATGGTCTTACAAGCATAAAGCCAAAGCAGAGTCTGTGGGGGGGACAACCTCTTCAGAATGAACTGAAAATAATGGAAAAATACCTAGGCTTTAACTACAGTGTATTATACATACATTATAGTCACACCTTTGTCAAAACACATACTCTTTTACACTGAGGTCAAAATAAGAACATGCATGTGTTCTGATAATGAACATTTTTCTTAATAATCAAAAATTAAGTCCAGTTTATTCTGCTTCACTAAATTCTTAAAGGTTCTTGAGCCATATTTTTTCCATCAGTATTAGCAGCAGATAAAGTTGAAATATAGGAAACTGAACATACGTTTCTTTGCTGTTCTGATCAGACTTGTAATAGCACATCACACAGAATCAGTATGGAAGCAAGCAGCCACACTGACAGCTATATTTAATTTAATTTTTTTTTTTTGAAAAGGCAACCTTCATTTGTTGTTAATTTAACTTAGAAGCAAATTATATTCTACAGCTATGGCTTACCTGCTGATATTTGAATAAAGCAATCTCAGAATTTTTCTTTCTACATTATACTTCTGTAGCACATACAAATGATTACTATCAGCTTTTAAAAGCCAAATTTTCAGCTGAAGTAAATCAGGACATGTCTAGTATAATCAATGTTGTTCTGATTTACATCAGCTGGCCCTAAATATAGCAGGCATGCTGTAGCTTTTTATTTTTAAGCAGAACTCTCCTGTTGAATTAAACACAGACTTCTACTCAAAAATCAATGGCAAAACAGACCTCACAGACATTATTTTAAAACACAAATGATTTTTTAGTTTTAAATCTATATACCAAAATAGATTTCCCTTTGCATTTTCCCCCACTTACTCATAGCATCAGTATTGCTCTATTTACATAAATGTATCAGTGTGCATCTCCAGCTCCATTTGCAAGAATTAAACATGAAGTTTTGTAACATGTTTTTGTTTCTTATTGGTTGCTTAATAGAAAGACATGGTAACAGCACAGTCATGATAGAATCATATAAGTTTTTTTCAGATGTGTTGCAATATATCACATATATTCAAATACAAGTTCGGGCTAGGTTCTTTTCAGTAATAGCTACCAAACAGTAGAATAGTTACATATGTACACAAAGTGCTTATTCTGAAAATTCAAAATTCATATAGGTGTGACTGTGTATAGGACAGATGATGACTTATCCTTTGCAGGATTGTTTTTTTTTACTGGGCACACCAGAGCATCTGAAAAGACTTTTTATTTTAAACAAACATTTCTATTAAGAAACAAATCAGGTTCTGTTGAATGCACTTCAGGCTTGCATCAAACTTTTGTGGACTTGAAGAAATAATCAAGTCTACGGAACAACTTAAACATCAAGGATCTATTTGTTTCTTGAAAATATGTACTTCCCTAGAGAGGAAGATCATCCTTTTGTTTCACCTACTGCAAAACTTAGGTAATTTTGACTTTGATTCTTTGAGCTTCTCCTGCTATACACATTTGGACAAATAAACACTTCCACACCCAAAGACTGCAGAGAAACCTGCCAATTTTCCATTTTCAATCAGATTACATTTACATGAAAGATAATGGCTTACAAGTTGATGTCACCACTTCTCTTGCATTCTGATAATTCATTTCTTTTGAATTGAGAAGAAATTATATTTAAGAGCATAAGGAGCACCAGGACTTTTTGTAAATTATAGACAAATTAAGAAACTTTTAAATGGATGACTCAGTCTACTAACCTGTCTTTTTCCTCATTTAAAAATGAACCCTACAACAGTTTAAAGCCCAAACAGGCATTTTTAAAAGCATGTATTTTCTTCTAGGATTATATAACCAAAGTCAGTGAGAGAAAAACACTTAAAGTAGGCACATGTTGTATATGACATTAAGGCTAATTTAATTTGCACTCTTTGTGAAATGGTATATTTCCAGTCTTACAATAAAAACAGCAAAATGTGTCATGTTTTGCAAACTTAGTCTAGTTTCTAAAACATCTTAAATGATGTGTATACAGTGATATTATTTGTTTGGCTTATGTATGTTTTTAAAAAAGTTATGTTCATGTTCTTATCCTTTTGCTAGTGATATGATAGTTGAAGGAGGCAATATTGCAATATCCAATAACTATATTTAATCTATACGTGTTTCAATGTAAACACAAAATTCCAAACTGTATACTTGCCATTCTTGTACCTTGTTTGATTTATGTGTAGTGCATTGTTTATATCCCAGAACACATTCTGGGATTAAATAGTACAAGGGAAACATAGCACAATAGAAATATGGGTTATTGTAACTTAAATATATTGAGTAGTGAATGAATTTTAAAAGTCTGTCTTTTGGCCAGTAACAGCAGGAGAAAAAAACTTTTAAAGGAGCTGAGAAAAGGAAATGTTAAGAAATATTTGGGGTGGGGTGGAAAGAATGCTTAATGGAAGAGGGAGGTAAAGTAGTGCAGTGTGAGAGTAAATCCAATTTGAGATGCATTATAACATCTGCCAAATGGGGGAGCGTGACTGAAAACACCTTGTGAACTGATGTTTGCTTTGCTACTTACTAATTCTCAGAATCACAAATTATAAGTTTCCAGATGAGGAAGCGCTCTTGGAAAATTCAGCTGGGACAATTGTATCAAAAAAGTGCAAGTGCTGGTTAACACTCTGTTTACTAGAGGTGAATGCCAGAAGATACTGCTTTATGTTCAGAAAACAGTATTTAGTACAGTCTTGAAACAAGGCTGTTCTTAGGTGCATTGGCAGGAAATCAGTTCAAACATAGCTTCACTGCTAACACATGTAAGGTCTGTATGGTTTCCATCAAGCCCCATATAAAAGTCCAGGGAAAACTCTGGGGCATTCAAATTATTGTATTTTTTATCACACAACTACCCAGTATTAAAAAGCAGCTCAAAAAGCTGTTATGGCTGCTACAAAATATAGTCTTAACAGTGCTGATACCTACAGTGTATTCAGTATCCTCTTGTGTGTCTTTGACTGTATATGTATTTTCATTCTGCTTTAATCATGGAGCCTTAGAGAGGAATTGTTAGTCTAATCAGCTTTCTATACTTGTGCAGTCTGATTAATGTCTACTTGGGTAGGTTGTTTGTAGTATAGTAAAGATCTTAATGCTATGGTCTCAGCTGTGGCGTTTTTAGAGTGTTCCCTGCCTAGTGATAAACAGGCCAACTGCTGAACAGCCGTGTTAACCATTATTCCTCATAAATGCTGCCTCAGCTGGCTGTGAGGGAGTTGTTGCTGGGGCTGGGTCTTCAGTCAGGGTCTCAAAGTTGCGATGGGTCCTCATCTGTGGAGAGGCCCTGTTAGATGTTGTGGATACTGAAGATCCAAAGCACCACAGGCAACAATTTTTCTAATATATTCTTGATTTGATTGCAATATTGTGTCCCTCCTCTATATCTTCTGATATTTTCTCCAATTCCAATTTATGCACATTGGGGAAAGTTCTGTTTGTTTGCCCAAAGCATTAAGGGAATCGAGGTTCTTGATGATTTCTGTAACTCAGCAAACTATTCAGCAGAAGCCAAATCTAGCAATCTGTTTCATGCTGGCTGTCAGAAGGGGGTTGTTTGGTGAAAGCAGTAGTCATTCCAGGTGTTCCACCATTAGGTGCCATCTTTCCCTCGCTCCCATTACCCCTTTATGGAGCTCCAAAGAGCACAGCCCCACAATACTCCACATCCAGTTTGGGGGTCTTTCTGTACCCTTCCTGCCTTTGCCAAGGAACTTTGTAATTTTGGATAACACAGGTTCCCAATGGAAGAGAGAGTAAAATAAGTGTTACCGTTTAGTGAATGTTCTGTGATGGAAAGTTAGCAAGGTGTTGTGGTTTAACCCGGCTGGCAGCTAAACACCACACAGCCGTTCGCTCACCCTCCCCCCTCCCTCTCTGGGATGGGGGAGAGAAACGGGAAAGTGAAGCCTGTGAGTTGAGATAAAGACAGTTTATTAAGACAGGAAAATAATAATAACAATAATAATAATAATAGTGATAATGGTAATAGTATTAACAATAATAATGTGTAAGAAAACAAGTGATGCACAATGCAATTGCTCACCACCCGCTGACCGATGCCCAGCCTATTCCCGAGCAGCCGGCCCCCCCACCCCGGCCAGCCACCCCTATATATTGTTTAGCATGACGTCAGATGGTATGGAATACCCCTTTGGCCAGTTTGGGTCAGCTGTCCTGGGTCTGTCCCCTCCCAGCTCCTGCTGCACCCCCAGCCTGCTCGCTGGCAGGACAGAGCAAGAAGCCGAAAAGTCCTTGGCCTGGTGTAAACACTGCTCTGCAACAATTAAAACATCAGCATGTTATCAGCGCTCTTCTCATCCTAATCCAAAACATAGCACCCTACCAGCTACTATGAGCTACTTAACTCTGTCCTAACTGGAACCAGGACAGATATCCACCCCTTATTCCATACCATTTATGTCATGCTCAGGTTACACTCTGTCCAATACATTCTAATTAATCACCATTTTCATCTATGATATATAGCAATCATGGTAGTGATGACATACATTATTATATAATAATTAACATACTACAATTCAACTCATGGGCTATTCTCACCCAGTATCAAATCCCCTTGAGGTACACACCGGACCTCCCCATTCTTTTGCATTACCCACCAAGTGCATCCAGGTCCCTGAGCAAAAGCAATTCCACGAATGGGTTTGCCTTTTCCTGAGGCAGGAGTAGCCCAGACTGTTTTACCCAGCATGTTTCTTACGTGCACTACAGGAACTTTATCCCCTTCTACAGTGCGTAACAGGTTTGATTGGGCAGGTCCAGCTCGGTTGGCAGATCCCCTGGTATTGACTAACCAGGTGGCCTTTGCCAAATGTGTATCCCAATTTTTGAATGTCCCAGCACCCATTGCTTTCAGTGTAGTCTTCAACAGTCCATTGTATCGTTCAACTTTTCCAGAGGCTGGTGCATGATAGGGGATGTGATACACCCACTCAATACCATGTTCTTTGGCCCAAGTGTCTATAAGGTTGTTTCGGAAATGAGTCCCGTTGTCTGACTCAATTCTCTCTGGGGTGCCATGTCGCCATAAGACTTGCTTTTCAAGGCCCAGGATAGTGTTCCGGGCGGTGGCATGGGGCACAGGATATGTTTCCAGCCATCCGGTGGTTGCTTCCACCATTGTAAGTACGTGGCGCTTGCCGTTGCGGGTTTGAGGGAGTGTGATGTAATCAATCTGCCAGGCCTCTCCATATTTATATTTCAGCCATCGTCCTCCATACCAAAGAGGTTTTGACCGTTTGGCTTGCTTGATTGCAGCACATGTTTCACAGTCATGAATAACCTGTGCTATAGTGTCCATGGTCAGGTCCACCCCTCGATCACGAGCCCATCTGTAGGTTGCATCTCTACCTTGATGGCCTGAGGTGTCATGGGCCCATCGGGCTATAAATAATTCACCTTTATGTTGCCAGTCCAGGTCCACCTGAGACACTTCAATCTTAGCAGCCTGATCCACCTGCTGGTTGTTTTGGTGTTCTTCAGTAGCCCGATTCTTGGGCACATGAGCATCTACATGGCGTACCTTTACAACCAGGTTCTCTACCCGGGCAGCAATATCTTGCCACAATGCCGCAGCCCAGATGGGCTTGCCCCTGCGCTGCCAGTTGTTCTGCTTCCATTGCTGTAACCACCCCCACAGGGCATTTGCTACCATCCATGAATCAGTATAGAGATAGAGAACTGGCCACTTTTCTCGTTCAGCAATATCTAAAGCCAGCTGAATGGCTTTTACTTCTGCAAACTGACTCGATTCACCTTCTCCCTCAGCAGCTTCTGCAACTCGTCGTGTAGGACTCCATACAGCAGCTTTCCATCTCCGATGCTTTCCCACAATACGACAGGACCCGTCAGTGAACAAGGCATATTTCTTCTCATTTTCCGGTAGCTTGTTGTACAGGGGGGCTTCTTCAGCACGAACCACCTCCTCCTCTGGTGATATCCCAAAGTATTTGCCTTCTGGCCAGTCCATAATCACCTCCAAGATTCCTGGGCGACTGGGGTTTCCTATTCGAGCCCGCTGAGTAATCAGTGCAACCCACTTGCTCCATGTAGCATCAGTTGCATGATGCGTAGAGGGGACCCTTCCTTTGAACATCCAGCCTAGTACCGGCAGTCGGGGTGCCAGGAGGAGCTGCGCTTCAGTACCGACCACTTCCGAAGCAGATCGAACTCCTTCATATGCTGCCAATATCTCCTTTTCAGTTGGAGTATAGCGGGCTTCAGATCCTCTGTATCCCCGACTCCAAAACCCCAGGGGTCGACCTCGAGTTTCCCCAGGTTCTTTCTGCCAGAGGCTCCAGGTGGGACCATTCTCTCCGGCTGCGGTGTAGAGCACATTCTTTACATCTGGTCCTGTTCGGACTGGCCCGAGGGCTACTGCATGAACTATTTCCTGCTTAATTTGTTCAAAGGCTTGTCGTTGCTCAGGGCCCCATTCAAAAGCATTCTTCTTACGGGTTACTTGGTAGAGCGGGTTTACAATCAGACTGTAATTTGGAATATGCATTCTCCAAAACCCCACGACACCTAGGAAAGTTTGTGTTTCTTTTTTGCTGGTTGGTGGAGACATAGCTGTTATTTTGTTGATCACATCCATTGGGATTTGACGGCGTCCATCTTGCCATTTTATTCCTAAAAACTGGATCTCTCGTGCAGGTCCTTTAA
Source organism: Anser anser (assembly GCF_964211835.1). NCBI lineage: Eukaryota > Metazoa > Chordata > Aves > Anseriformes > Anatidae > Anser > Anser anser. Next base: position 19,976,503 of record NC_139732.1, read on the forward strand.
CTTTATTCTGTTTTATGGCAAAACCGGCCTTCAGAAGGATTTGGACTATTTTCTTCCCTTTCTCGAAAACTTCTTCTGCAGTGTCACCCCACACAATGATGTCATCGATGTACTGCAGGTGTTCAGGAGCTTCCCCCTGCTCCAGCGCAGACTGGATCAGTCCATGGCAAATGGTAGGGCTGTGTTTCCACCCCTGGGGCAGCCGATTCCAAGTATATTGGACTCCCCTCCAAGTGAAAGCAAACTGTGGCCTGCACTGTGCTGCTAGAGGGATGGAGAAAAATGCATTAGCGATATCAATTGTGGCATACCACTTGGCTGCCTTTGATTCCAGTTCATACTGGAGTTCTAGCATGTCCGGCACTGCAGCACTCAGTGGTGGCGTGACTTCGTTCAGGCCACGATAGTCCACTGTTAGTCTCCACTCACCATTAGACTTTCGCACTGGCCATATGGGACTATTAAAAGGTGAATGAGTCTTGCTGATCACTCCTTGGCTCTCCAGTTGACGAATTAGCTTATGGATGGGACTCAGGGAGTCTCGGTTGGTGCGATATTGCCGCCGGTGCACAGTTGTGGTAGCGATCGGCACTTGCTGTTCTTCAACCCTCAGCAACCCCACAACAGAAGGGTCCTCTGAGAGACCAGGCAAGGTAGACAACTGTTTAATGTCCTCTGTCTCCAAAGCAGCTATGCCAAAAGCCCAGCGGAACCCTTTTGGGTCCTTGAAATATCCTCTTCTAAGATAGTCTATGCCAAGGATGCATGGAGCATCTGGGCCAGTCACAATACGGTGCTTTTGCCACTCATTACCGGTTAGACTCACTTCAGCCTCCAATACAGTTAACTGCTGGGATCCCCCCGTCACACCATAAATACAGATGGGCTCTGGCCCTTTATAGCTTGATGGCATTAGAGTACATTGTGCACCGGTGTCTACCAAAGCCTTATACTTCTGTGCGTCTGACGTGCCAGGCCATCGAATCCACACAGTCCAATAAACTCGATTGTCCCTTTCCTCCCCCTGGCTGGAGGCAGGGCCCCTCTAGTCCTGGTCAGAATCTTCATTTCTGTGTTTAAAGGACTGCCTGCTGGAAGTTGGAGCAGCAAACCTTTCAGAGAACTCCTTTTTCCCAATTGTTTTCCTTTGCAATTCACGTACCCGTGCCTCTAGGGTCGCAGTAGATTTTCCATCCCATTTTCTCATGTCCTCTCCATGGTCACGTAGGTAAAACCACAGGGTGGCGCGGTGTGTGTGCCCACCATATTGTCTTCCTTGCATAGATGAACGTTTACCCCTAATAGCTGAGACACTGGTTTGTACAGGTGGAGAGGAAAATAAACTCTCTTTAAGTTGGTGGATCTCTTCAGAAAGTTTCTCCAAGGTATTCTCTTTTAGCTGGTGGACACTAGTTCATTCAGGTGAAGGGGAAGATAATCTTTCTTCAAGTTGGTGGATCTTTTCAGAAAGTTTCTCCAAAGCATTCTCTTTTAGCTGGTGGACACTGGTTCGTTCAGGTGAAGGGGAAGATAATCTTTCTTCAAGTTGGTGGATCTTTTCAGAAAGTTTCTCTAAAGCATTCTCTTTTAGCTGGTGGACACTGGTTCGTTCAGGTGGAGGGGAAGATAAATTCTCTTTAAGTTGGTGGACCTCTTCAGAGAGTTTCTCCACAGCTGAGACACAGGCCTTTAGGGAAGAGGAGAGATTTCCTTCGTACTGCCGGAGTATTTTAGTCACTTCATTCACTGTGGGATTCTCCTCCGTTTTCCAGGCTAGTATTGCCAATGAGTTGGCATATGATGATGGGGCACTCCGTACAAACTTCCGCCACATGGGTGGTGTACACCGGACTGCATCTGGATCTGCGGATGTTTGTGCGTCGTCTAGGTCCTTATAAATTACTTCCCGTACGGCCAATTCCCTCAGGTACTGAATTCCCTTCTCCATGGTGGTCCATTTGCTTGGTAAACATACAAGTTCTTCCTTGAAGAGATACCTTTCCTTCACAGCTGACAGGAGACGCCTCCAGAGGCTGCGAGATTGTGCTCCATCTCCAATTGCTTTGTCAATGCATGCGTCCCTAGCAAGGGATCCCAGCCGCCTGGCTTCCTTGCCCTCCAATTCCACATAATTGGCTCCCGTGTCCCAGCACCGGAGCAGCCAGGTGACAAGCTGCTCGCCTATATAGCGACCAAAATCTTTTCGCACATCTCGTAGCTCACGCTGGTATAGAGTCCGGGTAATTACTGTTGATTTTTCGACATCCTCATCCTCATCTTCAGTCTCCTGCACCTTTGATGGCCGGTGTAGAGTCCGGGTAGTTACTGTTGATTTTCCGACATCCTCATCCTCATCTTCAGTCTCCTGCACCTTTGATGGCTGGTATGGAGTCCGGGTAGTTACTGTTGATTTTTCGCCATCCTCATCCTCATCTTCAGTCTCCTGCACCTTTGATGGCCCAGCCTCGTCTTCACTACGCCCAGACTTAGCAGAAGACTGTCTGCGTTTTAAACGACCTGAGCCTCTATACCATTTTTTCACCTTGTCTACAGGGGCAACTTGCACTGCTACAGCTCGTTTCTCTGACCCAGCCACAGGGTCTGCCACAGGGGTTGGAATACCCTCTGCGGGGTCAACTTGCACTGCTACAGCTCGCTTCTCTGACCCAGATGCAGGGTCTGTCACAGGGGTTGGAATACCCTCTGCGGGGTCAACTTGCACTGCTACAGCTCGTTTCTCTGACCCAGACACAGGGTCTGCCACAGGGGTTGGGATACCCTCTGCGGGGTCAACTTGCACTGCTACAGCTCGTTTCTCTGACCCAGCCACAGGAGTGGGAGCAGCTGCAGGAGCTGGGGCAGCTGCAGGAGCTGGAGCGGCTGCAGGGGCTGGAGCTGGAGTAGCTGCAGGAGCTGGAACTGGAGCGGCTGCAGGAGCTGGAGCGGCTGCAGGAGCTGGAACTGGAACGGCTGCAGGAGCTGGAGCGGCTGCAGGAGCCGGAACGGCTGCAGGAGCTGGAGCTGGAGCGGCTGCAGGAGCTGGAGCGGCTGCAGGAGCTGGAGCTGGAGTAGCTGCAGGAGCTGGAACTGGAGCGGCTGCAGGAGCTGGAGCGGCTGCAGGAGCTGGAACTGGAACGGCTGCAGGAGCTGGAGCGGCTGCAGGAGCTGGAGCTGGAGTAGCTGCAGGAGCTGGAGCGGCTGCAGGAGCTGGAGCTGGAGTAGCTGCAGGAGCTGGAACTGGAGCGGCTGCAGGAGCTGCAGCTGGAACGGCTACAGGAGCTGGAGCTAGGTTGCTAATAGCATCAATTGCAGCTCGATAGGCACAAGCCAGACCCCAGCACGCTACAGTGATTTGTGTCACTTTGGAACTGCCAGAGTCATGACACCTTTTTTTCAAGCATTCTGCCAGTTTTTTAGGATTTTGCAGTTGTTCAGGGGTGAATGTCCAAAACACTGGAGGTGACCACTGCTCTAGTAACCTGCCCATATCCTCCCACACTCCCTGCCACTCGCAACTATCCCGCCTCAAGACAGATCTCCGGATGAGATTCCTAAGTAGTTGTTTAACCCTCCACAAAATCTGAAGCGCATTCAGGAGACATAACAACAAGAGCAGGCTGGTCTGAGTATCCCAAGGATATTCAACATCTCGGAGAACCACCGTAACTAACTCGGGGGATAAGAGGGTGGTGGTGAAGGAGAAAGGGAGAGTGAACAGGTAGGGAAACATGTCTTCCCCTGTCCCCTTCACAGATTGGCTCCCTAACGAAAACAGGCAATAGGTGTAATTGCTAATAGTTTCCGAGATATGGGTTCCAAAGTATAGAGTCGACGTCAGTGCTGAGTACAAATACCAGGTTAAAGTCGTGACCAGATATTTCATCATTTCATAAGCCATTGTTACACCGCACAGTACCATAACAATCTTAAACCAGGGCCCGGAAAGGATAAACAGTGCAACAGGGAGCACATACAGAAAGTAACGCACCATAAAACTCAATTTGGAATACAGGTACAGCAGACTGGAGATTAAGGCAATCAACATCGTGACTAGCAACTATTAAGCAGGTCCAATACTTATACCAATTTTAGTTTAACACACTCTGGTCAGATTTGTCGATATCTCAACCCTTCGGGCCCCACGTTGGGCGCCAAAAAGACTGTTGTGGTTTAACCCGGCTGGCAGCTAAACACCACACAGCCGTTCGCTCACCCTCCCCCCTCCCTCTCTGGGATGGGGGAGAGAAACGGGAAAGTGAAGCCTGTGAGTTGAGATAAAGACAGTTTATTAAGACAGGAAAATAATAATAACAATAATAATAATAATAGTGATAATGGTAATAGTATTAACAATAATAATGTGTAAGAAAACAAGTGATGCACAATGCAATTGCTCACCACCCGCTGACCGATGCCCAGCCTATCCCCGAGCAGCCGGCCCCCCCACCCCGGCCAGCCACCCCTATATATTGTTTAGCATGACGTCAGATGGTATGGAATACCCCTTTGGCCAGTTTGGGTCAGCTGTCCTGGGTCTGTCCCCTCCCAGCTCCTGCTGCACCCCCAGCCTGCTCGCTGGCAGGACAGAGCAAGAAGCCGAAAAGTCCTTGGCCTGGTGTAAACACTGCTCTGCAACAATTAAAACATCAGCATGTTATCAGCGCTCTTCTCATCCTAATCCAAAACATAGCACCCTACCAGCTACTATGAGCTACTTAACTCTGTCCTAACTGGAACCAGGACACAAGGATATTCCACAGTTTCCTGGGAAGATGAGCTGTTGTATATAACTCTTTTTCTTGTGCAAAGGTAAAGGCTATGGTAACATCAAAGAGCTTTGAAAGTGTCACCTGAAAACCATCAGAGCCTTTAAAGCTTTTCTATTGCTTTTGCTTTTTATTTCCAACCTGTATGGTTAAATGGTACATCTGCTACGCAAAAGTCGTAGGTAAAGTATGACATCAGGCATCATTGAATCCACACTAATGGACTTTTTTTTTCTTCACTGTCAACCACAACACTTGCATCACTGTGTAGAACAGGTTAGTCAGCTTTGGAGCAAGTGGTAAGAATTTTTCCTGTGGTATAACACATCTTTTGTGATTCAATTCCTGACCTAACTGTGGATGTAAAAGTAATTTGTTCACTGAAAAAGCTATTAATCTGTGCTGTTTCATACTATGTCCACTATTTAGGACCGTATGTGGTGAGAAGGGCAGAGAACATGCTTAATGGACCTTTATGAATCATTTTGTCATCTTCCTGGAGGCTGGGTCTGTACAGAATTTCTTGCAATTATATTTTGCCTTCAATGTTGAAATGTCCTCAAGCATCTGGCAAATTGATATGCAGTTATCAATATTTCAAAGATTAACTGCCCTGATACAATCTCTCAGAGAAGAAATACCTTTATCTCAGTAAGTGTTGTAGTTCAGGCCTACCTTGGTTAAAATTTAAATAACTCTAAAACATTGAGCTAGCTGTATTTTGTTTAATACAAATGTGGGAGACTTTAAAGACTGGCCACTGGAGCAATCTCATTTTGACAGAATACCTTCAATTGTCTTTCTGCTTCACACTGTCTGCTTTAGAGTTGCAGCCCTGGGAACTGTACTGAGGAAAAAACTGAATGAGGGCAATGGCTGCATTGCAGTACTGCCATATAAACCTCAGCAGGCAGTTTTTTTTTTTTTTTTTCGAGTTACAGGGTGGAATTTGTTTGTGGATCTCAAGCATTTGAAGTCACTTCCATGTTAAGTTTTTCAGATTTTCTCCTGGTTTGTGGACTAAGTAGCAAAGCTGAGGCCTTACGGTGGTGCAGTTGTGCTATGTGTGTAACTAGGCCCGTGGAATCTAGTTCTGTGCTTCTAAGTCCTGGCTATCAGAGATCTTTCTTCAGAAGACTCCAGATACTACAGTTATGCCTAATTTCAGCTACTTTTCTTCCACAATCCTTTTCCTCCGAGGCATACACATTATCTCTGTCTCAGTGGCAGTCTGTTACACGGGGACCAGTTTGTTAATCTTCTGGAGGTCATGTAGCAAATATGGCAGAGGGCTTCCTGCATAGCTCAAGTTCCTGCTCTGCTTCACATCAATTTTTGTATTTCCTGTACAATTAGTGGAGAATGAAACTCCTAAAAACTTCCAGATGCGGATTCAGTCCATCTTAGACATTTCCAAACCTATCTCTTAGGTTATCTCCAGCTTGTAAGTCAAGCTGTTAAAAATGGTCAGAAAACTTCCCCTTCAAAAGCATCAGGCCTCAACAAGAGTGTTAACTCCATTTGCTCAAAATCTGGACTGAGCCACCTTCTGTGTTGGGGGGAAGGATTTGACTGACTTTCTCCACCTCTACCCTACTGAAGGGATATAAATCCTTTCGTTTGTGAATCCAATGGGGAACGTGAAAACAAAATCAACAGAAAGAGTCCAATTGCTGAAATGGTACAGAAACAGGCCATTATATGTTTATATTTCTCTTTTAAAGGTGAGTTAGTCACCAAAGTGACTAAAACTAATAAGCATCTTTTCCCATCTAAAATGTGAACAAACAGTGCAAGTATGATCTTCATTACTGTGCCCTCCCTTCATTTGGCAGCATCTTCTAGACAGTAGTTTTTAAATTTGAATGCATGCACCAAAAATAATAATGCTAATAAAGGGACACAGACCCCTTAGTTACTTGGTTATTTATACATTGTATGTTTTGCAGTATCACATTGACATTTTATGCTTTCCTCTAGCAATATATTTTATGGAATAATTGCTTTGGGTGGAATGAAATTAACTGTTCAAATATTTGACTTTTTCTTACTCTGCTTTTATAACATACAGCCTTGCATTCTTTCCCAACATGAATTCCTGAAAGACAGAAGTGTTCTTCCTCCGAGATTATAAAAGTCAGATGGAAGGATTTATTTTCCTAGTTGTATCATTTTGTAGGCTAGAGGAAGAAAGAAGCTGAGAAACCTAACCACCATGTCCTTGATATGTTAAGAGAAGGATTTGCCTTACATAGGTCAGGAGGATTTGACCTTAAAGTTATTTCTCAAAAGATAAAAATTTATTTTATTTCTCATTCTTTCTCCTAATAGCTGCTATTACTTCAAAACTATCTTGCTATTTTGTAGTCTATAAAAAAGGCCAAAGAGGCCCCTTTTCTGTAAATCGAAGTAAATCTTAAGCTTGTAGGGAAATGGAAGTTCTCAAAAATCTGTTCCCACAGTATGGTAGTGATTGGCCCAAATGCATGGAAATAAGAGCCAGAGGAAACCTCTGCATGCGGGGAAAACTTCGAAACCATTGCTACACTATATAAAGAAGATTTTATTTCCATTTTTATTTTTTAATTTTTGCAAAGTTGCTAGTTTAATAAAACAATGGGATGCTATAGGATGTTGTGACAGCTATATTGTCAGCTATTCATCTCTGTTCAACCTCTTCTCTTTGTGGATGTGGTGCAGTGCTATGTATGCATTGTCAGAGATTTCAGAGCCTTGCTAGAGTTGTCCAAGCCTGAGGGAGAAGCCAGCAGTTCCTCTAGGTGAACTGTTTTTGGCTAAAGTTGAAAGTGGAGAAACAGGAGTGTGAAGCCTGAATATGTGTTGAGACTTAAAGGAACTAAGCCTTGAGAGACCATGCTAAAACTTGTTTAGGGCCCATACCTGGTTCTCGATACTGAGGAGAGTTTGTGAGTGCTCGTAACTAATATAATCCTTCACTATGAGCGTCTGTCTTACTCTTGTCTTAGCTTCTGTACTCATATGTCTCCAGTTTCTGTCTTCTCCCTCTGTTTTGCCTCAAGCAACTCCCCAAATATGGTTATCCCTTGTCTCTGTGTCACTATTCACAGTGCATAAGGAACAGAAGATAAGTTATGTCATTTCAGACACTTTTGAGAACCCTGCTTGAATAATTTATGCTTCAGTTGTGATAATACTTCAAGGAAAAAATGGCCTTAGTGTTGGCCAAGAATTTCAGATATATGTGAGCTTGGTGGTAGCATACTCAGTGAAATGATGCAATGTTTTTTTTCTTTGTTTGCAATATAATCAAGGTAGAGTATGAAGTGTTTTGTAAAATTATTTGTGTCCTGTGCCTCACTGGGAAAGAATTATACTTCAAAAGCCCCTTTTGGTTTCCATTCACTGGTATAATTTACCAAGGAATCCCTCCCTTTTACACATTTTTTTTTTTCCATAATGATGATAATAAAAAGTATGGTAGACTGCAGTTACTGAGGCAGGCTTCAGTAGCCTTTCTTAGGGCTGGAGGAGTGGAAGAGCCCATGAATTCACTTTCAAACCATTGTTTGGAGGATGGTCAGTGGAAAAGTTTGTTGAGCAGGCAAATCCATTTTTTTATGTATTGAAGTGCTATCTTAGCCCCACTGGAGTTATTTTGATGAGAGCTTTCCTTTTCTCTTTCCTTCTTTGTGAGGATTGTCTCTTTCTCAGAGAATGATGCTGTGCATGGGTAGCTTGCTGACCGTATGGAGCATTGGGAGTATTTTGTTGAATGCTCCATGACAAATAAATCTCTTTCACTTTTCAGCACAGTTATTGAGTTACTTAGCTTCATGCCATGTGTGGCATGCTGTTTTTGAATTCTGCTGCAATAATGCAGTTTTCTGCTCCTGAGACCCAAATAACCTTGCTTTTGGGGAGTACTCTATAGCCACCAAGCATGATTCTTTGGCCAGCATAGGTAGGTATGAGGAACATTCAACAAAGCAAGTATTTGCTGGTGAGGCCTAAACTATCAGAAAAGAGTTGTCAGCAAGGAAAGAAAAGTGTTAATGATGGACCATAAAATGCTGCTCACAGTAATATAGAATGGAGACTTTATTAAATGCAAGCTCAAGTCAACAACACTGTGTTGAAGGCAGCTGTCAAGTTTGTAGAAAATATAGTCATGAAGCTATCATTTATGCTTTTGTAATGTATAACTTAGAGGAAAGCTCACAATAGAAGAGCACAATAACTAATTGACAGCTCAGAGGTTGAGATTTTTTGTTTTGCTTTGGTTTTGCAGAATCTGTGTTAAAAGTCCATAAGTGCTTGCTTTTTCTTTTGTGATTCTAGATTGAAATCAATGAGTTTTGTTTCTTTAGTTAACAGTAATTAGGTGGGATTGTAGAATCTTTTAAGCTGGTCTTTAAGATCCAAATTGGCTGTTTTCGGGTTTTAATGACACCTTATACATTGTTGAAGGTGTTACATAAATATGGCAAGCTAGTGTGTTTTTAACTACCTAAATTAACACTTACAGCAACATTTGGGAAGATAAATGGCCTTTCAGCCTTATCTGGAAGCTCTAGTTTCTCGCATGTAAGGTTATTATTTAACTAGCGAGGAGAAAAGAGGGGCTCTTCTTTTAAAGTCAAAACAACCAGGCCCAGATTTGTAGAACTTCACACACTCTTAAGTGCATAAGGGTCTCAAAAGTACACAAGCAATTATGGTAAGCAAACACACCGATGATCCATTAGGTACCCAAATAGACATCTGTGCCTGCAACTGAGGGAAGTATGTGTCTAACTGCTTCAGCATTTCTCTAATACATCAGGACTTTACATGAGATCCCATCACCTGGCTCAGGTCTTTCCAGTGTGTGCCAGAGGAACAGCAGAGGGTGTACATATTTCCTTAAAGTGTTCAGACTGGGGAAAGACAGCTGTCACTTCTTCAGCTATTGGTAATCAGGGCACGTAACATGAGTTGTATTTATGAATTCAGATACTCGTCATTGGTTTAGCATCATGGAGAAGCTAGACAAGAAATATGTTCCTGCCAGTCTACCTGACCAAAGATTCATGGGGACATCACAATCTCTTTACTAAAAATTTATCAGCTCTTTAATAAATATGGGGAGAAGTTTCAAATGGAACCTACAGTGTTAGTATTTGTCACAAAGGAGACATTTGCAGAAATGCTTCACATTTTTAATACAAAATTATATGAGATTATGTAACTATTTAGTAGCAGAGCATGGATTAATTTACGCATGCTAGCATTACAAATTGTGCATCTGAAGGTTTGTGCAGAAGAGATTTCAAACCAATCCAAACATAAGATAAGAAAATGTTTCAGAAATTCTTGTGATTACTAATATTTGTAATTGGTTCAATGGTTTACATATTATTTGAGAAGTTCCACTGATGGGAGTTCCACCTGCAATTGGTAACAGTCTTTTATAAAAGCGTAGTCCAAAATCATTCTCTTTTTTTGTTGTTTTTCAATTATATTATGGAGCTAAGCAGGGCAGCTAAGGAAGCACTGCCTTATTACTTTTACAGAAACATGAATGTTTTCTTTACCCTGCTAAGTCCAAATGTAAGATCTGAACATGTTGATGCAGGAAAATCAATTCATTTAGTAGAAGAAAAAAAAAAGTATTATTTTCTATTAGCTAGCAAGATTCTTTATTTCTGATGGAAATAATAATTATATTTTTTTCCCCAGTAAGTATCAGGAGTCATCAGTGTGTTTGGAATGGAGGTTATTCTCGTACTAAAATGAACTGTGCTTTTGAATGTGAAAGAGTTGAAAGATGAGGAAAAAGTATAAATCATTTTAATGCCATTCAGAAGGGGGCATGACTAATCAGTGTTTTGTTCATGGCTCCTTGCTGTTTGGAGGACAGAATAGTATAATTTAGTGAAATATTTGCTCTACAATGCTTGCAAATTTGGGAAAATGGAATTTGGATTAAGTCAGGATTATTTTTGATCTTATCCCTCTCTGCATTTTTTTTTTGTGAATGTGAGCGGTGCTGATGTACGTGCATAAAGGAAAAGGCTTATTTTCTTTGAAGTGTCAATAACATTGTCATGCATTTATCTAAGTAAACACACAGCAGAATGATTAAGTCAGGGTGAAGCTGAATGTATGAGATACAAATTAATTTTAGCATTGTTTATAATCTGTATACCACATAAAAGGTGAAATGCTTAGCACAGGGGAAAAGTACTGAGCTATGTAAAAAATGTCAAGATGAGATATGAGAAATTAGTTGTTATGTAACGAGTTTTGAAAAGAAGCCCTGGTTTGAATCCATAAAATCATTAACAAAGACATTTCCTTACACCAGGATGATGTCACCTGGGTTTGAAGAATGGCATTTCCAGGGCTACACAAAATGCTGAGGAATCTATATGACACTGTGGCTGAGGGGGGATGTTGTCTACTACACGTGTGTCTTGCACCTGGCACAGGAAAGCTCTCCATCTTCTCCAGAATCTTTGGGCACTGCCAATATATAATTATGAAAATAAAGAAAGGTGAGAAGGAACAATATTTCTGTAAAGACTGGTATGCTGGTACAGTTGCATATCAATTCTACAAAATATTTTCTCATTAGAACCTAATCAAAACCTTCTGAGATCAATGCAAAAGCCCCTTTGCATTAATAGACTTGAGCTCAGATTTCTAATTAGCTGTCAGTGGAGGCAAAAGAACTTAAAACAGGCAAGTATTTGTTTCCTCTTCACAGGGTAAAAGCATAAATGTTCAGGCTAACAGCTATAGACAGATGAAGAACCATTTGTTCTGAATCTCCCCTCTAAAGCAAACAAGCAACAAAAACTTGAAGCTGTGTTTATTTCAATGATGACAGCAAAGCAGACGTTTCCTAGAAAGCACATGGAGAAGCTAAATTTCAAACTCCACTTTAAAAAGACCTTTCATGACATCTGATTACGTCACAACATAATTTTCTGCTTTATTGAATACCTAGCTAATGTTGTATTGAAAACTTCAGCACATCTGTTTGGTTAATATCTAAGTTGTGTTTGGACATAGGATGGTTACGCTCGTTATTAAAAAGAAAGTCTGTATTTAAAATCTAAAGATTTATTTTTAGTTTTATGTTTAAAGCATTTATTTAAAAACACAGCAAAAACAATTTTCAAAAATAGAGGCAAATAGTTAAATTACTTCTTCAAGAAGGCAGCATCATTCTATATTTATAGTTTGGTAAACATAACATTAATCAGCTGGAAAATGTTCAGCAAAATATAAAACTGTTATGGGCTCTAGTTCAGAGAAATATACGTAGTGAAACATATCTAGCTTCTGTACTTCAAAAGGCAATGCAAAGCTGCAGAACCTGTAGGAAAATCAATTTTCTGCGGCATCAGTGGCTCGCACAAATTTTTGCAGAGCACCATCTAGATTAATTTTTTTTTTTTTTTTTAATTTAACTGATTTACTTCTGTTCCTCTATTTATTATCTGGGCTGCAAAAGCATTCAGGTTGATCCTTCAAGTACCATTAAAATACTCCATTAAAAACAAGTAAAAAGAAAAGCTTGGTACTGCTGAAAGAAGCAGCGCCTCTTGTTTGAAATTGTATGAGATGCATATTTCTTCCTTTGTTTTGCCTTCATATTCTATGGCTTCAAGCCTGATTTCCGCTGCAAATCAAGATGCAGCGTTTTGGGAATCTCTACCAACTCCGAATGGTCCCAGTAAGAGACCTCACTGGGTAATTCTCTCAACAACATCCCACGTTCCTGTGGATGTTTCTGAAGAGGGATGACTAATTCCCCAGCTCAGTAGCGTGCATGCTCATCTTTTACCAAAATGCAATTATCAGACAGCTGCAATTTGATCAAATCTTCATTGAAGGCAATAGACCGAACCTGCCTACACACATTGGTTCTGCTGAGAGGAGTGACAAAATGTGTCCCCAGTATAGTTTTTACGGGTCTCTGTTCTGCGGCAGGATGATTTTGTGAGAATCATCCCTAGAGAATAAGCATGCTATCTTCCCTTCTTTGATGTGCTGCCCAGGGACATCAAAGAAAAACTTATATACAAAATACATCCTCTTATTAAATGCTTTGTTTATAAACCACGGTTACAATCACTAACATAATTTTAGGTTGACTTTTTAGATTAAATTCGATTTGATTTTAGATTATTTTACTATTTCTGTCAGTGGTTTTTATTCCTATCGTTATAAAGGTGCATTTCTTACATAAACTTCATTCCTGAAATAAGCAGTCTGAACACAGTGCATAATCTACCCTTATTTCACATGACGATACTTTCTTATTTGGATCTTTTCAATTGAGTGCCCTCTCCATCATTGCTGGCGCTTACTGTTTTGAAGAGAGACGAATGTATTACAGTAAGCGGTGTGGCTTTACTGGCTTGCAAATATTGTTCAACCTTGTGAAGCAAGATCAGGCTCTCTAATGTAAAATGCATAACTACTAACACTGGCAGACTCAATTATAATCTTTCTCTTCCAAGATACACCTTCTGAAAAAGCGATGGGGAAAAAGTAAACTTTTAAAAGTCTGAAAGAATGGTGAATTTTTCAGCTTGCAATGTTTTCTGTGGCCTTCTGTTTTTTTTCTTCCTGTTCCACCTTCAGCCCCGTGTTTAATCAGGCAATGGTCAGGCAATCTGATTGCACGAGCCACACTGGATGGGAAAAAATGGCTCAATAATAAAGGTGCTATGTAGATTGACAAGAAGCTTTACAGATTTTGAGATGGAAGTGGCCCAAAGTTGTGATGATCTTCAGTTGTGCTAATGTTGAGGTGAAAACTTTTTTTCATTCACTCTTTCACTTGAGTTTAAACTCGATACAGTGAAACACTTGGGAGGAAATTTGGGGAGGGAAAAAAAAAATTAAAATCCAAAAAACCCCAACAGTAACACAACTGAAGAGCAAGAACCCCTGGAACTCACAACAGGGGGACTCTGCTTTTGTTTTGGTAGTGAAGTATCTCTGTCCTTAAGTTTCATGGCCTCTTTTTGGTAGGTGATCTGTAGCAGCAGCAGTGAGGGCTTCCCCATGTGGGTGTGCAAGAGCCACAGGTTCTAGAGAAGAGGGACCTGTGGCAGAGGTAACCCAACGGGATGCCAGGGTGCTGCAGCCAACAACAGAGCACCCCCTCCTTATGTATTCAGCCTCTATGCCCTGAACCTGGTAGTTAGAAGGGGCTGGTTCCTGTTGTATCTTTCTGTCTCTTTTGGACTCTTAGGCTGTGAGCTGTTGGGTTACCCCTGACGTGCTGCATGTCCAGCTTAAGGACAGCTTGTGCAGCAACCAGCTGGGATTGGCAGCAAGAGCCCTCCTGTCTCGGGCAACAGCAGCACCTTTATAAATGGTAGAAAACACAGGCAGATAATGTCCAAGAACTCTTCTGTCTTTCCTATATATTTTAGTAATGGCGTTGGCACTGAAAATAACTAAAATAATGACACTGAAACATCCACTGAAACAAAATACAGCTGAGTCTACACTAGAGCTTTTGTCGGTATGGAAATGTCAGAAAACATTATATTCAGAGCACAAATTGCAAGTATAGACCTGACAAAGTAAATTTTGAACTGTGTACTCAAGTGTAATGCTTGAAACATATTCCAAATTGGCAAGTTGCAACCAATCGTGGAACACAACCAGTGCTCCAAAAAACTGACAGAGCCCATGTTGAAATCTGAATAATCACAACTGCATTTTCATAGTAATTTAAATGGAAGAAGCATTGGCAGAAATTCATGAATAATTTACATATAAGAATTTAGCAATCTATGGTGAATAGAAAAATAAATGGCAAAGCCAATAAATAAATGATTATTCTGAATTATTTGCTCTGCTCTGATGTTTGCTAAGAAGTGTCTTTTTTGGACTTTCTGAAAATGTTAAAATGCTGCATTTTAAATTCCTACTTTTCAGGTAAATGCTGTCTTAAAGGAATAGCAGAAATATACATATTTGCTGGGGGGGGGGGGGGGAATGTGAACCTGTAACATAGATTGTTTTATTGGAGGTGCATATGAAAAGATCTTATTTGACATGCAGCAGCTGCAATCACAAAATTTGTAACCTTAATGAGAAATGTTAGTGTATACATATATAATGGTGAGCTATGCACTGCATCAGTTTTTAATTAATTATGTATAAAGATTTAAGATTTATGGAGGAGGTGACATCTGAAAAGAGAAATCCCTAATTCCCTTCTGTGCCTTTGGGAACGTGATATTATTTTAATAAGCAAGCAATTAATTTACACAGCACCAGTGTTTGTTTCTGCATGGGATGGATATTGGGTCCATTAAAAAAAAAAAAAAAAGGAAAAAAAAAAAAAGGAAAAAAAAAAAGAAAAGATGATTGTTTATCTGGTTTGCCTCACAGTGCTTCATTCAAGAAAAGAAAACTATGTGGTTTTACTGTTTGGATGGTAGTATTTATTTATTTATTTTATGGGGGCACTGATACTTTTGTACTTTTTAAACCTCTTTAATCTCATTGTTTATTTAAAAATACTCAATCTCTTTCTGCTACAACTCTTAGGTGGTATTGTTACATTAGTTTCTTGGGGTCACTCCTCATAACGCACTTTTCAGGCCTGTGACAATTGTTTTTGGCCTAGAAATTCTTTAATATTAAAAAATGTGTTTTCATTTGGTTTTGTTTGTTTTGTTCTTGCTTAAATAAAAATAAAATCCTCTTAATATTAATGGATTACTCTGCTTGACCTGAAATGAAAAAATTGCATTTGAAATATCAGAGAGAGAAGAGAAACACAAACAAGACCTGAAAGGTTGTCTCTGCCAAATGTAGGTAGTCTTAGTCTTATCTTTCTCCAGGAGCTCCGCAATAGGAGTGCACGTTTTGGATGTTTTTTTGTTTTCTTGTGTTTTCTGCTGTGTGGAATCAAACACTTCCCACTAATGAAATCCCCTATCTGTCCTATGGAATTTGAGAATTCACTCAAATGAAACGTAACATTCTTGAGTGTGTGAATTCCTTATCCAGTTGCCTCTTACCCATAACGTTGCATAGTGTTATAGACTCTCATTGTCAATCCTTGTTTTCTCCTGTGGATGGTATAGTATTGATGGTATCACTTACACTAACTGGAGAAGTGGTGTCTGTCTGTCGAGAGACTGGTCTGTGTCATATAAGTAATGCCTAGCTGGGGATGGGAGTAGCAGCCTGGTATTTGAAGCTTCTTGAACACCCGAACCAGTGCTGTCAGATTCGTGTGCTCTCTGCTTTGCTGTTATGGAGGTGGAAAGTACTTCTATTAGCATTAAGACAGCATTCTTCCTTCATCGGGAGGCAGAACTCACCTTTGAGCCATTCCTCAGAGAATGTAGATAATACAACATGAGAGACCTTCAGCAGAGAAACTGAGAACTTTATCTTGAATGCAAAGTACCATATACAGTTACACCTAACGCAATTAACCTAGGATGGAGAAGGGTTCAAACACACTATATGGAAATCTAATGTTCTGTCTGAGAAGCAATTGGATAAGGAAAAAGCATGCTTTCATTAAAGAATTTCCTATCTTAGAAGCCTATGATATTTAGCATGGTTTAAAAAAAAAAAAGTCAATCAAAATATTTTGGTGAATTTAGCTTAAAATTGCAACTGGCTTTGGGATGAGTGTACAAGCATTTCAATAAAACCTTTCACTGCAACATTTTCACTTATATCCAACAGTGGGGGATCAGGCTGAAGACTGTTAAAAATTGTACTGATGCCAAAGCCCTGGAAAGAAAAACACTTTGCTGTGTCCTGAAATGTTTTTCTATAACTAGGAAATCTCCAGCATTGGAGAATGAATTGATCTCTGAGAACTGCAAGCAGGGAGCAGTATGATGGCAATGTTTCTTTTCACAGAATATCTTAAAACAGATTTTGAATCACCAAAGTAGGTGACCACGCTTCTGTTCACTTTAGCATTCTTTCTTTGCATGCATTGCTGTCTAATTGAGTTCTCTTCTGAATAGTAGTGTAAATAAAAAAAGATGTCCAGGTACATTTTATTCCACTCCTAATAACTAAAGGCACTAGATGTCCAGTTTCCAAACATATTAGTGTCTAGTTATTGTCCATATTCAACATTTGGATGCTCATGTTGGTACTGCTGAATTTTAAATATCCTTATTTAATCCTAAGTACCAATTTGAGCATCCCAGTCTAACATTTTCAACACTTATATATGTGCTTGCCCTTGAGATGAACTTTCTCAGGTAGTTTCTGTAGCTGTGCCTGATTTCTGTAGGCCACAGTGTGCACTCTGAACAAATGAATTTTCAATACCAGTAGCCAAAACCCATTTCAGTGCAAATAAAAAACTGGCTGCTTCTGTAGAAAGAGACTGAAATCAATTTAACATGCCTTTGCCTATGGAAAGCTTTGCTGTTTCTGAGAGTGACGCTCTTTGTAACATTGTCTATTGTCAAATGGTTCTTTCAGGTGGTAGTTAACTTTCTGAGCCTATTTTACAAACGCCTATCAACCACCCTTGTGGTTCTGCATTTCTTCCCAAACAAAATGGTTCTGTCAAAATGTCTGCTGTTCTGAGCTGTGCGACTTCACAAAGTATGCTGATTCAGACCATTATATATGAGTAGTGACCTAGACAGACCCATGGCCAGCTGGCAAATCCCTGTGGCCAGACTGAGTTCTTGCACTGGCTCTGGAAGTGGCTGGTAATTGTGATTTCAAAAGAGCAATTCACAGTTACAGAACCTAGAACTCCTCGTATACCAAGTTGGGATAAATTTGGTTTATTTTCTAATATAAAAAGGAAGGTTTTATAGACACTTGGAAGAAAAACAAAAAAAAAAAAAACAGAAAAAAAAACAAAACAGAGAAATATAGATTCTCCTTCTGGAACAGCAAGTGAATGCAATAATGAAATAATGTTTATTAGTCTGGTGTTTTGGAAAGCCAGAGGATGAATGTAGATTTGGTAAACAACTCTGGAAAAGTAACTAAGTTGAGCAGTATAATGTATTGTCAGTTAATGCATAGGATCTTTCTATGGAAAGACAGCGTCAGCAGAGGAGCTGGTGGAAGGCAGGCGTGCAAGGCATAAACCATCGTAGGAGAAACATTTCCTTGAAGAACTGAGCGCATTCATTCTCAGCACTTGCTCAGTCTTCTGTTCTGAAGATGTGGGCCATGCACAGTAGCCTAGAGACTGAGTATACAAACAGTGTAAAAGGTTGCTCTGCAAAGACAGACAAAGATATAGGTGAATGTAAAATGTATGTATTTTATTTCTTAATTAGTTGTCCTGATTGGTCAGCTAACCAACTTTCTATAAGCCAAGGATGCTGGGCTCTGATTCCTTCTTCAGAGAAATATTCTCCTGTGTTGGAATTGGGATATATCTATGATAACTCTTCAACGTATAGAAAATGAATAGTAGGGCTGTCCTGTTTATGCCAGCATTCTGGCTACAGTTTTGTCTTCTGTGAAAGCTTCCATGGTGAAGAATGTGCTCGTTCTAGACTCCGCTGGCCCAACTTCATAACATCAACAGACATGTAAATGTAACAGGGCTGTACTAAAATCTGGTTTTGTTTAGCCTTCAGCTTTACAAAGAAATTTTAATAATGAGGCTTGGAAAAGAAAGGTCTCAGAGGTGATGATTAAGAATTTGCATTCCTAAAATAATACAAGATGAACAACTCAAAAGCATGACGTTAACAGTGCACCTATATCACTCTACATTGAAATACAACAGCAGGCATTGCCCATACAATAATATCTCATTAGTTTCAAGAAAGCAGGAGTTTATAATAATAGAGTACTTATGCAAAACAGTGGGGGTCTGGGGGAGAGAGAAAGAGAAGGGAGGGAATGAAAGTTGTCTAGCAGGCTGAATACACAAAGCCTTTGGTACTTGACAACTAATTTTGTTTTTAGTTAATATTCATTGATGCAAGTTCTAGTCTATTGTTAAATGAGCCTAGTGAATAATTACATCCATTACTTTGAAATGTTTAAGATGAGTGTGGTATTGTAAAACCAATCTTTGTTACTGGAATCATCGCCAAAGCTGCACTGTGGAAACCATGTTGACACTGGTATGATCATGTTCTTGGAGTCTGCAGGGCTCTCAGCACGTACTCAGAACTGCTTCTGTGCATTGTATTTACATGCATTACGTAACCATTCTCATTTTCTTGGGAACTGTAAGAAAGTGGATGGTATTTCTGTATTCTCAATTCCCTGGAATTTGTCAGCTTTTGAATGTGACCCATCTGTTGATGAGTGAATGGCAACTGTTTATTCCAGAATAAAGCATGTGCTAAAATGCAAACGTACAACCTCCAGAAGCACTGAACTAAGTTTAATTAGCTCTAGAGTTCATTTAAACTTCAAACTATAAAGTTAACTCACTAGTCAGGTGAGTTAATAATAAATATCTTGCCGGATGTTTACTAGTCAGGGGAGCTGATGATACTATGTTTGTTAGGTGATAAGGCATTTCTGATAACCTTTCTGTTCGTAAATCTGTAAATGTCTCGTATGCAGTCTCTGATATAGCATAACTCCTTATTTATGTCTCAATTCTCAAAAAACAAAAAACAAACAACAACAACAACAACAAAAAAAACAAACTACAAAGCTGCTAAGTGTCCAGGTGTAAGAATATATTACACCATGTCACTTGAAACTTTTGGCAAATGATATTTACCAAAAAAAATTCTGTTTATCATGGTTGTAGCCATGAGCAAAGTGCAACACAAAGGAGATATCAGTGTTTGGAACAATGGTGCTTTATTGTGTCACAAGAGACTAATGCTTTGGAAGGGGACGTGAGCTGGAAAATGCATCGATTTAGTGATTTTTTTAAATGGGTTTATAACCAGAAGGAAAGTAAAGAATGACTGATTATTATCTTATCACTTCAAACTTGCTAAGCATTGTAATCATTACAGTTATTTTAATGTGAAATAAAAGAGACAGTTATTCAAACAAATATGCTAACGTTTCCGCATTCTAGCACTACAAAGGCAGTAGTTTAGGAAATCTATCTCTTTAATCCCCATTGCAGTCATCAGAGTATTTGCAATTAATGACAACTATACCAAGTCTAAGAGAAAAAATATTAGAAATTGTGCATTTTTCATCTACTTGAATTAGAAAAAAAAATAAATATGTACAGTAAATATTAGTTTTTTGGAAAGGAATTGAATGAGTTGATGTAGACTTTCCACTGAATGACTGGCAATTTTGTTGTGTTGACAGTTATGCTGCTACATAGAATTCACAGTCATAGGAAATAACTATGTAATTTATTAAATCATAGAGAGTACTTAAATTGGTCCATACTAAGTCAGTATTGTAATTACTGTGTGGTAGGCCAGCATCTTGTCTGATCTGTCTCCAGTGTGATTACTATATGAAAATAAATATGATGCTGATAAGAAATATAAGAAATATTATTCACTAGAGGTATTCTGGTGTCCTTAATCTCCACACCAGAGATTTCTGTTTTCATTTTTAGTGTAATGCTTTTGTTCAGCAAACAGGCCCATTGTGGGTGTTCATGTCTGGATTGCTGGCTCAGGTAGCTTTTCATTACACCTCTTTTTATTGACTATGGAGTTTAAAATAATGAAAAATTCTATTGACTGGTTGCAGCTTTGTGTAGAAACTGTCGATTATTGGCTTAATCCATACTCTTGAAGCTGACAAAAAGGCTTGGAATCAAACACGGCATTAATTTCAACCTTAGCTTGTGGTCGCGCTGATGCAAACTATGTGCTGGTAATATTATGTACACAGTGTTTACATGAAAGTGGATATCCACATTTGGAAACCAGCAAGCATCCACATGGCACTACCACTCACAGTGTATATTAGAAATGTAGAATTTGTTAAATAATTAACACAAGTTTTCTCTGTCATTTTCTTTATATGCAATGCCACTTGTTTAAATGTGAGCCTCCATGTAGCAACACCACCCTTTTAAGAACTGAACGCAAATAACAGTATCACCTAGCTCATCGAATAATCTTTGAGTTTTGTATGCTACCTGTTCTTTGTTGTTGTTGTTGTTTAATTTTTACTTAGTTAGTAAAGAGAAGCAGAAACTTCAGTAGTCTGATGCTCTTTCCTTGGTTTATCTATGTAAACAACTTTCACATTGCTTTTAAATGATCTTGACTGACAGAATTTACTTTCCCTCAGGTCAGTTCTTTTGTGGAAGATGCCAAAGACTGTCTTTCTTTAAAGTATAAAAGCCTGTGTTTGATGTGAATAGAAACTGTTCTGGGAATGACTGTGTAGAGCAAGATTACATGGTGCAATTTTAATTACATTGTTCTCAGCAGTGCTACTTGTCTGATCATAGTGTGAGAGTCAAAATTCAAACCAAGGTTATTTGGTTCTGTAACCATTAGTTGAGCTCTGGTATTGTTTGAAAGAGATAACAATAAATTGAGCAAGTTTAAAATCCAGCAGAGTTTTGAGAGGTGGCTTTCCCGGTTAATCTCATAGAAGTTTTGTACTTTATAGGCTGCAGTTAGGAGGTTGATCTTCATGGTTTATGGAATGGCCTGTGTGTTGGAATTTGGTTGATACTTGAGTAAAACAGAAGTTTAACCACCGACTAATTTTGTAAACTGATACGTAATTTAGATTTTTGAAGGTAGTCTCAAAAGCTATTCATAAACTGTGCCCAAGGGCTGTATTTTAATAACACAACTTTTAGACTAAGGACTGAAAAGGAGCTTAGGTCTATTATTTGTACATTTATTGGAAAAATAACCTTTTTACTGGTGACTCTTAAAAAAATAAATAAATGAGGGAACTCACTTGAAAGAACTCAGTTAAAAGCACTACAAGAAATTGTTATTTCTCTGTCAGGATCACTGATAGAGAAGGTAAGGCGGCAAAAGGCTTACCCCTGGAAATGAAGAACTTTGTTCCAGTTTGTCCCTGGGAAAGTTGAACTATCCACTGAATAAATGGCTTGAGCACTTTTTCAGGCATGCTATTACTCATTCAGCAGCTGGGAAAATAGGCTGGCAGCCTACAGAATCCATTTTGAAAGGAAAATATTACACAGTGGATTTATTACTCACTCTTGTTTCCTTCTATGCATTGTAAATGATGCGTCATTCTCTATTTCAGAAACAAACTCCTACCACTGAGTGCTATTTGGAAATTAGTTGCACGCGGCACAAGCTGAAAGCTTTATTCCTAGGGATGCCTTTTAAGAAAACATTACTGTACGTCAAGAAAGACTTTTATCATGACTATGATTCCAAGAGAAGGGCAGTTGTAAATAGATGTCCAGGTATTTCTGGTTTTGTAACATTTCCTAGTGTGCACTGACCACTAGTTTTGTTTGTTAGTCTTGAAGTTAGCTCCTGTACTTAGAGGTGAAGTTGGTTCTGAAGTTGAGTCTTGAGGTTAGGAAGCAGTCTGTGCAACTCACTGTTGCATTACAGATCAGTGTGAATTTATTTCACACAGAAAATGAAACCAAGACCCAAGATTGAGAAGATGAAGGCAATGCTGCCTCTGGACAGTATCTGTGTAAAAAGCACTTCATATTGATATCATGTTTAATGAAAAGCTCTTGGACTTTGACTTTTTGTCTCAACATACCGCTAGAGTAAGAGACAGAGATTAAGCAGTACCTTTTTTTTTTTTTCCTCTACCTATCTCCAAAAAGTAGGTGTACAATGGTGTGAGTGGCTACCACGGATTGACTATGGGATGAAAGGTAGTAGTTTCTTCTTCCATCCTCAAATCAGAGGTACTTGTACTTCCAACTGAAGGAGCAGACAAAGCAGCCATTCTCCAATGACACCCGATATTTCATTTCTGACATTTAGAAGGCTTTTTAATGATGGCCCAAACTTCAGCCAAATGTAAATATCTGCACAATTTAGTGAATCTTCTGTTCATCTAACAGTGCATCAGAATTCCAGTGATTCACTTAAGGCTTATAGAAAACTGGTCCCAGCTGAATATTGACAAAAGCATGTGCCATAAGAATTTAAAAATAAAATAAATAAAGGAAATGAAATAAGAAGTTATGACAGATCACATTAAGAAATGACAGATCACTGTAATTATAACGAACCGACCTTGAAGGCAAACAGTTTTAATTGTGAACTTGAGGGAAAAAATCCCTGTGACCTGCAGCTAATTGTCTAGTTAACTGAAAACCTTTACTAAATAAATTTGTGGCTTTGGAGACATTTTAAAAACATACTGGTGTAAATAAGGTAATTTTGTGCTGGCTGGTGCTGTAGTTATTTCCTGTGAGTGATTGCTTGTTGCTACTTTTTGACATCTGCTGGCAGCAATTTATTTACATAGTTAAATCTCCTGGGACCCTGTTTCTTCTGCTGAATATAACCTCAACTGATTAGTTTTCAATAAATTACATATATCAAGAAACTTGGTTTGGGTAGCATTTAGGGTGACTGCTCAAAGATCAAATGTATATTTGTGCTGAAGCCAAGAATATGCATGGTCAGGAGTATACTGCCTCTTAAAGCTTTACTCAGAGAACATTTGAAGGAAATTATCCATTATATCCCACTGGGAATTTCTGCATGAACTCAGACTTCTGTCCCACCTTCCTTCGCTATAGGATGCAATTAATTTTCTATCGACAAATTTCTCACAGTAATTTGCAGAACCACAGCGTATTGAATACATTTGAATGTCTTTGATTCTGTCTGCTTGTGTCTTGGACTCAGCCCGTGAAAATAATTTCATTGTATGTTCTCCTGGGATTCTTAGCAAAATGTTATGTAAGTCTGCAAAGATGGAAAAGTATTGATCATTTGCATTGCGATGGGAAACCCTTTCATTGAAACTAACAAAGTTAAAAAGAATCTTTTCTACATATCGCTTCTGGATTTGAGGTCATTTGGACTGTTTGGAATCAACAGTGTTAGCAGTGAGATTTCATGTTCCTCCAGAGATGTGACAGCTCCTCTGAGACTAGCTACACAAATGTAATATCAGTATAAGTGTCCTCTGCATTTCCAAAGAGACAACAGCTCCATTTAAACTGAACTATGTGTTGCGCTCAGAAGATCAATGACTGTGATATAACATTTTAAGTTTCATTTTTTATTTTTTTCTTCAAACACACTCACTGACATCATATTTTCTGTTGAAACAGTAATTTTTCTCCAGGGTTTAGAGCAGAAGCTATAGTATTACCATGACTTTATAACGCAGCCACTGACCTAAGCGATCAGTCAATAACATGTCTACATTGTAATGAATAAGTCAAGATAACTTCCAGCTGAGAACAACTCATTACAACTCCTTCCACTTGATTAGATTTTTGCCCTAAATGAGACAACAGGCAGCAAAAAAATGTGTGGAGGTATCAAGCAATGTGAGCTGGTGAAGTCTGCCTCAGGGGAGGTGTGCCTTCAGTTTGAGTTGTAGTGTTTGTATTTTTCCATAATTTCAAGGAGCTAGAGATTGCTGATGGAGTCCTGTTGGTAGAAGTGAATTTGCTGAAGAACATGAGGTGCGATTGCGGGGTATTCTGTCTGGGAGGAAGAAAAGAGTGAGTGTGGTGGAAAAGGCAAGAATTAGCATGGCCATACTCATGCTTAAAAAGATGGGAATCCTTGACTTTGGTGTTGCTGGAGCCATTTTGCTCATATAGCACTCTGTGCTCTGTGAAAATACTCACTGAAGTCCCAAGCAACATAAAGTTTGCTTCTATGCTGGGCTGATATGAGTTGTGCTGCTTCTGGTTGTTCAGCTCTAACTCAGGGTACCTGATGCCATACCAACACCTAGCCAAGTGGCGTTGTGATGTGCTAGGAGAAGAGAGGCAGAGAGCTTGGTGAGGTGAGGAAAGATGCTAGAATGCAGGGCTGGGTATTACAGGAGGCAAGGAGAGAGATGGAGCAGAGCAGTGCTAAGGTGGTGCTTCAGTGGGGAGGGAGCTGCTCATTCTGGAATCACACGTAATACCCATTACCCAAAGGCAGAGGAAGCCTTTAGTCTAGTATCACTTATAGCTCAGTTGAAGTGCACTAGAGAATTTCAAAGTGTTAATAATTTTTCCAGCTCTGCAAGGACTGTCAGTGGTAGCCAGGTAACGTGGTAGAGGGAAGGGACCGACGTGATTATTCCAGCAAAAACACTGCACCTTTTATTGGCGGTGGCTGGTTTCCAGGTGAAATACCTCCTCTTGATCTATGAGAACATTATCTACAATCTGTGGTATATTCTTCCCATGTATTTTTACAGCGCAGAAAAAAAATAATAGTTACTATTAATAGCTACAGTACACACTGTTGAAAGGGTGTTCTCTGAAGAGCAGATACATATGCCCTAGTGCCCACCGGATGAACTGTTGGCCTGATTTGCACATTTTAACAAGACTATGCTCAAATCTCATCATCACACACAAATTGCATGGAGATGTTTGCCAGTTTAGGTAATCAGTTTGGTTTTTCTTTTTGTTTCTGCCAGTTTAGGTAATCAGTGTGTGCGAGGATCAAGTCTGCTGTTTAGTTCTTGTTCTTCAAAGAAGTTGAATATAGATGCACATTTGTGTGTTCAGCAATCCTTGTAATATTTTGATGAATATTTTACTGTTGCTTGTCTCCACAGTTTTTGACTATCTATATGCTAAATAACTCATCAGTATAATTTATTTCAGAAGGCACATAAAGAAATTACGTAGACACAAAAGAATCATAAACATGGAATCACAAGCACACAGTGGAAGGTAACAGCCCACCATTGTTAGTTGGATTTTTTTTAAGTCATTCTGTAGCAGAGGTAGAATTTAACATCAAGCCATTAAAAAAAAAAAATCTGCAAAAAGCATTTTCATAAAATTCATTTAGTTCATTTTCTTAAATATTCAGTAAGATTTTTGTGTGTGAAGAAGTCTTTTAGTCTTGTGTGCAGCTTTTCTAAGCCACAGCCCCATTATTTCTAGAGAACTTTTAGATATGAAATAATGATAAACTCACTTTTGAAGGAAAAAATGTCTCTATTTTCTAAAAGTTGCTCCTTTGCTCAATTTTTTTTTTCCTTCCCTACTTTCCAATTATATATATACACCATAATGATGGTAAATCTTTGCTAAACATGCCAGAGTTAGGATGACTGAGATTAGGGCTAACACACAAAATTGTGGTATACTTTGCTTTTCAAAATAAATCTGGAATAAGTCACCCAAGGAATTCAGCATCACCATAAAAGGCGGTTCCTGTTGCCTGGTAATTTTTAGCTTTGATTTCAATTTAAAGTTTTCAATTTCAGTTAAAGATTTCAATTTAAACTGGCTATGTAAAACTTAAGTCTGAGGGGGGATTTTCTGAAGTAAACCTGCAGCTTCTCCATGATGGGTGCTTGTTTCTTGGAAGGAAACTTGCTTTACTGCTGCTTGCTCCCAAAATCTGGTAGTGGAGTGAATGTAGTGGCTTTCTAAAACAGTGTGTTTCTGTGCCAGCCACTCCCTGTTTCCATCCCTCAATGTCCAGTGCAAGTGAAGAAATATTCTGATTGATTTATATGCTAAGAAACGATTTTGGTTCAAAAGGTTGAAACGAACTGTTGACAGTGTTTTGTCTGGAATTTAGTCTGCTTCCAAAAGTATCGTGGGGCAAATTTTTTCTCTTTCAGCTCTTTCTTCTTTTCCTGTTCAGGTATTTTTGAAGAAAAACAGCAGAAACAAACAGGCTGTGGGCTCCTTGCCAGAATCCATGTTCCAGAGATTCTTTTGAAGGCCTCTCAAAGGAAAGGAGAAAAGCTGTTTCTCCTAATTGACAATATTGCTGGCTTGAAAAGCAGGACTTCTTTGTTTCTCAGCTGCCTTTGTCATAATCTGTTGTAACAGTTTCCTTAGCTAATCTTGGATGGATTTAGGTTGTCCAGATGTTTTGGTTCCAGGGAGATTGCATCCTATCTACACTGACAGGCTAACTGATCTCTTGAAGGCTCAGAACACTTCACATTTCTATTACTTGGTGTTAGGCTGCTGTGTGACACCCTGCAACAGAGTCAGGCATTCAGCAGCACGACTAACACTGTCATGGGGTGGTCTGTTACCATCTCCTTAGTTGCTTGCCTGCTTCTTTCAGTCAACACCATTATTTATTGCTAACAAGAGTCTTGGTAGATTATGGCACTTTATGATTTTTTTTATATACAACAGCACTCAATCACTTTTGCTTCACCCATCACTTTTCTCATTGCAGTTAATGAAGCTCAGCTTTGCCGGTTCCTATCTGTTTAACTGTTGCATTTTGTTAATATCTTTGAGCAGGGAAGACTTTTTAGAACAGACAAGGGTTCCCTACTGGGCTGAAAAGTTATATTGCCTTTGTGCAGCTGTAATGTGTTTATCTCGTCTCTTTAGACCTCTCACAGGTACAGCTTCCCATAGAAGAAAACAACTTGTCATTTCAATATGATCTAAAGTTACTTGTTAAAATAGATTAAAAAAAAATACACAGGATAAAATTCTGTTGATGCCATAACTCCCACTGATTTGAACAAGACTAGACTGTATTTACACAAAGGACCCTAACCTTCATTGCTATAATAATTAAGTCTCTGTGTTTGATATGTATTTTCAGTGTGAAATTTCCTCACTGAAGAGCTGTTTTGTTGCCAGCTATCATTAGCTAACATAAAAATGTGTACGCATATATAGAGACATACAGATTAAGTTTCTCTATGTTTATAAATACATATATTTAATTATTCAAATATCTGTAGAGATTGTCAGAGAAAATTATGGATTCTGTACTTCTGTTCAAAATAAATTAAACTTCTGAGAATTAAACTCTGAAAAAAAAAGACTGAAAGAGGAATATATCAGCTTAATGTGCTTTTGTATATAAGAAATCTGTTTTGGCTTTTTTTTTTGTCTTTTTGCATAGTTTACAAAAGAGATCCAACTGTTAACCTTTCAATGTTTTAAAATGGTGTTAAAACATTTGTGGTTCATTATCATAGATATCACAGTTGTGCAGAAACCTCACATATGTGGCACATCATAACAGCAAGGTGGGATGTACTGAACTGATGAATACTAGGAACTTGAAATTTCTTGCAGAGGTCTATTACAGGTAATATTTCCAATCACAGCTTCCGTTTCCAATCATTACGATAATGGACTTGTGGTTTTACACAAGAATCCTTTTTTCAGCAGTTGCCTTGATAATGATAAACTCAAAGTCAGTGATTAAAGCCTTGGGATGCATGCAGGTGTTGTTAATAATGGTGGACAAAAATACTCTGTACAGTTTGTATGTGAGAGAGCCTTCTTACAAAAAGGAGTAAAAGTCTAGTATAGGAGGCTGAGAAATGAACACAGGATGATGAGTGACATGCATGTTGTTTTTCATTGGGAGATGCTTGGCAGTATTTTCATTCTGCTTGTATGGAGTTTTGGAGCCTGTCTCATACCATATGGCATATTAAGCACAATAAAGATGTTCATTTGGCAGCTGGAGCATGACTAGGAACATCAGAAGAGTCATATATGCATCAATAAATTAAGAATTCTTCTTTCATGTAAATAAATATTAGATCATTTTTTTAATTGGCCATTGAGTTCTTGACAATGAGACACAATCATTTTGTGGTCATGCCTGGTATAGCATTTCCAAAAATCTAGTTTATGACTATAGCTGAACAGCTCCTATTATTATTTTTTTTTGTAATTCTATAGCACCTTGAGTCGCCAACATGATTTTTTTTTTTTCAATTGCTGTACAGAAGCAGACAAAGCAAGTGGTCTTTGCTCTGAAGAGCTTACAGTCTAGTTAAACTCCTTAAGCTGTAACACAGTGTGTAAGAGGATGTGGGAAGATTCTGTGTGTGTGGACAATCAACAGGCTACTGTTCATCCATCTGTTATACTGCAGCTGGGTAGTATGAATAATGTTAGTTACCCATCTCATGGCTTTCCTCATACCTAATCTCTGTGATAAGTGTATGAGCATCATGAACATCATAATCCATCATAAACATGTATTATCATGGTTGTGAGGCAGTGAAATGTTTTACGCTGGGAGACAACCTTTTCATTTTAGACAGACTGCCAGAGGGTTTGGTATCTTCTTTCCGTGAACCTTAGCAGACTCCTTAGGGCATGTGCTATCCATCCAGCTAACATAGACTTTGGTAACTGTTCTTAATTTTTGGTATTAGGGCACTATTTAAATAATCTGAAAAGTTCTTATTGAAAGAACTGTTTGCAATGGGATGTTTTATTTCTGAAAAGAGACATCCATATTTTCTTCCTGAAACCTAGCACTTTTGATCACTTAGATAAGCAAATGGATTGACTCTGAACTGACTTTTTTTTTTCCAGAATCCACATGAGTTTAAGGAAGCAAATGTTCCTGGTGAGGGGCATTGTGAGAATTACTGGGAATGTAACACAACCTCATACGACATTCCCCGGTCATCCCAGTCCAGGAGGCATCATCATTCTGATAAAGTTCTCATTTGCCTCTAACTTCAGACTGGAGATTTTATCTAAGACTACATTTCTCTTCAACTCTCTTAACAATTTGCTTCAACTTCATCTCTGTTGGCCCCTGGTCCAAATAATCTTCAGTGTTCTCTATCCTTATGATCACTTCATCTCCTTCCACCCACTTCTAATTTCTCTCCTACATATCAGTACTTCTCATAGCCCTTTCATTTTCTTTCCCTCTCTTTGCTATTAACCTCGTCAAATACCCTTGTTTCTATGGTAGACTTGGGAATTGAAAGCATGAGTGCTTTTGTATGAGATATGGTAAGAAAAGTTTCCCACTTTCAAGCAACTCTGCCTCAGCCCTTTGATGGAAAAAGTGCCGTTTCATAAATCAGGGCCAATAGGTGAGCAAAATATAAAAGGTCTGAAAGCGTCAAATTCATAAGTCTAAGTAAACATAAAATATAAATCCAAGTATCTCTGCTAATTCCACATGTCAAATCTGCATGTGGTCTTTGAACTTCTGCAATGCATGCAGATGGCAGCAATGTGGGAACCTCAAGAATTCTGAGTGCTGAGCAGCAAAGTGGGAGAAGTGTACTCCCAGCCAACTTCACCCCTCTTTTAGAAACATAACACAGCATGGCTTCCTTCTGAATGTGGTGTTTGGCTATGGGATATTATAGATCTGAAGTCTGACTTTTTTTAATTTTTTTATTTTTTCAGTGATTACTCTGTTGCAGTTGTTAGGCTTTTCTTTTAAGTTTTAGTAGGAGACTTTTTACTCCTGCTATGAATTTGTCACAGATGCAAATTTTTCCCCAGTTGTAAACTATTAATAAAAATTATTATTATTTTTTTGTATAAGCACCAGCAGCTTTGGCTTATGAGAAGTACATATTTATTCAGTATAACAAGGTAGCTTCGCAAGGCCATGCTTGATTGTTTTTTAAAGGGAGGAAAAGAATACGTTAAAAGATAATCTACTCATAATTCATCAAGGCTGTAATCTATACAGTGATTAGTATAGAAAATTTCTATTTCCCATATTTGTGGTGACAGGGACATTTTGTCTCTTTGTGGGTTGATAGCTTTAGGAGATTGCAGAGAATCTGTTAAAACGCCTGTCATGTCACCATCATCAATTGCAATCAGTAGTTTTACTCCGGGGAGGCCCTACCAATAGAGAACCTCCTATCAAAACCCTTCTGTGATCACAGGACCCTTTCTGCAAGCGGTTCCTGGCTTCAGAGAGCAGCTGTGGCTCTTTGGGCAGCACAGATGCCAGCCCGGTCTGAGCACTGGGAAATTGTTTCAAAGTGCTGCTCCTCCGAAATTCTGCAGTTCACACCCTGCCTGCCCCCAGCTTTTACTGCAACATAAGACTCTGCAAGCCGAGGTCTGCGATGTGACAGACGGAGATAGATTTGTCTGTAGGGACTACAGTATCTGAGGGGAAAAAGCGCTTTTTGTTTCTTATTTATAATCTCTCTTGCTTTCAGCAAAATTCAATGAAATGGCAAATGGGCTGATGAAATTCTGGTTTGATATCCCACTGTGAATCCAAGGATAGTACTCTTACCCTCAAGTAAATCTGAGGAAATGGGAGGAAGCTTTCATTAAAAATATGTAAGCAAGCCCAAAACTTGTGAAGACCAGATCCTTCAGGTATTGGGATCGTTTTTATGCAAGATGCTTGGTGACACTAAGGTTTAGATACTTCACAGTAAAAGGGTAGTCAGGCTCGAATTTACAGGTTCACAACATAATGTTCTTTTAAAAATCATACTTCAGGCTCCTAATTTCTTTGTCAGAGTACAGGGTGCCCATGTCCACGGGCTGCAGGGGCCTCTCAGTGAGGTGAGGCCTGCGCTGCCTGAGGCAGCCCTCAGCCACCTCCAGCCATTTCCAGAAAGTTCAGTGGCGGCGCCACCTCAGCACGCCTGAGTCCCTCAGTGACACCAGTGGCGCCTCAGGGACAGCGTATTTAAGAAATATTTAAGAAAGAGCAAAAAGTCCTGCCTGGCAGTGGGGAATGAGGGAAAAAAGTGTGAGAAACAGCAACGTGTGAACCCCAAGGGCAGGGGAGGAGATAGAGAATGAGGTGCTCTGAGCAGGTATTCCCCTGCAGCCCATGGGGAAACCGCAGTGGAGCAGGTGGCTGAGTCCTGAAGGAAGCTGCGGGCCATGGCGAGCCTGTGCTGGAGCAAGGGAAAAGCATGAGGAGCAGACAAGGGCAGAGAGGAACTGTCAGGTACAGACCAGAGCCCCAGCCCTTTGTGCTGCTGAGGGGAGGGGAGGAGCTGGGAATGAAGGAGTGGGCTGAGCCTCAGGAAAAAAGGGTGGGGAAAGTGGGGATTTAATTTTGTCTTTGCTTCTTATCATCTAAATCTATTTTAATTGTCCATAAATTCAACTATTTTTCCTCATGTTGAGTCTGTTTGGCTCATGATGACAATTGGTAAATGATCTTCGTGGCTTTATCTTGACCCATGGGCTTTTTCATCTTATTTTCTCCCTATCCAGTTGAGGAGGGGAGTGAGAGAGCAGCTGGCTGTGTGTTTTACAGCTGGCCAATGTCAACACTCCGCTTGTTTGTCAAACAATGTCACAAATCTTATATTCTACACCTTATTTTGAATTTTGGGCATTTGAGTTTTTTTTTTTTTTTTTCTTTTAACCTTTCTCGTCAATATTCATCATAAAATACAGATGCATTCAAATTCTGAAGCCAGCAACAGTTCCTTTTTCCCTATGATGCTTCTACTCTGGAATTCAGTCCCAGTGAATGTCCGGAGAGGAAGGATATCCACAAGGTTCTCTGGCAGCCCTGGTTTCAAGTTGACCTGTCTGGAAATGAATGCAAAATTTGGTTTGACTTGTAGAGGTCTTAGTGAAGATGATTTTTTTTTTTTTTTGTGAAATTGTTCCAAAGAGTGTTTTGTGACCATCCAGTGTGATATTCAGTTTGTGTTTTAAAACCACTTATAGCAATTACACAGTCTGGAAGAGCCTAGGTTTTGGTGAGGTCGTGAGAGAATATAGGATTTTTTTTTTCCTTTAAAAATAATGATCAAATACAACAAGATAATTTATACAATGAATTTAATTATAAAAAGTGCTTTATTTTCAATAAAACCCTATTGTCTTTGATCTTCTGTAGTCTGTAACCCTGTCTGTAATGCAGTTTTTAAAGATCCAATAGAAATGAAATGTAAAATCAAAATAGCAAGAGCATACAGATAAGCGAAAAGTCTGCAGCAGCAGTAACTTAAGGAACAGGTATGAAATATAGAACAGATTGTCTGGGGAAAAAAAAAAAAAAACAAAACACCACATATGCAAATATATCTTTCAGAGATGTCAAACCGAGAAAAGTTTACTTAGCAATTAAAAGTTTGTGGTGAACACCTCTTAATCATATGGCTAGTAGTTATAGCAATGTTTATTCCAGTATTTTGTGCAAAGTGAATCTACTGGACTCAGAGAAGGAGCCAGAGGCAAAGCCTCAAACCTTTATCTTTAGGGATGTTTTTCTCTCTATGTCAACCTTCATAAATACTTTAAATATTCTATGTAAAGTGAAACAGGGCTTTTGACAGCTGTTGTTTAATGGAGAGTTCTCCTTAGCTTAGTAGTGCAGCTTGTGTACTATGTCACGATCCCGGTAGTTAATCAGAAATGTTATAGGTTGATTTTTCCATTATGTAACACTTTTGCAGTAGAATATGAAGTTGAATATTCTGTAAACAACCAATCCCAGAAATAAAGAAAAAAATTTGTGTTATCTGAAACCACTTTGGCAGTAGAAAAGGCTTTAAAGCTCCCTTGTTACACTGAGGAGAATAGCAAGGCTTCTGCTGCTGCTGCCTGATTTGTAGAATTAGGTGCACATTTTGTACTTTTAAGTGATCAGAAAATACTTATGTCCAAAACATTTAGTTTCTCTCTTCCTTCCCCAATTAACCTAGTCAAAATCTGCTTATCCTTCTGCAATTGCATATTCATAATGTTGTCTCTGAAATAATAACCATACAAATATAAAGCTTTGAAAGTTTTCCCTTAGATTGGAGCCATTTCTTCCTAGTAGACAAGCCAATAACATAAAAATGTTTGAAGTCTGTGTTCCAAAGTGGATACTTAAACTTGTGGTTTTTCTTTTTTTTCTTTCTTTTTTTTTTTTTTTCTTCCCCAGTGGTGTTTGATGACTGCAAGGGGAATAACAAATTGAACTTCGAAGTTTCTAACCCAGACTTTAAGGTGGAACGTGATGGGTCTTTAGTTGCACTAAAGAATGTATCAGAAGCTGGCAGAGCCTTGTTTGTCCACGCACGGTCTGAGCATGCAGAGGATATGGCAGAAATTTTGATTGTCGGAGCAAATGAAAAACGTGGTGCATTAAAGGTAAGATAAATAAAAAGGACTAGAAGAAAATGCCAAGAAGGTGCTGTGAGATATTTACATTGAAATGTGTCATTGAGGACTGTAAGCAGTTTCAATCTGCTAGCAGAGAGATCAAAATTCCATCCAGGTATTGTTGTAACACTTTAGCACTTAGTTTAACTTAATAAAATATTAATTTTCCGTGTTTTGAAAGGTATGTTACATCCTCAGGTGTAAATACCAAATATTCATAAAGAAACGATTCATATAAAAGAGCCTGATTATCAACATTGTCTGGTTCTTCTGGTGAACATTATGCCAGATAACCAGTTTGGCAATAACTGAAAATGGAAAAGTCATACTTCTGAATATGTAATTTACGATTTAAAGAACTTTCATGTTCCCTGCAAGTCTAGGGACATGGGAAAGAATTCCATGCTGTGGAAATTAAATTTTCACATGGGTCTGCTTATCTGATACCATTACGTCTTATGCTACATAAATGTGTGCATGCAGATAGCAATCCATATTTACCCTCTCTCTGTTTGCACTGCTGATTTTTGTTCCACTCTTTCCACTGAATGCTCTATCCATTCTTTTCCACTTTGGAATTTCAGTGTAATACTAACCTCATAATATGGGAAAAAGTGCTTCACAAATTGATTGAAATGTTTACTTCACAGCCATGAGAGTAACAAAAAGAAATGTGAGATAGCCTTCATTTCTGTGTCATGGCATTTAGTAAGAGGCAGGCAAGACAGTGACTTACTACACAATTAAGCCTGGTACCCTTACAAACCTGTAATTTCAAGGAGTATAAAGCAGCCATGATGAGAATGACTGATCTATTGTCCTATTTTGGTATTTAGACTTTCAGCTTCCAGCATTTTCATTATATTTCCAACAATAGCTTAGTATAACTTAAGTCTTCCATTAAAACAATTTAGCTTTAGGGGAAAGGTTGAACAAACTTCTCAAAGTCTGTGGCTGAGGAAAGGTTTTGATCTGCACTTTAAGCAGCACAAGATGTGAATATAGATTGCCAGCAGGGGAAAAGTATCAGAATGTGTAACTGTGCAGAAAGCTGATCAGAACACTTAGAGAGAATTTAATTTTATTTAAATATGCCATATCTTCACAAAGTTCAATTTTAACAAAGTCGTACTTGAGAGACTGTCTTATATGTTGGAGCTGTGGATTCAGGACCGTGCACTGTTGAATTCAGAATAGGAAAAGTACACTTGGAGGAGCTGGGCATTTGGCTGTCCTATGTCTCAAACTAGCAAGACATTTTCCTTCTGGTGCATTCATAAGAATGTGCAAATGATTTTATTTTCACTTCAGGTTTTGAAGCTTAGGAGCAGTTTCAAAATGGGGTTTCTCATTCTCCAGTGAGAAGTTAATGAAACTGTGGAGGAGTTTGAAACATCCCTGACTGGAGATCTGGAGTTCATGGGGTTGGTTTCTCTGCAAATATTTGATTCTCTGATAATCATATTATGGAACTTTTATTCTGGTTTACTTGGAGAAGCAGCCTTTCCATGTCTTCAAGAGGAAATAGCCTCCCATTGAGGCTACAATATTGGGAAAATCATGCCTCCTGAGTAGGAATTAAGACGTGTATTTGCACTGACTACAGCACAACTTTATCAGTGACCTTTTCTCTTTATGCCCTATTCAGGTTCTGGGTCGTCTCTCCTCAGAAAGTTCATTATTCAAGTTCAAGCAATATTCATTAATATCTAGTGTTGAAAGTTATTACCAGATTAAGCCAATTCTAATTTGGTCCCACTCCTGGGTTCTGTTACAACCACTTTGAGTTGTTTCCGAGACAGAAAACCAGTCTAGGTCTGGTATATTCTGCTACTTGCTGGTCTTCCCTCACAGGTGGCTACTCAGAGTAATCTCATAACATCATCTCTACCTGCATTCATCACTTATTTATGGATTTTGATATTCAGCTCATAACTGGAAGTTTGCTTTTTATAGTATGTTGATCCTTGGTGTCTGCAGTGCCTTTGGGAGTTAGAAGATGTGTTAATGTGTCCTGGGAATCATCCCCTACTTCATTTAGTAGGGGATCATCCCCTACTTCAAGACAACATACAGGTCTTTGGGACTGGCTACTCTGACCTCAACCAGCATTCTGTAACTGTTAAATAGATGGTTTTTAGCAATCATTTCAGCTATTGTTTGCCTATTTTAAACATGACACAGTCTTGTCTTTCTATTTGTCATACTTAAGAAGGATATAAAGATTACAACATCCTATCTGAAGTGATTTTATGATAAATTTGAACTTAATCTTCTACTTTTACAGTCTGAATGTGTCAGCATGGAACCAGCAGAACTACTCCATCTGTTTAGGCAGGGTGTCTTGGCTAAGAAGTGCTCAGATGGAGCCTTAGTATTTCAGCATAATTTTGTAGGGTTAAGATGAGCACGTGTTAGAGCATTGCTTAGCATTCAGTACTTAGAGTACAGTACCTTGTTTAATTAGGGGATAAGTAGTTAAATATTTCCTCACTGCCAGCAACTGCCATTTCTTTTCTGAAAGCCTGTAACCTACATCTGTGAAATCCCATTGTTAATGTTTCTAATTGCAGATTCCCAACATGTTTGGAAATGACTGACAACAATGATCTCTAATGTGCTGACTGGCAGTCTGAGCCTGGAAAGAGACAGCACAGTTCCTAAAACTTTGGAGGGTGATTGCTACCAACCATACTTTAGAGGAATATTGGAAGTATTTACAGCTGATATATCGAATGCACAGAAAAGCTTTTGGTATTCTAGTGGTTGAAGGATGTGATGCTTTCTCACTGAAGATGTGGGAAGATTGTAGTTAGCCTTAATGATCAGTTAATCAGTGATTAACTTAAACTACCTTTGTGGCCATAACACAATCAGTGGCTGTTCAAATACCACTTACTGTGTAATTCTGCTTTTTTAGTCTAAAGGTCATGTTTTCTTACTCTTCTGCCAGAGACACATTGGCCCTGCAGAGCGTGAAGCTTTCTATCATAGGATGGCCTTGACTACAATATGAGGATAGGTAGGTGGCTCCTCAGCATCATCAGCCAACAGTTGCTCTCTGATCACAGAATCTTGTGCAAGATCTAGTGTCAGAAGAACCAAAGTCTGTATGTTAGATTGCAGATAGATTTCTACACCCAGCTTTTAGTGTCTGTTCCTGCTATATTTTTGGCTAAATATGTTGGGTTCCCCCTGTCTTAACAGAGGGAAAGATTCTCAAAAAGCCACTGTCATTTTTGAGAGGTATGTGGTATATGACTGAACAGAAGAGTTGTCACGGGCCCATGGAGTGTGTAGCATTTACAGGGTGTCATTTTCTCTGTAGTAACACGTGTGTGTGTGTACTTGCACCCTTGGACAATCAGTGGAAGAAATGAAGTTCACTTAGCTTCAGCTTGGGGCAGCACTGATGGGGCATACACACAGTCTGTGCTTATGCTTTGTGTTGCCCCATGTTTCCTTAATTCCCCTTTCACACAGCCAGAACTTGAGTGTTTGATGAGATTAAAAAAAAAAAAAAAGTTACGGAAATGTTTTTATTCATCCAGGATTCCCAAAATAAACTTTAGGCTTATTCTGAATAATGAATAATAGGGTTCAGATCTCTAATGGAAAAATAAATCACTCACAGAAACGTGGTAGGGAACAAACTGACAGAATTGATGAGTGGCAGTAGTTATTGTTCAAAATTATACCTCATCCAGTGCCTTGTCCCTGCTTTGTTTTGTAGGAATAGTAGTTGGAAATTTCATCACATCTGAGCATTTAACCAGACATTAGTGGTTTTATTTATTTATTTAAGGAGTCTGGGTTTGTGAAAGACAGAAAGTATAGCTAACCTTTTCTGGAGTCCCATAAAAGATTGTGGGTTGAAAAATGCAGCGAGCTGGGAATTGAATTGTGTACTCCAAGGCTAAATAAAATGGGTGTTTGTTAGATTATGGAGAGGGAGAAGGACTAATGCTGGTTTTAATAACTGTACTCCTAGTACACTAGGAGCTAGAAGAAAACCTTTGGAAGTGATCTTTCTCTGCAGATAGGCTTTTTTTGTGTGTTGGCAAATGCAGCCTTTATTTTCCACAGGAAAGGGAGTTATTTAGAACTTTTATTTGTTACTGCATCACAGACACTGAACGGGGGGAGCTAGATATCAAGAATCTGGCACCAAAGCAGATAAGAGGGCAGGCAGATATTCAGAAATTCCAGGCTGGTAGTAACTTCACTGTATGGTGCTCAGCAGTTGTCCATACAGAAGGATGAAATGATTAAATAAAAACTGTCAAACCCTCAGGACACTTTTCAGGCACTGGATGGAAAAGGAGAAAGAAAAGAAGAGATAAGAGAGAGGAGCGCACCCTGAGACAGCATGTTGTAGACGACGAAAGTTTAAAATCGTCTCCAGCAGTAGCTCAGATCGAAGGAAATGAAGTTGCTGCAGTCCTGCTACTCTGTCCAGTCCACTTTGTAACAGTGAGAGGCTAGTCAGATAGGCTGCTTGTACTTTTCCTTTTGTCCAAGCATTGTTTTCCCAACATCAGTGCCATGATATGTTTATTATAGTGGGGATGGGAGTGGCAGCCTGTCTGAGAACTTCCCCTGCTGCCTTGAGGACCTGAATTCTGTTTCCTACTAAGTCACTGCCTCGATATTTGTGCAAATTTCTTTAAGTCTATGCCTCTGTTTCCTCTATTTCTGTTTCTGTATCAAACAGAAATAGTGAAACTAAGCTCCTTGGATCTAAATGTTAGCATTTCTTGTTTGTGTCTTACTCTCTGCTTTATCCCTGCAGTATAAGGATTGCAAATTTTATTGATATGAGATAAAAAGTGCCTTGAGCTTTAAAACCTACATGCATAGTTTTCTGCCTTAGATGATAAAGGATCAATAGTCTTATTATGAACCAGGATTCGCTCATGGAAAAAAATACACAAGGTAGTGAGCGGTTGAGTTTTGTCATCTGGCAGTTCAATAATTTATTTGGAAAATAAGATCAAAAATCAACTGCTCTGCTATAGCAAGCAATCATTCCCATTAATGTATATTAGCAGTTTTTTCATTTTTTTTTTTCAGTTTAGAATAGAGTTTCAAATAGGTTGAAAATTACTGTGCAAAAGTATGAAGATGGAATCACATATGAGATATTGACAAACAGGCTAAAAGAGTTTCATATTATTAGATCTGCATACAGCAGTTGCTGCAAAAAGTAATGCATTGCATAAATAAAATACCAGGTTTTGCTTTTCATTTTAAGGCACAAAATAGAGTAAGTCACAGGGGTACATCGATATATACGATACACTTATGAGTTATTACACTGTTCAAAACAGTATGTAGAATACAATTACTTTCAGAAAATCTGCGGAGATACTTTCCCTTTGGACATGAGGATTTCCTTTAGGCATATAAACATGGGTTTTCTTAAAGAGCAAACAAATGAAAATCCCACTTCTTGCTTTTGTTCTGTTTGCTAGAAAGCTTAACATAGTAACATTTGCCTATTAGCTGTTAAATGATCAACTTTCTATTACTACTTTTATATTTGTTCTTTATGACATTGCAAACACCAATTGACTTGGACTTCATGCATTAAATACTGAGCTGTAAGTTATTTTAGAATTTGATACCTGGACATTGGTGATTTTTTGGTAAGTGGCTTTTTCCCTGCTTTAATCATCAATGGAAGGATGCTAGTAAATTTATTTATTTATTTATTTTTAAGTCAGCAGTGCTACATTGTAGGTTTCACAGAATACATCTTAATTAATGTCAGTGAAAGCAAGAGCTTGTTCTTATCAATGGGTCATTCTGTAGTATCATTTAGCTGCCTTTTTGGCTATATTTTTATAAAAATCCTCTGTGCACCACTTGTTGTTGGTAAACAACAAAGAACTCCTTTTATATAAGAAGTCTCCTTAGCCACTGAAATAAGCTATTTTCTATAAAAATTCCAGTCACTTAATTTCCATTTTTATCCTTCAGCCTGATCCAGAACCTGCTGAAATAATCAGATTCCAGCAGACTTTAGATCAAATCCTCAAAGCAGGAGTTTTGTCTGACAGTGCCTTATGGATGTGATTTCTGCACCTCTTTCCTTGACGGTTGCCGAGTGACCCTGCAAATCCCTTGGCACAGTGCACATGGGTCGTGGTTTTTCATCTATAACCCCACTCCCCCTTTACTCAGCTCTGCAGCAGAGCCTCACCTCTATTGATAGGCTTGTGCTTTCCCTCAGGCCTGGGCTGAATTTATCCTTCTGACTTAACTCTGCAAATTCCCACCACCAAAGAAATGCAGGTTTCATATGCACTGGCTTTGGAATTTGCTCTGACAAAGATCCATTTATCTGAGAATTATCATGGTGCCAAGAGATGTGGCAGTTGCCATAGCAACAATTACATATTGTGTTGAATACCAGAGTAAATACTGTAAAGAACATGAGCCACTGGTGGTTTTCATTAACTTAACGTTCCTTATTTGGCCAAAGTGTGTCTTGTAAGTTTATTCACTGTATATATAAATGCTTAGATCAAACATGTGGGCTAGCTTTCCTTCCCTTTCCCTCAGCCCACAACTTCAGCATGTAAATGAGATGTACTTGGTTATTTAAGGAGAAAAATGGTCTTATAGACTAGAAATATGAATAATTGACTGTGAAACAAGAAGCTGTTAGCTTCTGTGAATGTTCAGTGCTTTCCTCTGTGAGTAATCTATGTGATTTTACATGATCTAGGGGTGCATTTGCCCTGGAAAAGGGACTTTTACTTTCCAGTAGCAAACAGAGCGAGGACAAGTACAAAATATGGCTAACAGGAATTCGAAGGTGAAATGAGGCGATTTTGGAAACAAACCCAATCTTTGTTAATTTTTCAAAATTATTAATGGACTAATCAAAAATGACAAGCAAAAATATTCTAAATGAACACTTTCTTATTAAAAGCATCTAAAGTCATATCTTCTTTTAGCACTGAATTGCATTTAGCCTTTCTGTTCTCACTGCAGTAACAGGTATCTTCCACAGGCCCTTTTTACTATTGCTTGCTGTGCATCTGGCATAAATTTATTTTATTTATTTTTTTGGGGAAGCTTAGAACCAAACGCAGTTCTGGTAAGGAATCAATTTTGTTCTACTTTCTTTTAACACACACTTGGGTCTTATCCTTCATCCATAAGACTTAATGGCAAAACACCATAAATCTCAGTGAGGGAGATTATTCAAAGATTGTTTAAGCCTTCTATCTGAATTAAAATTCACCCTGGCACAGGGTGCCAAGAAAATACCTATCTACCTCTTACCACTAAAACATTTTTATGAGAGTTTGAATGGTAGGTGAGTTGCATGAAGACCTTTTGAATTGAATTAGCTTTTTTTTTTTTATCTATGACGCTAACTGTCCTAAATCCACTAAATTTTGTGCAAGAGTGATAAATCTTCATGCATTGACATATATATATTTTTTCAAGTTACTCTTCTGAATCCAGCCTGAAAGTATTCTGATGATATGGAGAAAACGATTCCAATTTTTTGTGCTAATCTCCAGAGATTATTGATGAAGTTGTGGAGAAATTGTGCCAGAGGTGTGGGGAACATTTTAAAGAACCATTTAGAAAAAAAAATAAATCATTGCAGCTGTTGTGGTTTAACCTGGCAGGCAGCTAAGAACCACAAAGCTGTTCACTCACTCCCTCCCCTCCACCCAGTGGGATGAGGGAGAGAGTCAGGGAAAAAAAGGTAAAACTCCTGGGTTGAGATAAATACAGTTTAATAGGACAGAACAAGTGATGCACAGTGCAGTTGCTCACCACCTGCTGACCGATGCCCAGCCAGACCCTGAGCAGCAGCAGCATTCCCCAGCCAGTCACCCCATATAATTGTTCAGCGTGATGTCCTATGCTATGCAATATCCTCATGGCTAGTTGGGGTCAGCTGTACTGGTCCTGTCACCACCCAGCTCCTGCTGCACCTCCAGCCTCCTTGCTGGCAGGACAGCATGAGAAGCCAAAAAGTTCATGATTAGTGTAAGCGCTGCTCAGCAGCTACTAAAAACATTGGGGTATTATCAGCATTGTTCTCATCCCAAATCCAAAACAGAGCACCATACTAGCTATTGGGAAGAAAATTAGCTCTATCCCAGCTGCAACCAGGACAGTAGTAAATGAGGATATAAGAGGGAAGGCAACAGGCTAACCATGATTTAGTGAAACATTAAGCGGGATCATAAAGGATAAGTAGATGTCTCTTAGGATGTGTAATTTCATGAATTTATAAAGCGGCTTTTATCTTGTAAGGTCCTTAATGCGTAACCATTGCATACACAGAAAAAGAGTGTGTGTGTGCATGTCTGTAGACATACATGTGCAAAAAAGAGGTATTTGCATTCAAGTATAGAGATATTTTCTTATTTTGTTAATACGTATTTCATAATGCTTCTTTTCACATCAAGATAGCAATAGAGTCATTTTTAAACAGGAGCCCTGTGAAAAGGATGTGGTGATTTCCATATTGTGCTAAAGTTGCCATGATATCCTTAATGTCCTCAAAACTATGATGAATCAGAAATGTTACAAAAAATAAATAAAAATCTATGAGACTTCTGGTACAGAAGAAACCATCTCCATTCTTCCATGTTCTCTCATCATGCAGGAATGATGAAGGCAATGTATGACAACTATCCCAGTTTCACCAGTGATACCTCAGATTTATTAAGGAACAAAGACAATTCTGACAGAAAATCAAACTCAGTTGTGTTCAAACTAAACTCAAGGTTCTGTTTTTTTGTGTCAGAGGCACAAAATATTGCCGGTATTTTCCCACTACAAGCTTTTCCATCAACTTACAGAAACAAGGTGGATTTGAAATAGAGCCATAATAGGAGAAATTATTCACATGAAAGGATGATTTTTGGAATATGAGTTTAGTCATTTCTCTCCATCTGAGACATCAATAATCGTCCCTAATGATTGCCCCAATAGTTCCATGCTGGTTTTCACAAACCTGAAGGACCATTTATTATGTTTATTATAGTAACACCTATCTCAGCACACATCTTAAGCATTTAATGGGGCATCACAGGATAAAAATCTACGTTTGTCCTCCCCCAATAATTTATCCTGCCACTGCAAGGACAGATGGCTCCTTTTGGACCTGAAATTCCTTATTTGTTGATCATTATAATTCTGTTGTTTTTAAGAATATTCCTATATATCTTACTTTACAGCTAGATTTCTCTTGTCTCTAGAATAACTGGGAAAGTTAAAGAAATATTCAGCATAAGAATGACAGAGTTAAAGTTTAATATAATTTGATATCTCTGTATAATAAACAACTCTGCTAATGTGTGCAGTCATCTTGGAGTTATTAATCATCCAGCTGCTCACTTCTTATTTCACCACCAAATCAAGCTGCATAACCTTTGCATTAGGCAGTTGATATATCTTAGAAAAAATAGTTTTAGTTGTGTATATATCTCCTCCTCTTACTGAGAGGGCATATAGGGATAGTAATTACACAAGAAGAGAGTGGAAGGGAAAGCAGGACAGTTGGAAGTGGCCAGTAGTCCTGCTATGTTGGTTGCTGCAGATACTTTTGGTGCCACTAAAATTCCTTGGTGTACTTTATTGCTATGGAAAGGAAGATTCTCACCCTAACCTAACTGGCAAACAGAGGTAGGAAAGGAGAGACTGAATTTTACCTCTAGTTTCCTAACAGAACCTTGCTACGACTGTCATTTGTTGCATAGCAGTAAACAAGAAGCTTGCTGGTGAGTGATGGAAATAAATTTGTTAAAATAATTTTAGTAATTGTTCTGGTAAAACGGTTTGATCCAAGTTTTAGCAACACAAAATCATTTAGTCAGCAACTGTTCAGACTACCACTACAAACAGATGCACTCTAATTTACCTGCAAAGTCAGCAAACACCCTTGTGGTTGATGGTGTTCAATATTTGTTGAATCACTTGACATATGTTTGAACTGAGCAGAAATTATCTTGAAATCACTTTGTCTTTTGTTTCTTTTCTGTCTCTAGCCTGTGGTTTGGGAAAAAAATGAATCATAGGTATAGCATATGCATCTTTTAAAGATATGGAATGTACTGTAATCCTTTTAAAATAAGAGCTGGATCTAGCTCTTATTGTACTGGCCCTCTTGCGAGCTTTTTATATATATATATATATATATATATAGTATTGAAAACTGTTGTGCCATATAAAGATGCA
The DNA here is from genome assembly GCF_964211835.1 of Anser anser. Lineage (NCBI taxonomy): Eukaryota > Metazoa > Chordata > Aves > Anseriformes > Anatidae > Anser > Anser anser. Next base: position 20,020,360 of record NC_139732.1, read on the forward strand.
TTTTCTAATCACCCAGAAGAAAGGTGACAGTAAAATTATTATAAATATATGGAAGACTGTATAAAAATTTCATTCTCAAGTATTGGCATAATTATTTTTTGGTATAAAGATTTCAAGTGTATAATCCTGTGAAGTGTTGGACTATCCTAGGAGATGCTGAAGACTTTATACATTCATTGACTGTAGTATAACTTAGTATCACCTGACATAGTCTTGACCTTCCCAAGAAAGAAATGCTAGCAAGAAATCTGATTTTGATTGCACTGTGAATACTTTAAATATAAAGCTGTATCAAAATGCAGAGGGTTTCCTACAAACACAGGAGTGCAGTGATGAAATAGCCCGTCAGCCCCTATGAAATGGGCATTTTAGTGCTCTTATGAGGCATATCAGTTTGGTTCAGATATCTTTGAACTCACTAACAAAGGTTCCAGTAAATTCAAAATTCCTCATTGGCTGGCAAATACTACAGGTTGTAGTTTGTTCTGTCTGCAAGGGAAGAATATTTTCTTAACTGTAACTTTTTTTTTTTTTCTTCCCTAAGATGAAATAAAAAGCCAGCCACTCCTGTTTGAGATGAAATTCATGACTGCTGAAAGACATTGCTGGTAGACAAAACCCCTGGTGGGACCAGGTGTACTCAGTTGACTACGCTCCAGCATAGTAGCATCTGGCAACAAGAATGTTCAGACTGGATATTCTGTTCTTATTGCCATTGCTGATGTAAACTATAAACTCATGCCTTAGATTAAGATGCTTGTTTCACTGGCGTTGTGTGTTTGATGTGGCATGTGTGAATTCTAACAGTCCTTTGCAGCAGAATTGACTGATAGAATTAAAAACACAGACTGAATTCCTGATTTAGGAAACGCGTATTTATTATTTGTTTTGGTACTGGCTCAGTCAACAGAGATTTTATCAATTATAGACTATCTCATTTATTGCCATCAATTATACCCTACACTGAACGTCCATACTGAGAGGTTTATTGGAACTGTTCACATGTATTTAATTTCTAGCTAAGTCCATAGAAACATTATTACTATAATAGTGAATCACTGAAATCAGACAAGTCTGACGTGCTTCATGTTGACCCTCAAATTGGGAAGTAAGTAAGAGGAGGAAATGTTAAAACTTCAGGTTAACGTCAGATCTGGGGAAGATTTGACTCGTGTAACACTGAAACTCACAGCTGACAAAATTCCATGTATATGTGAGATGAAGCTTGAAGCTTTAAGTTACAGGGTTGATTTTAGGCATGACTATTCACAAAACCGTGTAATTAATCAGGAAATCATAGAAAGCCGTACACCAAATGCAAACTCCATTAAGTCAATAGGAGTCATTCCACCGACTTTAATGAGCGTTGAATTTACTCATAAATCTGCCATGAGAAGTGTCCAAATCAAAATTTATTTGAGGGTGACCTTGATGTTAATTGTTAATGTATCCATGTTGTTCCATTGCCAGGAAAACTGGATGTATTAGTGGGACTGTCATTTGGTATAGTCCTTTCTATTGGATGCTATTAGCATCATGTTGATATATACATATAATCTTAATTGCATGCAATGTTAGTGGGCAGCCACAGTATGCCAGTCATCTTGCTTGTCTATAAGACAGAAAAATGAATTTCTTCAGCCATTTTAAATGACACTTGTGCCTTCAGCTGAATCCATACAAAATTAATGTTTTTTTGTTTTGTTTTGTTTTGATCAAGCAGTTCTTTAAAGGATTTCAGAAGTTTCACACTTCTTGGTTGTTTTTAATCACAGATTTTATGTATTGACTGTGATTACTTAAAGATTATATCTGAAATTTGTAAATACCATAAGGCAGATTCTGTCCAGTCCTATGATGTGTAATAAATTTAACATCTGCAAGGAAAGTTCAATAATCTGTTCAATCATCTGTATCAAAAATGGAAATACTTACTGTTTTAACATGGGATAACACAGATATAATTGTTATATCTTCTAGTGGCAGAAAACTATGGGATACTCAAGGTGTGGAATTTTTTGTTTTGTTTTAATTTAACAGCTTTCCTGATTCCTTGTCACTGCTGCTAATTATTGTGTCTTTTCCTCTAGTTAGCACTTAATGCGTTAGGCTGTATTTAGGATCGTTTTATTAATTGAAAATGTGTTTCAGAACAATTGTGAATTAGATAAGTGACTTTATTGACCTTCGGTCTTTAAAACTATAAAATGAGAAAATAAGGTGTGGGAAATTAATCTTCATTCTAGACAACAGGAAGATAAAACTCCAGTTTCCAGTGTAAGAGTATGTGTTTAGGAGAATCAAGGGAGAGAGCAAAGACATTTTGGATTTGCATTATTTCTCCTTGGTTTTACTGTGGCAGTATAGAAAGACTGACAAAGATTGTGGCTTATAAGACCTTGTTTATGCATGTTGTAGAAGATATGCCCAAAGAGCCAGACAAAACAGAGGTTGGACAAAGGGAAAAAGTGTTACAGTATTGATAATCACCATTGTTAAATACTACTGCCTCCAACTTCTGTGTATAAAATGGAGATGCTGTTTCACTATTTGAAAGGTAAAGTGCTTAGATAAAAGGTAATAAGGACTTTTCACCTTTTGCAGGCAGAGACCTCACACTTGAAATTAAGGCTGTCTCATTGGGTTATTGATTTAACTCCATTCTAAACCACCTACTTGTTGAGTTGTTTGAGCTCAGTTTCAGGGGGACAGGCAGCAGCATCTTGGGGGACTTATGTGGCCTGCAGATTGCTCTGCAGAGCTTACTGACTTTGCTTTTCTCTAGAAAGGTAATAAGCAATTCAGCATATACATGTAGGATATACGATCTTTACCTGTCTTTACCTTATGTTCATCTCCAACAATTTTTTCTGTGCTTTTAACAACTCTGTTATTATCGTTTTACATGTCCATAAAGACTTATTTATAGTCCCTTTCTGATAATAGTGCACTTTTACACAAATGAAATGTATTTTCTGAAAATATGCCGCTGGACTTGTGGTGTGGAAGTCCTTTTAGCAGATGTCTCTCTCTCTATAGATATATATAGATATGCTACACAGCTTTTGTGCCAACTAATGAGCATAAATTATACATTCTTAAATGCTTCTTCCACTTATTGTTAAGTTTAATGCCATTTTAAATTATACCTGAAAATAACAATAGGTTTTCAAAGCCTTTCTTTAACCTTTAACGTGCCTTAACTTTTATCATGAAACAACAATTAGCTTAAGTCATTCACTGTAGCAGTTCTTTTATTTTTTTAAAGGCATATTAAGCATGTTTTTATGCCAGAAAGTTTCTTTTTAATTCTCTTTATTTCATAGCTGACACTGTGTTAACGGGAACATGACTTAACAGTGGATATTGATTTGCACATCGTCTTTTCGTTTCACTTTCCTATTCAAAAGGAATCAGTGCTGACAAGTTAATGAACTCTAGCTACAAATACATAGATAAGCCAAGGAATGGGTTTAGTACCTGCCTTGTTCTAATTATGAAAAGTTTTCCTTAGTGACTGTTTCACGTTCACTACAGAGAACTTGGAATAGTCTGTTCTGCCAGTAACCATCAACGAAGCAGAGACTATCTGGAGAAGTGACATAATAGACGGCTGTTTATGGAAACCTCTTAACAAGTCTAAATTCATTTATCCCAGTATATTTAAATTTGTAACATTTATATGTGGAACACAAAGTAGACTGAGCCAAAGGGAAGTAAATTCTAAATGTATTTAAGTGGGAGTTCATAAAACTATGCTGCATTATAGCTTCTATTTTTAAATTATTATATAAATGAATAAGTTTGGACAATAGAAAAGGAGCTCAGAACTGTAGAACTACTCAGCAGAATTTTCTCTAAATGTGCTTGTAAATCTTTTGCCTTCATTGTCAGTGAATACATCCTCTAGCTAAGATGTTTTCCCTTGTGTATTGGGTTCTTTTAAAAATGTATATTATTCCAATTTCTATTTTACTGTTTAACACAGATAGATTGGTGAATCTGATGTAGTTGATCTTTTGGATGATACCTTCTGCTGCCAAAAGTTATGATCTGGTCAAGTCTGTTTCAGTACCAGAAAAAAGCTAAAAATCCTGGGGTCTACTTCTTAGTCCTATGGGTTCTTTTGTCCGTGCAACTTGAAGCTGCTCTCAGACTGGAAGAACTGTAAAACAGGGTAAAACTGTGCTCTACAGTAATTAATGCCCATCTGCAAGATGTGCAAACTTTGCTGTGGTTGTAGAGGATGAAGAAACCATGGTACTTTGCTGTGGTGTAGATTTACTAGAAGGTAATTCTCCGCTGCCTAGGAATTTACTGTTAGGCACTTTCTGCATTACCAGCAGTAGTGCAAAGAGTTGTTAATCTGATCAGGGAATTTGGCCACCTAAGTCACTAGCAGACTTTTGGAATTAAAGACTTGCTTTCTAAATGTTGGCATGAGCTACAAGACTGAAGAAGTAGAAAGATGGGGACGCCATTTGACAGAGAAGCTAAATATATTAGCTAGCTTGTGAAGTAAATTTCTGTGGTGACCTTAAAAGGCAGGGAACAGTACGTTTCATATCTTCCATCATAATTTCTCTTTTCAGAACAGGGTGGAGATGGTCATGGCATTCTGCCCTGAATTCCATATGCATGCCTTGCCAGGGGTTGCTCTGGCAATAGAAATAAACTCTCATCTCCAGAGAATACACTAATGATATTTGGCCAACCAGACAAGGGGCATAAACAAAAGTTTAAAACCGTATTTTCCAAGTTATGCCTGCACAGTATTAGGAGCTGGCTTTGCTTCCCTGTTGTGCTGAAGATGCTGACAGGCAAAGTCAAGGTGCTGTGACTTCTTGACTTCAGAGGGAGCTCTGATTTTTCAGGAGGAGAGCTAGACATGGAGCAGAAGAAAATACCTTTTTCTCTCTACTGTCCCAAAATAAATAGATCTGAAAAGAAACAACTAAGTAACATTAGCAGCAATAATATTAGTTATTGAGTATAACAGGGTGAGAGGCTGTTAACAGGTATTTTTAAAATGTACATCCCAAGTTATTATCCCAGTCTAGCAGCTGGATATACATGGGACGAGTCTCAAGAAGGATTCAATTCTTTGTCTTTTTAGTACTGTTCATATTTTCCTAACTTGAGAAAAAGGTGAAATAACAGAAAGGTTGATCTTTATTTCAAGATTAAAGCCTCCAAAGCTTATGATTTGAACTTTACTCACCTCTTTTGAAGAGGTTTGAAAAGCTGTTATGTAATCACATCTTTCATTTTAGCTACAGTTGGAAACAATACTATCAACATACCATAAAAATACTGTTTTTATTGTGATTCTATTTGTATTGCGAGAGTAAATGTCTCTCAGGACTTCCAGCTTAAATTTGCAAGCTCAAAAACTTTATGATTATCCAAGCTAAGCCTCAGACAAACCTGTAAAAAATTGCAGGTGTTTTATGCAAATGCAGACTCATGTTTTTGAAGCGAAGCCACAACTGACATGTGCAGCAAGGTCACTTAAAGTTTTTGCTGTTTTAAAGGTAATGCTAGTTTCAGTGTATTCCTTGTCTTAGTACAGAACAAATGCCTAGATGCATTGGATTTCTAGGGCTGTAAAGTTTCAATGTATTTGCAGTGCAAGTACAGATTTAGTAGCACACAAGTAATCTATATTCCTTCATTATTTAATACAAAAATTGAAGTGCATTTGATTCAGAGGAAAAGGAAAAAAAGAAAAAGGAAAACAAACTGTCTTGGAGTAATCTTCTTCTAATTCTTGTATCTGTGAAGGAAACAAAATAATCTGAAACTGCAGACTTCAACTGAAGTCTCACATAGTCCCAGTGCCTGAAGGGGATGTGGATCTCTGAGACCTTGGTGGGTTGTCACAGAGATGATGATTTTGCTTCAGTACCCTGACATTCACATCAGCAGCTTTAATCTGAGCTCTTTTCTGCATTTATTTGCTGTAAAGAGTCCTATAGCATTGATAAATTGTGTTTTCATGTTTTCTTTCGGGCATGTTGCTTTAGAAGTGCGCATCAAAGATTCGTGGGCCACCTTAAGTGGCTCATCACACTGTTCAAGCAGCACAGTGTTGCCAGAATTAGAAATGAGTAACAAGAAGGAATTCCGTTTGGACAAATTTTCTAGGAGAGAAACTGAGAAGAGAAGTAAGGGTTAGAGAACAGGAGGGCTGGGAAATAATTATAAGGTAAATGTGGTGGACAGATGTCATAGAGGGCACTGACTTATTTATTTATTTATTTATTTTTAAAGTAGATTGTAGGAGGCAAATCAGAACTCAAAAACAACAACAAAAACAAATTGAAAATAATAATAATAACAAAAAAAGCTATATCTATTCTTACAGGTTTCCTCAAATTGTTCATGCCCCCTTCTCAATATCAGTTTCTCTTTGCAGCCTGTAGCATGAGTCTCATAAAACTTTGCTAAGATTATAATGCAATACCTTGGCACCAATCTCTCTTGTTTATGTGGCCATTAGTTCAAAGCCACAGACAAGCAATTTATTGGGTATGAAAAATGTCACCTGTGGCACCCTCATTTGCATCTGAAAATTGATTTTTGTCACACTGGGATTTTAGGACAACCTTTTTTGGCAGCCAACATTGCCACAAAGCATAATAAAAATAATTATGTGACCACAAAAGCAGGTAAGGTTCACTGTAAATTTTAAGTCTCTACAGGTTTGTAGTTGGCAAGGCATTGCTGATGAGATTGTGAGAGAGTTACCTGTGGTAATCTTTCTTGATGATTTAATATCGACACCTAAACTTAAAACATAACTTCTGATTGCTAGCAAAGTGTGTAACAACATAATGGTACTTGATTATGTTTAGTCAAACACTTCAGCATGATAGCAGAATATTAGAAATGCCAGCTGAACAATTGATGAACTATTAATTAAGATTTCTAAAGTGATAATTACTGAGACACAAACATGGAATGTTTGTGAAGAAAGTACTATAAAACACCTTTTGATGATCAGTTAAAACATATAATCTACTTAGCATTTTTGTAAGTGCTAAGTTAATTCATTTTTCATTTTCTGATGTATTTGGCTCTTAGAGTCTGCCAAGTTTTTGTCTCCTCACTGGTGAGACAGTTAATTTACATAGGAAGATGTCATTGTCCATTGTGATACTGAAAAATCCTATTAATTATCAGTGTTAAGTTTTTCAAATGCTTTCATTAGTTATTTTGGCAAAACAATTCCCCAGGGTAAGATATATTTATATAACAAATTCCGCTAAAGCCGAACCAACCATAAATGGATTATGCAAACTTGTTTCCTTTCTTGTAGATAAATTGTTTTACAGCAGTGTTCATTATAAGAAAGTTCTTTGCCCACTGTAGTACTTTATCAGCTCAGAATAATCTACAGCTTCAGTTTCAATGGTAAAAAGACACCATTCTTTAATATGAATGCAGCTTTTAATCTTAGCTCAGGATGTTGGTTCTTTTCTTTCTTTCTTCTTCTGCCTTATTTAAAAGACAGGCAAAGGATGGCAATTTATAAGTTCATACTCCTTACACCAAGTTTCTGTATGCAGCTATGAAGGGAGCAATATACTATTGAAAATGAATGAACATGATCTGACTGAAATGCATGTTAGAGAAAGGCATGAGAAAAAAGTGAAAACTAACTCTTATTTAAAGGATGTGTAAGCTTTTACACAATTGAATGCATGTGGTGGAGAAATTTGGGTTTATTGAAGAGGTGGTTTTTCCTAAAATCAAAATTCATACCTTTGTTTTCTAATCAAATTCATATTCAGTAATTTAATACTTCATTAATAACACTGGCATTCAGCTGAATATGGAGAGAAATGCTGACAGAGTGACAACACTTCTGGCTGTTTTTGTGGAATGCCTTTACTTGGATTTATGAGATAGGCTGTTAAACAGTAAGCAGCGGCTGTGCATACATATTTCACATTCACCCAGTGCTGTTTCTGCTAGCAGAAGGATTTGAACTTAATCATGGGTTAGTCACAGTCCACCCAAAACTAAGCCTGTTTTAAATCATGGGTGGCACAAATATTTTGCACTGATGTCAGGCTTCAGCTGTTAGGCACACTTGCTTCCTTTGGCGCTCACTGGCGTTGGCGTCCTGCAGAGCTGCTGGCTTGATGGAGAGTACCAGGAATTTTGTCTGTCTTTGCCTAATTGGCAGTGAGATGAGACTTTGGCTATCACAAGTGTTACTAAAAACCAAGCCACCTTTATCTTCCGCTGTGGCATTATAAAATCTGGCAAAAACTCATATATATTTTCTTCTTTGCAAACAGGTTGATTGTCCATCAGTTCTCGCAGCTTGGGTTTAAATATTTACTGAAATAATAATAATTACTGTTGTTTTCTAAGTTTCTCTCCATTGCTTTAATTGTATTTTCTCATTCAGGGATTATGATGTTTGGTCTTTGCAACTTTGGCTATATTTTGAATGTAGGCTTTATGGTTTGCAGCAGTAGCCTGAGGTAGTCTGAGAGTGTGCTCAGTAACATAGTTTCACCATATTTGGTTCTCTCCAATGGCGAGAAGCAGCCTCTGCTAGCAAAACTCTATATTTAGTTTTGAATGAATGATTTTGCTTTTATAAATCACTTCTTCCAGAAGAGAATAGGAGTCATTGCTACTGGAGCAGAAACACTTAGGCAAATACAAAAACAAAAAGGTGTGAATTTCATTGCTTCTCATACTGATCACGTTAGCAGAAAAAAAAATAAAAAAAAATCTATTAAGTTTGTATACAATCTACAACGAAATACCAGGAAATACTTTTTCAGCATTATTGAATGAGGCCCGGTTGTTACGAGCAATATGAGCAGGACTTCTTGTTTCTCTTTCTTTGCTCAAAGCTCAGAAAAAGGCAAATAACTATCTATACTTCAACTTAGGAGAGAAAATACTAATCCCTGGAAAGTACTGATCAATAGAAGATAAATTAATAATTTCTATGTAGATAACTAGTAGAGGAATTACTGCATAGGTTATACCTGATACTACAGCGAGACTCTTCCAAACTTTCAACCTGCTCTTTATTTTCTTCATGTTTCTGTGAATGATGTCTTAGCCAAGTAAGATCCCTAAACCACTCTCTCCACTGATTCTTGCTCTTCCTTTATTTTTAATGCTTATGTTTTTTGCTTTTGCATTGTATGTCACTAGTTTTCCAAGTGGCACAGACATTATTTGCCCTGTCAAGTCTTTTGGATCACCGAGATAACCTTTTTGTTTTCATCTTGTGCTGTAAATGTAATAAATCAAATCCTTGCCAAAAGCAAGTTTTGAATTTTATATCATGAAATTTGCATTTCATGCTCTGTTACTTATTCACAGAAGCCCTCCAATCTGAAAAGAAAAATAATACCACATGGCTTGTGTATCTAATACAGACAAATGTTTCCAAGCAACTGCCTGAGCAATCTGAAGATCAAAAATTACTCATCTGAGAAACTTGCATATCATGGTAGATAATGTATTTATTCACAGATTTCAAGGTCTGTTAGTGGACAGTTTGTAAACTGAGACAGGGCCAAAAATGTATCAAATTATGAATGCTGTAATTTATTAACCTCTATTAGATAAATTCAGTGAAATAACGCTATTTTAAGTTAAGAGACTGATATTGTGTTTCACTCCACTTTGAAATGTTCAGGAAATAGCAATCAGAACCTTAAGCACTAAGCTGATAGTTTGATTTTGCTGTAGTGCTACATTCACATACCAAAGGGAATGGTGCAGAGAAAGTTGAATAACAAAGAGTAGAATTAGTAATTTTTTTACATTCCTTGGAAACTCTGCACTTTATAAATGCAACATGCTGTGCATAATCTGATGTACACAATGGGTTTTCAGTCACTTTTTAAAGTAGGACGTTTGTACTTGGCATGTGTGACAAGAACTGAAGAATTTATTTTATGAATTCATAGTGCTATTTAAATACAGCCCATTCAAGATTCTTCTGGGGCTAGCTGCATGATGGATAATTATGAGGAGTAGAGAGATTTTGCTGATTTAGCTCAAGCTGTGAGTACTCAGGTTTTTAATTCTAGAATTCTTCTGTTTAAATTCCAGTACGTCAGCAAAGGAGGCAGACATCACAGGTCTCATTCAATGACTTCACTGCTTTTGGAAGAAGATGTTGTGTTGGATAAAAGTAGAACTTATTTGATAAGACTGAACAAATATGAAATATGAACAAAATGTTTGCAAGCAAAGTAGACATTAGATGTGTAATATTCTGTTTTGGCCAGTGCTCAGGCTTATGAGTGCATCCTTTCTCAGAAAGACACTGGATTAGAAGTTGAGATCTGAAAGGAGTTTTTAGATCTGTGGGGTGTAAGTGCTAAAATAATGTGATCCACTGGAAAGTCTCTGGAGGCAACCGTTAAAACTGAAAATGCTGATTCTATATATCTTCTCTGTTCCCTGTGATTACTTTGACCAATGGACTGTCTGTCCCTATTCAGTCACTCTTCTGTAGTTGATAAAGGGCTATGGAGTGTTCTCACCCTGTTCTAACACTTTTGAGAGTATTATTTATTTTTAATGTTCTTGGATGCTGTGTCCCACTGACCAGAAACCCACAGCAGGTAACCCACAGTCAACCCTACAAATACAAGGCAGTAGGAGTAGCAACGAAGTTGCAGAACAGATGGCATGCAGGCTGGAATGAAGGTTGGATCTGTCTCCTCTTGGCCAGGAAACTTCAATAAGACCTGTTTACTTGGTGTTTGTGTAGGTGGTGACGGTTCTTATCCCATGGAGACATGTAGTTAAAAGTCAACAGGTATGAAGGAGGGAATATAAATATTTGTATGCTACTATGGCTGCAGGTTGCCAGGGCAAAATGCTCAGATCCAAACATATGAATTTGAATGATATATGGTATTGCACTATCAACGTCACATCTCATGTATTGTAAAGCTGCACTTGACTTTAGTTTCAGCTGTTATAATCCAGAACAAAAACAAAAACAAAAAACAACTGCAAATTTCAATGAACTGTAACTCCTGCCATTTGAGTGGTGTTTTTTGTTGTTGTTGCTGTTGTTGTTTTGTTTTGTTTTGTTTTTCCTGAAGTATGGGCATTGTCCTGTGAATTTAATCATGCCTGTGAATTTAATCACATGGTGGGAACAAAGAACACAGGAGTTGTTCAGGTCTTGTATTTTTGTCTCTGACAACTGCAGTCAGTGTCGAGTACTGTTCCAACACTAGTACCACTGAGTGAGTAAGACATGTCTAAAAGACACTGCACCACAGTCTCTTACTTGTATCACAGTACAGAATTATGCTTCTGATATTGGACACTTACTGTCTGTTAATTCGTTTGTATTGAAGAATAAAAATACAACCCAAATTGTGAAGTGGATTAATACACTACCATTTTGGCTCTTTGCACTCAGTTAATGCCTGTTAATTAATTTGGTCTGAGTAGCTGGACCAAGCTGTGAAGTGGATTAATGTACTAACATTTCGACCAAATTTCAAATCTAGTTTGGTGAATGAGGAGTTTTGCCTTAGCTTGGATCTAAGTGGGCATTTTGTCTTCATCACAGACTACCACTCCATTTGTCAGTCTGGCAGCTCCTGTATTGGAAAGCACAAGAATGCCAGCTTTGTAGAGCACCATGCATGCATAGTAAAGTCAAATAGAATATATCCAGGCTTTTTTTTGAGATTTGTTGTGCAGATCTATGATCTCAACATAATTCATTCCTGCACTGCAATCTCATATATTATTTTTGCTAGTAGTCAATACAGACCTGATCTAATGGAGAGGAGGAAGAAATTGCTGTGGGCATTGCAGCATTACATTACATGCAAGAGTGTACCAATACTAACGGAAAGAAAAGTATTGAAACTCCCTCCCAGATAAATAGTCCTTGATTACTTCAAGAAGAAACAGACCTCTCAGATTCTGAATAAAAGGTGTCTTATTTTTCAGCATAAGGTAACTGGCAGATTTTTGCAATACACATGACCACATCTTCTGTATGTAATCTGTGCTGTGCAAAGAAAGTGATTGATCTGGGTGTGTCCAACTGACTGCAGTTGCAGAGTTTAAGCTGCTAAAATGTACAAAGTATGGTTGTACCACATACAGTTCGTGATTTTTTTTTTTCTGGGTTTTGTGAAATTGCAGACCGAGGGCCAAATAGTTCATTTTCCCCTCCAAGAATTTTATGGGATGGAAAAATGACAGGAGAAAACTGGGTTCAGTGTGTATTATGGTGGGATTTCTCCAGCTCCAGGCTGATATATGACGTATATAAATCTATTCTTTGCTGCAGTACTTCATGCATGTCTTGTCAGCTTCTAATCAGAAAGACATGTTAAAATAAAGGGCATTATGAGGGGCTGCTATTACTTTTCTTCCCGTGAATGAGTTGAAGAACCTGTGCCAAATCTACAAGGATTTTAGAGCTTTTGATACTGGATGTGCTTTCTGTGAGGGACTGGAACTGGTTATTTGATAAAGAAATAGGAAATAGGTGAATTAGGAAAGCTTTGGAGGTGTAATGCCCAGAAGGATGTTGCTGAAGAAAAAGGCCTAAGAGTATACATAAAATAAAAAGGCATTCTGTTAAACAAAAATGCACATTTTAGATAACTTCATTTGGGTAGGGCTGTATGATCAAGGTTCAAAAGAAACAAATTCAAAATGAATGCTAAAGGATGAACACTTTCCAAAGAAAAACAAGGCTCATAGAACGACACTGATACCTGGAGTGAGAGAAAGTGAGGGGTGTTACTTGGGATTGTGGGAGGTGTTCAGGAAGAACAGAAGGATCATGCAGAGTTTAGAGAAGAATAACAAGGTAAATAATCAATGTTTTGAATCAGATTATGGGTTGTTTTGTTGGTTGAGTGGGGATAATGAAGAAACTGAGCAATAACAAGGAATATGTGGTGATAGAGCTTGAAAATGTTGTTTGTTGAGGTAGCAAGACTGAAAAGGTTTGAACTGTAATCACAGCTTGGAGGGGATAGGAAGAAGTGTGTTTTATGCACCCACTCAGATATGGGACTGGGATTGCAGCCACTAGATCTATTAAACAGCATACATGATTTCAACACACAGTATTATTGCTTTAGGGTATGACGAAATTGCTTTTGTGCAGCACTGTTACAATGCAGTGAATTTCATAGCATTTGAGCAATCCAGAACATGGGTATAAAATGTGTTAGTTTTCTTCCACATACTTACAGCTCGCTGCCCTGCAGCAAGAGATCGAAAGCTGTTTTTCCAAGGTGGGACAACTTCTGCCATGAACAGGACTAATTTTTCGTGAGAACTAAAATTTCTTTATTAGGAATTGTCCCTATATCCCAGTACTGAAACATGAAACAGCTTGCTCATGGCTGCTCATCCTGTTCCAAATTTGTATTTATATCAGTTGTCTGCTACTGATGTACAGATTTTGTGGTCTTTTATAGGCTAGTGCCCCAAGATCATGCTTTAGAATCAAGAAGTGTTTTCTATGTTTTTTCTCATTCTCGCTCTGGAGATTAGGGTGTTTTCATCATGTCTGAAGCTTGCTGGAGTTAAAGGGAAGCTCTTCTGAGTTCTTCTAATATGAGTGGTTAAAGGAGTCTGGTCAGTGGGTAGGAATATGAAAAGTAGGAAGTTAAGACTTTGTGTCCATGCTGTGCAATAAATTTTCCATGTGGTTTCGGTTAATTCTCAAAAGGATCAGTTTTCTGAAAGGTTTTAATTGCTTCAGAACTCCAGCATGTGTCTAGTACTATTTTCAATAGCAGTTTGGTATCTTAGTTCTACAGGTGATACTTTCATTAAAAGCAAAACAAAATGCAAAGCACAGGCAAACAAAAATCTACCACCTGTTTTCAAAGGTAAAGTTTTGTTATAGGACGCTTTCTTCAGGCTGGATGCCTTGGCAAATGCATCAGCAAGTGTTTTCTGTATTTAAGTTACATTTACTTAAGATGCTGAAGGTTTTGGGACATTTTTGACCATTTTGTATTTTTTTTCTGGCATGCTATAAAAGCAGTCTTTGTTTGCTTTGCAACTGGTGTAAGCACAGTAGAGGTGGGGAGAAGGGTATTTTTAATGGTGATAAGTGATATGTTGTTAGTGTACCCTGGTGAAGACAGAGGCATAAGGTCAGCCGTTGTCTTTTTCCGTGAGCCCGTATTTGCAATGTTTTTGACAGATGCAGTCAGTCAGAGCTTATTTGGTTGCTTGTGTATAAGGGGTATCTCATTATATTTAATGAGCAGTGTGGAACCAGTATGATATTTTCTGAAAGAGGGGGTGATTCACATATGGTTCAAAATGCAAATAACACCCACTAAATGACGACAAGAAAAGTCTGGAATGTTAATTTGAAATAAATAAATAAATGCTTGATTGCCGGTTCTGTATTTTTCTCAGAACAGGTAACTCCTATGGTTAATGTGTACAGAAAGGAAAGTTAATGGCATTCAGTCCATTATCATCCTAGAAAACCTTTTCTCTGACATAGAATAAGGCAGGTATGAAGATAAATTAAACTTATACTTGAATAGAGACAGGGCTTTTCCACCACAAAAGATGCTGCAGAGGTTCAATGGAATGTATCATTTCACAAAGCAGAAGTTCAGATGTCTCCACGATAGTTTACATTATTTGTCACATATGCATTACAAAAATACATCAGAACAAATTAGCATTAAAATAGTTGTGATTTACACATTACCAAATGTTTTTTAAAAAAATCATTTTATTATTCTTGACTCCTCTGAAGATAAAGTAACCTCCATCCCATAAAAATACATATAGCACAGCTAGCTGAATCTACAGTAGTAAAGCTGTAGTCTGAGACTATGAAGCACCTATGAAGTTAAGGGTATATGGGCTAGGCCATGTAAGGATCTGCCTTTAGGTAACAATCAGAGTGGTAGAAATACCTCCCCCCCAGTTAAATCAAGTTACCCTAGCAATTTCCATTACTCAGATGTCATATCTGACCATGCTGGAAGCTCTGAGGTAACTGAATCTCCTTAGCATGCTAGATTTTGGTTGTATTTGTTCTTTTAAAGTATAAAGTGTGATTTTTTTAGCATGACATTTATGAGCATTGAGGACAGACTATTTTTAAGCAGATGTTTCTGTATATGCTATTGACCTTAACAATTCTCAGTTTTATTTGATTTAATGATTTACTTGTTGTAAGCAGTTGTTCTTTGAATTACAAGTAAAGTTCAGCACATTTCTTTTTTTTTGTATTATTGAAAATATGAGAAAATATTTTTGACGTATTTGAGAAATCATTAACTATTAATACTGCTGTTAATACAGCTGATAATAACAATGGTCTGATAGAATTCACTTATAATGCACTTATGAGACACAAAATAAGTATCGCAGCTCAAGTCTGAAATGTCAGTTGAGAACAGTATAAAAATATTTTTTAAGTTGATATGCGTGCAGCTGTATTTTCTTTCATGTTATGCAGTCTTATTAGTAGAAAGACTGATACACCACTGAATACCACATCCCAATTGCCATTTCAGATTAATTTTGTTTGCAGTGAGCATCCATTTACTTTTGTTTATTTTTGGAGTAGTACTTGGGATTGACCCCATTTAATGCCGTCAAGCTTAGTATATAAAAACAACAAAATGGCAAGAAACTCGGTCACTTTTCTGGTCACCATAGTGGGTTACAGATTGCCACTCCAGTGATGTTTCCAACCCTTTTTGTGATGAATCGATAAGTATTCAGCCACCTTATTCCCATGACAAGTTCTAATGAAATTTTCTTTGCTAAGACTAATGGTGCCTGCTACTGGATAGTGACTAGGTCATTCATTCAAATATTCAAGAAGTGCAATGACCCCAAGAACCCCTTGCGAGAAGGAAGGAAGAGAAAAAAAGGAAAAAACAAAACAAACAACAACAAACAACAGGCTGGAGAGTTCTCAAGGGAACTGAAGAAATTTGAACTTGTGTGGCATCACAGGTTGGGCAGACTGACACTTTTCACTAAGCTAAATGTTAGAAAAATGAGGTGGCTGTTTGTTTCTTGCTTAACTTGAATAGGGAATTGAGATTTGTTGCCAGTGAATCAGTGAACAATGTTGCCTTGTTGTGTTCTGAACTATTGCTGTTAAAAGTACTGATTCCGTGTCTAGAAAGGGAATTTAATAAAATGAAAAAATGTAAAAACTAGTTATGAAATCGTGGATTGGACAATGAAATGATAGTTGGATAATAATCAGGAAAAAGCAGCATAGCAATCACAGGCCTGACAGGGCAATTAAATAGTGAAAATAAAGAACCTGGTAGGATTTTTCTCCTACCACTTTTTTTATTTTTTTTTAATTGCAATTAGAGAAACAGAATTTTTATTTCTGCTGCACTCTTCTTAGAAAGGCATATATTTATTGTAATATATATTTTTTCTTTAAACCTTTGCTTATGGGTGGACGTTTCTGGAAGTGCACCTTCCTTAAGCTTCTGTATGTCGCACAAGGCAGCAGGAGATGGGAGAAGCAGACTGCCATCACAGCCACTGTCTCTTCGGGCACTGGTTGAACCCCACATGTGGGGGCTCTCCAGACTGACGGCTCCAGACTTTAGGTACAGAAGCACTTGTCTGGAGCCATTGCTGCTAGAAAGATGTGATAGATGCTGTAGTCTCTGATGAGCTAAGTCCAGCAAAGATGGCAGAAAGCTTTGTGGGCTTCACTCCGGTCAAAGGCCAAAAGGAAACTCCTGTAATTCTAGCTTGATATTGTAAGACGTGAAGCAAAAGTACCAATTCCTTTGGAGTGATTTCGTATACCTTGTGATTTGCTTCATTAAGAAATTGTAGGTGAATTCAGTAAAAATGCTTATGTATGCAAAATATCCACCCTTGAATGGGAATCTTTTCAGTGTTTTGACTGTTGAATCAGATGTTAAATGCACATGCACTTTCAAATTTCTTGGTTTCTGTCTTATATACTGGTTGAGGATAGAGCCATCAGTTGCCAGCTGCTTGGCATTAAGCAAAATCTTCTGTTTCCCTGTTGTTTAGAATTGGGGAAAACATTATGAACTAGTATAGGTATAAACATGATACAAGAATCTAAATACGTCATACTCATTTCCAATGACAATGCATCTGGGAGGTTACCCGTACATTTTCATGAGCTGAAGGGCAACCATCAATGTAGTAGTTAGCACAAGTCAGAACTGTGATCAGTTTAGCACTGCTGCAGTTGATCTAAGGAACTGATTCCCTCTCAGACATACTGGTAGTCATTTTTCCTCCTGTCCTTTGCAGCATCACAGATGCATGCCAGCCAAACTGCTGTGCTTATAGCGTAAGTGATTTTGAAAGCTGCTCTGTGCATTTGCCTTTGGACAGAATTCAGCTCTTTCCTTTTTATTTGACACTTCAAATGTTTTTGCCTTGAACTTTCTCATGAATTTTTATTGGGGAAAGTTCTTTTGAAGGACAAAAATAGGGACATGAGTGACCTTCAGACCGAAAGATTACAGAGAAGTGGCAAAGCCTTTGGGAGAGATGGGAACTCCGAATCAGGGTGAGCCTCGAAAGGTTATGAAAATTGGCAAAATCGTGAGAAGGGATTCTCTGCGTGGTTCTCACTGCTCTTTGACATTATCGTGGCTAAAGCTGACAGTTGTAGGCTTGTTTCCCTTGATACTGCTTGTCACCAAGTTTGCAAAGTCACACTAAAGCTAGTAGATGTAAATCAGTGTTCTGGCTGTGATATACTCACTAGATGGAAGGCATCTATGCAGGTGGCAACAGAACAGCCTGTGGAGTTCTTGACTGATGTTCAGATCACGCTATCAAGAAAACTCATTCATCTTTGCAGTTTTATAAAAATATAGCATAGAGATGAAGCTGTCCTTAGGTTATAAAGTAGCAGCTATTAAAACAACGTGGATTCCAGAACTGACTGAAAAAATTATTGCATTAAGAGAACAAAAAGTGTATGGTAGGATGTAATCACCTTATTGAAATTAGACATTTCTTTCACCCTATGATTTGTTTTGCAAAATTGTCATGACAGCGTGAACAAATTGTAGTGATCTAAACCTTTTCCAGTTTCAAAATTAATTCCCAACACAGTACAAATTGGTGCCTTTTTTTTTTTTTTTTTTTTTTTTTTAAGAAAGGGGCCTGAGTCAAGGTGAGAGCTCTGGGAGATGGGAAAAGGCTGTCTTTGACATCGGTAGCTGCTGAGTGTGCTTGGAGGAGAGGTTTGCGGAGGCTGTAGGATGAAGCAAAAAGAAGAGAATGGCCTCTGGGAAGCTGCAGTTTGTGCACCGAGAGGATCAGAGAAATGATGGGGAAGGAAGGCAGAGGTGTGATGGGCAGAGTTTTCCAGGGGCTAGAGGCTACTCTGAAGAGTTTGCTGTAGCTCATAACAAGCTGAATTGCCTGAAGGTCAGATGGAACTAAATACCCCAGCAAATGCAATGGGAAAAAAGCAGGCTTGTGTATAAACCATTTCTATTACTGTTCTTTCAGATATAGTAGCATGAAGTTTTCACTATGTAAAGAAACCTGCTGTCTGGTATTCTAAGTTGCACTGAGTTTTGGTGCCCATTGCTTTTTAACTTACAAGTTTTTGGTCCTTTTTGAGAGATCACTAGCTGGGGACAGTCTCAGCAAATCACCTGTAAGTTCTGTTTGACTTAAAGTGTGGACTGAGAAGTGGCTGAGTATAGAGGTGACTTGAAATGTGATAATGGAAAAATTATGTAAAACATTTAAAGTGTGGCTTTTTAAAGGTCATATGCAAGTATTTGAGGTAAGCCAAACCTTATCTAAGATTTATGAGTTAAGCAGTCCTCTTGTTAGGATGTAGACACACTTGCTTAAGTTTAAAACTAGTCTGTAGGAATACAAAATGAATACGGCCAGTCCACTGTTACTGTCATAAGTGGAATAAACCAACAGTTTTAAATAGTTTGATATGTTATCACTAATCACTGGAAAACACATAATATAAAACTTAGAACATGGTAGTTCGTGTTCATTTTACCTGAAGATATAGGGATTGGAAATAACAAATGCTATTTTGAAAGTCATTGTACTTGGTCTTTTTCTTTTTTAGGAAATCTTTAAGATAGAAGGCAACCTTGGAATTCCAAGACAGAAAAGGGCTATTTTGGCAACTCCGATACTAATTCCAGAAAATCAAAGACCACCATTCCCCAGATCTGTTGGCAAGGTAAGTCAACAAATAATAGAATCATTTTTTTGTATTAAGTAATCAACGTATTTCTCTGAAAATGTTGTGATGCCTATCACATTGGTAGTAATATCCCAGACAAAATTAAGAAGCCTAAAGCTGAACAGAGTGGATATTGTGTAGACAGATGAACATGGCTTTGTATTCATGGGAGACTTTAATAGCATACATTCTGGTAAAAAGTATTAACTGGGACTGCTATCTGCAACAGAGGTTACTGTGTATCTACATGTGAGGATGGGTCTGAAATTTAGGCCAGAAACGCCATGAAGAATATCCTACTGCATAGTGTGGATTATCTTGTGTCTATTCTTATCACTTGGTAGGAATTCAAAAGGCATTAAATATAAAAATGTCCTAAGTTCATGTCCTTAAATTCATTTCTAGCGTCCAAAGACTAAGCAAGTTTTTGCAGACATTTTCAGATTGATTTTTTTTTTTTATTGTTTGCAAAGGTCTGAAAAAGAGGAAAGTTTCTCTTGTGTCTGCAGGAAGCTATATGAACGAGAGTTCCAACAACCCCTTTTCCAGAACTTCAGATATACAGCTAGAATACAAAATCATTCAAATTGAAATAAAAATATCTATTAAAATGGCTACTTAGGCAACATAAGTTGTAATTATATGAATATATTTTGCACATGGGCAATTTTGAAACAGGAATCCTATGCATTGCTCTCATTTTAGTAGGTGTGAAAATGGCGTAATGGCCTATACAGCTGTAGATTGTGTTCGTAATTCCCACCAGTGGGATCACTAGAGCTATATGCACAGATCAAGGGCAGAATTTTACTCTAGAATGTGTAATCTTCCTAGCTGGTACCTAATCAGATACTTGAATAATTAGGAAAGATTGTTTTTCATTCAGTACAAAGAAAGAATAATCTCTGAAGATTTTTTCTCCCCTTTCTCTCCGAGTAATTTATTTAAAGCTATTTCTCCACTTTTCCTTTCATGTTTCAGTGTTTTGAGAATTAATGATCAATAACTTAGTAAATATTGTTGTTTAATATACTAGTGATAAATAGTTAATTTTTAAGATTTCTGTTGCACAGTTTTAAAGGAGTGAGAGAATTAGGTTACTTATACACAGATCTGCAGTCTTTTTTATTTTTCTTATCGATTATTTTTCCTCTTCACTCTCCTTCTTTCCCTACTGCCTGTGATTACTTTAAAGTTTTAGATCTCAAGTGGTCTGAGTTGCTCGCTAGAATTGCCTCCATTAAGTATTTTTATTAGTAGTTTAGGATGATAGTCCTGGTAATTGAGGTTCCTTAAACAGAATGAGATGAATCTGATATTGTTTGTACTTAAATGTATTCCTAGCATCTTGTCGTCTTGATTTGTTATCATTCTTGAAATGCTAGTTGGGGATCACAAGTTAGATGCGGTAGATGAGGTACAAACAGAAGTATAAAAGCATCTGGCAGTCTGTTTTTCAAAGGCCCTGAGACACCTATTCTCAACTGATGTTTAAATTATAGGAACTGCAAATGATCAGCACCTTGAAATACTTTGAGCTGTCATCAACTTAAAAAGTCTTTAAATATGTGTTTTTTTTTTTTTTTTTTTTTTTCCCCAGTATATTTCCAATTTAGGTATCTAGATGACTATTTTGGCTATAGTCTGTTGCAGGGAGCAACATAGAGTGAATAAGTGATGAGTGAGACAAAACTTTTAGAGATACTTAAAATAAGGGAATAAAACATTCTAGGTCAACTGCAGTAATTTGCAACTGAATGCTTAATAAAGCATAAATAAAAAGGTTTAGAGCCTCAGACATACTGATGGTAGGAAAGACAGTCTATTGTTCCTTAAATAAAAAATTCAGTAGAAGTCAATGCTGAAAATAAAGACCTAAAATAATTGCTTTTATAAGCTACGTGATGAAGTCTGTACTACTCTAGAGAACCTTAGATACCCAATTCATGTACTTGTTTCAGACACAACTTGCAGAAAAGGTTGATTATCCTTCTCATTTAACTTTAGATGTTTATTGTGAATTGTATGTAGCTTCATGAATTTACAAGAATTCTGCACCCTTCTGTGAGGCAAAAGAATCACAATTACTTCCCTCTTCCACATTATTTTGGGGCTTATTATTAGAAGCCTCAACAAGGCACTGCATGGACCGATGAATTATAGCTACTGATGTGTATGAATTTCTCCTGAACTTTTCTTTCTCTCTGTTCTGTTGTAAGCACTGTGAAGGGGACATTGCAGACATATTTTGTAGCTGTGGTTTCTATAGCGCTTGGAGGAAGAGAAAACTAAAAGAGAATGCTGATCCCAAGCTTCTAACTAGGCTAATTTGCATGTTATGGGAGAATTTTAAAAATGAAAGGGAAGAAAAAGCACATTCTAGAGCATACTTTTGTCATGTAATTGCCAGCAGTCAGGGCTGAGGACTTGAGTAGGCTTGCTGTGAAGGGAATGGCAGAGATTCTCACACCTCAGGGGCTCACCCCATCTGTCCAAGGCAGTGAGCGATGTCCTTCTGAGCTCCACTGTGATGGGGGTTCCTGCTCAAATCCCTGTGAGCCATGGGTGACTCAGCCAGAAGCCAGGGTCAACTCAAGCTGAACTGTGACAACTTTTCTATGAGAACCCTGTTCTTTCCATACTGCTTAGCCTCAGATATATATATGAAATATAGAGGCTTATGAAAAGGACCATACCTAAGGAAGTTTGTAGCATTTAAATAAACACTTCCAAACTTCAGCAATATTTTGTTTCAGCGTGCACTGTGGGGCATTTCATATTTTATTCAGACATAGGCACCCTGTTTGTATGAACTATAGGATATAGAGGAACCCACAAATTTACAGACATAGGTACTATTTATATGTATTGTATTTTCATAACCCATATTGCTATGTCTCCATCTCCATTGGCAAAATCTCAAAGGGAAACCAAAGAGTAAAATTTAGAGAAGGAGTATACAGTTTGGCTATAATAAAAACGTCATACTGAATGTTATTGAACTTGCTTCCTGTAAGGATGAACACAGCTGACTCAGTTGGTCAAGCGTTATAGTGAGGAAAAATGAATTACTTCCAACTCAATGCAGTCATTTTCAGAATAATTTCTACTTCAGAAAATTGTTTTCTGCCATGTCTGGTGTCTGAGAGAGACTACAGAAAAAGGATTTATCAAAATAAGGAAAGAATGCAAAACATCTGTTATGGTAACATAGTGGCAAGTATCCAAATATGCCTGGAGACTCTATCACCTGCTAGAGGGTCAGAAGGTCCCTGGGTGCAGGAGATGTCAGCGCTGTTTCAGGGCCTAGAGCAGCTCTGTGTGGCATTTCCAGTGATGTAATGTTGGATCTTCGTATTGCTCCACCTGTTGTCAGATTGAAGTGCAACATGCCTCTGTAATTTCTGAATTGGAATGGCAAGAGCATATTTAACATGTCAGGCTTATTTCTGACTTAAACATTTAAAGGAATCTATCCTCTGGAAATATGAAATTCTTCAGGTGATAAAACATAACAACAAACACATTTAGGAACTAAGAATTCTAATGCAATAATGTGTGTTGGGGTGGAGGGAATAACTACACACTTTGCTGTGTGAAAAATAATTACGACGTTTGTTTTGCTCTTATCTTTGTTACACTTCCTGCTCACCAGAAAAGAAAAGCTTTCCCACACTTTATTTAGTCAGGATAGTGATAATTTCAGATATGACTAGTTCTGTTTGATTCATGTGGTGCAGTTTGGATGTCCACATAAAAGTTAGGTTTCCAGTTGCACCCTGACTGTTATTTTCTTTTTCTTCCATTTATTCCAGAAAATTACCAATCTAATTTATTCCTCTGTCCTGGCTGCCTTCTATTTCCTAACTCATGCTAACACTGTGTTGCCTGAAAATGCATAAGGTTGTTTGGAAGTGATTGCAGCAGCTGCCAGCAGTTGAGCTGCTTATTAGCACTTGGCTGGGAGCAGGGCAGATGTGCAAAAATAGAAGAGCAGGGGGAGAAAAAATATATATTTCATAATTAGGAAACAATAGCATAAAAAAGAAAATCATGGTGATTTTAGAGGACTTTATTCATTAAGATTTAGTGAAATAACTCAGAAAGGAGATATTGCACTGGACAAGTGGAAAATTGGATTGTTGTAATTAGAAAAGTTCAAAGAAGTACTTGGCATAACAAGGAAATTCAAGTGTAGAGTCTGTTTGCTGTTACTGGCTTTCTATCATATCCACTTAGGGATAAGGTTGGTTAGGGTATCTCTTAGGTTAAAAACTATGTAGGTGTCCTGTGCTCATAGGTAGAGAAATCTCAGGTTTTAGCAAAATCTGAACTTTTTCATATTATCCTTCATTCTTGAGGGAGAACAGGGAGATCAAAATATTTTAATACAGTCTTGGTAACGTGTGCCTCTGTGTCCAGATGGCCCAGGCTACAACTGTTGACTGTTATTGATGTGTTTGGTTTAGCTCTTGCTGATAAAGCAGAGGGATATGATATTCAATTTTTAGTCTCCCTCCATATGTTACTCTTCCGGTTTATTTGTCCACATCAAGTCAAATGAAGTACAAAACAGTGGGGTGCAGGATTATCCTGTAATTATGGTGATAGGTTATTTGTGAGTGCACTATAGAAATGTATTCTACAATTAATTTAAGAGTGGTGGTTCTATGCATCTGTTTGATGACACTATCCAGACACACTTTAACTGTGATGATGAACTGCACGATGGTCCTTTTTGAAGTTTAATCCTTGCACTAACACAGAGCTCAAAGTGCCAGAAGGTAATTGTGAGGACAGTTGGCATGTTCCAGCTCTTCACACCGATCTTTGGAGAGAAGGGCATCTGCAAAGTGAGAGTGTTAATAAGCCCAGAACGACTTGCTATGGATTTATTGATTGATATATGATGAATCCATGATTGTATCCTTTAATTTAAAGGAATACCCTTCATTAGAATGAGTATTTTAATTGTTGTAAGAAAAGATATGGAAGCCATGAGTGGGCTAGCAAAAATTGGCTGGACTTTTAATGGTCAGTGAAGGCTGGAAGACACAGAGAAGAACCCTGGAGATTCTCTAGGAAACGATGTCTGAACAAAGAAAATGCAAAACCTTGGGTTTTGCCAGTAAGATAATCTGTTTCTTTGTTGCTTGGCTGTTTGTTTTATCTTTTGGAAGACAAAGGAGTGGGGTGGGACTGTTCAGATGCTTAATATCAGAGAGTGTATACGTACTCTCTGCTTTTCATCTGTGCTAATGGACGGATAGCTGCCAAATGACAATTAGATGGCAGAACTGTCATAAGCTCAAGAAAAAGGTAATGCAGGCTATCAAACAAGAGAAATCTCTTAATATCTATGAGGAGTTTTTTTTTTTTCCTCCTCCAATTTGTGAATTTAAGGCAAGTGAAAACACAGCTTGTCTGTTAATGCAGCTATAGAAAAACCTGAAGAGGAGAGGAAACTGAAGATAACTGGATGGAAAAGCTGCTGGAAGCTTATTATTTCTGAGTGGGTATCTGATTGAGGCTTTTTGTATAGGATAAATTATATGCTTCACAGAAGAGAAGTGTTAAGTACTAAAGATGAATCTGGAAAAAATGCCAAACTTGAGTCAAAAGTTTGAAAAGAAGGTGATAGAAGTGACAAGAGAGAGATTATCATGATCCACAGATCTCTGAAGAAAACCTAGAAAGAAGTATTGTAGATTACAGAAGGACATGTAAAAGACAACAGGGAACAAGATCAGCCAGTGAAATAAGAGCTGAATTAAGAAGTGGATTTGTTTTACAGGCAGATTAGGCAGAAAATGGGGGATGAGGCAGGGAGAGTGAGGAAAAGGAGCTAGCTAGGATTGCTGTCCAGGTCTGGAAGATAATGGTGTACACTGACAGAGAATAGAATGATGTGCAGAACAGAGATGCCCCTAAATGCCTTTCCAACAACAACAGAGATCTGCGTGATTCCTTACCAACATCCCAGCTGGTAAACTCCAAGTATCAGTTCTTGTTCTGAATCTTTATCAGTTACAACAAATGATGCAGAAACAAGAAAATTCATTCCCTACTATGGAACCAGAAGTTGGTCTGAGCTGCGTAGGAAAAATCCACTGGACTTCTGTAATTATTTTTTAATATCCATTTTGCTGTGTTCAAATCATTGCCACGTCAGATCTAAATGATCAGACTGTGCCAAACAGTACGCTCAGAACAGGGGAGGTGGTTATCAGCAAGAATTCTGCCTTCTCCAGGAGGCAAGAATATTTAGGATGTGACAGCTGAAAAAGCAGTGCCATCAGGGAGATGCTGGAATGATTGACTTTGGGGAAGCATTGCAGGGTGAGGGCCTCTTTCAGAGAATGGAATTGCTCACGTACAAATTGTTCTGGCTTCTTACATCAAGGTTTGATGGCACATAAGGAGAACAATCTTCTAAAGTGTACAGAAGAAATGTGTCTATCAATCTGCGCAGGAAAAGACACATCCACAGATGAGGATCCATAAACTAGCAGCAAACAGAGTGGAAGAAAGTTGTACAGAAAATGGGAAAAAAAACTGATATCAATGAATAGCTCTTAGGTAATAAAGTCAGTCTTAATAAATAAACTTCCTTCCAATCCAGCTAGGAAAAAGATTAAAATTAGGGGAAAAATATTCAGTTATGTTACTAGTAAAATTAGATTGGGCAGAAATATATGTGTCTGAGATCAGTTTGTTCAGCTTAGCACAGTGAGTGTTTTATTTATATCTAGAGTGATTCTAGTGATTTAAGGTAAAGGAAAATACTGGCATAATAACAAATGGATATATGTTTTTGGCTGAAGATTAGGAAAAAAGTTTCTGGTCCCCAGAGAAGAATTAATTTTCACCAGTATTCCAGGGAGCAGAATAGGAAGTTTGATAAATATACAGTCAAAATTGTATAATATGTCGGCTTATGGTCGTGAAAAAACAGATACCAAGAGGTTTTCAAGAATGCGAGAACTGGAGGAAATGTGTAACACCCTGCTGAGCTGGACCTAAATGGACCATTGGAGATGATGTTTGTGGCTTTCTTGAAGGGATGGCACACTTTTGTCCTTCGTGGAAAAATACCAACCTACCTCAGCAATGAATGTAAATGAACGAACAGCAGTCCATTAAATTAAAGGGCTTTTGATGCAAGGACATGAATTATTAAACTACAGTATATTAATTTTCTTTAAAGGATATGTATTTGATATCCCAACAAATCACTAAGTGAAAACAGCACTTCAAATTTATCTAGTTTTCTGAAAGGTCTCTCTTCAAACTTCCCACTTTAAAAAAAATATTGATAGTCACATAAACAATTCCAACATAATACACATTCTCTTTAAGCTAACAGAATTTTAATAGCAATTCTATTTAAAATGCTCTTGTTTACTTAAGAAATTTTAGAAGAGTCAAACTTGAGCAGCAGATGCATCAGAAAACTGGAAAATAATAAGAATTTACCATCATTTTGCAGTGTTTGGTGTCGTTGATATGGATAAAAGAATTTTTAACCATTTGAGGGATGCTTTCTAATCTAGTTACTATGGTTACAAGTTTGTTGGAGATATAGCAGTTCTATGGCAACGATGGAATTAAACTTTCTACCCAATATTGAAATATCCAGTACCTAATTTCCTGCTCTGTAATAAATCATGCTAATGACCTTAAGTAGAGCATCAAAGAGAGAAGAATTTATTCTCTGAAACTGTTCAGCAAAGTATACTACAGTTTAACTGTCACATTGTTTGTGTTAACTTTGATCTCCAAAGCTGATATCTTAAACTGTGTTGCAGATGAAGATAGAGGGGAAAAAAGTCAATCCTTGCCCGTAATTTACCTATGTAAAATAACTGAGATAAAATAAAACACTGACAACTAATTTTTCATTCACATATTAACTGAACATTAGATTCACATTTAAGGAAAATGTGTTTGGATTGTTTTTAAATACAACAGCTATTTCATCTCTACCCAATGATTTTCAGTGATGCCCAATATTACACACCTTTCCATAATGTTTTTTTTTCCCTTAAATGGGTAATTATACTCATCTTTACCAATAATAATAATAAGCTTTCCCCAGACTCAAAAGTCCATCCCCTTTCTAACATTCTTGACTCAAATAAGTTCTCAGATTTGTGTTTTAAGGCTCACATTTAGGGTGTGATTCTGTACCTGGTATTACTGAGCACACCTTGAACAGGGAGCAGCCAGAAAGCCCCATGTAGGGATGCTGAGCAAGTTATTTCTTAGTAAGTTATTCTTCTGAGTAAGGATTTCTATTTGCTTGGTACCTTTAATTTGTAAAATTGCTCCCCTCAGATCCACTTATAGTAATGCTTCCTTTTAAGGAGTAAAACAAACAGACTTATGCAGCATTACGTAGCAATGTGCTGTGTTAATATATATATTACTAGCAAGGAGGTGAGATCTGCAGAATATGGAAGTCAGCGGAGAGAGCAGTGCTATGGAGCTTCCTGTAAATCAATTAAGATATTTCACAGAATCACAGAATTATATTTGATAGCTGTGAATTTCCAGACTGCTTAGAATGTGATCTGCTTGTTACCCGAGTACTGTACTTTCTCTATCCAATCATTTTCCTGTTTCATTCCAAGTTCTTCCTTTGGTTTCCTATTATGCAACTAGTAAGTTGATAGTCTAATACAGAGCAATATCCACATGAATTAAATTTTAGGAAGAAAACTTATCCCTGGCAACTTACAAACCAAATACTATCATACTGTCATCCTTGGTACTTACATTAAGGAAAGACTTTATAAAAGACATTTTGTGGACTGGACTGGTGACAAATTTGGTATTACTACATGTGGGTTGTTAAAGTGGCATTAGGAAAGAAATTAGGTAAATTATTTCCAGAAGGAAAAATGATATGCATTGCATATGGCTCATGTAAGGTGGAGTAAACAGCTGTCACACACACAACAGTAGTCATTTTCTTCCTTCTGACTAACTGCTGGATCTCTTCAGTGATGACTATAACCTCTTCATGTTTTGCTCTTGGATTTATTACACATAGATAATTTTTCAATTGCATTTTTTCTCTCACATTTATACTGCTGTATAGTAACAGATCAATAGGGTAGGTGAAAGAGTGTGATGCTGATATGTATGATGGCAGGTATATTTCAGTTCAATAAACATTTTTCCTATTCCTTCCCAAGACTTTTTTTTTTACTCTTTTCCAGCTGTCCTCTAAGGGGAACTTTCTTTTTTAACCTTTCTGTTTAATCAGCTTTATCACTTAGCTTGCAACCCTATTTGTGAATTTCAGAAATGAACTGTCATTTATAGCATACAGGGATGAAATGACTTTTGTATCTTTGTAGCTTTAAGTGTGTAATGAGCAAAGTTTTTTTTTCCTTACCTTATTTAAAGACTAGCTGATGTCTTTTATCATGGTTAATAATATGTCATTTTGAAGTAAATGTTACTCTGCTCTATTGACCTATTTTTCTTTCAGGGTCAAATACATAAAAAGCATGAATTATTTCATTGTAATCACCAATCCATTGTTGAATTAAAATCTTCAGTTTCCTTTTGCCCATCTTTTGAAAAGAACATTCTAGTCTGACCACTTTACTTTCTTTAAAATCAGTCAAAATGAGAAAAATTACTTTCTGCCATTGAAACATTGCTTAAACAAAAGCAAATGAAAATTCAGTCAACTGTACTTATGGATTAACCTGCTTTCCAATATTCTTTAATTAGATTAGCAAGAGCATTGATTTTTGTTTTACTATCATATTCTTTACGTTTTCTGAGACTGTTTATGAAGTCATGTAATTGCTGGAAATTCTATATTTAGAATTTAAATACAGGAATCGTGCTCTCCATTTTAGATTTATATGCACATGCATACTCAGAAATGCATACCAACAAATGAGTACAGGCACACACAAACACATATGTTCAGACTCTGATGTACTTTCTTCTTGGTCAATGCTATTCGTTTTGTATGTGCTCTTTCTCCCAATTTTCATCTATAAAATGCTGCTCTGAACGCATTAATTCTATTGGAAAGTGTACCAATTTCATCTGCTCTTATGCCAACAAGTATCATTAGCATTGTTGTTCCTCCAGATTCTATTCTCCTCCTTTCTGTCTCATATTTCTGAAGAACAGCTGAATAAAATGGATTATTTATACAAATGCTAACTAAGAGTTGAAATAACTCTTAAAACAATTGCACATTTTTTCAAAGACGTTAACAATTTTGTCTAGCGTAAGTTGCAGTTTAAGCTGAGATGCTCAGGCTTTATAAGCTTGTCTTTACCAGTCAGCGCTTCCATGGAGCGACAATTTGTCCAACACATACCAAGTGCTTTTCTGTATCATTGTACAATGATGTCTGACCTTAAGAATGGTGCAACTAGCAACTTCTCACATCTAGGTGGAAAGGACTTTTGATCAGGGCAACCATTTTGGGAGATTGTAGGGAAGAAGTCAAGCTTGTTGGAAGCAACAGGCTGCAGTTTTACTTTAATTGTATTTATAGGAAATATTGTTAAAGTACCTTTGGAAAATATGATTTTAATCAAGGTTTAAATTTGTCTGTCTTTTCTGTATCTTAAGTATTTTCACACTGCTTCAGAAGTTTTGCTTTTCATTTCTTCAACACATGGAATAAATTATTAAGTGTACATTTTCAGTTGAGCTTGCTGGAGATGAGAATGGATTTTGGTAATAAAAATCTGTACAACAATGATGTCCAGAAATTGAAAGTAGTAGTGATCCCTGTAATCCAATAACATGTGTCTTAATATATTTTTTTACTTATTAGATTTGCAAAAAGAAGAGGAAATATGGATATAGCTTTATGTGGATACAAGTTGAAATCAGGGGCTATATTAATTTAACAAATTCATGTCCAGACCTGATGTACAATATATTACAAGTATTTTCATGAACAGTTGAAGCAATGAAGGCTGGTTTCCTGAAAATATTCATTTCCTGCAATAAACCCAGGTCCTCCTACCCATGATAACACCTCAAGCGCAATGACCCTAAGTCATCCCACAGTACCCTCAGCACCATTGGTGTTATTTTCTACTTTCTGTCATTTCAAACTGGGTGAGAGAAAGCACATCCTGGAGCTACAGCTAGCCTGACTGGCCGATGAATATGCATGTGCAAAACAAAAACTCTTCCTTTGCCTCTACAGTTGTTAGCATGTCTTTTTGCCATGTAAGTCGTCATAATTTTCATGGAACTTTTAGGAACTTTGTATTTGTATTTATTTATTTATTGTCAAGTTTGAAACTAGACAATAAGCTTTAAATGGATGAGGTAGTTTGATCACTTAAATAGTATGGTGTGGGCTTTTTTTAGGACACCAGAATAATAAAAGAAGGTGTTTTGCCATTCCTCAACAGATTCTTTTCTACTTGACACACAAACCCTTAAATGTTACTGAAGAGCTATTGTTCCTAGTGGGTTGGATTAATGGGTACATCAGGCTTATTCAAAGACCAATGTGTGCGATGAGGAGTTCACTGACTATGTAAGGGAAAAACTATACGGATCTATATGAATTTTATCACCAATAAAAATTAATGAGCAATACAGAGCATGCTGAAAATGTGTAAATAGGAAAACATAATAAATCAACTTCGCCATTAATACTGTGCTGTTGGGCTTTCTAGTCTGAATTTGCTAAGGGTCACTGGAACATGAAAATTAATTTGAATTAATAGAATCTATTATATGTGGATTATTAATTTTTTTTTTGAAAAAAGCATATAGTGCTATTACTAAATTTTAGCAATTTATATATATATATATTTGTTAGGACCTTGCAGTAATTATTATTTAATAAATTATCTCCTTTAGGAAAAAAAAAAAAGGCACCCAATCATGATACAGTCAATAATGCTTTGGGGAAAAAAAAATAATTGTCTGTTAATGAGAAATCTTAAAAAATGGGCATATTGTTTCCTTCAGGGGATGACTGATGAAGGATACACTTTTTAAGTAGAAGAATATTGATTGAATTGGGTTGTTTTTTTATTTTATTTTTTTCTTAAGTAAGATTCCACAAAGTTTGGTGATGTGAAAACTTGCAGATGAAAAGATACAGGTGTAGTTCACAGTCACCTGCTCTGAGCTCTGAACGTGTTAGCTGCTGATGCATCCTCCAGTTCATTTTTTCACTGACAAGCAAATAGCCTTTGACCGTATTTCATTATGTAGAAAACTTTCCAATCCCAAGCAGTCTTTTAATTTTGGGAACCAATTAAGCAAATTCACTAATCATAATTTCTCTATGTAATTTATATCAGATGAAGACGTGTACAATGCTGTGTTTCTGAATTCTAGTGCAATATTTACTTGCAACAGAAGTAAGAGCCAGAAATATTTTGTTCTTCACATGCTTTTCAAAAGAACAGTTTTCTAAAATTCTTATTAGACTGTCAGTGTTAATTATATTTTTGGAATTAGACTGAAATTTTCTTATCAGCTTATTAAATCAAGGGCTAGAGGCAAAATGCACTGAGGCTGCCATTTTTTTGTCCTTCATTTTCTCAAGCAGGGGCTCCCTGCTGCTTATGTAATAAACCATGTGAACCCTTATGCAGTAGCTTTGAAAGTAAGAAAGTAAGGAGTAGAAAGGCTGGAGAAATTATTTCATTGAAAATAGTTAAGTAGCAGTATATGGTTTCAGTCATGAATGTAATATCAGGAGAATTTATTTTATTTATTTTTTATAAATTTTTGACCATCAGTTAACATAAACAAATTTCCTTCCTTTGGTTATTCAGAAAGACTGTAACAGAGTTTCTCAAAATCCCAACATCCCTTAAAAAGTGAAAGTCCTGTTAAAATGGGAGAGTAAGCATAGTTTTGGGAAATGATTCCTAAAGCTGGATAAACTACCAGCAAAAACATTTTAGTGTTCCCTGCAAGGGAAGGCTGTGTCACACTGCTGATATTCTCCGTGAAGGAAGGGGACCGGACTCTGAAGGAGCATCTCAAACTGAAGTGTCAAAATAAATAAATGGGTGTAGAATAAACCAGGAAAAAAAAAAAAAAAAGGATCCGCCGAAGGATTTAGCAGTACTGAACAATTGTGTTTATTGATAACTTCAGATTAAGTTCATAAAAAATTTGGGAGCAATTCTGTAACCATTGTGGATTGCTCTCTAAAAATGTCAGCTCAATCCTTAATAGCGACCAGAGGACAAACAGATTAATTTTGTGTTCTTGTCATGCAGCCTTAAAAAGGGTACATTAGACTTAAGCTTCTGAGAAGGACAATGCAGATAATCAGGGGTAAAAAATCAGGAGCTGAAATAGAACAGGACATGCTGGAAAAGAAATAACTAAGGATGGATATAATAGTGCTTTAGAAAATTCTAGATAGTATGGAGGAAACACACTAAGAATAATTATTCGCTCTTTTTTTTTTTTTTTTTTCCCCTGTTGAAGAACTAAGGAACTTCCATGACTACGAGGTCATGGATTGAAAAAAAAAAAAAATCCCCAATTTTTGTCAAAGATTGTGGTACTGTACTATATGATGTAACAAGATCTTGTGGATGCCAAAAGTAAAGGGTATTCTTGTTGCTATTATGCCTGATTGTTTGTGCTCTGCTGTTGGTACAGCATGTTATTGGTCATTATTACCGATTACATGAGCTGACCCATGACCATTCTTGAATAATGCGGTGTGCATGATCTGTCTTTGAATTACATTTTATTCTACTGCTCTTTTTGCAGATAACAGTCTGCAAAAAGATCTGAGTGGCTGTACAAGTGCCTCCTTTGCTGTTCTGTATTCTCACAAGCCATCTCAAGTTTAAGCTTTTGTTCTAAAAACAATTTCTATCACGCAAATGTGTCGAGAAAGCAGAGAGAAAGGGTGAGGAATGTCTGACTCATTATTTGTGTTCAAATATTGCTTTATTATTTATAGAGTCATTCCACATTTCCAAAGTATGTAGGCAATGTTAGAAATAAAAAGGTATTTCTGAAAGCAATGAGATTTAAGTTACTGAGGCACACATTGTCAGTGAAATTTAGGTGCCTCATTTCCTTCACCATGAAGGTGTATAATCTGCAGTTAGAGAGTGGAGTTAAACAGTTATTTCTTCTGATATTTGTGAGAATTTGGGCACCTCCAGCTCTACTGTAACGTAAAAGAAAAGATTATAATATCTGTTTATTGAAATAGGTAGAAAAATGTAATGGCCGGTAAGAGCCACTGCAACTTGCACCTAGTATAACTCCTTGAAAAGTCCCCCAAAAGCCTGTCGAGAAGTTCTAGATGCTGCTGAATGCTGTGTGGTTTCTAGAATCACTTAGAGGGAAGTCCATGGTGTTTACTATGACTTAGTTGGGAGAAAAGCGCTGTCCTATTTAAGGCTACTGTAATTTAATTTGGTTCCTACTGCTATTTATGCCTATGATGTCACGCTGACATATACAGTGCCTTCAGGTAAAATTGTCCTATGATTCGCATGCAGGAGTTGACCCTGGAGTTTAGGGTCATTTGAAGCTGGGCTTTTCAGTTGGGTGACTTAAGGCTTCCCTTCCACTTCTTCCTCTACAGTGCGCTGTTACTCAAAGAGGTGAGGGGCAAGCAGACGCCGCGTGTTATGAGTGAGAGGACTGTAATATATATATATATATACATACATATGTTTCGGTGAAATACACTACTGCAATAGGTAGCAATTTAAGTATACAGAATATGATGTCTGACATCAGCTAGATACCATTGTATGCTAGCAATTTTTTCATTAGTATATGGTAGACAGATATGCTAAAGGTCATGCTTTAAAACGCTTATGGTTCCTTTGTTTTGGAGTAAAATATCAAAACTGTAACAAGACAATAGTGCAATCAAATGACTGATCACTCCTCAGACCTGTGGTTCTAATGAGGATATATCCATTGTCTTAACCGTTTAAATTGAGGGTTTTACAGGATTAAATTTCTGAACATCATGTCACATTTAAATTGTCCTACTGGTCTGCAAATTTAGTTGAAGGCTGATACACTGGGTTGCCAATTGAAAATTGCTAAGATATGCCAAAATGATAGATCTAGTGAAGTAGTCCTAATTGACAAGAGTTCTGTTTTCTTGCCTATTGATTTCTTTGGCTGAAGTTAAAATGAACGATTTATAATTGAAAAGAGTTGACTGTTCTTTCTAAATATCAGTTTCAAAACATTCTGTGCTCTTCGTATTATTTGATAAACCTGGGGCTGTTTTCAGATCTTCCTGTATCCTAGACACAATAACTGTGCCCATAGAAACATATGTATTAAGGTGATTTTCATTATTAATAAAATTAGTAGACCTTGTTAAATTATTTTTTCTATCTTCATGATGTGTTGTTGCCTAATTTATGAAAAAAATAGTTACTAATGTCATTACATATATATATTATTATTTTTATTTAAGAAAAGTGATCATATGCCTGCAGCCTTAATTTTCAGTAAAAATTAAACAAGAAAGTCTGATCCTGGGGAAACTAACCTGCTTCATTAATCTAAAGGTTTGTTTTACCTCATTATTTATCCCTACAGCTTGTTTGCCAGCCCTGCATTTCACTTAAATTAGAAGAGAAAATCACATATACTTTATTTCTGAATTCTTTATGAAGCGTGGTGTGCTCTTGTGCCTTCATTGTTATATGCACCAGCAAATTATCCAGAGGGTCTCCAAATATTTTGATTCTATTTTTGCAAGATTCACTAATATTCGAGACAAATTCAGTTCTTTTTGCCTGAGAATGCAATATGAATGTTACTATATCAAGTAGACAATAAGAATAAAAGCAGGTGCACTATTCGAATAACATGCTTTGTATGTGTTACCACTGGATGTTTTAGTTGTTCTGGAACTGCAGTTAAATAGAGAGAGACCACAATTAATTACATACGAAACTGTGGTTAACCCTTTCATTAGTTCTAAATCGTATAAATATGGTAATAATCTAATCCCATATGAAATGATAAACTATGGGTTGTGCTATTTGTTAACGTTGTTGAGTTGAAGAAACGTCTATGAAACCTTGGTATATTTTGGAGCTACACCCATGTAACTGAAGCCAGATGTGGCCATAGGTGATTATAGATTATCACTTAATAAAGTCAGTATCAGAAAGAGGTGGTTAGTATGAAGTGGAAATAGCCTTGAAATTAACTTCTGTTTCCCTTTAAGATGTGGATTCTCCTTTCTGTGTATCAGCTGTGAGCCAGTGGCCTGTTACAGTTATAATCCCAAGGCTGCAGTTTCAGCTATGGCTTGAATAAGGCAAAACCAAGGCCCAGAGTAGTAGTGGCTGCTTAGAGCACAGCATGGCTGAATCCTCTTGCTCCACAGTACAGGTGGAGAACGTCCTGGTGGGATATTTATATTTTGCCAGTTTAAAATGGTTCTGGAGACCTACATCTCTGATTTCTATTTTAGTTCTGTGACTTTAAGATGGGTTACATTTGTTGCACATAGTACAAAAGAATGTTGATTTTAGTGAATTAAGTGACCTACCAAAAAAGCCATTTACTCAGTGCAGACCACCTTCCAGATTCGAACACCAGCATTGCATTTCTGAGGATGGGAGGCAGGAAGCCATGCACGCAGACTGAAGCCACTAGAGGCTGCTCCGAGGCCCTGTTGTGCCAGATGTTAACAGAACACAGTTCATTGCAGCTTTTCTGTTGGATCTTGATGTTCCTCTAAAAGTCACAGAGCCACTCTATACCAGATTCATCTCTACTAGACAGCTTTTTTAAGACAGGTTTAAAATTGCTTTAGCTTCTTCTGATGGATGCAACAGAACCTCCTTGACTCCTAAGCCCTGCTAGAGGCAAGACCTCATTGCTACAAGAGTGCAAATTCCTTTCTAACATTTAGAATACTTTATACGAATATCCTACTTTACTTTTCTAGCTCTACTTTATTCAGTGCAAAGACTTCTTGAATTAGTTTCTCTATTTCTTTTTTCTCCCATCTCAACTAAAGCGTTAAACTGATTTTTTTCCATACTAATCGCTACATTTACATTCTGCAAGTTGTCGAATGCATAGCCATTATCCACCAAACTTACATATCTAACAGTTTAATAATTTAACTGCTCAAACTTTCACAAAATCTTACCATTAGCTTTATTTTTTTTCTTTTTTTTTTTCTTTTTTGACATTGAACAATGTTATGGTAGGTAATTGTATGTGACTGCAAATCATCTCATTTTTCACGCTTAGAAAAGATAATACTATTACAGGTAGGGAAAAAAAAGTCTTCTATGCATTTAGTTACAAGTGGATTAAAAAGCCTAAGAATGTTTTTGGTGCATGTGTTTGTTTCTGTTCAAAAAAAAAAAAGAAAGTTTTAATTGTGTAATAGTGATAATTTAGGTTTATTTGTTGATAACTGATAAATTCATGGGCTGATACTCGCTAACAAGTTTATCAAATGTACTGGTGCCTTAAAAAAATAATTCAATCTATTTCTATTGCCTAGATTATATTTTTCTTTGCTTCAGGCAAACACTGGGCAAAATCAAACCTCTTATTGTAGGACTTTGTGTATATTTACCTTCCAGTTCTTTCCTCTCAAAAATATTTTTCATTCAAACTCATGAGCTGAATTTGTAGTATATAGGTTCTCCTTGAATGCTAATATTTGTTAATAACCAGTGATGTGAGTCTGAAAATATAATTATTACATTAATGGTTTATAATATTATTATTTTTAGTCTGCAGGCTATGATATCATGAAATACTGTCTTTTTTTTGTAAGCATACATGTTATGAGAAGACACAAACTATATATTGATGGACTAAGTTTCACAGAAGATTGAAAAGCTCAATCATATATGAGTTGAAAACAGATAAGTGATCAAAAAATGTTTTTGAAGCTGATGAAGGAGCTAAATCTATTTATTTATAGTGGTGTACATGATAACAGTAACACTTGTTAGGTTGCTTAGAAAGTCATTTTCTCAAAAGAAAGAACAGTACATTACTGGATGCAATTTACAGCTTTCTATAAAGGTCATCTTAAACTTTGGGAATTTTTCATATATAGGCAGAGCAACTACAGTTTAAGCCAATCTCTAGTAATTATAGGTTATAACATCCAAAGCTTTTCATGCATATTCTTAAAGGAAAAGAAACAATTACTCAAGCTTTTACTAAATTGTGAGTTGGTACATTTAATTTTTGTTGTTGGAGTCTTTTGCAAGAGTAGGCAACATTGGACGTGAGAATTATAGCTTCATTTTATTGTGTAGTTTTTTTTAGTAGAGGCTGAGGAAACCAGAAAGATCTTGATTTATCAAATTCCTTTGGAAATAGGGAAATATTTTGAAGAATCTGTGTTATCTCTTAGAGGTGATTTTTGCTTGTGGAGGTCAACAAGATATTGATTTGGATGAATTCTTGCATAAGGTTTCTTAATCAAAGAGATCACCTAACACTTCAAATACAATGTAATTAATCACTCAACAAAATTAACACTCCGTGTTTGTTGCTGTGGGTTGTTATTTATTCTCAAATAGCTATCAATAAATCTTTATAATCTTACAGTCATGTGTTAGAGCTAAAAGCAAGCAGTTGTGCAGTTCTTTCCAGGATCCTTGAAAGAAGTTAGATTTTTTTTTAGATGATTTCTGTAGCAAATTAAAGAAAATATATATGGAGTTGTCTTTCTAAATGAGTCATTAGATGAATGCAGGTTAATGTTTGTTTGCCATTAGGAAAAAAGTCAGTTGTAATTTGGATAATTAAGATAATACTTGATAAGTATTGTCATTGTAATAGATCTCTGTATGTTAGAAGGTTAATTAATAGTATTTGCATTTCCTGTTACAAATTTGGGCCTTTTTCCACAGACCAAAAGCTATGGTAACCTGAGAAACACATTTCTGCTGCTTTCTGCTTTACTTCCTTGTTTAAGGTATTTGATCCAGCAGTACTGCAAGTTTTGATATGTAATTTGTTTTAGTACAATGACCTGAAGTAATGATTCATATCAGTACCTGCAAATGACGAGCATGTATTTGACTTGTACCTGCAAGCCTTTAGGTGACTGTAATTTCTCTTGCCTGCTATTGTAGGCTGAAGTGAAACCGCTGAAAGAACATTAATGTTTGCATACACATACATGGAGCTATATATTTATATAATGCATAGTTACCAATTTTTGTACACACATATGCATGTGTTTATGCATACATATTTTTATAAATATACGTGTCAATAGGAGAAAAAACTAAAAGACATCCTCAGTTGGAATGAAGACAACTTTTGGCTTGCTGAGTCAGAAAATATAGATGTTATACGTAATTAAATTTTATGGCTCAGCTTCTAGTATTTCTAGGAAGGAAATTATAAAATTTGATGAATGAATTATTACACTAACCTAGAGTGATTATTTTCTGTGGAAATGAAGTTTGAATAATTGGTGTTGTTGCAAAATTGAATTAAATAGTTTTGTATTGAAGCGCCCAATCAGGTATGCTGAAGCATCTTGATGCAAATGAACATCAGTAATATTTTATTGTCTGTGATTTTGTTGGAAAGAGCTCTTATAAAAATTATGAACACTTGAAGACCTTTTTACAATGTATACATGAAGATAAAGTTCTTGTTGAGCGCCAGTAAAAGGAACCATATTTATTCCAAGATAAATACTAGTAATATGTAATATCCTTCGTCTGTGGGGTTTTGGAAATTTAGCAGTAACTGTTAAAAGTACAATTCCAAAGACCTTAAGTATTTCTGTCAAGCAACATAGAAAGAACAGATGTAAATGTTACAGAATGGTGCTCTACAAACAGCCAGCCACCTTACATTGTTGTATGTTTAGCACTTTGCATCTTGAGGCTTATCACCTTGTATTGAAAATTGTTAGGTAGAAATTTGCCTCACTTGCCGAGGCGACCGGCTCCGGGGCAGACGCGTGCTGCAGCGGAGCGCGGGATCGGGACAGGCAGGGCTATTTTTCGGGCATCGAGCCTACGTGAGGGAGCCGCCAGGCACCGGCAGCCCTCGTGAGGGAGGCTGACGAGGCGTAGGCGGGGCCAGCAGCGTCAGCGTCAGCTCCTCCCCCCGGCCGTTCAAAGGCAGCCCTTAGGGAGCGCGAGCGACCAGGAGCGCGGCGAACAGGGAGTGACGCGGTGGGAGTGACGCGGCAGTTAGCGAGGCAGTTGGCGCAGGCAGGGCGGAGCGCTCACACCCGCCCATAGGGACAACTCCTCTAACGACACTCTCCCGTCAGGTGGGCTGCGATGGTCTCCACCAGGCACGGTGCTTTCTCTAGGAAGTCAGTGCACACCCAGACCGACTGCCCGTCCAAACATGCGGCAGTTCAGGTCTCCGGATGCGGGGAGTGTCTGAGCCTCTTGCTGCCATCGGCGGGGGGCAGAGAGACTGCTTGCGTGAGGTGCGAGCAGGTGGACGACCTGGTCCGCATGGTGGCAGAGCTCAAGGAGGAGGTGCAGAGGCTGAGGGATATCAGGGAGTGCGAGCGGGAGATAGACTGGTGGAGCGACTCCCTGCAGGACCGGAGGGAGAGGGACCAGGGTGAGACGCCCCAAAGGGGGGTGGACCCCCTGCCCTGTTGCCATCGGGCAGAGGGAGGGGACCTGCGAGTTGAGGAGGAATGGAGGCAGGTCCCTGCTCGACCTCGCAGGAGATGCCCTCCCCTTCCGGCGCCGCCTTCCCAGGTGCCCTTGAACAATAGGTTTGAGGCCCTGGAGCTGGAGAGACCGGTGGGTGAGGATGAGGTAGGAAGCCTACCCAGGAGGATGCCTGAGGTGAGGAAGTTGACTCCACGCCTCAGGACTGCCTCCACCAAGAAAGAAAGAAGGGTGATTGTTGTGGGCGACTCCCTCCTCAGGGGAACGGAGGGCCCTATTTGTCGGCCTGACCCCACACATAGGGAAGTCTGCTGCCTCCCTGGGGCCAGGGTCAGAGACGTTACCAGGAAGCTTCCAAACCTGGTTCGCCCCTCTGACTATTACCCGCTTTTGATAATCCAGGCTGGCAGCGATGATGTTGAAAAGAGAAGCCTCAGGGCCATCAAACAGGACTATAGGGGGCTGGGACGATTGGTGGAGGGAGCGGGAGTGCAGGTGGTGTTCTCGTCCATCCCTACGGGGGAAGGGAGAGGCACGGAGAGGACATGGAAAGCTCATGTGGTTAATAGGTGGCTCAGAGGCTGGTGCCAGCATAGAAATTTTGGGTTTTTTCACCATGGGGAGCTTTACTCGGCACCCGGCCTGATGGCCCCAGATGGGTCTCTATCTCCAAGGGGAAAACGGATCCTAGGCCAGGAGCTGGCGGGGCTCATAGAGAGAGCTTTAAACTAGGTAAGAAGGGGGACGGGGCTCAAACAAGGCTTGTCGGAGCTGTGCCGGGGGAAACAATGGCTAGGCCGGGGAAGAAGGCGATGGCCCAGCTGAAGTGCATCTACACTAATGCACGCAGCATGGGTAACAAACAGGAGGAGCTGGAAGCCATTGTGCAGCAGGCAGGCTACGACTTGGTTGCCATCACGGAGACGTGGTGGGACCGCTCCCACGACTGGAGTGCTGCAATGCCTGGCTATCGGCTCTTCAGGAGGGACAGGCAGCACAGAAGGGGAGGTGGCGTGGCTCTCTACATTAGAGAATCTTTCGATGTTGTAGAACTCCAGGCTGGGAATGATAAGGTTGAATCCCTGTGGGTTAGGATCCGCGGGAAGGCCGGCAAGGCTAGCATCCTGGTGGGGGTCTGTTATAGACCGCCGAACCAGGATGAGGAGACGGATGAGGAGTTTTATAGGCAACTGACAGAAGTTGCAAAATCGTCGGCGCTTGTCCTCGTGGGGGACTTCAACTTCCCGGACATATCCTGGAAACACAACACGGCACAGAGAAAGCAGTCTAGGAGGTTTCTGGAGAGCGTGGGAGATAGCTTCCTGACGCAGCTGGTCAGTGAACCTACCAGGGGTGGTGCCCCGCTAGACCTTCTCTTCACAAACAGAGAAGGACTGGTGGGAGATGTGGTGGTCGGAAGCTGTCTGGGGCAGAGTGACCACGAAATGGTAGAGTTCTCTATTCTTGGCGAGGCCAGGAAGGGGACCAGTAAAACTGCTGTCTTGGACTTCCGGAGGGCTGACTTTGAGCTGCTCAGGACGCTGGTTGGCCGAGTCCCTTGGGAGGCGGTTCTGAAGGGCAGAGGAGTCCAGGAAGGCTGGGCGCTCCTCAAGAAGGAAATCGTGATGGCACAGGAGCGGTCCGTCCCCACGTGCCCAAAGATGAGCCGGCGTGGAAGAAGACCGGCCTGGCTCAACAGAGAGTTGCGGCTGGAGCTTAGCAGAAAAAAGAGGGTTTATAATCTTTGGAAAAAAGGGCGGGCCACTGAGGAGGACTACAAGGATGTAGCGAGGCTGTGCAGGGAGAAAATTAGAAAGGCCAAAGCTCATCTGGAGCTCAACCTGGCTACTGCCGTTAAAGACAACAAAAAATCCTTTTACAAATACATCAACGCGAAACGGAGGACTAGGGAGAATCTCCATCCTTTACTGGATGCGAGGGGAAACCTAGTTACTAAGGATGAGGAAAAGGCTGAGGTGCTTAATGCCGCCTTTGCCTCAGTCTTTAGCGGCAATACCGGTTGTTCTCCGGACACCCAGTGCCCTAAGCTGGTGGAAGGGGATGGGGAGCTGGATGTGGCCTTCGCTATCCATGAGGAAATGGTTGGCGACCTGCTACGGAGCTTGGATGTGCGCAAGTCGATGGGGCCGGATGGGATCCACCCGAGGGTACTGAGAGAACTGGCGGAGGAGCTGGCCGAGCCGCTTTCCATCATTTATCGGCAGTCCTGGCTATCGGGGGAGGTCCCGGTTGACTGGCGGCTAGCCAATGTGACGCCTATCTATAAGAAGGGCCGCAGGGCAGACCCGGGGAACTATAGGCCTGTCAGTTTGACCTCAGTGCCGGGGAAGCTCATGGAGCAGATTATCTTGAGGGTCATCACGCGGCACTTGCAGGGCAAGCAGGCGATCAGGCCCAGTCAGCATGGGTTTATGAAAGGCAGGTCCTGCTTGACGAACCTGATCTCCTTCTATGACCAAGTGACGCGCTTGGTGGATGAGGGAAAGGCTGTGGACGTGGTCTACCTTGACCTCAGTAAGGCTTTTGACACCGTTCCCCACAACATTCTCCTCAAGAAACTGGCTGCTCGGGGCTTGGACTGGCGTACGCTTCGCTGGGTTAGAAACTGGCTGGATGGCCGGGCCCAGAGAGTTGTGGTGAATGGAGTCAAATCTGGCTGGAGGCCGGTCACTAGTGGAGTCCCCCAGGGCTCGGTACTGGGGCCGGTCCTCTTTAATATCTTTATTGATGATCTGGATGAGGGCGTCCAGTGCACCCTCAGTAAGTTTGCAGATGACACCAAGCTAAGTGCGTGTGTCGATCTGCTCGAGGGCAGGAAGGCTCTGCAGGAGGATCTGCATAGGCTGGAGCGATGGGCTGAGGTCAACTGCATGAAGTTCAACAAGGCCAAGTGCCGGGTCCTGCACCTGGGCTGCAACAACCCCAAGCAGAGCTACAGGCTGGGAGATGAGTGGCTGGAAAGCTGCCTGGCCGAGAAGGACCTGGGAGTATTGGTGGATAGTCGGCTGAATATGAGCCAGCAGTGTGCCCAGGTGGCCAAGAAGGCCAACGGCATCCTGGCCTGTATAAGAAGCAGTGTGGCCAGCAGGTCGAGGGAAGTGATTGTGCCCCTGTACTCGGCTCTGGTGAGGCCGCACCTCGAGTACTGTGTTCAGTTTTGGGCCCCTCGCTACAGGAAGGACATGGACGTGCTCGAGCGAGTCCAGAGAAGGGCGACCAAGCTGGTGAGGGGTCTGGAAAACAAGTCTTACGAGGAGCGGCTGAGGGAGCTGGGCTTGTTCAGCCTGGAGAAGAGGAGGCTCAGGGGCGACCTCATCGCTCTCTACAGTTACCTGAAAGGAGGCTGTAGAGAGGTGGGGGTTGGTCTATTCTCCCACGTGCCTGGTGACAGGACGAGGGGGAATGGGCTAAAGTTGCGACAGGGGAGTTTTAGGTTGGATGTTAGGAAGTACTTCTTTACCGAAAGGGTTATTAAGCATTGGAACGGGCTGCCCAGGGAGGTGGTGGAGTCACCATCCCTGGAGGTCTTTAAAAGACGTTTAGATGTAGAGCTTGGGGATATGGTTTAGTGGAGTACTTAGTGTTAGGTCGGAGGTTGGACTCGATGATCTTGAGGTCTCTTCCAACCTAGAAAAAAAAAATCTGTGAAATCTGTGAATCTGTGAAATGAAACTCCCATGGAATGAATGGCGAAATCTCCAGTGAACTAGCTTTGTTTCACCTTAGAAGCAGTCAGACTTCTCAAGGTAGCTTTCTTTTGAGTATTTAATGTTAGCACTGGCTACTGCCACTTCTGTGTTATATCTCCAAACACAGCCTGAGCAAT
The DNA here is from genome assembly GCF_964211835.1 of Anser anser. NCBI lineage: Eukaryota > Metazoa > Chordata > Aves > Anseriformes > Anatidae > Anser > Anser anser. The sequence continues at coordinate 20,064,062 of NC_139732.1, forward strand.
GAGGACCTGAATAGTCAGAAACTAGTCGAGATTTTCTCTTAACTTTAATATTTCATGAGGATGCATCATGCATCATAAGGATGGCTATGGCGTGTCATATAATGTCAAACTGAAACCAACTTTACCATGGTCTACAGTAATAAAAAACAGATAAAGAAAAAGAGAGAGGTGGGAAAATAACGTTAAAGAGCATTCATGGGTGCTTGTTTTTTGATTTTTGATATGCTTTTCACAGCTTAGGACTTGCTGTTTTCTTGTATGTCTATAAGTGCAGCAAAAACAGCTTCTCTTTTGACTGTTTTCTAACCATTCACAAAATTACTTAAAGAGATATGTGATAAACTGAGTTGTGTATAATAAAGTTTCATTTCCTATGATAGCTGAAAATTCTCAGCCAGGGAGTAGAAAGTTCAGCATTGAAGAATTTGAATGGAATATTGGACTCAGCTATACAAGAGTGCAAGCTTATAAATAGTGCCTATTTTTCATCATTATTTCAGAGATATAATTTCTTCTTCTTGTACTCACGAAATATTATTAAAATTCTTGTTTAAGACCTAAAAGTTATGGAAAAGTCATTTGTGCATACTGCATAGATGCAGTAGCCTGATTCCCAGGCTAGAGCTGCCCTGCTGGCCTCCCATTAGGCAGCTTTTCCCAATGAATGACTTTTTTTTTTCTTTTTTTGTGGGGCAGGTGGATAGTGGTGGTGGGATGTTTGTTTTTTTAGTTGTTAGTCCAGTGTTCTGAGTTGCATATAGAGGTCTTATTTCAGAAAGGTGTTCCAGGTATTGCTATTCACTGAAAATGTACGTCTTTGTAGCACAGTGAATGGATATTAAACTTAGATAATTTTTAATCCTGACTTCTTGAAGGCAGTAATAATATATCTGGAAGATAATAACTGAGATGGCAGACAACAGTGCATCATAAGTATTATTGAAGCTTAATTGTTCCACGACTCTAAAGATCTTCCAGCTTTTAGAAGTGTAGCAAAGTCTGAAGTTCTGCATCTTGACAATGACTAGTTTTGAAATTGTGTTCTTTTTAGCTAATTTCATTGTGATTGATTCCATAATTCCCCAGCATGATTTCACGAAGAGTGATATATATTTAAGACTGTATTGCAATTATTGGATAGTCGTCTGAAAGCTTCTTAACAGACTAATGTAACCCTGTCACTAATTACAACTCCATCAAGATGTTTACGCATTGGAATCCATAGTTTAATGCATTACATTTCTAATTCTAGCAAGAGTCAAGCAATCAGTAAAGTTAAAAGCTGACCTCGTTAAAATGAGAAAGTGAATTCAAGTTAGTGGTAGCTTTTTAATTGTAAAGTTTAAAACATTTCTGAAATGTATTGTGGATTTTGAACCTTTATCTTGGAATATAGGAGGAAGGAAGGAATAGGAGAAGAGCAAACTTTATTAAAAAGATTACAGGAGACTGAAGGGAGTGTCTTACCGTACTTTGGTGACACTGTCATTGTGAAAAAAAAATAAATTACTTCAGAACACCAAGTTCTGAAATGAGTCTGAAGGCAAAGTCACCTATGGAACTGCTAACAAAACCACCTTCAGGTAATGTTTTTACTATTAAAAGTAGGCCAATCAAAAAATGGTATTGTTAAAATACTTCTCAGCCCCATCTGGAAAATAACAACACATGAAAGTTAGGGTGTCCTTTAGAGATAGATGAGAGCATGAAGGAATTAAGTGCCCAGAAAAGGGGAGCAAACTTCACATGGGACTTCCTGGGCCTTGGTGAGTGAGGTACCTGCTACGCTGCTGGAAAAACCTGCACTTTCTGAAGCTGCCAGCCTGTTTTTTGAATGAACGTGATGTGTTACACCAGATTGGTGTAAGTGCTCCCTGGCTATGTAATCATGTCTGCAGTGCTGTGCCCAATGAAGTGGGTAACCCTCACTCAGCAGTGAAAGACCAGTTTAAGGCTAGCAGTCATTATAAGATTTGAAATGCAAATTTGTGGTAGCAATTTCACCAGCCACATGGATTTTTTTTCCCACCTCTAGCTAATGAGAATTCAGTCTACTACAGCTAAAGAAGCAAAGGCAATGTAGCACAAGAGTGAATAAGGGACAAAAATGGAGGGAATGCAAAAAAATGTGGGAAAGAATGTAAATTTAAAAAAACAAAGTAAGGATCCAAAAACATTTCCAAGAATCAAATATTTTTGCATCCATCTATCTAACCATTCTTTGATCTAGGGAGCAAAGCTGTCCAGGCTTGTGGTATTAGCTGATGGCTTTGACCTTGGTGGCAGCCTGTCCACAGACACAAGTGGAACAAGACCTCCGCAGGGCTTGGGTTGGCATGGGTTGCTGCATGTTACCTGAGACGTGCTGACAGTGCAGGTTTCCTTCTCGCTTCCCACAGACTGAAGACACCTTGACTTAGCCTAAAGCCTTTATTTGACCTTAAGTCATGCTGAATATTATACTAGAGTGAGTAAGACTGTTTAACTTCCAAGCTGTCATTGTAAATGGCTCAGGATGGAGTTGAATAGTATTTTTGTGTTATAAATGAGGAGGATAAATCTGACAAAGCTTCCCTCTGCCACCCTCAAATTCGTTCTACTTCACCTCTGTTCAAGTTTTATATTCACACATATCTGGATTTTGTTTTCATTCACACATATCTGGGAATTATGCTTTGTATTTTGTATTTTTTTTGGCAATGCATTAGAATCAAATCAAAAGTTGAGTAGCAATATTTACACCTTTTTATAAGACTACTGCAGTTTACATGCACGTAGGTAGAAATGTTGTAATAGTTTGTGATGACATCTGTTAACTTTGAGTCAATATCAGAAAATTCAAATCATATTTACCTTTCATGACTTGAAATTAAATTTCTGCCTTCAGTTGTAGCTATGTACCAGCTGTTTTGCATTCACCTCTGACTGTTGAACATTTAAGATGAAAAGTGAGGTGGACCCATTGATAAAAATGGGAATGAGTTTAGAAAATGAAAATTAAAATCCTTTGTTTACAGCAAAAAGAGCCATAGAGCATTGTAACTAATAAAAGTATTAAGTGCTTCATCAGATTAAAGTGTTTAAAGTTTTAAATATTTGAGATATCCGTCAAATGTAGCTGCTGTCTGTCCTTGACAGAAGCACCATCGTCTGCGGAGATGCAGACCTGTGACCTCTAGATAAGTTTCTATACACAGAAAAATATTTATCTTTATACTATGACCTTCCGTGCACAAGACATGAGCCATGGATTTGTTTCCTAGGGAACTAGTGGCTGAGAAAAATCTATAATTAGATCTGTGGGTTGTTTGCTACAAATGGGAATTGGGTGCTAAGCAGGTTCTTAAAGCATCCAGAAGTATTACATTGACTTCGTATAATGGAACACAATTTTTTAAAATGCGCTTCATCATAATATTGCTTTTTAATATCTTCAGTTTAAAAAAAAACACACTAAATGCTCTTGATAGACTACTTATTCCTCTATGTTCATCTTAACCGCAAAGTATTCTTAGAAGCCTAGACTCCACAGGTTGTTAGTTAAAGCCAAACAAAATTAGACACAATCTTCCAACAAATTTCTTAAACTTAAACTGAATCTTAGTTTTCAAGACTGTTTTTAAGTGAATCATTCTCAACAACTCCATTTTTCTCACTTTATTACTTCTATTCCATTCTTCAGGTTGGCTCTGCAACCTCAGTGTCTCATTTTGCAATTCCAATTACTCCACCCGGCTGGAAGTTCCCACTTAATCCAGATCTTGATTTCTTTCTTTGCTGCATGCATGGATCTAAAGATAACATTTGTAGCTAAATCTGTGGGCAGTAATTGTAGCTGCAGGGAAAGAAAGTGACTAGTGTTTTTTGCTTTGTTTTGTTTTGTTTTTAATATTCCCCTTTCAGCCCAGGGCAGACTTCTCTAGACCTTATCAGCAGTTTATTTTAGCCAGGGCACAGTACAGCCAAAATGGTGCTGTGTTTCTTCCAGCCTAGTGCTAGATCAGACAGCCTTATGATTTTCTGGATGCTGCAAAAGTGGCCTTGAGTAATAAAGTGAAGACTTTGATCTTATTGGGAATAGACAGTACTGTGAAATACTTGCAAAAAGATATTGTAAATTGGCTCTATTCTCTTTTCTCCTACTCCTTGAAGACTTTGCTGCTCCACATGTGCTGTTTACATGTTATGTATTCTGTCCTTTGTCCTGAATTTATGCAATTAGAAACCATTAAACATTGTTTCTGCATTTCTTCCTTTTTAGATCAATGATAGGTTTACAATAAAGCCCCTCTATAAATCTAAATATATATATATATATTTTTAAAGGACATTCTTTGAGATTTTCTTCATGTATTGTAGTCAGTCAGACTTTTCCTAACAACTATAGCTTTGTAGCTTCTTCAGCTAGTTGTCACTCAAAATATGGTGGTCCTCAAATTCTTTCAGCCAAGAGGGTGTGTTACAAGTTAGTAACCTAAGCGGTAATTAAAATATGCTCATTAAATGGCTTCCGATAGGCCAAATCAGCCAGTGAAATATCCAGGTCTTCTGTGACAAGTAATACTTCCAGGTAATTCTCCTTTGAGATTACAAAAACCTGTGTTCATAAATTCTGTGCTGCCAGTAGGAGGAAATTATTGTGCGCTGATTCTAGAGTTTGCAGATACTTATCTGAAATCAACTACTACTTAGGAAAAAGGGGAAGTGAAAATTATTTGTAATGAATCTTCTTGCTCTTTATAAATGAAGAGCAAAAGAAGTTGAAGGATTACCTGCTACAAAAGATAACACACATCATTATGTGTTCATAGAATTAACTTACTTCTGTCTGAAAGCAAATGCTCACTGGTAGTAGTCCATATTGTTCAAATCCTCAGGTTTGGTAGATGAAGTCTGCAGGCCCCAGTGCTATCGCTATTCTTCAGGGGAAATTGTTACATCAGTGTAGAACTACAACAGTGAACCTCAGATGAAAGGGAACCACCGGGACACAGGGCTTCCACATGCATAAATTCATTGTGTTTCATTTGGGCAATTGTGCATCCTGCTACAAAATTGATCTGAATTTTGTAAAAGTCTATGCATAATTACAATCAAAAGCCGTTATGTTGAGAAGATATATTTTGGTTGAAGATAAAATGTCCTATTTGTGTTGATTATTCTAAAAAGACCTCAAAAAATGAGCACTGGTGATGAAATTACTTCATTGTTCATATACTATATCATTTTCATACATTACAACATTACGTTGAAATAGTCATCTGTGGAATTTATTAACCTTCGCAAATTTCAGATTTGGAATTGTTTGTGTTATAGGGACTAAAACCTTGCATTTGCACTGGGGTAACAAAATAAAAGTTGGTATAGTATCTTCCTGAAGCACAGCCCCAGTGCAACAAAATACTTAGAAGTGCCATCTACATTTCAAGCACTACAAGTTCCTTTTCTTCATGTACCTGAAGTTCTAAATATGTTACCTGATAAGAGTGTTCATTTATTTAGATTGCTTCAGGCAAGGAACGTTTGTACAGTTTGTAGCTCCAAATCAGTCTTGCAAACATGCATCAAAAATATGTTAAAACTACGTACTTTAATTCTCACAATGGTGTTCCTAAATGTGACACTTCCTGTAATGTTTTCAATGACAAAACTCATAGTTAAGATGCTAAAAAATCAACCCTGTTATCTTGAGATTATCATTGTATGATTTTTCATTTTCACAATTAATTTTAGTTTCAACTTCTGTTTTTTTTCATTCCTACATTGCATCTCTGACAATTGGTCTAAAATTTTCCACGTTTAAGGTATTTGAACACCTAGTGCTCAATACTTCAAAAATTTTATATAGCTATTAAAAAGGCTTCAGTTTAAAGATGCATTTTACAATAATAATACACGTTGTCTTGTTTGAAGAACTTTTTTTTTTCCTGTAATTTCTAAGAGTGTTAAGAGATCTAATACAAAAGAGTGTGAATAAGAAGTAATTGCTAGGCTTGTAATAGTACTTTTGCCTGATAGTCACCTTTGTACTTTTAAGTGCAAAAATCCAAACTTTTTTTTGGTAATATGTTTCTCCCAGTTGAATCTGAGTCTCCAGAATCTGAGACAGGATTTTAAAGTTAAAATAACTGAATTATGTCTTTCGTTGCTGAGTTAAATCAAATCTTTCATATACATATACATTTTGCTTTCTCTGGAAAATATATATATTCTTCTTAGGACTGTCAACAGCATGAAGCAAAAATTTTGTAAATGATGACACAGAAGCAGTGTTCACTGTTGTTTTCTCCAGCTTACAACCCAAAACCTTCACCTTGACTTTGACTGTTTTCCTACATCAGTTATCGCTGGAGGTTGGGTCCGTGTTGTGTATTCCTGTGGCTGGTCACATTTGCTTTTTCATTCTTTGCTTGTAGTTTCAAAAGTGCTGCTCTAGTGCAAGCACAAGTATTAGAATTTGAGTGATTGGCCGATGTGCTGCTTTAAGCTTCGGGGTTACAGTGCATGGTCTAGGAGATCTATACAGCTTTGAAAATCTTGCCTCATACATAGACTGGTTACTGAAAACTGATCTGGAACTATTTTGAAATTCAGGGCTGTAATATTGCCTCCACTACTGTATTACATGAGCATCTTTAATTGCTGATGGCTTATTCTGCTGTTTACTTGAGTTTTGCAAGTATTGTTCAGGCTACTCTATACCAACCTAGCTTGTGTCTCAGAGAACATACTGAATAGATATTTGTTCAGATGCATTTCAGCTAATAATTATTTTTTAAGTTTGATGATTGTGAAAGGAAGTTATTGTGGACCTTACCAGCAAGGCTTGCTTTGTGAACGAGAGAAAAGCGTAACATAAAATATATGTTGTCATTTATAGTGTGTTTCTTTTATCCCGCATTATCATGAACAATGGACAGAGTCGTGTGGAGGAACTTAATTTCTGTTACCTTTAGTTATGTCAGTAAATCACCTGGAAGTTCTTTAGCATCACTCAGGTATTGAGTGAGTTCTGATGTAAGCCCTAGTCAGAGGGAAGGTCAGATTTGGCCAATACGTCTCCCTTTGACAAAGAGCAGAACTAGGTTGCCATGATAAACTAGTTGATCTGATCCTCAGTTAATGAAGACACGTGTATTGAAAACCAATAGACTTAATAAATTATTAAATCCAACAAATTTATTTGAATTGCTTTAAAACCACAGTTTTTGTATGTTTATTTTATAGTAGTGAAGAAGGTTCTGTAGGTTAGGGGGGTTGCATAATGATGAGAATATTTTGCGTTTGTCTTGACTGAAAGATTATTTGAGTCAGAGCACAGAGCAGAAGGAGCCTCCAGCTGTAAAGAGTGGTTTTCAGTATGGCAGGACAGGAAGTGTCTGTTCGAATATTTATATGTTGTCTAAACAATGGGCCTTAAACCATTGTTTTGCTCTTCTGGAGTACACTGATTAAAGAAAAAAAAATAGTTCAGTGCTAAATATTCTGTGGATAATTTTGCTTCCTAGAAAAAGAAGGAGGAGGGCAGAAAAACACCACCATGAAAACCAACCAAAAAACCCACAAAGCTAAAAAACACGCTGGAAGCAGTTTAACACTCCAAAGTGAAAAGTATTAGGACTGGAACCAAATGTACCTCTCTGAAGGTGGCATTCATTTTCTAATTAAAATTGAAACTAATATATTGTACCTCTAATTCAGACAGTGCCAAGAACTAAGAAATTACAGAAGTGATTGCAGCAAATACCTACTGAGACTGGTGAACTCTGATGGTGCTGTTAAGGACGCAATTATTATGGCTGCAGAACTGTAAAGTCTCTCTCAGGGGGTAGTGTGTTTTTTGTACTTCTATTTCTCTTCTCTTGAGAACACTGGTTTACTGTTGCGGTGTACCTGTAACAATAGGGGGATCACAATGCTGAAATGAGTTTAGCTGGAAGGGATACATAATGTCAGGTGGAAAACAACACTTGGTAAATAAGTTTTGGCTATGGTTCAGCAAAAAGCAGATCCTGTCAGCTAAGTAACGCTCTGTTTTCTTCAAAGTGCCTCTTAGTTGAGCCCTATACTCATCTCTGCCTTTTGTTAATTTTGTTTTGATTTTTCAAAAATAATTCTGTTTTGTCTTCAGTGCTATATAAGGGGTTCTGACAAGGCTAGCATGGATCATGTCAGTTTTCAATATGTTTATTCTTCAGTGCATCCTTCACATTGGAAAATGCTGTTAACCCTTGTTGAGGTGGGGAAATTAGACATATCTAAGTGCATCTGTGCTGTCCTTTGGGTCCTGGGGGAGGAAATAGACTTCACAAGTCTGTATTATTGTGGGATGTTCGGTAAGCATCTATTCTGTCTACCCCATCTGCCCACGTTGGTTTGGTTTGGAAGGGACCTTTGAAGATTAGCTAGTCCAACAGCCTGCCACAGGCACTAGCCCAGGTTGCTCAAAGCCCCACCCAGCCTGACTATGAACACTTGTAATGGTGAGGCATCCACTGCTTCTCTGAACAACCTGTTCCAGTGCCTCATCACCCTCAAATTATGAGGTTTTATGTGCAACGCATAGCTGCTGTCATATGGTGCAGAAGTTTTCAATATTAGAACCTGCAATGAAGCACTGAAGGTCCTAAAGCTGTGAAAAAATTCTGGAGATAAGCATTTCTGTCTGTAGGTAGTAGCAACTGTGGGAAACTGAGCTTTTTTAGAAATGTAGAAATAACATCCCAAAGCAAACATTCCAGCAGAAATAATTTGGCCTTGCCTGTAAATTGGGAGAGCATTGTTGTGTAATATGTTGTAACCTAGGAAATTTTCATACCAACAGTGCTGTGTTTTAGATGGCATTCAGAATAGCAGTCTTGCCAGAGGAGATGTCAGACAATCCTCCTGTTCTTTCTTCCTTGCTCTTGCTGAAGCACCAAACCATATGGCAAATTAAGCCTGATTTGTATTAAACTTTTCATTGTACTGAGCTTAGTGTGAACTGGGAAATGCACTTTCTTTGAACTATGCAGCCATTATATAAGCTTCTTAATTAGGAGATGTTAATGTTCTTCTTTACATTCCTGGGAGTATGTAGCTCCCTCTTGTGGCTAATTAAACATTTTAAGAATATCATACTGAAAATTACTTTTTATCTTACCACCGTTGCACTTGAACAAGTAATGCAACGGTATATGGAGCATCTCTAACCTGAGTTTCTTAATACTCCATCAAGCATGAGTTGCTGTGCAATAACTAGATACCTAACTGACTAAATAGATAGGAGAGAAGCCTCTGCATATACTTGAACCAGGACTGTGCCTGCTTCCTGAAGCTTTAAAAAGGCTCAGCAGAAACATCCTGTCATTTAGAAAAAAAACTCTGCTTTCTGGTAACTCCACTGATCCCATACATTGTATGCTGAGGAATGGTTGCAGTTAAGGTTGGGATGAGATATGGAATGCACTGTAGCTCCGGGGAGTACAAATCTTTCAGGTACCACATTAGGATGTATTGCTAGCAAATTCAAGATTAAGGTCTTTGTCAGATTTGGAGAAAGAGTAAGTTTTCCCTCCATTCAGGCTTGTAGGGATGCTTCTTACTGCTATTATTATTACTCTTCTGCCTTTCTATCTAGTATGAAGAAGGATCTGTATATAATTATCTGGAATCTGTCTTATAAATTCCCTTGTAGAATATCACTAATGTCCATGAGTTGTTGTACTTTCTTTCTATGGTTTCTTGCAGCTGGGGCTTTTGGCCTATACTATGTCTCAAATTTGTGATGAACAGTTAGGAAATGTTTGACTGCTGTGGTGGGATAGGGCTCTTGTGCAAACATCTCTGAATTAGGTTTTTCTGCTGGCCTGTGGCTGAAATGGTGCCTTTCAAACCACTCTTCTTATATTAGACGTAAAGGAGCACTTCTTGTAATAAGTCTCAGAAATCAGGACAGAGGACAAGCAATTCAGCTTTTCCGTACAAAAGTGAGCAATGGTCATGACACTGCAAAATCATAAGCATAATACGGAAATAGAAAAACATACTTTTAAACTTGATGTAATGAACAAAAACAGAGATTGGTCAAAATATGTATTGAATATTGGGTAGCTTTCAGCCATTAAGTTTTGGTTTCATCACAGAACCTGAAGCACAAAGTTAGTTTGCCCTTTTGTCACTTGCAGTGTTGTCTACCTCTGTGTTTTGTCATGACATGCTCAAAAATACACAAGAAGAAATTTTCATCTATTAGCATTTCTGACTAGGAGGAGGAAGGAGAAAAAAGTTGAAACAATTTTTTATTTTGAAATTTCTCCATTTCCCAAAGGGTTTGAAAGTCTAAACTTTATCTCTGAAAATGCTGATTTTCTCTTTCATAACTTGTGGCTATTTTTTTCCTCAATTAAAATAAAGGAATAATGATTATGGAGTTTAGTCAAAATCTCCCTGCACAGTAATCTGCCAACCAGTGTTGCTGAACCCACAGCAATAGGGCAACAAACATATATTTCCTCAGGGACATTATTAAACACCCCGCATATTGATTATAGCAAAATGGGCACAGGTCCAGATTTCTAATGCCCCTTGTTCCTTCCGATTCCTGAGCTGTGATTTAGACCAGCATATAAATACTTGACTTAATGTTTCTGTGGAAACATTAACAATATAAAATTTCTAGAAACAAAAGAACATGAAACAGCAGTTGGAAAGAATGGCTTGGCAAGATTGTCAGCCTTAAAGGGCAAGATTAATTTATAATCCTTCTAGATTCTGGTGTGCAAGTACAAATTTGCAAAGCATGTATTTTATAAGAAACATCATGTAGCTATGCAAGTTTACATATGCTACTGTCAGTAATCTAAAACAGCCTTGAAATTGGATTTTTAGGGATTTTTTCATATGGGAAACAAGATAGTGATAGTAACCAGGAGTTTCAGTACACACATATGTATATAAGTATTCATGCATTTGGAAAGTGGAGGAATTCCAACTGTGTGACTAAGCAGAGTTCTGGGCAGGATACCCAGATATTTCTGTGAGGAGATTTTTCCTTGGTTTAAAATCCTGGGAAAGGAAGAGTATAGAAGAGAACAAGAAAGGGAAAAAAAAAAATCCCCAAAGTCATCTATTTTGAAATTACTAAGATTGCTAATAAAAAGGGATGACTAATTGGAAAATAATGTGTGATGGCTATCTGATATGATAAGAGTTGTCGTGAAATAAGTATGCTTTATTCCATTTGGTGGAATGTGTCTTTTTTTCTTTTTCTTGTAGGATTTCTTCGCAGCTAGTTTATCAATTTAAATGGGAAAAAAAAGAAAAAGAATTAAATAAAATGTCAAATGCTAGACATGGAGTGAATACAGTAGCAATGGAATAATAGAAATTTTAAGTAGTGAAATAGAAGACAGTAAAGATAAGATAGCAACTGCCTAAGGACTTGACTAGCTTTTCCATGGTTTAACACAAGAATTGGAGAGTGTTTTCTGAATGATTGAAAGCATATTTTATATTTTCATATTGTTGGCGGGGAATATGCCTCAACATTAGGATAAAGATTGAAATTGCTTATGTGGGTTTAGAATGATTTTATTTTATTTTATTTTTTTTTTAATATGGCCTGTAACTTCTTGTTTTCTGCCGTGCAGGTCATCAGGAGTGAAGGGACAGAGGGAGCAAAGTTTCGACTCTCTGGTAAGGGAGTAGATCAAGACCCAAAAGGAATTTTTAGAATCAACGAGATCAGTGGGGATGTCTCTGTGACCCGAGCCCTTGACAGAGAAGCAATTGCCAATTATGAGGTGAGTACTCATAGCAATAGGATCTCTGCCTCTCTGTTGGTAATACATACTTTTGAATGCGTATTAGCTGTTGAAAAAGACTGCAGTTACTGAAGGTTAAACTGTGAGACACCGTCCTAAAAAATTTCCAGAAGAACCGTTTATCCTTTGGAAATTGTAAATGTGTGTATTTTTACATGCAATTGAAACTCTGCTCTGCTTTCTGCATGTATTTCTGTCATTTATCTTCAGTAGAAATACTGTCTGAAATTCATGTACGCATATGATTTGTGAATACAAAATTATGTTTGGACAAAAGAAGGTATTTTGGGAAGTTGCCTCTAAGGTACTACATGGTTATACTTTCTCCTTTTGATTGTCAAGTTGTCAGTGGAATATACTATTCATCTCTGTTTTGTAGTAATGGATATTTTTAATTGAGCCGCAGAAGATCCTGTTAATGTCAGCAGATACATTGTCAAACATGTGTCTTCAACAAAGATTTTATGAAGGATTCTTTTCCTTGTCAACAAAAGCTACGTTTCTCCTCACTGAAAATACAGCAAGTGATCTTGGAAATCTGTAAAATAACTGCACCATGATGTCTTGAATTGCATAGTATAAAAAGAGGATCTGTCAATTCATGTTTTTTATCTCACTCTGGAAATGTGCACTCAGTTAAATTGTGTCTTGGCACTTCAATATAGATGAGAAGCTGGATTCAAAATGCCTAGTAGATTTGTGCATTGCCACTTCTGCCCCAGCATAGCAGATCTGATCTCTGTATCATCATGCAGAAGGGAGCGTATACTGCGCCAACCCATGCGGGGCTCGGGGTCTGCTGACAGTTCTGATTGCTGTCCCTAACCTCTTAGTTTTGTCTTCTGCTGTGTAGTAATTACTACTTTTGCTTTCAGTGCTGTTTCTCTCCTCCTCTGGAAGAGTTTGCTAGTTCGATGACTAGTCATGCTTGCCCAAAAAGCATTGCTAAAATGTACCATATGTTGATTTTCAACACTTAAACATCTATTTCTCATCTGGGTTTACAGTGAAATGTATGTTAACCACTTGCGTAGGATTTATGGTAGCCACTGCTGTCCTTCTTAAAAGAGAAATGTTGCAGTTTCTCTTTATAATACTGTTCCTCATCTTCATTTTCCAGCTGTTTCCTATTTTATCATAGTGGCTTTCTACCTTAATGTATTGAGTATAAACCTTGAATTTTATTTTATTTTTTTTACTGAAAAATCATAGTAGTCTTTTCAGCCTAATGCATCAAACCACAAATGGCCCTCCTATCTGATCTGGCAAAGCATACACTTAAATTAAGACAAAAAACATTTCCCTAGAGAGGAGCCTTTTTGAAGCAATGCAAATTATATACAAATAGTGCAGTGTAGCAGATTATCCAGAGCAATGCAAATGTATATCCTAATAGGTTGTAGTGCTTCCTAACCTGTTATATAGCACTCTGCTCAGCATGCTCACTGGCATCCTGTTGTGCAAAATGTAGCTGAAAAGTTCTGCAGAAGGAGAACCCTCAACCTGATTTAGTCTGTCTTTGAATCCAGCCTGTTGTTTTCCAATAAAGATGTTTCATGGTGTCAGGAAGGCAGCGGGATTTTCTCCTTGATTTCCTTGATACATTGAAAGATGAATTACCAAAAAGACTCAGATTTTTGTCAAGCTTTTTGAAAAAAAAATTCACTTGCTTCCCCTGCCCCCCCAGTATCGATTTCCTGAAAGATTTATTTCAAAGCAAAAGGCAAAGAAGGAAATAATAGATCTCCATGAAAAAAAGTGCAAGTTCTTTGCAAGCCATCTTACTATCAAGTATATAATCAGTGATGGGGCAAGGATGAAAAAATGAAATTTGTTTGAATCATTCCAGCTACACAGAAGGCTGCTGTGCGTTAGCACTGATTTATTTCCTATTCTTAGTGCATATATACTCAAGGGATGAGAATTAAAGCAGATGTTAATAGGGCACAAAATCGAGCTTTGGTGATCACAGTATTTCATAGAACTTTGCAGCTTTTACACATCCATGTACCTCAAAGCACTTTAAACTATCTAAGGGTATTTAATCTCTAACAAAAAACGTTGTTCTTTCTACCATTGAAGGTTCAAGAGTAGTTTTTGCTGTCTTGTTTATCCTGGAGGAATATTGAAAAGCATGTAGGACTTTTTCCTATGATAATTCATTACAAGAGAAAAGTGATTAAATTACAGGGCAACTGAATTCCACTCAGAAAACCATTGATTGTCTGAGTTAATTGCCACTTTACACTGTTTGTTTCAATTATTTTATTTTTAGTAAAGGATAGAAAAAAAATTTAAAATAGGAAATATCTGAGAGTTGGGGACTGCTAAAGTCTATCTACTGCAGCCAAGTTGCATGGTAGTTGTGTGTTGAGAAGAGCTGTTTAATAGCAAAAGAAACTCAAGCTGGGAGAAGAATACAAGGCAGATGCATTAATGACCTGAGCCCCAAGCCCCCTTCCCGATACAGACTTATTTGATTCATTTATTAGTTGGTTTTTATGAAATTAGTTAAGTTGTTCAAAAGTGGACAAGGATGTGAAATTCCACCGAAATATTGATGTCAAGGGTGATTAATTGTCATAGCAAACATGACCCAACCAGTTGCACATTTCAAAATGTGTTGATTTCTGTTGAGAAAATGAAACTGTGTCAGAGGAGGCTGAGTGAGACAGAAGTCCAAAAGCCACTACAGTGAAATTAGCCATAAGTAATTATTTTTTTTCTCATGTATATGAAACTATGCTATTGAAATCCTATTTGCCAGTGGAAATCGGTAGATTCTTCTGATATGTTTGTCCCTTTAGCTTTGTGGGGTGCCTCCTTAAAGGTTGGAGAATGTCAGCTAGCAGCAATTTTAAATGAAAACTGTTTATGAAGAAGTGCAAGAGGATGTAAGGATGCTACTATGCCAAGCTAAGATAAATTGTTTTAGAAAAGTTTTTTTTTTTTTTTTTTTCCCTCTCTCAAAAGAAGTGTAATGAAGAGCATCCTGACATCCTGACAGGAATTCTCTGGATCAGAGAAAGGAATGGATTTACACTGAGTAGTTTTATTTTGGGGTTAGATGCCTGTTGGTGCAACTACTAAATAACGGTCTGAAGAAAGGACTTAGGCAGACTATAGTTATATTATTGAATTGTTTCTGGTTTGTTGAGATAAGCAGGTCACCTAGAGCCCCTACTTAATATAAGAAAAAGGCATTCAGTTTACAAATATGCTATCAAAAATAATGTCTTTGGTTTTCTATCAAGACTTGAATGAATAAAACTGGTTAGAAATTTCAGGGAATGGTAGATTGTTTATCTAGTATTAAAAATTGCAGGTGTTTAAAACAAATATAGAAATTTGAGGAGGATGGATTTTCTAGTTCAGATCACTGAGGTACATCCAAAAATGTCTAATAGTCTGGGAAATTCCTGGCACACTTCAGTTCTGCTGTCTTTTCTGATTCCAAAAGAACAGGAATTTTATTGACTTTCAGCTGCATCGTTAAGCAAAATATCAAAAGAATTCAGTTGTGCTAATGTCCGACGACAGAACTGAAGGATTCCAATGAAGTTGGAAGTCTAGTTGTGTTAAGCATTGAAAGAAAAGGCTAGCGAATTGCGAAACAAAGGTTCAAATACGAGGCCAGTGAAGACTGGCTGAGAAACAGAGGTTATGGGGTAACATGTTAATTGAAAATGTGGAGTTGTTTTTCCAAACCTCACATTTGCACAGATACTGTGTTCACAGGCAAAGTGCTTCCGTGCAAGTACAAGCAGATTACCATGACTGAGATGACAAAAATTACTAAGTTAAAGAACTATGTTTGGTTCTTTATTCAAAGGTTAGATATGTCCAAAAGATATAGGAATAGGAATCCATTAATGTTTTTACAGTTCATATATGAGATTTTGGTTAGGCATTCCTTCTTTCCTAGGTATGTCCCAGTACAGGACAAAGACTGAAGCTGTATAAACTCATTTCCTATCACTTCCCATCACCATGTGATCCTTGCAGCAGTAAAATCCAGTCCTGTTAAGCATCAGTGGCGATGTGCCAGCTAGTCAATGGCTGGCTTTCAGTCAGGTGTCAAGATGCTACAGGATGGTGCCATCATTGGTGGGCTTTTTCATAACTGCAGGGTGTGCGGAAGAGAAATGATCAGAAAGTGATCCTTTGCAAACACGAAATGGAGAAGTTTGATAAAACCATTCAGCATCAGTGTGCAAATTAAAGCTGTGAACAAATTTACATAGGTAATTTGAACTGTTAATGAAGAGTTAGTTTTAATTATTTTTTTAAGTGAAGAGCTTTATTTGCTTTAGAAAATACTTCACAAGTAGAGGTGTGAAATCAGTTTTCAGCTTTTTTTTTTTTTATAATGACTTATCACACTTCTATGAAAGGATGCCTTGCAACTGTTAGACTGAGATATTCAGAAAAGTTATGTTAACAGTACTGAAAAGCAAATTAGGACTATTTCCTACGTATTGCTGTTTCTATACATTGAATAACAAGTAGACTGAGACCAGGCTAAAGGATTCGAACCAATGAACAGCAACCAAATCTTTAGCGTGAACTGCATCAGTTCAAGTTACATGAGACTGCTATTTCTGTGACTGAGCCAAACATTTACAGGGATGCTTGCAGTCCTACTGGATTCTATTTCTGTGCTTCATAAGGAACAAAAAATGGGAATGCTTCAGAGGTTTGAGGAAAACTGGCATAGTCAGGTGCCTGGGAGTATTTTCTGACAAAGATGTTCAAGTACTTGAATGTATTTTTGCATCTAATGAAAGCAGTATAAAAACCTAGAAGTAAAAAACTGTAATTTACCTTGTACAGAAAAATGAATTTGTCTTGTGTTTAAGTTGAGTATAGTGCAACCACATCCTTTTCAGAATGATTTAACATACCCTGATACTGAATCTCTGCAATATGCAGCATGGAGATAGATAGCGCACACTAGAGTGTTTCTCTCTCTCTTTGAGAATGAAAACCACAGATTTGCTTCTAATTTCAAGACTGGTCTAAACTGTGTTTTTATCTTGGTTATCTGCACTGGCAGAATTGTATGAAATTTAAGTGATCTGCTCTGTCTTGAGCTGAAACCAGTTATTGCTGGGAAAGGTCAGACCTCCGTCATCTCCCAGTAATTTCCTGAAAAGGAGAAGGCACTCAGCATTCCATGGGAGGAAGGGTTTTGGTCTTGTGGGGATGTAAATTTCAGTCAAATGTGTTTGACTTAATTAAAACGTAAACAATACACAGAGAAAACATAATGAAATAACGGTGCTCCCAAACTGCATGTGTTACATCCAAAAAACTTGGAATCGTGGCAGAGTACAAACTTGTCAGGGAAGAATCCTGACCATTTAGCAATGAGAAAAGATTTCACATGGGGGAAAAAAAAAAAGAGCAGTTCCTGTTTAGCTATTGGATTTGATTATTAATAAGCTAGAAACTTATTTGTATAAATAGGCTGTAGTTAGATCAACTGACATACAACTGAAAATTCTGGAAGTTAAAATGATCTCTGTAGCTTACATTATATAAGTATATGTAAAGAGTGCATAAGATATCAATATAAAGAAAAAATATATGTTTATAGTATGCTTATATGTATATATTCAGCAAAGTGTTCACATGTTGTGGGTACACTCAGAGATGACTGTTTTGAACTAATTTCATAGTCAAACTACAGAAAGGGAAATGAACACTGGCTGAGAAAGTGCCATTAGGTTGTTACCACGCAGCACTACTTGAAGTTTAGCTGTCCCTACGTGGATTCTTCAGTAAGCAAGCTGATCAGCTCTGTACAGAAGAGGAAAATTCATCACTGTGAATGCTAAAAATAAAGAATTTCTCTAGGTAGGATCTTAGGAAAAAAAAAATAAAAGAGAGAGAAAAAAGGGGGCTGCATCTTGAAAAACATTGAATTCCTTCTTTCATAGCTACACATGAAGGGACTGCAGGCTGCTCTGTATCCTGAGGTAGGCATGATAATCTTAACTTTGCAGAGATTTACGTCTCAGCAGTTGCACTTGTGTTCACTTAGCAGTCACAGGCTGCAATTTCTGAAAACCTGTGTTGGTTTAGCTTCCGAATTAGCATTAGAAATTGATCAATTCACAACTGAAGCTCAGTTACAGTACTATTATTCCAATATAGGCCTTTTCATATAGGAAGAAGAAATCAACTCTGCTTTTATATCAGAATCCATTTTACTTCTTGAAGATGTGAAATGAAGGAAGTTGAAGGTCTGCTCTGGGCAAAATGTTGCCCTGTTTTCGTGCTCCTTTCTAGAACTTTCACTATGGCCCAAAGTTTCAGAGCAGCGAAGTTTCACCACTGTTGGCAGTGGGTTAGGTTGATGTACTAGTGTGCCTGTGGCCATGCAAGTTCTGCAGCTTGTGGAGCTCCGTGGATTTGTGGTGCTTGATTTGAGTCTCTGCCTGTTTGTCTCTTTGCCTTATTAAAGATCTGCTGTTGGCCTCTGTAATTGCCAAAAAAGTATTCAGCCCCTAAAATGGTATTATAATACAGAGGACTGTACATCTTATGGGAACTTGTTCTTCATGCTCACAGTACTGACTTAGTACTGGTCTTTGCTTCTGACATGATTGCTTAGGACTTAGCACTGCTTTCACTTGTATGGCAAGAGAGTGAAGTAAATGAATCTGTCAACCTAAAAAAATACTTTTCATCTAAAAAGTAAGAGTGATGAATTAGTCAAAAAATGGTGCATCCTGTTCTGTATCAAATGGATTTAGACACATAAGACATGTAAAGAGAATGCCCTAAACTTGAGGAAAACCTGTATTATTATTATTTTTAATATAATTTGTATTTTTAACCTTTATTGTATATATTGAGATTATAAAATGAAAGATTGTGCTTTAGGAAATTTTACTTTCATTTAACTTGAAAGCAGAAATGCAGCAGTGAGAAAACCCAGCAGCAGTCTACATCATTCAGTGAGATTTGTATGGGCAGACTCCTGAATTCATTGGGAACTTTTGGCATTTGTTGTTCACTAAGATGAAAAACAAGGTGATCACCATAACTGTGTGCATACATCAAGTATTTGTGCATATACATTTTACATAGAATCATATTTTGTAAAACTAAGATTTAAATAGTTGCTTACACAGCTGGGATGTAAGTGGGATGTCAAGCTACTGGGAATATCTCCCTTCTTCCCAATTTTATTATTATTTTTTTATTGGATGAAATGAAAACCCGACAGAAAGTCTAGTTAAAATTCATGTTGTTTTTATGTATATTCTGCCATTTTGTCCTGGGGGAAAAAGATATTTATTTTGTATAAACTCTCCAATTTACCATATCTTGTTCATTTTTACTGTAAATAGTCTATTCAATACATACTGCAGATCTTAATGTTATGAGATATCAGCAGGGTACTGTGATTCATTTCAGAAATCACTAGCATCCTCATATCACTTATTGTGGAAAGCACACTAAAGTCAACAGTTGGTTTTGTTAGAGGGCATATGCTTTATTCTTAGATCTAACTGCTTGCATGGCTTTGTCATTCCTGCTGTTCAACAGCACTGTCATGCCATTTGTAGGAGGAACAGAATGAAGTTTCATTAAAGGGAAAAATCAGCAAAGGTTTGTTTATAACCCTATAACTGCAAAGAGAAGGTAGTGGGCTTGGATCTCCATTCTAAAAATAACCCAAATTCCAAACATCAGGCAAAATTAGTATTTTCTTATTGAAGAGTAGGAGGTGGAAATGCACAGCAGTAAGAAATAAAGAACGATTGGAGTTTACTGAAAAAGTAACAAATGAGACAAATTTTGGTTTCATGTTTGGTTTTATTTGCCTTTTTTTTTTTTTATGAGTACTGCTTGCAAATAGAATGCCATTCCTGAAAAGAATAATGATGTGTTCAGTTACACAAGAGGAGACTAATAATATTTTTGTCATGTAATGTTAATAGTCTGTGAAACCATTTTTGCTAGTTTATATTAATTGCATTTTAAGGCATTTAAATGTCATCATGATACTGCTTCACTCTTTAGCATGATCTGTTTGTTTCTTTTCCTTGTCTACTTGTATTATAGCAACTGTCAAAAATTCTTGCAGAAGGCTCACTGTTCTAGGTGAGCCTAGAAATACTTGGCATAAATACCTGGAAAGGCACCACTGCCATTTCTCCGAACCTTACGTTTTCCTACAGCAAAGGGAAGGAGTGTGCATTGCTTTGCAAACATAGATTATTGTTCCCAGCCTTACGCAGCGATGGATGTGGCAGCACTTCTGCAGGGACTGCTGACATGCTATATCCCTGGCCAGGGCCTCTCAGCTCTGAATGGAGTGGAGGGAAGGACTAGGTGAGCTCCTGCAGCTTAGGTCTGTACCCCCCCCCACACACACACTTTGTGTACCCCAATGCTGAATTTGCCCATTTTTCTCTGCTGTGTACTCAGACATGCCTGTTTACACTCGTGTTTGCAAAGGTGCAGTCTAGAGGAAAAATGGGAGTATTCTTTTTTGGTTGGAACAAGACAAACAACTTGCTTAGGAAATCTTTTTCTTCTGAGAAACTTCTCTTGGGCCTATTTTGATGCATTGGTATTGTTCTAGCTAACCATAGTTTAAGCAGAAACTATTAATCTTGTATTTGCGAATGGGGAGATGTATGTGTTGCGGAGGGGGAGGGGGTCCTGTTTCATCAATTACTGGGTGTTTATTTCCTGTTTATTTTCCTGGAATAAGTGCACAAGTTGTGAGGTTCTAGATCCGTTGCTAAGCATACAGAAACAGTGTGTATTTTGAAACTGAGCACATTCTGAAAGAGAATATTCATTATTAATCTACATTGTTTCCCCATCCCATCAAACATCACCTGTTTCCCTCCCCTCCCCTCTCTCTCTCTCTCTCTCTCTCTCTCTCTCTCTCTCTTTCTTTCTGAATTCATTATATTTTTATGTCAATATTATTTTTTTCTCTGCAGCTAGAGGACCTTCTGTCTCCTTTCTGACCTCTTGTTCTTTATGTACCTGAAGAAAATCATATTACCTCTCTTATCCTCTCCTGCAATCTTCTTTTCATTTTCCACGTTTTTGGATCTTTTTTTTTTTTTCCCTTGCACTTTTAACTTAATTCCATAACCTTTCTACTCCTCCTGTCTGTCTTGATGTTTTATGTCATTCAGTTACATTTTTTCTACACTCTCTGCATTTCCTTATTCAGACATACTGACCTGTTTTAGGCTGTTTATAAATTGCATTGCTAGGGGTATGCATAACCATCATCTAAGCATAAATTTGTTTTGCTATTTTACAGAACCTTTCCATTGTCAAAAGTTGTTCTGCTTTACCCATTCTAATCTGGTGTGTTCATAAATAAATTCCTTTAGAAACCTGTGTTCTGGAAACCCTGAACTTTGGATTACTTGCTAGTTGCCTTTTTTAAAATTCTGGTAAAACAGCGTAGGTAGTTTATGTGTAATGATAAGGAATTTGATGGAAAAGGGAGTTTTATTTACATTTTAATGGTTTTTAGTTTGTATATCTCGTCAGTCAGGTTAAACATATTAATTTAAGAAGTACATGGTTGCCTGGAAAAGCTGAGCATTTAGTTTATGAAATGTTCAAATGTGTGCAGTTAAGCTATTTTCAAAAGCCAATCTTTCTGCATCTGCTCTTTCTTGCACCAATGTTTAGGAGCCCTAATATGATGCAATTGTTTGATAAAGCCCTTACAATGACATGCACATTTTTTTTATTATATTTTTTCAATGTCTGCTAGAGACTTTGAGGAAAAATGGCAGTATGGACCATGAGGTCTCCATTAGTGAAATCATGCAAAAATATCTGTGGGTTGTAAAAAGAAATTTTGAAAAAGATTGATGATTGCTGTCCAGAATCCATTTCCCCTTGTCATTGTCAAAGCTTTTTGACTGCTAGATTTTAAGTCCACTGCAGTCCCACAGATAAAGCAGATGACCGGTTGTGGGTGGGTGAAAAAAGAACATTTTATGTTTTGAACTGTGGTAGTGAAACTAGAATCCCTCCCCTTCCCCCTCCACACCTCCCCCTTCACCCCCCCCCCCCCCTTTTTTTTTAATTTGGTGGTGGTGTTTTTGTTTGCTTGTTTTTGTTTGGTTGGTTGGTTTTTGGCAAGTATATCAGCTGATGTTTTATGGCAATTGGATAGTCTCAAGTAGTGTGCCATGGGTGTAGCTAACAGCATAATTTGGCCCTGCAGTTTGACCTGGGTTAACAAATTGACTGATGCTGCATGAACATAAACAGAATCCATTCCCTTATTTCATCACTTGTGAACTCTGTAGTGTTTACAAGAAATGAAGTGTAAGAAAATGCAAGATTTGTGAATATAGTTCTGACTGGTAACATTTGCCAGTAACAAAGAGAATCATTTATCTACCCACTCACTTTAAAAGTACAGCTGCACTATGTACTTGCAGGTTGGTTTTCTCTTGTACTTTGATTAAATACCTACTTATGCACAAGTATGTATTTGTGCATAAACACAAATGTGCACTATCAGTCTTTCATAATTACAGCATTTTAGAGTTATTTGTGGAGACTTTAGTCACTCTGAGCTGTAGGCATCCTACTTTCACCATCTGAAGCATTACTTCTCCCAAGAATTTAAAATATACAAGTCAGATCTTCAAAGTTTGCATGAGGATTTTATACTGATGTATTGAGTTCCCTTTAATCTGGCTTCTGGGCTTTTTTTGACCCATGTACCTGATCTTTCAAACTCTCTTTGGCAGTTACATATTTCTCTCTTTAAAATTAAAATATGACAGGACTCGATAGGTGGAGCTCTAAGAAAGCCACCGACTGTCATGAAACTCATAAAAATGTAACAGTTGGCATCGCTACCTATTGCAGGCAGAGCTGTAAGAATCTCCATTTTCCCATTATTAGTCTTTTGTGGTGAAAACATTCATGAAAACAGGCAATTCTGTGTTCACATTTTTCCTCCTTTAGATCTATTTCAATGCATAATAGCAAATGAGTGAGAGAGTTGTATTGGACTACAGCTGTAAATAAAGAACAGTGTATGAAAAGGCTTCTAATATTATGGAATATTAGTTGGCATCGTTTTGTTGACATATAAATGAAGAAAGTCTTACTGTGTTCATCCTGGTTTACTCAGGTCATTACTAATAATTTTTTAATTACATGTTCTCCTTAAAACCAAGGTGTATTTGGTGAATGTCTTGGAGGATTTTGTTGCTGGTGATTTTTTTGTTGTTGTTGTTTTGTTTTGTTGTGGAGGTGGTTTTGTTTGCTTATTTTTTATTTTCTAGTAGCTCATTAACAAGACACAGCTTTAGTTTAATTATTTTATCAGATCATTTAAGATGCTTATATCAGTACATGTAGAATACCATGATGGATCTTCCTGTTTTGAGGGGCTTTCATTCTTATTTTTCTTTAGAGAATAAAACGGGTCACAGTAGCTACTAGCAAAACTCATTGTGCATGTGTGTGACTAAATTAAAGTTTGCAAGGGTGGATGCAGAAACTGTAATCCTGATCCTTTTGAAGATGCTACTCCATAAGGAAATTATTTCTCTCTCTCTTTTTTTTTTTTTTGGGGGGGGGGGGGGTAATGTATAAATATACATAAGAGTTGATGGGTTTTGAAAAATTCAGCTCTGTGTTTTTGAGAGAGATAAAGTTCTAGGATATTTCTATACTGTCACCAGGGTCTTGAGAATTGCTTCCTGTTTACACCATGCATCCAAAAGGGCAGTGCTTGTTGAGAGCATTTCTACCATATTCAAAATATTTCATCTAAACTTGCTAGGCTGCTGGCAGCAGGAATAGGGGCTGGTAAATATTCTGCTTGGATCTTCCCTGAATCCCGACACTAAAATGGAGATGATCATAAATATTGTCCAGTTGGCACTGCAGGCTTCTGAGTGGGAAAACACATGGGTAAAATATCGGAGAAGGTGATATGGAGCCAGAAAACCTCTGTTTGAAACTGTTATATGCATGAGAGTCTTGGAGTAATATCAATTATAATTTCTTCTAGTTTTTGTTGTTAGCACACCCTGCTATGAGTTTGTATTTGTGGATTATATTTGCAAAATAGAGAGAGTTCATCTTTGCAGAATTCTTGCCAACCTCTGCTCTACCATTATTCTTAGTATTTATTTTACATGATGGTAATTCAGATATCTGAATGCAATGCATTAAAAATACCTATTATCTATTTGAGGCTCTGTGATTATACATTTATTTCTTAAATGTATTATGTATACACAGGTGATATGAATACAGGTTACAGATTTTATATGTGGATGTGCACAAATAAAGCAGTGTACTGCTGTTGTATTTGTGTTAGTTTTAGAAGATTTAATAGATTTAAATAACAGGATTATGGTGTACTACTTACAAATTGTTAAGAGGGAGGAAAATCTTGACAGTTTTAAACTACCAGTTTTTCTTGTTTTCTAAAACAGTTTGTAAAAGAACTTGATTTTTTTTTTTTTCTCCTTGCTGCTAAGGAACAGGGGAAGAGGACGAAATGGAGTAAAAGAAATTGTTCTAAATATGTTATATATGCCCAAGATGCCATGGAACTTTACTTTATTTTACATTTTCTTCTCTAAACAGGACAGAAAACATTCGGCATGGAACAATACTGTCCTTAACTAGTCATTTCATGTGAACTTCTATTTTCCCAGTGATCAGTGGGACAGCCATGCTCACTGTTTACAGAGGGATCGATTTCCTTCAACAGTCTTGGGATTTTCAGGTCTGAAGGCCTTATTCCCAGCAGTTGCAGCTTCTCCTCAGTGAAGGCTGCAATCTTGGTCTCGAGATTAGAAATGTAGAGCTTCCAATGGAGACTTAAAGAAAAGCAGCAATTTTGGTACTTGTCAGGACTAGAGTGTTTCTAAGTTCAAATCTTGGCATATGAGTATTTGTATTGTGTGCTGGCTACGCTGTGCAGGGCATATCTAATGACACTGACCTTATTGAATTGTGGATCTGCTGGACATGAAACCAATAAATTAAAGCCCAATCTGCTATGTTTCTGGGCTTTATGAGCCAGCAAACTGATTCTCCAAACATGTAATTTGCTTGTCATTCAGCTTTGCAGAACACATTTGTGGCAGTACAGAAGCAGGAGAGTGTAACTGCATTTGTAACCTTTACTATATTAACAATACATCAACTGGAAAAATACACTGCATTTTGTCAGGTTTTAAATTGCAAAATTAATTTTCAGTGTTACTTTTAAGGTACCAAGTCATCTACTGATACTGGTACTCAGTTCCTATCAGACCTATTTGGAATTGATATTGGCAATATATTTATTAAAGAAAATGCTTTAAAGTAATTGGTGTATTTGAGGATGTGCATTTAATTTCACTCTATTTCATTATTGGTAGCTTTGATCAATACTGTGCTTACTACCTCTACCACATGCTTCGAACTTGTAGAAGCAAGTGTATAAATCATTTCCCTGGTCTATTCTGGCTGATCTAACCATGCTGAAATATAGAAAGGAAGCTGTCTCCTAAATTCTGGTGGGCGGAATTAGTGAATTGATTAGTTGAATTCTGAATTAAAATTACAATTAAAGGCAAAATCGTCTTTCTTATGCTTCAAGTCATTTCCCAGAAGTATAGCAGTCAGATTACAGGCTTTTGACATGGGTTTGTGTTGGGAATAAAGACTGTTTTCAATAACTTTTTCCTGTTTGTAAATCAAATCATGACAATAATAGCAATTAATAAGCAAAAAAGATGTACTTTTTTGCAGTTTTTCAGCTCACAGGGGAAGGAAATTCAATTGATTTTTGAAAATACTGAAGATGTGACTCACTGAAAATAATTACAAATAAGTACCATAAGTGTAGCATAAAATTTTACTTTATTATTATTATTTCCAATAGACTCTGCTCAAAACATTTAAAACAACAGTGTGGACATTGTACATTCAATTGCAATTAGTATTTACAGTGTACTGATACGTGCTTTGCTGTAGCAGTCTCAGGGCATACTTCAGGCATACACATTTGCATTTGAGACTTAACCTGTACCTTCCCCAGTGACAGATAAAATGCCAAGGATTTTGTAAGCATGTTCATTCCTAATACTGGCAGTGTGTTGCTACCCTGCTATGAGTTTTTTCCTTCATTATGTTTTGCTGTGAGCTTATTTGAATATTCATTAGAGCCTTTCTGAACATAGTTTTATCACTTATTGCATTTCGATCATTATCATTTGTCCTTTTTCATCCATACATATGATTATCCAATAGGATATAGGCAGTGACCACAGAACCTGAGCTTTTCATCTCAGCAATTCTTGCAAAACATGCACAGTTTAATCACCATATCCTACAGAAATCCAGAGCACATTCTAATCCCCAAAGATGCAGTTTGTGATTTAGGAGATGCTACTCTTCATATAGCATTAGTAGTGTAACACAAAGCTGCACCTATATTGAAGGATCCTTTGTTACTCTCACTTGGATGATGTGAAAAAATGATGTACTGATATTAGCTAGGCTATTTTAATTTTTGCTGTTTAACACCATAAATTATGGTATTTTATGACAATTGTATGATTTGGGTATGATTTCCACCAATTATACATTCTGCTCTGAATCCCCAAACTTTTGAAAAGTGTATGAATAAGGTAAGTCACATCCACCAGGTCAATTTTCTTTTATCTTTTCACAGAGAATGACAGGAGATACGTATGAAGCTTATAAGCGTCCTTGTGAACCAGAATTATTAAAGCTGGTTATTAATGAGAATGTTTTCCTTTTCATAACACAAAACTTGTTCTGTGCAAGTAGCATGGAGAAGTTACCAGCTTCTGTGCAGGCTATTTACTTTATCTCACACAGGAATAAAGTGGAGGTAGG
Organism: Anser anser; assembly: GCF_964211835.1. Taxonomy (NCBI): domain Eukaryota; kingdom Metazoa; phylum Chordata; class Aves; order Anseriformes; family Anatidae; genus Anser; species Anser anser. The sequence goes on from NC_139732.1 coordinate 20,090,758, forward strand.
AAAGGAAGGATAGTTAGGAAAGGAAGCCAGAGGTTCTTTGCAAATTGGAGGTGAAATGTATCACTCTCAAAATACATTTTATATATACACACACCTTATTTAAGTAATTCTACTGCCCATTGACTTCACCACTAGATTTTAGATGCCGAAAATCTCTTAAAACAAGATTCAGCTCTTCAAAAGATGTGGTAGATTATCTTCATTTTTTATATGGCTCTATTTTTTTTACAGCTTTTTTAAGGTTAAGTATGCTCTTTTTTTTTTTTTCTCCACATTGTGAAGCCAATTATTTCAGTTTGCTTTGTCTTTTGTGTTTTTCTTTTGTTTGTAATTTTTTTCTAACAATATTTAGGAAATTGAGATGATTTAAATATCAGTTTTCTTAAATGTGCAAGGAGTAGTTTTCTTTCTTTACTCATGCTGTCACAGCAAATCACAGATTTTACTCAAAGTCAGATACAAGCACACTTACTAGTAGTAAGTGCTGTCTTATTCTATGACTAATGTCATATGCTTCTCTACAGTGGTGAGGTTGGAAGTGAAGTGGTAGGTGTTGTCTTAGTAATATCTGTCTTTTGGGGAGTATAATTGCATCAATAGTGTGATAGTAAACTAAGACTAATCATTGGCTAGCTGCTTTCCACTGAGGCTGTAATATATTAAGACAAAACCTAATAATCTCAGTAGCACTGTTCATGAGATAAGATTGAGATTCTAATATGAGCAAGGGTAGAAGAAATAGATCATTCAAAATAAACTTTGCTAATAAACAATGATTTATTGTGCTAAATGTGGTGCTTATTAATAGATATGATTTCTTTTTCTATATACGTTATGGTATTTTTTCAACATGAATGATATATAATCATTTTCATTGTTGCTGGATGCGTAGAAATGTGAATGTAAAATTGTGAGATATTAATTTTTTTTAGAGGTTTTCTACATGGGACTTATTACAGAATGTACAGAGTGGTAAAGAATTTGGCTAGTTGCATTTGAAATCTGTAGATCTGACAAGCACAATTGTACAGGACACTAAGTTCTGGTGTTATGTCTCAAATACATACAACACATGAGGTGCCAGGTCCAATTAACAGTCTGATGGTGGTAAATCCATTATCCTTGGAAAGAGAATCCACCATCAGGAGACATTAATTCAATGTGACACCAACTGGGGTGTTTATATACAGCTAATTGTAGTGTCAGACATTCTGCTCTAATTGAGTTTAATTGTGGCAAAATTGGAGTTAATTAAAAGTTAATGGTATAGAGCACATCATGTTGTTATAAACTACGGGTACATGTTTCATATCCGTATTATTGTTATTTAAATGGTGCTTTCAATTACTGTGCCTCATATTGGCACTTTGGAAATGCACTGTAATTGTCTTCACATCAGTGAAAGTCTTTGTTTTGAGTAGAAACATAGAAATATATTTAATTTTAAAAAACTTAACTAAGTTTATTATATCACAAAGTAAACATCGCATACAATGTTTCCAACTTTTGCTAAGGAAAGGGTTGATTTCACCAGAATGCTAGTAGAATAGGAAAAAAAAAATCTAGCTCACCTTACAAGAAGGATACCATTTTTGACATTGTCCAGCATACTTCAGTCGGGAATTCTCTGGCTCCTCATCTTTCATGAATCCATCTTTTTCTGATTTGTCCTATCTCTGGCTGTTCTGTCAGCATCTCTTCTGATGAATCTCCTTTCTGGGGGATTTTCCCTGAGATGTCTTCACTTTCTTCTGTCTCTGCACCTCTTGTCTGGTCCCGTGCCTTCCAATTATATATACACTGACAGCTCCATCTCTATGCTGACCTCTCTCTTGATGGAGTCTTATATCAAAACCTTTATTTGACATGCCCTTCTGGATGTCTTACTGTCGATTCAGAAATAATCATTTCATCTTCCCTCTTCTTTGTCAATATAGACAACACAACCATCCTCCTGCCAATCAACCTGGTAGACTGTCATCTTTTCGGCTTGCTCCATATACCCTTTCAATGTACAAGCCTTTGGGGTCTTCCTCCATTATAACTACGAACTTATTTTCTCCTTGCATACTATATCCCTCATCCATGTCCTAGTCTTCTCAGTCTTAACATCTCTTCCAGCTTTTCTGTGGCAGAAATATCCTGATTTAATTTGCTTTGTATGTATTGCTTTTAAAATCTTTTTGTAAGATGTTGGAAATTACCAAGGTGTTTGTTGTGGAAACCCATTTGTTTCCAAAGAAGCCAGATAGAAATTTTATTTGGAAGAAAGATAATATAAATTTTTGATTTTTCTCTGTTTACATGTCAGATCCATAGAAACATTTTATCCTATTGAATAGCAAAGATTATTTCGAGATTGTTTCTAGGACATGCACTGTGACTTTGTTATTCTAGCACTGTCAGTGGGATGTTACAGGTAGCTTCAGCTAAGTCAGAGGGATAACCACTTCCTCATGAGTTGGCAATACTGCAGAAAGGATGGGGTCAGTCTGGTACCAGATGGTCACCATAAATCAGTTTTCTTCTTCATTGTTTAGTGCATTTTTATGAAACACGAAACACTCAAGAACCTCTGCCATATGGTCAATTGCTAATTCAATGAATCCTCCTATGCTTCTCTATCTGTTGCACTCGTTTGTTTTTCAATGATATTATATTCTAGTATAAGACCTTTAAACCTGATTCACTACAGTAGCTGGAATGCCATGATCCCTGAACTCATGTTGCTCTTAAATCTCATTTTGTGGTTACTTACTAGCAGCCATCCAGCTATTTTCTCCCTAACCAAGCCCAAACTCTCTCTGATATCATCAAGAATGATGTATACCTAGGGAAAGATGAATGGTGTTGAACTCGGACTGAGCAGCTGACATTAATGGGTCAGGAGGCATATATGTAAGTGATACGGTACCTTTTAAAAATGAAACATTTCTCTTCCTCTTATCACATATGATAGGTTATCATAGTTTTATCATTAAACTCCCAATTATCCATAAAGCCTGTTACAGTTTCCAAAGTTTTTGGCGTAGATTCTTTTGACTGACTTAAAATGTAACTTCTCCATTATTTTACCCTTTGATTCAGATGTTTTAAAATTCGACGAAGAACTAGTTTGAACTTTAGCATCGACAGTTTGATAAACATATGGACACATGAACATGTATTTGTGGTAAAAGTATAGTGTCTGAGCGGTCAATAGGAAAACAATGAGCTAATTTGTCAAGGAGTAAAGTGGCAAGTTGTCCAGCTAACTTTGTGGCAAAAGAGACACTTTAGACAGAAGAAAGGTCTGATTTATATTACTCAAAAGCTAAAAAGATATTCTTTCACTTTAAAATACATAAGGAACTTTAAATTAAACCTGATAGAAATTGTACTGTTGTCCTCTGTACAGACATTTTCCAAATGTTTCTTTTCTACAACACTGTGAAGTAGTTGCATAGAAATAAGTGAGTTATTTAGGGTTTTCTTTGTTTACTCACTTATTTTTTCCTTTTCCTGCGTGACTCACTTAGTAATGTGCAAATACACTGAATGCTATGATATAAATCAGACATTTTGGTATGACCGGATTAATGCAAGAGAGATAAATGTTATTCTAAATATATGGATGCACCAATAATGCTTTATTTGAAAAAACTCGTTATGGTTAGGAAGAGATGTAGTAGAATTGCTGACTGCTTTTCATCAGTTTTAAGTAGCTTTTTTCCATTATCTTTTTCATTGCAGGCCAGCAGTTTCCTGAATCCTATATATTTTTAAAGCTAAACAACCTGAAAAAGGCAGGATGTTTCACTAATAGATAGGATAGTCATTTAAAACAATTCCAATGAGAGGAAATGTGACATTGCAGCTGCTTAACAGAATTTTGTCTTCTGCAACATTTTTCATTAATCTTTTTGCTAAAGTAAACAGTTTTCCCTGTGGAAATTAATTACTTTGGTATCAGAAATTTTAATTTTCAGAAAACACAAGTGAGTTATACTACTGTTTCTTTAGATGTTATCACACAGCAGGGCAATAATCTAATATAAGCAACAAGCTAAAAACAAAAACAACAAAAAAAACCACCATTATTTTCCTAAAGCTGAGAAGTGCTTTCATGTTATGGTTTTGCTTAACACTAAAAACTGGCCTAAAGAAACAAGTAAAGACCAATGCGAAAAAGCTGTCATAGTTTAGAAAGTACAATGAGGTTTCCTTTCTCTGAGTACTAAAATTGGGCACTGTAGGCAGAGAGTAGATCTGTATTCAAATCTTTTTAATTCATCACAACCAATACGTCTTTTATTTATTTATTTAAAGGGATACATTTTACTGGGTCATAGGTGCATTCTAATAAAAGGTAACTTTTGTCCTTATCAGTCTTCAAGTATCTTCTGTCTGCTCAATTTAAAGAAAAAGTAGGGCAGTTTTACTTAAGTCTCTGGCTGATTCAGTACCCAGCATGTGGGGCAGTGAAATACCTGACCTCCTCTGTAGAGTTGATGTCTATGTGGTAATCCATTTTTAAAGCCTTTGAAGGTGAGGGTATTCAGTTTCATTCCATCTGCACTAGGCTTTGATTAAAGCCCGTTCTAATTATACTCTTTGACTCTTCATGTATTTAAAATTGTGTTTTGTGTGTGTGTACAATGACTAACTTCCAGAGGTCCCAGCATGTAAACTGTCTCTTGGGAACAGTATAGGCTTTCTTCTGAATTGTAGTCTAATCTGAGAGGACAGACAGTGAAAACTGGGTCTTTTTATATGCTTCTTTTAAATAAATTAAGCAGAGGGAAGAAGGGGAGAAATAGAGCTTTCTACTTTTTGTATTTCCATGCATGTCTAACATCAAGAAAAAAAATCTCAATCATAAAAATTCCACTTCTGATTTTTATGAATATGTTGATAAGATGTGTCAGGGAGCTTTTAGTTACAAGTACAGTAAGTAATTGAAGCTGAAGTATTTTATGGTCATTGGAAGTTTGAGAGATTATATTTGTCAATTTCAAGTAAGGACATCATTGTAGTTAGAATCTAAAGAAAAAAACACACAAGAAAACTTTTTGTCAGTGGCAGTAAAATTAATGTTGAAAATACCTTTTGGTAGGAGCAGCAGCTGCAGAGCCCAGTAGAGATCACTGAAATGAAAATATTGTGATCACATTATTAAGCTTGTGGGAGAATTAAGGAAAGGGATATTAAGAACAGAAGAGTTCTGGTAATGCTTTAAAGTCTGTATGTTTGAAATTTTACTGAGATTGATTATACCATACAACTTAACATCCAGTCTTGTGGGGAAGAATTAGTTATTAATGTTTCCATTTATACCATGAGAGGAAAAATATATATAAGATATTAAAGGCAAAAAAAGGGTAGTTCAATTCTGTGCCAAAATAGGACAGTTACAGTATAGTATATGTCCTAGAATTTCTTTCTCTCTACTCTTAAATTTAGTTGAGCTTTGACTTAATTAATTTAAGGAATCATTATAGGAAATGCATATATTTGACCAGCCATTTCCAGAAAATTATCAAGGAATCTGATTAGGAAGAAAGGCATGCCAGAGGTTCTGAGTGCAGCTGAAGAACATAGAACACGAAAATAAAATATGTTTGCTACCTTTTCGTTTGTTATAACATTGTAGAATATGAACATTGCTTTGTACAGTAAATTGAAGTACTCAAAAATATGGCATAATGGACTGTCAAAGAATATAACGTTCCAAAATGTACCGTTCTGCTGTTATTAGTTAAAAAAAAAAAAGAAAACAAAAAAAAAAAAACAAAACTTGATAATGCTTGAAGTCGAATTTCCTAAACTATCTGTATTCACATGTATTTTTTTTTTTTTTTTCTCCTTCTTCCCTCATCCTTATAACTACTTGGTCAAGTATTTTTCATTTTTTGGTTTTACTTGCGTAATATTTTTGTGACAATTTTGATAAGCTTCTCTCAGAGCTACAGGTCTTAATCTGTATATCTGTGACGTAAGATATTAACCTGTAATTTACAGCATCTTGCTTTATCTGCTCTTTGTAGGCACATGGTCGCTACGTCTATCTAGGATATTGCTCTGAATACCACTGGTACTGTAATACTTAAAGTTTTAGTCTATAAGCAGTATACCTTTTCTTCATTGCTCCACAACAATTATTGTCTAAACATCTTCAAAGACTAAAGATACCCCTTTTCAATTTATTTTCATTGATTTTTTTTCACTTTGCTGCTAAAGTCTTCAGCCTCAGCGTCAACAGTAATCTAGTTGCATTCTGTGCATTCAAAATGAACATGAAAAAAAATAATTGAACTAAAATTCCATGACTGTGGTTTAGACCTCTCAGTGTTGACTGAGGATGTGTGTGTCTGTATAGAGCTGTGTATTTATTTCTCGCATATTTTCTACACTATTTTTCTGTATTGTAGACTACTTGTCTAAGGAGGGGAATATTTCCAACAAGAACAAATGCCTCTTAAACAGAATTAAACCACTGATCAGAAAGGCCAGCTTCTTAAAGAAAAAAAAATCAATATCTAGAAATAATTGCAACCAGAAAATTAGGTTATTTTTGAAAACTTGAAAATTATATGGTTTGTTGATTTTGCCACTATTTTTCCATGAAGATTTTTTCACTTCTGCTGTTTTGAAAGTCTCTAAGGAATATTTTAAAGCAAATTTTAGTGCTTTCAAATGACATCAGAAAATCTTTAATATGATCTCAAAAGTGAAAGTGTATTACCATTTTTAAGAGAGAGGAGATTCCTGAAAAAATATGAAGGTCCTGAAGAGGTTTCTGTCCAAATTTATCTTTTAAAGTTCCTGATTGTGGAATAATTTGATAGAAAATCTCTTTTCTCTTCTTGAATGAAAGCCTTCTCTCATTTTACTCATACCTGTTGATCTGATTTACATTCTAGTAAACCATACTACTGATATTGGCATGACACAGTCATCAGTGTAATACTCTTGGGCTTTTGCAATGAAATAGATATGACCATCATAATTTCTGTATTTTCTAGAATATTCATTTATTGCATTTCCCAGCTTCAACTTCTGCCAAGTGTGATTGTTACCAGAATAGTTTCTTGTGAGGAGGAAAAAAGAACGACAGCAGATGGGATGTGAAATATACTTAGCTGCTATGGACTCAGAAGAACTTTAAAAAAGTTTTGTAAATGAAACACTGTGATTTTAAGATTAAACCAGGTGGTTTACAACAAACTTGAAGTAATATCCAAGCTGCCAATAAATCCCTTATGGGAAGATCTTCAGTGAACTTCAAGAGAATGAGCCAATTGCTTGGCTCACATTTGATGAAGCAGTGAGGTATAAGAAGCAGTTGCTAAGAAGTTCCCATTTTTTGCCATCTGCTTCCACCAAGCAGTAAAAGTTTTCCTTCCATCACTCTTTGTGACTCCTGATGCTTTTCATCTCCTCTAGCTCTCCCATCCTTTTTCAGAAGCTTTAAAAGAAAAAGTTCCAAACATGTTCAATTTATGTTTTAGTTTAGTTTCTTTGTTGTCACAACTTTTTTTTATTATTATTGGATAGAAATACAATGAATTCTCTTATGGATGATTTATATCTCAGATTGTGAGAGAGACTAATAGTCTGTCTCAGTAACATAGAGTGGCTCCTGCTGTGACAGCCAACTGTTGGGATCCCATGGCTTGGGAAATAGCCTTTTTGCTCTTATTTGTCTGCCTTTTGTATTCTTGTGTAGTTGAAGCCTTAGCCACAGCAGACCTGTCCTTGCAATCTTATGTATTATTATTCAGTCACAAGAAATACTACGGTAACATGAAAATTTGATCTTTTTGAATCTTTTTGAAGTTACAATGTGGATCATCCTTACAATCACCTCCATAATGGTTATTACAGGTCTCTCATAACCGTCTTTAATAATACAAATACAAGTAGTTTTAAAAGTTGAGCTGAACTGACATGCTTTGTTTGTCCATGGTCTCTATGATCAAGTCCCAAATAAGAAGAAATTAAAGGAGAAATGAAAAAAAAAAAAAATATATATATATATAGAGTATATGTTTTGTGGTATTTGCATAGTCACATCACAAGTGGTGATGATTAACATTGCTTTTCTTCTGAATTCTACTGGACTGTTGTAATGTATGTATTTGGTGAGATGAAATTTAATACAAACCTTCTCAATAGAAGTTATTTTTAGTATAATAAGACCTGTATAAATTAAAAGGGCGTGTTTGCATTATTTTGCGTTTTGCTGGGAGGATGGAAGACAATCCTTCTTAGAGACTTCTACCACTTAGGTTCTTCTGACACTAGCAAAAAGTCTTTGCAGACATCTCTCACTACGCAGATCAATAGTGTAAGCCTAGGTGATGGCAAAATACTTCTCAATGCTGATGAATTTAAGATATTCCTGTCTTCTGCTCTGATCTATCTGCTGGAATTTATTCTAAAAATGAAATACTTTCTGGGATTAAAGAATCTTAGTTTTAGTCCAAACAGGTTAAGAAAAAATGATCCTCGTGGAGTTTTGAAGTGGAGTTTTTGAAGGCAGGAACTTACCTGAAAAGGCTCTTAGAGCCACACTTATAGCTCTACAAGGGTGTACAGCTTTTCTGAGGACACAATTTTTCACCCTTGAGGAACAAATTGTAATGTCATTGATAGACTGAAATGCATTTACCTCTTGAAAGTAAGGAATAGTTTCTGTAGATGTTTTCTGATTGTTGTGGCCTACAATTTTACCATTGAATTAATACCACAGCAGTAATAGAGGGTGTCAAGGGAAACTGAATTGGGACATTTGTTAAGAAACACACCTCACAATATTGCAGAACCGTAATACTTCTGTAAATCCATGTCACTTTTGGGGTATTGTCTGAAGCATATCAGAAATTCTTTGAAGGTGCCAGTTTGGTCAGAGGTGGTGTGTTAGTGACTTCTTTAAGGGCAGGTTTAAATGAAAATCAAAAATTGTGAAGTTCTCTGTAGATCGCTGTCTGAAATGTGCACTTGTTTAGAAAATTCACACATTTTGTTGATTTCAAAATAGAACTCATCCTTATCTGATATATTGGAGGTAAGTGGCAAAAGTCTCCTAAGATTCAGCTCAGCTTTCTTCCCAACCTCGATTTTCATTTATTTATTTATCTATTTATTTAGTTAGTTATTTGTTATTTTAAAGCAGTTGAAGTATTTTCATAGAATCATAGAAAGGTTTGGATTGAAAGGGACCTTAAAAATCATCTAGTTCCAACCCCACCTGCTGTGGGTAGGCATACCTTAATAATTTCTTTTATAAAATTGAAATTTGGATTTTATTTTCATTTCCAGTAAAATAAATAAATAAAAATTGAAATTTCCCAAATCTTTTGCAAAAGAGAGCTGTCTTTGCACTGTTTGTTTTTTATCACCTACATCTTTTGCGAGTGCATATTTCTCTCTTATCTTTATAAGAGAATATTACAATAGCAAATCTCATATTAAGGAGTCATGTGTGTTTTGCTTGCAGCCTTAAAAGCAGTTGGGGACTGGAGCCCCAATGCTGCATCCCCTGTTGAAATCCCAGGTTATTACTTTGTAGGTTGTAAGAACATAGACTTTGACAATAATCAGTTTATTTCAGCTTGGGGATATTTTTTTATTATTATTTTGTTCTTGGTTTGGCAGTTCTGGTGAACTCTCTTTCTGTCTAAATGTGTGTATATATATGTATATATATTTATCTTGAAAATAAACTGTACTCCAATACGAAATCGTTTATTTGGTAAGTGTGCTGAGATATATCTCAGCAAGTCTTATCTTTTGTACCAAAGCTAACCATTTTAAGCTCATTAGGTAACCTCATTAACATGCTGAGCTTTTGTTGAAACTGCACAGTGGATATCTTTTATTTGAAGGGAATTTCATTCAAACATAAATATAGAGTGATTAAAGAAAGTTCAATTGATTAATTTTAGGAAGTTTAGTTGTACTTGTGGAAGAGAAAAGACGAAGGGGAATCAAAATTTAAGGCGTGGATTAAGTTGGCACAAGAAAACTGTATATCCCTATACGTTGGATAGAAATAGGAAACTGAGACAACGTATTATCCAAGAGACTTTATTTTTTGAGACATTCCAAAATCGTACAAACCTGAGTGATGTAGAAGATTTCACATTTTCATGCATTATTTTTTACTACATTGAGGAGCAAATTGCTAGAATTATATATACACTTTTTTAAGGTAAAGAAATCAATAGTTCTGGTTACATGTTGTATGGTTGAAAGAGGAGAATTTGATGAACAAACATATGGTACTGTGTGTGTGCGCAGAGAAGACAGGGACATTAAAGTTAGCTCAACAGTGAGTAAAAGATTCTTGCCTTTCCAACTGGACATAACTACTTCTGCAGTCAAAGTCTGATTAACTTAAATATTTAAAATAGAGGTTTAATCTTGAATCAGGTACTCCTTGTCTAACTGTACAAACTTCTTTGGAATCTAGTTTGGTGATTTTTTTTTATTTTAATTACTGTAGTGGTTCTAGATGACATCGTTTAAAGTTGATTGTTCTTTCATGACTTGATTCACCCAACTCTGGTTGAGTTATCAATTACTTGAGATAGAATTTATTTCATGTACAAGATTGTTCACAATATTAATAAAATTTACTTTTACATGTCAATAACTTCCCCAGAAATGCCTGCTTATGCCTTATCCTAGTGGTTGAGGGAAAGCTCAGCCAAGATTAGTGGGTTAGTTAGATATTTGGAGATTTGAATCCAAAATATACAGTTTCTATGGGAAACAGTACTTTTACTTTTTTTCAGAAGTGTGATTTGGAAACTCAAATACTATATTCCAAGCAGACCTTTCAAGTGAAGCACTTCTTTGAAATGTATTTTTAAAGCTTAAAATTATATTTTATTTTTAGAGAAATAGTTTTATTTCAAATTTTGTCTACCTGAAAAATATGAAAAATGTATATTTACAGAATCTAGCCTCAGTTAGATTAATACATCATCTAGCCTCATGCTAGTATTCATGTCCTAATAGTTTTCAAAGTTTTGAGCATAAAGCAATCTGATCATTATTTTATTCTGCCTTTTCACTTTATATAATCTTATTTGAATAAATAAAAATGTATACAACAATGATCATATTTTGAAATTTTAAAAAAGCAGGTTTAAGTCAGTGGCAGTAAGTATTTAGGAAGTTTTAAATTCTTTGCCTTATTGTATTTTTTAAATTCATTTTCTTTTGAACAACTGTTTGTTTTTGATCACCTTTACCTATTTGCATAAAAATCAAACAAACAGAACAAACACGCACACCCTGTGGGCGTGAATGGGAAGATCATAATTCCAAGAATTAGTAACACTGGAAAAAAAATGCATAAATTTTTATAAGTTAATCTTTTCCGCCTTCCGTAAGTTGGTTACTGCAATATGAAATGCTGAATTATTTGGTAGAAAAAGTTCTATATGTTGCAAGGAGAAAGAAAGAATATAATTTCAAATGTTTTTTTGTGCATTTACTGACAGGATATGCTTGCTGAATACAGCAAAAGTTGGTGTGTTCATTGGCACAATAATATTTTTTTCCTTCAAACACTGGTATTGTTCTGGCACAACTTGAAATAAACAGGCCATAATTTTGTGCCATTGCTTTTTTTTTTTTTTTCCATAAGAATAGCAAAAATGATTTCTTAATAGTTTAGAGCTTTTGATTTTTTTTTTGTTTTTTTTGTTTCCAGTTATATTTTTCAGTACTTGTATCCATATAAGTTTACAGGAAAACATACATATTTTGGAATGAAAATATCCAAGCTGTATACTAAATGAGAATTTGTAGACATTTTTTTCATGGCCTTGTATCATATCAGCAAGGAATTTGATAGACATCATAGTTTAAAAAGAAACGACTTCACATGACAGGGTAATGTTAAGTATTCCTAAATTAAATCTAAATTATCTTCATGGCCGCTCTTATCTTCTTTCACATTGTGAAACTGCTGTAAAGGGTCATTGATGCATCATAGAAGCAGAACCACAGTTTCAAGAGAAGATTGAGGAAGTTAGAATGACTCTTTGCATCAATTGAAAATTTATTTCACTTATGTTAAAATTTACTTATGACAGCAAATTCTAACTCCATTTTCTGTACTGTTATTCTTCAGAACATTCATTTTGTTCAAACCCCCATTATTTGAAGAGCATCACAGAAGATATTATATCATACAGTGCCAGTGAATGTTCCTGATTTTAGCACCTAAATATATGCAACTCTTTGACAGACCTTATTGCTCTGTCACTACATAATATCAAGCGGCCTCCTATGAGCTGAAAATTGAATCAAATGTACTTAGGGTATACAGGTTCTGCAGTAACATTCAGCATAATAGGATCTAGCACTTATCATATCTTCTGAATTACCAAAGACATCACTAGCTCATGAGGGTAGCAATTCAGCCCTAATTATTATTTAAAAAGGTAATGTGCTGAATAACTTTCCATTGGAAAAGGCTTCTTATAAATGTTAATACCTTAGGAGTTACCACACTGTGGTAAATTAAGGTTGTTGACCTACCAACTTTTGTTGTGACTGAAGGACAAGATATTTGATAATCCACAAGAAAATGAATACAAAAATCTTGCAAAAAAAAAAATTAATTTTAGAGGGATTCAGTTGAGTTGAAAAGATGATAGTCTTATTTTTCAATTGTATTTCAATAAGTAGTAGCTTAATGCATTGTTGAAAAGAGATTCAACTTGTGTGTCTTCTTAAGATTAACTCTTTCTGATGAGTGTGGTTTATGACTACAATCAATGTGCTGACAAAAAGTAATCCCATAGCAGAAATTGCATTGTAGTCTTGAAATCTTAGAGTCAAGAGAAGCTCTTTAAGAGATTATGAATTTATATATTCATTTGTTTGCTTATTTACACCTAGGAGAACTTAGGTCTTTCAACAAACTGTGCTTTTACTTTAATATTCATCTGCAGTTATGCATACTTCATTGCTGATAAAAGCCAAAGAGGCTTGCTTAAGGGGAGAGGAAGGTGTGAATGCATCATTTAAATTCTTTGTCGTTGGAAGCAACGGTATGGTCCTACTGAAATAATTTTCTTCAGTGAGGAAATTGTCGTGAGTGTAAGTCTGCTCCAAAACAGAAGCAACTTGTTATTACTAGCTCATATACGTGTGTGTATATACACAGAGATATGATATATGTTTATGTGTATTTCATAGTTATGTATTAATTCATTATTTTCTTAGATGATGATTCTGAGTTTCAGTTTCTAGCTTAATGTGAATAAATATCTTTATAATAAAAGCTGAATCTAATTGGTGCAGTACACTTTTAGCTGTCTTAGCATACTGACAACAACTGAACTAGTATTTCACATTTTTAAACACATCAATCAGGTAGCATGGTTGGCTATGTTGTAGAACACTGAAAGAAGCAATGCATACTGCTCAGCCTGTTTCCATGCCTGTCAATCTGGCAACACATTCATTTCCCAAAGAAAAGCAGCACCTTTTCATAATATATATTTCAAATATAACTGAGTAGTGTTTCTTAGCAACAAGAGCTCAGTAGCTGGTGATCCTGAGATGAGCCATTGAATAGGGGTGAAACGTGCTCATGTGCTCATGAACCATGGTGCTTCAATTAGCAGGTAGCTCACAAAGCTATTCTGATACTAAATTTTTCTCTGTAATTTTTGTTACTTTTTACTAAGAGAGTAAAGGAGCATTCACCTGACCCCAGCAATGTTCTGGTCTTTACTAGGAAAAGAATATTCTTTTCCCTCTTTGTGAATAGAATAAATCAACTTGAATTGCACACAAAAACATATGTGGAATAAATGTGACCTGACTATAAAACAGATGTTTTTTTATGAATAGGACCTCAAGAAGTAATTACTCACAGCTTGTTTTAGAGAGACCTACTTTCTTTCACTCTGAAAAGAAAATGTGTGTGTGTCATACTGTAAGAATAGCTTTGAGTGCTACTGTTGCTGAAGAACTTCAAAGATAGTTGAGCACTTTCTGGCAAGAGGCATTTTCATAGATTCCTATTTTTATTTTGTGGCTAGTAAAGGAAAAGAGGGGAGTAGGCGAGCAACACCATAAAAGATATAGTAGTCCATATAGTAGCTTTCCCTGTCTAGAAATTTCCATCCTGGATCCCGATTTTACTTCTCTTGCCTTTTTAGAAGTGTTTCTTAGGATTTAAACAGAAAGTTTTTAAATCAGTGGCACTCACGACAGGTCAGAATATACCAAGGCTATGTGAAGAACTTGAGGAAATTACATAGAAGTCTTGTAAAGGGTCCTTCCATATGGATTCTCTATAGAACAGAAAGATACATGAGGTGATGTAAAATGGCTGTTTACATTAATTGACTTTTGCAGTTCCAAATGGCAATGTCATTGATGATAAGAATCTCCAGTTCTTACCTCAAGAATTCTGTATGTTTTCCTGTGACTGCTTCTTTTGACGAAGCAAGACTATAAAACAAATTCAGCATGTCACTAGGGAGACTCCAGTGTTTTCAATGGGATTTAGATTAGCAAATGATGTAGCAAAATAATACAAAAAGAATGACTTCCCTTGGCTTGTATGGTCTTTGGATTATGTTCTATATAATTCATAGCTGAGAGAGATGAATTCATGGATAATATTGAAAGATTAATCTGGTTCTTCATCTCGAGTTTCATTTCTTCAAATCGTGGTAAAATCTTAAATTTAAAGGAAAATGGCTTTTGATTGGAAAATTGTTTAATATCTTTGAAGTCAGTTGAAAGGGAAAGGTTATCAGAATTAGTGAGAGGTTTGCTATTATACTGTCCAATTACTTGTGCCTATTTGGATAGACCTTTAGCTTTGCTTAAGCTTAATTTGCAGAACATACATGTATGCTTTAAATATTTATCTTGTTCATTGAAATACTATCTAATTTTTTTGTAAATAATCACTCTTCACTAATCAGATAATGATACTTGATATGCTGGTTAATACTAGATAATAGATTCCATTTATAATTAAATAACCTTAGTGAAGTGAGAGTGTTAAACAATCTAAGGGGTCAATTACCAAGTGTTAACAAATAGTGCATTAGACATTATAGCTATTACTTTAATAATTATCATTCAATTATACATTTATAATGTAAAAAGCACATTCTCCAAAGGCTTTATATGGAAAAGTCACCAAATTTATGTAGGCTGTAAATGTATGTTGTATATTAAAAAATAAAAAATCCTAATTTTCTGCTCTTCTATCTACTTAACTTCCGTTAAATGTTACCATTTATTTATTTTATTGTGAGATGGAAAGTGCTGTGTAATGTGTGATTTGTTTATTTTTGCAAAAGCCATAATTACGAGGGGCAGTGCCATGAAATATTAAGAGACTTGCCATCTGTTTGTGCAAAGATGTTAGGTGTGGCTGTAGTCAAGGCTGATTGCTCTGGAGTGGGAGCGAAGTTTTTATATCTACATTCCATATGGTACAAGCAAAATATAGTAAACTGAGTATTTTCAGATCAGATACACAAGGTTAAATCCTGATTTACTACAGTCCGAGCTGGCTTTGTTACTGCTTTCAGTGAGTACAATTGGCATTTGGTCATTTTAGCTATTCGTTTTCATTAATTTTGAAAAGACTTATGGTATTTGTGTTTTAACTACCACTACCACTTATAGCAAATTTTCTGCATTTGTAGAATAAAGGAATTTCACTGAAATTAAAACTGACAGTGGAAAAAGGAGAAGAGCTGTCTAGAGCAAAGTATTCAGAGTCAAGCATTGACCATGATGGTGGCCAGAATATGTTGAACAAGTTTTCTTCTTCAAATGTAACATCAAAAAAAAAAAAAAAAAGATGAAAAGGAGCATGAACTCATTTTGCGTTATCCCTGTGTTCTGCCACCTCTTTGCCAAAAGGAAGGGAAAGTATAGAAAGAGTGAGAAGAACCCCAGAAGGATCCTAGGCCTTAGAAAAGGCACTGAAAGGGATCTCATATATGATGATTCATCTCATTACAGTTTGTTGCATAAACTGATCCAACTCCATCATCACTCTGGTTTTTGTACACTCAAGTTCCCATTAAAAAGCTGATTCAGACCCTTGTTGCTCTGGTTAGAAACTTCCCTGACTGTCCAAAATAAAGGTGTGTATATATATATATTTTATTATTATTTTTTAATTGTTATTTGCTCTTGTGCTGCCATCATCATATGCCTTTAATTGTTTCTCTTTTCTGATGTCTGGCCGTTGCTAAACTTGTAGGTAATATCACAGAAATTTTTGTAGGTGAAGTAATCATTAGATTTTGAGGGTAGTGCTAGTTTTGAATTTCTGAAGCTGCGGTAGAGTGATGCTACTTCCAAGTTCTCTTTGGGTCTTTCAATTATTCATTAATTTATATGTTGTGATGGTTCACTTTTAGCTAACTTGCCTTTAGTGTTTCCCATGTTGGTGATGAAATACCTACATAAAGATCTATCAGGATCTAGGAAAAGCCATCCATGAGATCTACAAAGGATTTAGTTGATAGTAAGATTTTCAACATTCATTCTTCCCAGCTTAAATTTTGGCACAGTGTCCAGGTGGTACAACATAGTTTGCTTCTGAAGGATTACAGCAAAATTTGCCACAGAGATTGTATTTTAATTTAAGTAACAACACTGTGATGTCTTCTTCACAGGTACGAGGGTATCTTAAATTTAGATTTTGAGCTTACAAATTGGGGTCTGTCTCTAACCACATAGTTTAGTTTATACGCTGCTCATCCCAGTAAGCATCTCAATTTATTCCTGCTATTACCATAATAGAAATAATAAGCAGCAATAAGGTGAAATAATGTGAAAATAGAGAGCATAGAATTTAGTCAGCACTCTTTAGAAATGTTGTTCTTTACATTTTTAGATTCTGTGCTGACAGTTTACTGAAGGAATGAGTGCAATTTGCATTTTAAAGGTTAGTTTACAAAATTGGCTTGGCTCATTAGAAAGTCATGGTTGGGTTTTTACAAATCTGTCCCTTTTCCCTGCTTATCCCATTCTCTGCCCTATTCATTTTTAATCTCTGCATATATGCACAGCACTTCCATATTCCAATAAAAGATAAAACTCCTATTAAACATTTCATTACAATAGGTATCTTGAAACAGCCTTATTCTGCAACCTGCAGAAGATGTTTAACAGATTTTTAGACTTATTTTTCAATGCCCATTACCAAGCAACCTATAGGATTGCAACTGCAGGCCTATCAGACTTGTACCCACTTCATTTTCAGACAGCATAACTGATAATTCCATTTAATCTAGGTATATTCTATGCTGATTTTTACATCTTCCTGAAGCTTCCATTCTCATAAAAGATTTATGTAGTTGTGTTGTGTACTTTTCCTCTTTCTTTTTTCATGTCAGCTAACGTCTATTCAGAACGTACATTTTGTATGAAAAAAAAAGTGTTCAATTATTTTATTTTTACTTTTTTGTCTTGGAAAATTTTAAAAACAGCAAAGCAAAATGAATATTAAAAGCCTGAATTCTGACTTGCACACAGATAAAGTTCAATATTCAGGTTCTTGTGGGGGCTCCTTTCATTCTGGCTATAAAGGGAAGGCTAGGCCTGTATGTAGGCCCTGTCTACATAACAGCCTATTTTTGATTGGAGTTTCACTTCCATGAAGGACAAACAACTTCCTTATGTGTGACGCTTCCTCCATAACTACTCTTTAGAAAGGATGCAAACGTTTCATACCACAAGTTTGTCTTTTAATATGAGTAAGTGAGCTCAGCAACAGGCATTATCCAGAACTGGATCTGCCAGTGGAGGTAAAGCTGGTGACAAGTTGCATGGGACTTTGAGGTAAGTGCACAAGTTGCAGAATGACTAGGTAGGTGAGACTGTAAAGTTAATCTGAGTCTCTTTTCATTAGCTTTTATTTCAGATCAGGAGGGATGTTTTGAAATGAATCCTCCCACTAGGTTTGGAGATCCTGACCTGGAGTCCTTTTGAATAAAAGCAAACTGGAAGAAGATGTAGTTCAAAGAACTTTCCATACTTGAGCTGCAAATGCTCATCATCAGAGGGAGGTTAGTGGGAGAGGTGTGGAGCACAGCTGTCAGGTCCTCAGCATTGACTTTTGGCTCTGTAGATCTCCCAGATTGGCCCACCCCTGACTCTGTACTCCTGTTGTTTGGACACTAACACCATGTGTCATACTATTGTGAATAATTATTTATCCTAGTGAAGACGTGTACAAGTTTGCAACTATGGATTCCTTTGATATTAATTAAGGTTTTAATAAAGTGCAATACAATCCCCTTAGGTCTGCAAAACCGAGTATAAAGGTGTTTTTTTTTTTTACAGTTTTATGAGAACCACTATGATGATGGATATCCCTACAGCATGTCAACCTTTTGTAGGAAGCATATGGGACGTTCTTGTTTTCTGAGTTGCAGAAGCAGCCTTTTTTCAAGAGATTTTTCCTCTTGTACTTAAATGTTCCTACTTTAAGTGTTTAATTTCTGGTTGAATAATCAGCAGGGTGTGTGTGTGCGTGAGTCCTTTTATTGTTTGTCTTTTTGTACTCTGTTTGCATTACTCTCTCTAATATAAAGTGAAGTAAGTTGTTTAGGCACGTGGGTTTCCTGTCAAATATAAAAGATGAGTAATCATCAGAAAATAACAATAACCACTACAGAATATAAAAAAATGAACAAACAGCAAAGTATGGTTTTTTTTACTCACAGAAACCTTTCAATGTATGAAAGTGATTTCACTGAAAGTCCAGGAGTCCTTCCTCCCTTCAATTTATTCATTTTTCTTTTCTTTATTACAGATACCAATCTAGAGTGACTTAGTTGAAGATACAGTATGGATGTTAGGGATTTAGAAGTTACAAAGGAAAGTGTTAAGAATGTGTTTGGTTTGATGATTTGGTTAGTTTCTCCACTTACTGTCGAAAATGGTAACAGGCAGGATACTCCAGCTGTCAATAACTCTTTCAGCAGCAGAAGTGTTACTGATTACAGTGTAGTTTGCCAATCTTGTAATAACAGTGGAGAAGTGCAATACATGGTCGAGGTCATCTCTAATCCTTGCTGCTGTATTATAAGCTGGTAGGAGCATACAAAGCCACAGAGCGGAAAGCTTGCTCTCTGTAACAAGTTCTGTGACATTAACAAGTCTTCAGAAACATTTTAGACTCAGATCTTCAAATGAGATGCAAATGTTCAGCTGGCAAAAATCAAAGCAGTTCAGCTGATGTCACTGAATTCTAGGAATCTCAGGCAGTAAGATAAGATACTTTTATTAACAATTTGACAGTCTGGTTTGATTTTCCTGACTTCTGTCATCTGAATACAGGGTCCATATCCTTTCTTGAAGGAGCTTTCTTTGTGTATGCTAAAATCTGTTGTCTTCATCAAAAATCACAGTTTCCAAAGTTCAAAAAGTTAAAAACTAAGAAATTGAGTTGCTTGTGTTAATTATGAGTGGATAGATAGGCATTGTTTTTCTAGTACATTCTTACTATATTGTTAAAAATACAGATGCTACTGTAGGGGATGAGTTGTTGGTACTGTATATACTTATGGCTGTATTAGGATTGGATTGGTTCCATATGACGATCAATTGTTTAAGCAGCATGAATTTCAACAGCACTTAAAACTGTACTCATATGATTGACACTAATGATTCTGAAGGAGAAACTGTATTCTGTCAAGTGCGTAATTTGTGTTTTTTTTTTTTTTAAATATTGCTTGAATACGTATTTATTCGGTAGACTATAACAGTGGGGGAGACATTGTGACGATATAGCCAATAAATAAGATGGTTAGCAATTTTTTAAGTGCCTGAAATACATGCCAACAAAATCCAGCATGATGTCTGTGAGGAAAGAGATAATCACATACCTGTAAAATTCTGTAAAGACAGAGCTGTGGTTTTGGCCTAGCTGCCTCTAGATTTTAATAATCAAAATTATTAATAGCTTGAATATTCCAGTAGGATAAGCTTCACTAAAACAGAATTTATTAGTATTATTGCTTATATCTTTTATCATGCATTTATATAAAATATTTATTTCATTTTCTAAACATACAAGTGATTGCTTCTTGAGAAATTGCTGTCCTGATCTGAATTCTTGTGGAACCAATGGGAGTTTAAGCATGGTAACATTTATCAATATGTTTGGTAACAGTTTGGTCTTACATCTGTTACTCCACTTTGAAGCTGAGTTAATCTAAATAATAGATAGTCTTCATTAGTGGGGAATAAGTCACATGGGGAGTCCTGTGGGAAATTAGTATAGTGTCATCTACATTTGCTTCCCATTCCTTCCCTAGAAAACAAGCACCGGGGAGGTGGATTTTCGTAGTGTTGAGTCCACGACCCCCAGCCACAGGACTTGAATGCAATCACCTGGGGCAATTAGCCACCTTCAGCAACCTCCAGATTTTCCTGTTTCCTGAAGGCCCTCCTTGACTATGCTGTGGAACACACTGATTGCTATGGCCTGTCATCCATGCTTAATTTTGCAAGGTGTCTACATAGTAAAGTCTCTGGTATTAGTGATAGCTTTATATCCTGTAGAGCAGAGAGGATTTTGCATTGCTGTTACGTGGTAATGGTAGCAATCTACTCTTAAGTATGAAGTAAAACATAGCTATCTCTGTAAAAGATTGTAAGGTAGTGCACAAATATTGGCTTGACCTGTCTTCTTGGTACAGCCTTCCTGGATTTACAGCATAAGGGTCTCCTCTTTGTGAAGTTATCCTCCAGAAAGTCTCTTAATTCTTTGGACACAAAAGCAGACGTAGAAACAGGGTGGAGGAAGACCTCACCTTTTACCTTGTACTTTCTTGACTTCTCTGCTTTTAAAGGAAGGCTGTAGGATTACTGTTCCACCTCAAACCTGTGCTAACCTTAGTGAGAACTGTGTGCATTGTGCATTTTTGGAGTGTGGAGAACCGCACTTCATCCATGTGTTACAAAGTGCAGACAATCACACGCTAAGGGCACAGCTTTTTTTTTTTTTTTACACAGTTCTTCTCTCCCGTCCCCTGCTGTTAGATGTTCCTGTTATTTACTAAATGAATGAAATAAATGAGAACTTACCCATAGCCCGTACTAGTACTTTGGATTAAGAATTTTATATAACCCTTTCTTAGAGCTAAACTGCAGGCTCTGCTTAACATATGATGCATTAGAAAAACAGATTTTAAAAGATTACAACTTCAAGGATCTGATACTGGTTGAAGTTTTTCAATTTCTAAATAGTAATCTTTTGTTTAATATTCTTAGTGAATTAAATCTCCTTAAGTACAAGAAACCTTTAATCAGTATATGCAATAATAAGTAACACTGCTGTTGAAGTGGTGAATGCTTTGTTCACACATTTTTAAGTCTCGGGGATCTGTGTTGAGAATAACAGAATGTCCTTTGTAGAAGATTATTTAGATCATAGGCTTTATTGACTGGTGAAATAGTGTTTATCTTCATAATAACAAAATGCAGGAGCTTTAAAGCAGAATAAAGAAAACCACTGAAAAGAAGTCTCCTTTCGCTCCAATCTCATTTGTTGAAAGAAAATGCATATTAATTAAAAATTTAGACACTTCATTTCTGTTGCAAGGCTCCTTGCAAAAGACAAATTATTTTATACATCTAGTATGTGGTAGAACTGACAGATGAGATTAATATGCTTCTTAAATTACCATTACCAAGGGTCAATTAATAAGTGAGCTAACCTTGTGAAAGTCATTCTGAAAGACTAGTTACGGATCTGTAATGGTCCCTGTCAAATTACGTAGTACTGAGAAAATGAAAAAGCTGTCAAATAAATACGATACCAACTAATTACATTCTGCATAAGGTAAATGAGCTTTTGTGGTTGTTGGTAGAAGGAACAAGAAATAAGTCTAAGAAATGTTACCGACAATTGTATACAGATTTACTTGAAGGGAACAGGTATGTGCAGAAAGCTGTCTTGGTAAGGGAAACTGAAAGTTCTTAAGTCACAGAATGTGTGATGTGAAATTTGAATGAAAATTAGAGAAATATATCTTAGGCTATTTTTCATCAACTTGGTAAATGGAAAATTCCCGTACTCTTGTCATTCTTTGACTATGATACAGCTTTTATTAGGCCTCTTGATCTCTAGATACTAACATACTAACTTATACAAATAAAGGTTTCATTATGACAAGAAAAAAATAGCCATGTCTACTGTGTGACAAAAACAACAACAACATCAAAAAAAAAAAAGTAACAACAACACTGGTATTAAGTTTCTCTCTGTGGGAGGATTTTAAAAATACTGTTCCTTTCTAGCTGCATACCTGCAGGCTGACCAAGTGTCATACTATTCACTAATCTTACTTCTTGTGATCAGGATACAAAGCTACAGCAACAAGATCACAGAAGCATAGATAGTTTGCATTCTTCAGAAAATACTGAAGTATGACAGAGTTGGTTTATGTTGAATCAACATCAATAATAAAAACAGTAAGAGACTAAAAATAAAAACTATTGAAAAAGTAATTAACTATAAAAGGACTTACAATAATAGCATTATAGTTAAGAACTTGCTGCTTTTACTAATTTTGTCTATTATAATTTTTTATTATTATTATTATTTTAAAGTAGCTAGCAGTTTTAAAACATTTCCAGCAATATAATCACCTATAAAACAAATTTTGGGGGGCAGAAGGAGGTCTTCGCAGCTGCTGGCAACTGGAAATAGGTGTTTGCGTGATATCTTTCAATGTGAGCCTATTTCTAACTTACTGGATTGTCTGTTAATTTATCTAAATGCATCTATTACTAAATATTATGTGGATATTAAGTAATCCAAAAAGGCCCAAATTAGCTATATGGAAGGTCCAACGTATTTGTATAGCAAACACTAGGTTTGCTGTGATGACAGTAGTGGTTGCTCATGCAGCTGTTTTCTAGTAATCTGAGTTTAAGAAACTTAGTATTCATATGAATATTTATAGATGAAAATAATAGTCATGCTATTGGATAGGGTAGTCATACTACCATATGCTTTCATGAAGCTTTGATCTGGAAGTGACTTATTCCAGTCCTTTAAATGTTTATTGGGAAGGTCAAGTCAGAGTGTACCAGCAATGCCATGTGATTGAAGCGATCAGTCAGCACAGCTATTCAAAGCTGTATTCAAAATCTAAGGGCTGAAAGGCATTCAATTACAGTTTTTGATGGATAATTTTAAATGATAAATGTGGTTCCAAAAAGAGAGAAGAGAAAAAGGTTAAAAAAAAAAAAAAAGTTTCCACAAATTTATTCGTTTCTGCTTTCTATGACCTTCTGCTAGTTAAAGCAGAACGTAAAGCAGAAAAATAAACTTAATGTCAGTTTTCTTTCTGTTATTTCATTAATAATAGAATATTTTTCTAACATTGAATATCCTATCTAGATCAAGATAGTTTTGGTGAGCAACTTCATTTTAGTTAAACTCTTGCACAATGTAATTTACCTGCTGTCAAACTCAGTTGAAGTGACACAGTCTGGCACTAGCATATTCCAGAACATGTCAGGGTTTGATGAGGTATGAATAATGTGTTTAGTAGTATGCATTTTTATAAGATTTTCTCCAGCATTCTACTAAACAGACAGTGCATCCTTCTCTCTCTCTCTCTCTCTCTCTCTCTCTCTCTCTCTCTCTTTTTTTTTTCCCTGCAGGAGAATGTTGGTCTTGTGCAAATTTGGTTCCTTGCTAAAGAGGCAATCTACAGACATGCTTATTTATTTGACCTTTTAGAGGGAGAAATGAGGGTCTGATTATTTAACATACATTTCTGTCAGGCATGTTTGCTGTGGTTAAACTTTCCACTTTCTTTGAATTCTTTAGTGTGAAGCTCATTTTTCTCCACATAAAGAGTAATTCTTTTTAAGCAGTGTGCATAGTAAAATTAGGGCAGGTGACCAAATTCAGTCCACTCATCTCTCTCTCAGCCGTGTCCATTTAATGTCACGTAAGGTATTTGTAGAAGAAGATATAGTGCCACCTAATGAACATGATCCTGCAGCCTTGGTTTGGAATTTGAAAGACTGTGAGACACAACCGTACTTGTAAAATATTGAACATACATAAAAATTAACAACCTACTGGAGAGTTTATTATAGAATAGAATAGTTCAGTTGGAAGGGACCTACAAAGACCATTGAGTCCAGCTGTCTGATCATTTCAGCACTAACCAAAATTTAAACCATTTTCTTAAAGGCATTGTCCAAATGCTTCCTGAACACTGACAGGTTTGAGGCATCAGCCACCTTGCTAGGACATTTTCTTTTATTTTCATTGCCTTGTTTGACATAAAGTGGAACAGAGAGCCTCTAAAATAATTATTCTTGGCCTACTTTACATTTGAGAAAATATTTGGAGATCTTACTGCTTTCCTAGGTAGACCTAACAATTTTAAGTTGTTTTTGTAGACTGATTCTGCATTCCCATTGGGTTTCTTCCAAAACATAAACTCATCTCTGTGACATCAATTCTTTCAACATTTTTTTTCATTAGTGTCTTCATTATCTGTGTTTACTGAACACCTTTTTACATGGCAAGAAAAAGTGATGTATTGTTTGTTCCGTGTTTCTTAAGATATCATACTCCTTATAGATATGGTTGCTTTACAGTTTTAGGCACGTTTTTTATCCAGATGCTATAATATTTATTTTGTGTCATAATGACAAACCTTCAGTTCTGCAAGACACTTCAATTGCAAACAGAATAGTTTTACACTCTTTGATAGAGTTCGTATGGCTGATGGATTGCTCAGAAATCAAACTCTTGGTATTGATTGGACTGAGGTTCTGTATGAGTTTTGCATTGAGCTAGCAACTTACTTAATAGTGATGGATTTATAAATAAGTTACTCTAAATAAAAGAAATTATCTTATATTTCAACCAGCAATATATTGACAAAAAGTGACTTTGCCAAGTCAAAAGAGAACACTTCTTGGTGGTGTGGCAAAACTGAATGAAGAAGAACCTTTATGCTGTTTGTAACTACTTGTTTTTCGTTCGTTTTCTACAGTCAAGTCCTATTGTGTGTTGCATGCATTAACTTAAAAACTAGAAGGATATAGTAACAGTAGAATAGAGACAAGATTAGACCTAGTCACAGATGATGTCAGATTATGGGGAAGAATACTAGGTACAATCTTATTTTTCTGCTTATAGTCAGGAACTTGTATGGTAAGAAATTATTTATACTCACTGAGGCTACCAGCCATGATATTAGTAACAATGGTGACGCTTCTAAGCTATAATTAAATAGATACATATAGAATACATGTAGACATGTATAATAAATACATTTAATGAAAATCATTTTGTATTTTTGAAATATCTTTTTTTTTTTCAAGTTCAGATTTTAACATACACAGGCCTGTTATTTTTAGAAAAGGTCTGTACTGTGCTGTACAGTCCCTGAATTGATGCAGCTAGGTTCAAAGGGAGTAAATGGAGTAAAATAGCCACAGGATGAATGCTCATCACTTTGTGAGTGCAATGCCACTTTGGCACTATATAAAGGAAGGTTGAATAAGTCTATGCAAGAACTCATAATGTTACTTTGGAGCATAAACTTCAGCGGGTCTGTACAAGGGCCTCCTGTTCTAGGTCATCTAAGTCTTGCAAAAAATGCTGTACCTCAGTAGATTTAAACAGGTCAGAACAATAGAATATTTGTGCATTCAATTTTCCAGTTTTATTGTGGTAAACTTGTTTCTAGGAAATTACAGTTGCCTTTATTTAATGTTATTAGTACATAATAGGACATTATTTTATTTTTGCTATAAATCTAATTCACTCCTGGTGTTCTGTTAATTGAGCATCTACACTGGTTACTTTTCTTGTTTCAGTTACAGCATTGCAATAGGAGAAGCAAACTTCACTGCAACAGGCTTCTGTATGCTTATTCCTTTTATGATCATTTATTTTGAGGGTACAAGAAAAAAAAGTCTTGCCGATTGTGATAGTTCAAAAAGGCCTTTTGTGTTTGCAATTTTGGTGCAAAAGGCATTTCATGATGTTTTGTGACTGACTATACCTGGGCTTTGTTTTTGTTGCAATAACATTAACTTTCCAATTCTCCTTTTGTCAATATGTAAGTGTTCTTGTACTATGCATATGTCTTTTTCAGTTGCATCAAGCAGTGTGAAAAATGCAATCTGCAACATAATCATTTTCCTTGAAAAAACAAATGCTTTAGTGTTTTATTCTTATACTTAAAAAAAAAAAAAAAAAAAAGTATGTTATGAGTGTTGGAATTTGGGAAATCTCAACATGGTGTTGTCATAATTTGTAGTTTAGGAAAAGCATAAGGGAGAGAAAATGGGAGGTCTAGTTTAAATCCAAAAACTGAATAGGCATAGAAGTATAGCACAGAAAAAGTACTG
This sequence comes from Anser anser, assembly GCF_964211835.1. NCBI lineage: Eukaryota > Metazoa > Chordata > Aves > Anseriformes > Anatidae > Anser > Anser anser. Next base: position 20,117,161 of record NC_139732.1, read on the forward strand.
AAAAGTAGTGAAGGGTAATAGGTTGGAGGTCTGTAGATTTATTTTGCAATTTATCTTTATGAAGATGTAGTACTAACACAGGATCTGCTGTTCAACATGTTTTACCTGATGTTATAAGATATCAAGTGAAAGTTCAGAATTAAGGGACGGTGCTGATAGAGCAGATAGTTTACCAAAAGGATGCCTTTATTAACGTACCCAATGTTCAGAGTTGGGTTGGGTATCTCAGCTGACTGAGATATCCAAAACCAAACACACACACACAAAAAAAAAAAAAAAAGTCCAGGAAGATGCACTGGTATTAGTAATTATACTTTAAGATTAATATTTTTACCAGATGATGCTGTCATCAGAGTTGAAGACCAGTGAAGCATTGCAAGAGTTCCTGGGCTAAATGTAAGCAATAAAAATAGATGAAATAGATGTACATGAAATAAATTCTGTCTTTTGATGTGTCACTGTATAACAGACCCTTGTTGATCATTTGGGAACTACATTAGAACTGTTTGACTGCTCAAAGAGACCATTACTGTGTTAATTTAGCTAATCTGAGGCTCATTGACTAAATCTTTCTTATCGGCAATTAATGTAGAAAGATGGTCCAACATGTTAAGTTACAAAGATTAGGTTTAGAGATAAAAAACAGGTTATTAGAAACAACATTTTATTTCAGATCAGGCTGCCTTTGGCATATCTTTTATTACGTATGTATCTGCCAACATCTCCACTAAAATAACATGTGGAAACCATTCAGGTATTTCCTTTCTTCTTTATATGAAATACATACCTTGCCATTTTTGGCAAAGTAGAAGAAACAGCTATGCTGTTTTACTTGAAACAGAGAAGCTGCTAAATATTTGTCATCTGGGATGCGCTAATCCATTTAGATATTACCAGGAAGATCAACTGTCTGAATTACAAAAGTATCTGCCATAGACATCCTCTCGGAAAAAACAACCTGGCATTATGTGAAATTCAATAAAGCTGACTGTAGACAAAATCAGCAAAAACTCATTTAGTTCAGAATAACAGGAAAAGATAAACAGTGCTTTGTTAACTTCAGTGCTCGTATATCATTGTAGCTGCTAAGGCCAGGCAAAGAATACAGGAGGGAAATGAAAGGAGAATGCTCACTGTGAATACTCCTGTGATATATTTAACCAATCAGATGTCAAAATTCAGCATTCCTAATGTAACAGAGTATACAACCTCTTATGATGATTTTGAGGAATTTCAATATATTTACTTTTACATGATTTATGTAACCAAACATAGAGTAGATAGCATATCATGTAGATGGCATTTCCAACACCCAAAACTTTTATCATCAGCATTGAAATATATTATCTTCAGCTTAGCAGAAAGAGTCAGCAAAGCATACAATGTTTACCAGGAAAGAATGTGGTGAGGGAGGAGATCTGTGCTCTGTGGAAGCTTGTTCAGCTCTGTGGTCAAACAGGCAGGCTCTGGTTGCTAGTGCAGGTGCATTGAGTAGATGAGAGGCTGCCAGAGACTGACAGACAAGTTGAATGAGATTTAGCAGTGGATTAAAAAAAAATAAAAAATAAAAACAATACTGAAACTGACTGTATATGTGCAGACACAGGGTGCTTAAGAGTTCCTTATGATGGCAGTCAGGGTGCTGCAAAAGGGACTGGCAGATGTTTTGCATCATAACACAACATTTCACAGCAACGACTCTCTGTGAAGGTTTTGTTTTGTTTTTTTGATATGCAGTTTGAAAGGGTTTCATAACATATGACTCTTATGCTTTGCAGTACAGTCATCTAAATCTTATAGATACAAAGAAATTTCATCCTAGAAAAAGAAATTTCATATAGATACAAAGAAATTTCATCCTCTAGATCTGATTTCTACAGACTAACCTTTAAGAAGGTGAAATTTAAAAAGACAACACAATTCCATCTTGCAAAGGTGTGGCAAATACTGTATAAGATATGCTGATACTGTTTTAAATTTTGAAGAGAGGAGCAATTTTATTTGCAGAATAAGCAAATTTCTCAGAAGAAAAAAAAAAAAGTTCACTGGGAAAATCTTGCTTCTAACTTACCAAGTTTTTTCTCTTTGGTGACACTTAGAGGCCAAGCACACTTACTCCCTTCTTAGTTAGGGCTTTTAAGGACTCCTGGCTGCAGTTTATCACTTGAAAACTGACAGTGTGAAGAAGAAGAGACATCATCCCACGAACACTGACAGAGCCAGGAAGCTGGGCAGCAAGGCAGCAGCGTGCTGGGTGCCCTCCAGTGCAGCTCCTACAGGGGCTCTTGTAAGCCTGTTTTGTTGCTTAGAGATAGAGAAACCTAGTTTCACATACATTAGGTGGGTAGAAGTTGAGTGATCCTTGACTTCTAAAACCTTTTCCTACCCATTTGTAGGAACAGATATTTTAAGCAATAATAACAAAGTAAAATATGTGTGTGATATATACCTGACATTTACACTGGCCTTTATTTCTTATGACTAAATAAGTCAGTTTTCTTGTCACCCCAGTTTTTTAGATCTTGGCTTTTTGTTGTTGGTCTGATTAGTTATGGACTTTCTCTGACCCTGTTGCTTCTTGAATCCTTCTGAGAGATGAAATTCATTACACTCTTGCCACTTCTTACATACTGTTTAGAGTGATTTTCAAGCAGTAAGAACAGTGAACAGTGCTTGAATACTGCTAGAAGCTATTTGAAAGTGCAAAGCCATTTTTCATCTTTCCTTACATTTTTTTTTTTTTGGTGGTACAGCACAGAGCCTAAAAATTCTGGCAGAGTTTGTTTTAATCGTTTATTTCGGTCCTATTTCCTCTCTTTTTTGATTTTCTTTAATGTTGTGTTGTCTTTTTTTTTTTTTTTTGTGGTGATTAGACTTGATTGCTTTGGTGAATGCTGATATCCCCCTTCCCTCCCTCCCCCTCCCCCCCCATTTTCAAGGGGCTCAACATGCGTTCTCTTGTGATATGGGAAGATTTTAATTAGTTTTTATGTGATCATCCATAATACTTTTGCTCTGTGTGAAGTGCACATGCCTGTTTGAAGAGCTGTATTGCTCCACAGATTCGAGGCACATCCTTCTCATTTGCTCACTGAGGTTATTTTTGGAGTAGAGGTTCTAATTTCATAACTCCCAGACAATATTTAACAGGAAGTATGTTTCAGAAGTAATTTTAATTCTATTTTTGTAGGTGTATGAGAGTCCCTTAAAAATGTGCAGCAGCTTTCTCTTGTGAGGACACAAAAGTATTTTCCGTTGTTGTTTTGTGTCTATACAGCTGTAGAAAAGTGCTTAACTGGGGAAAAATGAGACACTGAGAGGACAATCAGGTTTTCAAAGCTCTTTCAAAGGTGTTTTGATTTTAATAGGATATATTACCCAGTCTTGTAATGCACTTTGAAAATCACACTGTGCACATGTTGGTAGCTTAATAACCTTTGTAAATCTAATTTTACATCACTTGCTCAGCAAGAGATAGAATTTCGCTATCAGTCTTGTATTTGGAGATCAAAAAAACTGGATGCAAGCTTGATTTAAATTTTGCCTGGTGTATGGTTTTCATGAAATCATTTCATCTGTTTCCTCTTCCATCTTTTGCCTATCTTATACATATAATTGATTTTCTTTTGAAATGCTCTGTTATATTGCGTCAGTTGGTCCCATCAGTTATATCGTAACTAATCAGGATAGTTATGACCAATTTAAGCACCTAATACCTCATTTACATTCACTTGTAAAATGGTGACAGTGATTTTGAGGTCAGGGTTTCCACAACAAAGGAGAGAGTTTTGTGATAGTATCAGTACCTTCCTTTCTCTGCTTCCAATTCCTTTGTTCACTGTGACTTTTGCATAGCTAACCAGTAAAACCCAGTTTTCCCCTATGCAACTCGACTGTTGGGATTGTAGTGTCCCTAGACAGTGACATTCATCAAAGTGATTGGATTTTATGAGGGGTGAATCTAGGGTGTAAGATGGACTAAAGCTTTGAAAATTGCTGGTTACTAGTGTTTGATCTTGTACATAAAACTAAATATTCCATGAACATAAGAAAGAATCTGGTATGTGTACATAATTGCTTCTTACAAATATTTAAATCTTAAAAATATGAAATCTTAAAATGTAAGTTACAAGAACTCACAAGAGTACATTCTGTCTGCTCCAAACTGATAGAAATAATTGAAAATAGCATCTACTTCTTGATGACCAGCTTTGCATTTAGTGCTTAAAATTGATCCTCAGGAATAGGTGGTAAAATATCAGATTTTTATCCATTTCATTTTCTTTTTCTTCATTAACATGCAAGAAAATTTCTACAACATTATTATTTTTTTTAATGAGCTGCAAGTTTTATAAAATTTGAAATTGGATTTACTGTTGCCCTGTAGAAAAGACAGAGTTCATTTTGATATAAGCTTTCTCTAGTATTAAGTATCTACTAATAGATACTTTAGATACTTCATAGATTAAGTATCTATTTTCTATAAATACTTAACGTATTCTTTTCTCTAAGGTTTATGCTATCGTCATCTATCTATCTATCTATCTATATTTTCTTTCTGTTTTCCTGTTTTGTGATCTTGTTCACAGGAAAGGGACCTTTTCATGCTGACAGCAGAGAAAAAATTTCAGGACTTAAGTTCTACAAGAAAATAACACCTTTCTAGCAATATTGTGATTCAGAGAGACACAGCTGTGGGAAAAAAAAATACATTTACTGTGACACTAATAGCATAACAGTATACACATTCAATTAGATAGTGAATTCATAATTGCTTAGTTTAGTGCTATGAAAGAATTTACTATATTAAAATCTAAAATGTATATATAGCATTTTAGCGTCATTTTGCAGCAATGAGCATTTTTCACTGATGGCATCTTCTAGGCATATTCTGTAAAGTGAACTGCAAATCAGTGTGTTGGTGCTAGAAGACAGGCAGTGGTACTGCCAGTATGGAATAAAGAACCTGGAAAACTCCAAGTACTGTTATCACTAGTGTAATCATTTAAGATTTGTTTTCAAACTGACACTGAGGAAGATTTTTCTGCCAAGTTGTAGTGGCTTTTTGGGATGGCCAATGCCAGCTGTTTCAGAGAGATGGAGGATTTCTGTTGCTATCTCAAGGCAAAGGGAGGTTCACATACAATGTGCTTTTAGAGGTCAGCCTTTACTGAACAGAAAGTGGAGAAAGCAATGTCATTTTGCTTCCTACTCCTAGGGAAGAATAGACAGTAAGATATTCACACTACAAATATATGCTATGAGTAAATGTGGAAAATAGACAATAAGTTATTTAATTAATGAGTCTTTTTTGGCTTGGGCTGGTTTTGCTTAAAGAAAAACATTTGAAATGACATGGAAATCTCATTGTTACTTACAGCCACATATAGGTAAACCCTCTATGGACAAGTTCAAGTGCAACTCAGATTTGAAAAGTTAAAGGTTGTTACTAGTAACAGCTCTATGAACTTTGAAAATGCAGTTTGTTGTATTTTCTCACCTGTGTTCATTCTTTCTCTCACTTTCCTCCCTCTTTTTTTTTTTTTTTTTTTTTTGGTAACTTTGCTCGTGAAGCTTCTCTGGACACACTTGCCCTTCCTGCAAAAAAAAAAAATGTTTTGCTATCAAATGACATCAAACTTCCAACATATATCACAGCACAATTTCATGAAACATCCTTGCTTTACTTTTTCCTTTTGTTGATGTATGATCTTGTTATGAAGGATTAGACCAGTCATTCCAGTTTGTTTTGCTCTTACTTCCCCAGTGAAGAGCTCTATACAGGTGTGAGTAAATAAACTTACCCACCCTTTCTTACAAGTCTAGTAAAGTAAGTAAATACATATACATACTGTTTCTGTGGTTTTGTTCTGTTTTTCTTAATGAGGTTCAAGTCCCAGGAAATTTAAAAAAGTAAAATCTCGGAAAGAATAAAGCTAAATATTTATTCCCTGTTTCTTTGTTTGGAATTACTTGCTATTTTACAGTTCACAAACCAGAATAGTATGACTGCAATTGTGCTCCTTATGTGAATGATGATTAAAAATATTAAGAGCACTACATTTAAAACAAGTGGGAGAAGCAAGTCTCTGGCTGTTTATAATATTAAATTCCTCTTCCTTTTCACAAAGCTTCTATTAATATGTCTCCAAAGCCTTGCATCTAATGTGATCAAAGAAGATGAAGTGACACTTGCCTAATGAAGAATTCATCCTTTGTCATTCATTTGGGAGACAGAATTTGAGTTTTATTGGAATTTTTGTTTAATTAATGCACACAGTTAAGAGGTAGTTATGCTAAGAAAATAGAAAGTATGAAATAACTGTTGGGTAATTTCAGGAGTGTAAGATAAGTCAATGCAAGCTTTATTTTAGCAAGGTCATTGTTAAGGTTGATCAATCACCTAATTTGGGGAATGCTGAACTGAACCCGCTGTTACAGTTTGACATGTCATTGCAAAGTTTATGGTGTGATATAAAGAAATACTAATTAAAGACCTTTTGAGGAATCTACTACTCATATGAACCCACTTATTTTCAAAATTCGCTTTCCTTCTTCATTTGGACTTTAATGGTTCAGACATGCTGCATAGTAGAATTGGATAATGATGCTACCATAAAATCATCAACTTTTTAAAGTACAGTTTTGGAGAATGCATTAAAGTGAAAACCTTTCAAATCATGTACTATATACTAAAACCCCTACAGTTGTTCTGAAAGAAAAAAAAATTATTATTATTATTTTGGATATTGACTTTGATCTATATTCTTCTTTTGTTAACTGAAGTTAAAAAAAAAAAACAATAGAATGAAATTATATAAATTTGGAATCTTTTCCCACTGTAAATTCAGGCACTTGCTTTCTTCAATTTGTAGACTGTATGAGGTTACAGCCTATGCATTGCCCAACTTATTGTTTGCATAGAAAAAAAAAAGCATTCACAGAAGACTCAGTTGCTGTTTTAATTAGTTTTCTTAGTAAAAATCTACATTCATGGAATTCTTTAAAGGCTTTATAGAGAGTAATGTTGATAAATGTGGAAGTTTTGCAATGAGATCTGTATTTTCTGTGAGAGGAACTTAAGCACTTTGTGTAATAGGGCAGGTGTGCTAGGGCTGGCTAATTCACACCTAGGATCTAACTCTGAATGTGAGACCAAAGTCTTCCATTACAGATAACTGCTATCTTTTTGCCATCATCCATACAACCTTGGTGAGGTAATTAATACTGTTATCAAGTAGCTTGAGATAAAATTATCCATATCTATTAGAAACACTGTATTTTGGGTTTTATATCTTTGTCTCTCTTTGTGCCATATAATAATCAGCTAATTTTTTATTCATATTCTTAATAGCAGGAAAACTTAATTGTAACGTGTCTAAATTATTGTCTTCTCTGAGTTGTTCTAGGTAATTGCAACAAATTTTGAATGTAACTTTTCAGTGTGAAGAGAATATCTTTGCTACCTTTTATGACCCAGAGAAAGCCAACTCTGTTTTCTTTCCTGAAAATTGCCTGTATGAAAGGTCCCTAAATCCATGAGGCTTTCTCTGTTGTCAATCCACATTTAGGAACTGATGATAAACTAACCTAATAGCTATTCTCAATGTTAATTCTAACTAAGGTAGAAATAAATAAAGCCAGCAGTGGTCTATATATATATATATGTCTCATAATAATTGAGACTGGAGCAGGCAGTGGTATAGCAGTATTTGTAATGACACAGTACTTCTGTGAGATTTTTTGGCACAGGATGAGGCACCATTCCTCTGTCTGCCTCTCAATTTTCTGGCCTGCTTTTCCTGCTGTGGTGGCTGCCGCTCGTTGGCGGCCAGAGGCCCACCCAGCTGTGTTCCCCGTTCCCCTCCTCAGTGCAATGAGGGAGGGAGGCAAGATGAAAAATTGGTTGGCTGAGAGAAAACCAAAGCACCTGGGCAGTGTTTTTTGTTCTTTCATAAATACCCTCTCCCTGGGGTGTCACCTCTGTTGCCAAGGGGCTCAGCTGTGCCCTGAGGTGGGGCCACCATGGAAGCATCTGGAACCGTACGGAACCAGTGTGAGGCAGCCCCGGCTTCTCCTCATAGAGACACCTGGCCATTTGGGTGCTCCTTGCCCTGGGGACTATGCCATTCTGGAAAGCTGCTGTTTTCGCACACTCAAACAACTGAATTTATTTTTTTGTTGGGTGAAGCTAGATGCAAGGACCACACAGCAAAACCATCTGTTGAGCCAACTGGAAGAAATCTGTAAGAAACATTCTTATCAGCAACAAATTGGAAATTAAAATTAGAAAGCAGTTAATGACTAAAGAACCTGTATTAGACTTTGAAGATAATTGAGCTCTAAAAGTTATTCCAGGTTTACTTTATGAAAAGCTTTAAATTTATGATATAATTTGGTGTGGGCCATTGGCTGCAAAGTAAAAACAGACATTTGTATGCAGAGAAGGAATGTGGCTATCCAGAATCATTTCACCAAAAGCAATAAATGAACGGAAACAACTGTCCTGTGAAGAGAAACCTTTGAAACTGCTTGAAGTAATGGTAAGATTGAGACTGGTTATCTTTTCCTGTAAATGTTATTGCTGACTACCATAGTGGAAAGAAATCAAGTCTATATAAATTACAAGAGAATGCTTAAAAGAGGTTTGAACAACTTAGAAAAGCTTACTAAACTTCTCATTACATCCTTATATTTGAGGTGATGAGAACTCTCCTCCTATCTGCAGTGAGGAGCTAAGTTGTACGGAAAGTCCCTTTTGAGAAGGGGGAGTACCAAAGAAGAGTTTTTGTGGACAAACAGGCTAAAATCTGTTCCTGCCTGCAGTTTTCAGTGTTACATTGCTCCTCCTTGTTTTATTGAAGTGTTTAATTTTATCAGTGTTTCTCAGTTATCTTAACAGCAATGGTCAAGGTCTGCTTTGTATCCTATCATGGCAATTTGTGTTGTGAAGCGTGAGGTTCTCATGAACCCTTGACTATCCTTTGTAGTTTGTGTGTATTCTTTTGTCAGAAATGAGATTGGGATTTAGCCTTCAGAGATCCTGAAAATATGGTTGGTTAGATTATGATGAATGTAACTTTATCATTATGAATGTAATTTCACAACTTTTAAGTTGGAACATGAGAAGCATAGTCAGCCTTATCAGGTTTTCACATAACAGGTAGCTACAGAGCTCTGCAGACTTATTTTTTTTGTCAGTTTGCCCAAATCTATCTATGCTTACCATTTTGCTTTCAAGTTATGTTGTTGTAATCAGGTAGGAACTCAGATACATTCTGAATGTTAAATTACAGTCTGTTGCTATCAAAAGAAAGAGTGCAGTATCTGTCATACATCAGTCAAGTTTTATATTAAAACTAGATAGGCTTTTCTTCTTTATTGAAATACTGAAATCTCACTCTTTTGATAGTTAGACACAATCTAATTTTCCACTGGTTTTCTTTACAGCCTGTTTAAGGTAATGTTTTCTGTGCCAGTATTGTCTTTTTCTTAAATACTACTTTCTCCTGCATGTGTTTTTTGTTTTCTTAAGGTAAAGTATATTTTCCTTGGTGCTTTTTTGTTTGCTTGTTTTGTTTTAGGGGTGTGGTTTGTGTAAAACAAGATCTAGGCAAGTGTTTTTTGTGTAGCAGCCAGGTAAAGACAGATGGTCGTGATTAGGTGCTGCAGGCTTTTAATGTTTTCTACAGAATGCTTAGGACCTACAAGTTACTGTGCAGAGACTAATAAAAATGAAGCTGAGATCATGTGATACTTCCTGTGGACATGTTACTGGAATATTTTGGGCCAGTAGGATTTTGGCAGTGGACTTTGTAATGATACAATAAATCTATTGCAGTGAGTAATAAGAATCTCCTGTTCTCTTCCTTAACCTGTGGAAGTCTGTGGGAAACAGACAAATGTTAGATCAAGCTTTGCTTTAGATCACTTTCAATTTCTATGAAAGCAGCTGAAGTAGTTATTTTAAACCTAGGAAAGCCTTTGTTCTGTCCAGTGAGCAGTATATCTACTTAATATTTAGAGAGAGATTAAGAGCAAGTTATCTTAAATTTGAAAGTGAATTTGCTGGAACTTCACAGAAATATTTCTATTCTTTCATTCCCCAAAGCAATTAACATAGTTTTGATGAGTCAACGTTTACTTAGATAAATCTTTTTGTCAGCAGTTTCTAACTGTATCTAAAGTTTTATCTAGCTTTAATGTAGCTCAGAAATAACACTGCCTTTTCCTTCCTACTTCTCCTCACATCATACATAATCCTAGAATTATTACATTGGCTTCATAGTCCAATGTTATGCAAGGCCTCAAAGGTGAAGGGGCATGTTCCCCCATAACGTTTCAGCTGTGCTGATGCCATGAGTCAGTTGTCTTCATGTCAGAGCATTTATTGGATGTTAGACCAACAAATCTAGCAAAAAAAAAAAATAAATCATTTTTATCTAGTAAAAAAATAACATTGGGAAAAACTTGCAAGAACAGTTGCCTGAGAAATGAGGATGAGCAAAGTAAGTAGATGCTAAAATGGACTGTGACACTATTTACAAATGGTGTGATGAGACATCTTGCTTACAACATGAATGCTTCTACTTACACCCTGCAAGTTTAACTATGAAAGTGGGATTTACTTATAAGCATAACAAAAGACACAGATGTGATGATAAACGTCCATTGTTACAAGAAATTAGAATTCGGACCTAATTCTTTCCCAGTAGGACTTATCACCAACTTAGAAATAACTTACAGGTATAAGACATGGCAATGAAGAATAAAATAACAGAATAAACAAAGTGCTCGGATACTTCAGCCCCTGCTGCTACCACTTTCTCAGGGAAAAAACAGACGAAGATGATGTTAACATCTGTGCCCAGGTCCATTTTCTGGCTGGCTTAACTCCATTAAAGAGTTGAGTTTAGGGATGGGTAGAGTGGGTGCAAATGATAACTGTCTCTCTGATACACTTATTACTGTTTTTACTGATGTCGTGGTGAGGAGAGAATTGCAAATATAGAATGCAGCTGCAATCTAAACTGACCCTTTTTGTCATCACGTATAAGAAGTTTTACTATGGTTTGCCCTAATGACTAAGTTTTAGTAACTCATTCTGATTTTTCCATTAAAAGTGGATTAGAGGGTTGAGATATGCATGATATAATCTTGCTTTCCAGATTTTGGAAGTAAAAGAAACAAATATACAGCTCTATGTGGCTTTTTGCCCAGCAGATACTGTCGTACACTGGGATGTGAGGGGGTGTGTGTGTGCATATATACCTGTTTATATAAAACTGCATATGTTTTGTCTTTTTATACCTTAATAAAAAAATGAACTATCAAAAATATCTAACATAATACCTCATGCCATGATCATTGAGAAAATGTATTTAATGTCTAAGGCACTCTTGCCTTTAAAAAAAAAAGAAAAAGAAAAAAAAAAGCTCTTAACAGAGCATTAGAAGATATGTCAATTATACTACGATAGTTCCATACTTGTACTCTTTAAATGTGGTTGAAAAAAGTAAAGTAACAAATTCTAAGCAAATCTTCCCATGATTAGTATCAAATTTGGGAGTCTTTTTTTCCTTATACTCTACCCATTTCATTCTTCAGGGAATGTGGTATTTTCAAGTTACGAAAAGATATCCTGATGTGAATGTACATCTGTCATTTTCTTTTGCTTAGATTTAAAACCTGCTGTGACCCTAGTCCAAGTGAATGGGCTGGAAGTGGTAACCCTGGCAAGGTCTGTTACCACAGCACTGATGGGAGCTTTTTTTCTTACTCTGTTCACTGTGATAATGAACAACTTCCCTTCTTTTTTCTGTTTTTTCATACAGCTGGAAGTTGAGGTCACAGATTTAAGCGGAAAAGTCATTGATGGGCCAGTCCGCCTAGATATTTCCGTTATTGATCAGAATGATAACAAACCAATGTTCAAAGAAGGACCCTATGTTGGTCACGTCATGGAGGGATCCCCTACAGGTAAGTCCATGCCAATCATATCTCTACAGGCATACTGAAATGAAATCTGGATTCAAATACGTACAATTTTATGAATATTTAATAGTCATGGAAGCTTAATGTGGTGACGTGCTTTGCTTACTCTGAATGAGGATAGATATTCCCTTTCAATTCCTTGTATTGTATGTTGATAGGACTAGAACTAGATGTTAGACTTTGCCCATACTTTATTATTTATGTAGTTCCTAGAAATCATGTTGACTTTTTAGTGAGTTTAGCATTTTTGCATATATTTGCTATTGTTTGATCAACTGTAGCTGTGATCAAAAAAATTTCACATTTCATATAAAGTTTACTTTCGTTGTGACAAGTATGCAATGAACCAACAAGGCAACTTAGACTATTTTCTCATTCAAGCAAGGAACATGCTTCATATTTATAATTATGGCTGCCAATTGGAACATTATCTCTTTCCTACTGTAGTTCTCTAAGCACATTCTTGATTTACTTCAGATATTGATTGTTTACTAAGAATTCAAAAGAAACTTCCTTAGACTGTTCTACTTCCTATTCTCCTTGTGTTGTAAATAGTTTCATCATAAACTTAGGATATACTACTATCAATTTTCTCTGAAATTTCTAAGCTTAAATCATTCAGCAGTATGGAACAGTAGGACCATCTAAGCAGATCACTGGACCAACTTTACTTTCTCATTCACACTACAGCTTCTTTTTGTTATACCTACTTAAATAAACATTCCTAGACCACTGATGCAGGTGGTGTAGTTTTAGTAAATTCAAAGCCCCTAAATCCAGTGTTTCAGCAACAGAAAATGGTGTGAAACAGCTCAAACTCTGCAGAGTTTGAAGCCTTAAAAGTATGAGCTGAGTGCTTCTGCAAGTCTTCCAGTAGCCTCGTTTCTCTGCATCAAAGCAGAAGCTTATTCCTCTTATCTACTAGGCGCCCTTCTCAGACAATATGTTTTGTAATATTTAGCTGTGACTTAATTCCAGGCTATGGAGTGATATTTGATTGGTGTTGGCTGTATGTTCTTTCTTTTCTCAACCTATATACCAAACTTCTTTTCACTGCCAAGGGTTTTTTTTTTTTTTTTAATTGGCAGTTCTATTTTTATTCATCAAAAATTCTTGCTTTTTTTTTGATATTTGTCCATGTAGCATTTGACATGATCATTGTCTTACCAATTAATCAAAGTTTAAATAATTTTGCTCAACTTCATCTTTTTGTTATCCTCTCCCTCTTTCCCCCAAGTATTCATCCTGTTAAACTTCATAAGCTCATTGTGCGTTGTTGCTTTTTTTTGTGTGTGTGTGTGTGTTGGGAACACCAATATTTGTAAAATTATTTTGTGCAAAAATGAACCTGTGGAATCAGTGTCAGCAAGAATCTGTCATAGCTCTGTACACAGATGGCATCTGCTCAACAACAATTTTACGTTGTTTACATCTGTTTTCCATTCTTCTTCAAACTTTATGGCATGTATCTTAAATTTATTCATCAGGTTCTGCTGTTGTGTTGCTCCCAATCAATAGTTCCACTGCACAGCTTGATAGAAATCTTTATGTGCATGCGTTTGCATGTATGATTCCTGATTCCTTCTTACTGTATTAATATTGTATTGCTCTGTTTCTTCTCTGAAGTTCCAAAAGAAAGGGTTTGCGTTCTATGCATAACCTGATTTCCTATCACAGCCATCTTTTTTCCAGCTATAAATCATTGAAAAGTTTTTTTTTTTTTTTTTTTTCCCTGAAAAATCACTCATAAGTGTCTTGGATCTATATTCAGGATCACTGGGTCAAGTAAGTGTCCATGGGTTCCAATAATTCAGTGATTAGAGATACGTAATTATATAGGCAAAGATACAGGCTGTGAAACTTGTCTGAAAGATTTTGAAGCCTTGGTAAGAGATTCAGATGAGATTTAGGGATTATTTTGCTTTAAGTCATTCATTGCTGGGTTCCTGTGTGTTTCCCTGTGGGGCCATAATTTTAGCATTCACAAATCCTGGAATTTTCTAGTGGCTTTCCATATATTTATTTCCATGTATTTTATTTTTATTAAAATTAAACATATACATTGTTTATCACTCACTAGAAATATTTACTGGAAATATTGGAGAACTACTAATAAATTAATTTTGGAGAGAGTTAGTATGGCAAATTTAAATTTATAAATCTTCATTTTAATATTCAAATTAAGCTTTATGTTGGACTTCCTTCTTGTTGCTGTAAGACATGTTATATCTTTTTGTTTCCTGAAATACCATTTCTCCTTAGTTATTTGAAAGTTTAGTTCCTTAATTATGGAAAGACACAAACTTGTTTTTGCAGTGATCACTATATCAATAGTAATGCTAAAGTGATGACTGTCTCAGTTTTTCTGAAGAATCATACGTTATCTTGTACAAGCTTACAATTCTCTAATTTAAATTTATAGGAGTATAGTGAAATGTGCTATGCCCCTTTTAAGAATCTTCTTTTTTTTTTTGCTGACACTGAAGCTAGTTACTAGTAGAAAAATCAAAAGAACACATGGAAACACTGTAATTTTTGTTTTCTTTAATTATTTATAAATTAAATGAACTTTGCGTGTTGACCCAGTGAGGATGTGTTTTGATGGTGTTTTAAGACATTATCTGTATTGCTAAGGCCGTGCTTTTGTTTTGATTCACCTTTTGTTTGTGTGATTTTTGAACTGACAGTAATCATCACTGGTTATTTTGACAGTTAGGATTTATATGTCATCACTTTATGGAAGATGCAAATGCCTGGGCATAGAGAATACAAAATGTTATATGCATTACATGAAAAAAAAAAAAACTCAATTTCAAGCTAGGGCTTGCCACACCTTATAACTTATTTTCTGATTAACGTAGTTGAATGGTAGGTGATATAGTAATATATTTCTTTATTTAAATATCTTTCATAGAGTGATTTCATGATATAGTTAGTTATGGGCAATCAGTTTTCATGGACAAGTGTGAAATTCCTGTAAATACCTTAGTCACGTTCTAACAAATGTACACTCAAATATATGTTTAAATTTACTAAAGACAGTTTTAGATTTTTATTAAGAGATCCTTTTCCTGAACAATCAGCAAAGTTGACGGCTATGCATTTTTGGGGTGAAAAAAAAAAAAAGAAAAAGCTACTAGAGAAATAGGCTTTTTTTTCTATTTCTGTTGGTTACTGTATTCTCTAATTTCTAATTGGGTACTGAATTCATCGTATATTACATCAGGGAAATAATAGGTGAGCATGAATCATTGACAACTATGGTGTGTTTTTTACTGACGGTAACAGGTTTTGTGGTTACTGTACTGCTGATTTCTCACCTTTTTGTTTTCTAAGTTATGACCCAGTTTATTTCCTATTGATCTCTGGTCTATCAAGCTGCCAACTCTAGGGTCTGTGCCCTGCTGCAGACATACCTCAGTGAATTAATGAGTGACTTATTTTATGGATTACGTAGGCAGAAACATTTGGGTATGTCTCACTCCTTAAAGACTGAAAAGAGAAGGCTGGTTAAATGAACATGGCGGCCATCTCATTGCACTTGCTGGAGGCATTTAGCAGAAATTATTTTAAACACATTTGACATTATGGGACTTGTAACAATATGCTGCAAGCCCAACAGGGTAAAATCTTAACTGAAGTGGTTGGAAAAATTGCTCAAGAATTGCATTAAAAAAAAAGTTTTCAATGATGAACAATAGCCTGAATACATTGCATTCCAGCTGAAGAGCCCCAAAGCAGGACTGAAAGATGTCTACAAATAATTGCTGGAAATAAAGGAACGTTTAAAAACCTTCAAAGAGGCAAACAGAAGGAATAAAGAATAGTAGCCTAGAGGGATGTTCAGTATCACAAAAGAATTATTTGTAAAAATGGAAAAAGCATGAGGAAGGGTCTGTAGTACTGAGTAAGTACTGTTGACAGCTGTGGGTTGTTTAATAGAACATGGCTATGATTTGGATAAACGAAAACCGGTTCTTAAGATGGTGGCTTCTTATTGAGAGCAACCTGCCAGTATATTCTTTTGATAATTCAACTAAATGCAACAAGAAATTTAGTACACTTATGAATGGAAATGAGGTTGGATATAATAGATGAGAATCAAAAGATACCAGGAAAGGTAAACTCCAGGAAGGCTGCTGTAGCAAAATGGTGAGGATATATAACATAAGACCTCTTTCTTGGTCTCTTATGTGCCAGTAATCATCCTTAATACATTGCAGATACAGTAGCATTTTCTGGCGTGTGGTTTTTAATTCCTTGAAATGCCTTCTGTTTTATGAGGTAAGGTTACCAAAGCTTTAAAATGACAAATTGTGTTGAATTTGGTGAGCTCTCCAGGACCACTTCTTTCTTGTGATGTGTAAATGCAATAATACTGGGGGGAAACCCACAGGAATGCTTTTAAGAACTTTCACAAAGAGCCATCAGAAGAGAAGAGTAAAGCAAAAAAGTCTTTTTGTCTTAAGTAACATCTGAAGTTCTCCAGTGGCTTCTGATTCCATCTGCATTAGTTTAAGATGGTATTTCTCCTTAGTTCAAACATTTTTGTCAGAAAAGTTACCAAATTGTGCATATGCATACACTTATTTGTGTGGTTTTATACACATTGTAACCATTTTGAAAATAAAGATGATGCTCTTTCTGTAAGACTAAAATGGAGGGGTAGTTCAGGATATCAAACCTTAAATAGCATAAAAACAAAAATGATGTAAATATCAACATCTCATTAAAACAAGAACTAAGCATCATTTGATGTTATAAGTCTGAAGAAGAATGTGGGTTGTATACATATATCATGCTGATGATTTGCACTTTGAATTTTACTCAGTGTATGACAGGGAGATTTGCAGAGGTTTGGAGAGTTCCACACAGAAAATCTGCAGTCGATTTAAAGGAATGCAAAAATACTGTGTAAAACTATTTCGCCAAACAAAATGCTTTCCGCAGCACAGTATTCAGGAGCAAATACTTGAAAAGCAGTTTGAGTGAAGATAGAGTTCATGACCATAATGAGAATAAAATATAGAATGTTTGAATAAGAATTGCAGGAAATGTAATCAAAGGAAAGAGGCACATTTTGATACATCTGGAAGTGTAGTTCTAAGTAAAGGCATGTGCTTGAAGTACTGCTGACACTAACGATGATCTTAAAAAAATGAAAAAGTGAGTTCAAGACAAAGCAAAAATGGTTTAGTGCTTACAGCGTATAAGGAGAATCAAATAATTGCAATCACTTATTGATATTTCTTTTGATATGAGGAACTGTGATAAACTCTTTAGGGTATGCAGCTACAAAAAATTCTACCGTGTTTACCAAGGCAAATACCAAACATACATTTAATTTTTGTGCGATGGAGGCTTGCATACATCTCTTGTAGAACTACTTTGTGTGGTATGGGAATATTGATGCATTTTAGTACTAAAATGTAAATTATTATTGGCTCTTATTGTGATTTTTATTTATAGGATTCTCACCATACCATAAATTAAATCTTTAATAGCCTGCCTACTAGACCATGTCTTGGTCTCAATGGGGTGGGCATGATCTGCTAGCCCTGAAGAAAGTACTTCTCTAACTGTGTATTTATTGTACTGGCTTGATCCAAATTACTTTTTTTTTTTTTCCCTCCCAAGGTAAGCAAAAGAAGTTTCCATCTTTTTTTTATTATTTTATTTATTTTTTTTATATGTTCATTTAGGGGAGAAAAAAAAATACTGCGGGGAAAAGCTTGTAAAGGTATGGTTTAGCTTTAGATCCTGTGTGTAACCTAAAGCTAAAAAATGATTCAGTGGTACATATTCTGAAAAAAAAGGTTGACCTTGAGCCACTTTGGCCTTGCCTCTGATTAACAGAACTGTTGCAAACATGAGTGTACATTGCAACCCCACTTATGGGTGGTGCTTTAGCAGGTTCTGAAGACCTATCAATTCAATCTCATTTTCTGCCTGCTAGCTTCTAAAGGTATATAATGTCTGAGCTCATTATTTCATTTTAAAATATTCATAATTTTGAATATTAATAAATAAAATCAGCAGTAGAGAACTTAGAGGTGTATATATAGATCTGAGCTGCAAAGCTGGAATGTCTCAGAAAAATCCACCTCAAAATTATTTCCAAGTTAAATACTTGAACTTGAGCTTTTTTGATTCAGAGCAATGTCTCTTGCAGCAATACTTTGATTTTAGTGGAGGTTTGAAATGTCACACAGTTAATTGTGAAACTTATTCCTATGAGCTGTTGGAGAAAACAAAAGTATAAATTGGTTCAAGGAATTTGATTCATCCAGGGCGAAAAACTTCCTAAATGGCTTAGTTATTCTGTATTATAGTATTTAATTAGATTCTGGCCTAGGAAGCCTCTGAGTTAAAGGAAACAGAAGAATATAGAAAAATCTATCTTTAGAGATACAAACTGCTATGCTGAGTTACATCTAAAGCCTAGCATCCCATCTCCCTCAGTAGATGATTATGGGAAAAGTATGTGAAAGAGGATTGTATGTTCTGTGAACTAATGTGAGTAGTTTTACGCATACTTTAAAGGTTTACCACAAATTTCTAGCAATCTTTTCTTAGGATTAACTACTTGCATTTCAATAAAAATGTACTTGCATCTTTGAAGCTTTTTGTAATCTAGCCTGTAAATGTAATGGACATAAACTAGTTAGACATATCTGTAATGCTAATTATACACAGATGCTTTGTATATACCAGTAGGAATTTGTTCCCAAGTCTGTGGTGTAAAATATGGCTGTACATTAATATTGGTGTTATGTATATGTATTTTTGTGGACATATACTTATTTTTAAAATATGTCATTACAGATAGACATGTACATATATGAATACTCCACTTATTTGATCTTTTAGTGGGGCTTAGGGATCCTGGCATTCTAGTTATTGTCTATGTATAAAAATGTCTATATACAAAGAAAACAAAAGATGTTCTGTATCTATAAATAATGTGTAGTTGTACTGTGGCAGAGAAGGATGTACATCTAAACTAACTCCCCTGTGTGTTTTTTGGAAGAAGTTGAGAGGATCAACCCATTAAAGTATTATCTATTAATTAACAGGTTGCCCAGCAGTGCCAGTGTGGTTAAACCAGCACCTTCTGAGTAAGTTTAAATAATCTCAAGTGTAGCAATTAGCAGTTCACTCAAACTGAGTGTCTGGTGTGAGTGTCTGGAAGCAGGAGTCTGCAGTTCACTCCAGGGTTCAATTATTCTTGTCTTCCGGCAGAAATAGGTGAGAGTCAGAAAAGGCTCCAAATCACCTTGGCTGCGCAAGCCACAGTGACTGCCATTGTTTGTAAGGACCAGAAATGAGCTACTCCCCTTCTTCAGCCCCAGACAGAAAATTCCCTTTAACTTTTTGTTTTTATGCACAACTGATTTGTTCACTGTCTCTCCTGCTAAAGTGACCTTGGTGAAAGCTTTCCTCTAGTGATGCAATGACATACCAAAAATTACTCTTACAGCCAGATCAGCATTAGTGCCTGATGCTAAAGGTTATAAATGCATTATGGTCTCTTTTCATTGGACATTTTACATAGTAAAATAGTCCCTGTAATATACTGGCAGGCACATAACAATGAAAGCGAAGATGGTTAGCTATCTCGGCTCTTTTTGTGTTATAACCTAGGTTCTTTAAATAAAAATAAGCATGTTTCTTAAATAACCTGTGTGTTATTTAAGTGCTGGAGTCCTTTTTGGTTACTGAAAAACTAGGTCTCAAATGTATTAGTGTAATTCAATTTGCAATTCTTTGCAAAGGGAAATTTATGCATTAGTAAAGTTTCCCCTGGCTCTTGCATCTGCTAATGTATCCCTCTCAGAAGAGGAAAGGGTGGGTTTGAAAGGTTTAAGCAGCTTGGGCGCCTGAGATGACCTTATCCTTAGAATCAACTGAAAGGTACAGTACTGCCAGGAAAATATATCTGAAAAAAAAAAAAAAAAAAAATACACAGCTCTGTGGCATACTGGAGAGGAGAATGATGCCACAGCTCTCTTGATAGGCTTTACTAGTGGTATAAAACCTCAGTTTGTGTTGATACAGTTCTAAAGCACCATTTCTGGATATTGCCCATCACACATTCGCAGGCCAGCAGCCCTGCAGGTGATGTGGTGAGTTGTGCTTTAAGTCAGTGGACTGTCAGTGGCCACACTGCTGTATTTTGTTCAAGCCCTTTGAGGTGTGTGAAAAGGGTGTTAAATCTTCGCAGCTTGCAATCATGTGCCATAAAATTGTTATATGATTTGGAGACTGATGGCAGTAGATACACTAGCTGAAGCCCTACCCCCACTTCCCTGTCCTCTCACGCAGCTGGATGTAAATCCTGGAGTTGTGTTACCAGGTTTTATAACAATGGGGCATCATTTCCTTTGACAGTAATGCCATGGTGCGGCCACTACTCCAAGTGTTGAATGGAAAAAGGCTATAAATTGTCAGTGCAGGCAGGGTTTGATTGCCTTAGTATACAATGCCTGGAGCAGCCAATAGACAGATCCATACCACTTTTATTGTGAAAGAGTCACGTAGCTGAATAGAAAACATGAAATTGCAGGATGACAGGATTATTTATTGCCTTGCAGGTTAATTTGATTATTTTTCCTAGTATTATTTGAAAGATACTATCAGATCACATCTTTAAAAGAGAGAGGAGAGAGGTTCCCTACATTATAAACTGTTGGTTCTTTTTTTTTCCTTTTTTAACCTTTTTTTTTTTCACGTTTCTCCCTTAATTTCATACACCCTTGGGGGTATAAACTGCAGTCTGTATTCCCAAAAGGTCAAAGGACAGTTGTACACTAGTACAGACAATTGTGATATATGAAAAACAACTTTAGTAAGAGTGTTTGGACAGTATAAAGTACATAGAAAAAATTGTGATAGGTAATTAATTTTATAGTATAAGTTATTTTTCTTCATTGAAATATTCAAAATCGTTCTCTTACATATATCACACAACTTCCAAAAAAAAAAATAGATGGGAAAATACATTTATTATTAGAAATCAAGTACTGCTAGTAAGCACCACTAAAATTATTGAAATTAAGTAAGATAATATTTAAAAATAGTGTTTTTGTTCCCTGAGAATGTTTTGGTAAGGTTGCAAAGATTATTATTGGCTTTCTTGCTTTTAAAAAAAAAAAAAAAGAAAGAAAATCATGTTGCTGTCAGTATAAGATGTGCAAAGAGCACATGACTGAGTTAGAATCACACACAAGTGTGATAGATTGCAGGTGAAGTCTCAGAGCAGTGAAGATTCCTTGCTTTATATCCTTATTTGCTGGTATATATTGGAAGCTTCCAGTAGAAATGTCTTTTAAATATGGATCTGAGAAAATGTTACATATCCAAGGCAGTGATTTTTGGAATACACGGTGTAGCTCATCAGTGTTGTGATTCAAACACAAAGCAGTAAAACATGATGATCATTATTGCAATTGTTATCAGAAGGATATTTTACAGTTTTTACATAGTTCTAAGACTATTTTATAAAACTCTAAATCTAGAGGGTGGTGGTGGGGAAACAAACAAATTTTTAAGGATAACTTTTCAGTCAAGAACTTGAGTTTTAATTTCATCTGACATTTTAAGAAACACTAATTTCTGCAAGACCAAAACACAGGGGATTACTCTGAAGCTGTCTCAAAGCTAGGTACATAACCTAAGTATATTCACTTCAAGTAGCCAAGAACCAGTTGGATAGAAGGGACACATGGACACATTATAATTCAGAGTGTATTCACCATGGCTTACAAATGATTTTCAGGAGCACTTATGCTTAAAAAAAAAAAAAAGTGTGGTAGAGTTTTGAAACTTCATTTGTAGCAACTGCTACTGTGAAGGCAACTAAGATTTCTTCCATTGATCAGATGCCAGAAATAAAACTTTTGAAGCCACTGTTTATATATTATGTCTATTTTGTAATTATGAATTACTGGGATAACAGATGATGGTCTACTTGAAAAAAATCTTTTGAGAGTTTGAAATTTGGCTCTGTTCTGCAATTACTGTAAAAGCAAAAGTATTCGTTCTCCTTGAAGAAAATTGCATCAATGCATCTAAATTAATTCAACTTTATAATCATCTCAAAGCAATTGATAAGAAAATGTCAAAGTGGAACAATTTCACATGGTTGACTTTTAACACTATGAATTGTTTTTCTGATTTTCTTTATATAAAAATTCTGGAGAAACTGACCTAATCTTTCAAAATGTCTCAGTAGTAACAGCATAGCAACAAAGCTACGTGTTTCAGTACAATAATAGCTCTAATAAGTTTTCTTCACGTTTGCTAGGAGCAAAAATGCTAAGAGCATTGGTTTTGATTCTTACTACCATTATGTCTCTATAACACTATAATTCAAGTCACAGTGTAAGAAAAGTAAGAACTATGGAATAGTTCATGTAGTCTTCACATCCATTAACTTACCTGACAATGTTCTGATATACCTGTTACTTCCTGAAGAAACCAGCTACCTAACCAGTTCTGGTTTAGGTAGACCTGTTGCTAAGATTGTTACAATCTTGTTCTAAAATTATTAATTCCCTTCCTAGTATTGGCCAAAAGTATATGGAGCTTTATTACCTGGAATTGTGTACCCCATCCCAGTAAATAACTCAGAAGATGGGATGCACAATTGTAACAATAGTCAACTGGTCGTGTCAGTACAGCAGGGTTGAGCACCTACTTTCCAAAGTTTTCAGGAATAGATATCAGCTCTCTTTTAGCTCAGGACACAAATCACCTATCAAATTCTTTTCAGCAGAGATAAAAATGGTAATATATATATTAATAATTTTAGTTTTATTAATTACACATGCCAACAGTATTTCTTGGCCTCACTGCTTTAGGCCTTAATAGGCCAGATTTTACTTGATCTCGCAGAGGGAGGTAAGGCATACTTCCCCTGGCTGGGGGTATGGAGGAGGTGTGTTGATGTGGGACAAGGACAAAAGCAAACAAAAACCCAACCCTGCAAATTCAGTTTGTCAAACGTGTTTTAATCTTCTCAAATGAAGATACACTGATCTGTTGTGCAAAGCTGTAATCTATCATCTGTGGTGCTAAACAGCTCCTCTGGGCGTTGAAACCATTGTGAGTGTCTCAGTATGTTTTTACAATCAAAATTCCATGACACTTGTTTAAAAAACATTCTTTTGAACAAACATTCTCTTTTACGTCAACAATTATAGAAATAGTCTCTTTCTTTAAAGCAGCTTCTAATTTTGAAGATGTAGTCATTTGAATATTCCTTATCTGTCATTTCTTGACATCAGTGCTGTGCTACTGCGGTGTATCTGAGAAGTTTGGGAGGCATCTGAGACATTTAGGTTAAAGGGAGTGCTAATGAAAGATCTCTTAGTGTTCTCCTGTCAAATGACAATTCTTTCTGTCTGCTGAAATCTGGTATTGTTAAATCAATGGGTGTAGGAATGTCAATTAAATTGATGCTGGCTTCTTATTACTACAAAACAGCATACTAAAAATACCAGAGTCTTTGGAGATGAAATTTGCAGCCATATCTATTTAGCATGGCAAAAATCATTATTGATACATTATCACACCTCTGTTTGATTCAGAATATGGCGATAATGTAAGCCTGAATCTGTTAATAAAATATACAGAAATTTCAGAGGGGCAAGTGTCTGAGTTGGATTCTGTCCTGGACTTTTCTTCAGAAACTAAATTCACTTACCTGCATTTTATTTCATATTATGTTGCACGAACCACTAATTAACGTCATTGATCTTGTAGTTTGAATTGTTTAACACCTGCAGAACCCTTTCTGGGAAGCTTCATAACTAAGTATTGCTACCCAAAGCTCTTGTAGTAAATTCTCGGATTCAGCACCTAGGTAGCACTTTTACTTTTTGAAAAGTTCTCCTTTGGGGTACAGCACCAATTATAAAAGTGCAATCACAGCAGTTGCATGATACTGAAATAAAACTTATGCAATAGCATATAATAGCAAATCAAACTATTAAACAATATACAGTTCCTTTCTATATGCAAGATTAGGTTCTTACTCCCACAGGCTATGTAAGTGCTACACTCGGAAGAATTGTAAACGTTTGCAGGATTGGGCTGGTTTTGAGAGCCCTGGAATGCAGCCAGGGAGAACAAGACAGGGAAACATCCCGCTGATCTGTTTGAAATGAACTTGCTTTGGATTCTTACAATAAGAGACTGCATATCAACTCCTTAAACTGAGGAAAAAATGTTATCCAGCTACTTGGTGACCAGGATCTGTATTATACTCAGATGTCATAGCGTTGGTAGCAGCAGCTAAATAAAAGCAATTTAAGATTTTCATCTGTCAAAGCCTGCAGTAGTCAAATAACTTTGAGGACTGTTCATCCAAATCTTATTGCAGAGAAATCTGAATAACCCCAAAGTCACTATGAGAATTTCTGGTAACTTAAGAGTGGTCAGATTTCGAAGGAGTAGCCATAAAAAAAAAAAAAAAAAAAAAAGTTTAGCAAGCAAAGTTTACGATGGAGTTAAAAAAGTTATGATGGGTGGTACTGTTCTTGTTATGGCAACTTTCTTTACGTGATGGAAGAAGAGGTCCCCAAATCTGAGAACACGACTTGGCATAGGAGCTCAGTATCCAACTTCAGCTGAGACACCATAGCTATAGAAAACAAAAGCAATAGAAGCGCATCAGCATGTTTTAGCAGACAGTGTAATGGAACATGAAATTGCATATATTGCTGTTTGGACACGCTTGCAAACACTACTTTGCAAACTCTTGTTTTTTAATTTAAATGGCTTTGCCTTCTGATTTTTAAGCTTAACTCTATCATAGTTCCCGTTAACATAAATCTACAGTATTCAAAATCATAAGACAAAAAGATAGGCATACCTGTTGGGCTGCTTGTAATCGTGCTTATTTGGCAGTTTAATTCTGGGAGGTTACACTTTCAACAGGTTTTGTATGTGCTGCAGGCTTACTAAATAAGAACTGAAGAGTTGAAAATTGATCTATTTTTCTTAGCCAGGGAAAAAACGTTAATAGTATAGCTTTTCCTTTCCAATTTCATATTTTGAAGGCTTGCCTTTGTTAGTTAAGATAATGTAGTTTATCCATCCTTTGGGCTCTTATTTTCTCATTACTACAGCTGTATCCAAGAAGCGAAGGTTGAAATTGTGAGCTTCAGGCTTCATTGCAATTGAATAAAGTTTTAACACTTTTTTTTTTTTCCTTCAAACTGAATAATCCTTTTGGAAGTAACCAAAACTTTTAGTTTTCCACTCTTACTGGTTTCTAGCTTACAATTTGATTGTCAGTTTATTTACAAATAGCTACTTATAACTTGTAAGTGCAGTGAAAGGACATCAAAATTTAGAATGCTTTCCTCAATTCCTATATAGATTAAAACAGCAATTACAGTATTAGCAGCATACCCTTCTAAATAGCATGAACAGGTAAGTCCATGCTATTTGAAGAAGCCCCTGCACAGAGGCGTTCAGAGCTGCTTGTTATACCAGCTCCTGCTATGCACTGCAATGTGGGAAACTGTTTGCCAAGAAACCTTTGCTCTGTGTGCTGTATTGACTGTAAATATCTTTTTTCCTAAATGAAGCTGAATCGAGTTTCCTGACAAAGGCAGTGATTGTTTTCTCAGACCTCACCCAGGGACAGATGCTGTGCTTATGCATGGGCTGTAACAGGGAAAGAGTTCATTCATTCCTACCATACCTCTATTAAATATACTATTGCATAAAAAGTGGTGTTATATTTTGTCATGAATAGTACTTTTTTGTATTCCTTTGGCCTGTTGTGGGGTTTTAAACTGTGTGGGCTAGAGTAGAAGAAAAATATCTCCCCTGGCTTTTGTATATTGTCATTTTCATAAGCATGGCTGTGAGAATGGTGAGGGTGACCATACTTAAATAGTAATACGTTTACTTGGACTGCAGCAGCCAAAGAACTGGAAAACATTGAGGGAAAAAAAAAAAAAAGGATTAAGAGAAACAGAATGAGGTAAAAGGCTTTTGTTGTTGTTGTAGCTGATTTCAAGGCTTAAACTATGTTTTCTCTTGCAAATCTGGTGTACCTTAGCTGTAGACTAGTCCCTGACAAGGTCTAGGAATTACGACCTGTTGAATGCTAAGTAGATGGCGTGGACCAGTATTAATGAGGGGCTGTAAAGCAGTCATCTTATTACTGCTAGCCAAAGGAAAAGGAAGGGTATTTCATGGTTTGCTACTATGCCTAGGGATATCAAATTTACATATGGCCTAAAACTGCTGATCAGAGCTAATCTCCATGATCATTATAGCTTGAAGAAAGGTTTAATATTCAGGATTTTCAGAAGTTTTTCTGAGCAAAACTAGGCTGCATGAAAGTGGGCCACTGGCAAGCCAGGAACGTGTGCTGCTGTCAAGAATTTTAATGGCTTGATGCTGCAAAGTGAAGACTTGTGCTCCAGTCCTTGTGCTCAGTAAAACTTTCTGCAGTTTTGTTCACACTTTATTTTGTTAAGTCCTCACTAAAGCACGCTTTTTCCTTGGATCTATGTGGTAGATCTTCAGAGTGCAAGAAACAGTGAAATATGGCTGCTTGGGAGAGTCTTGGCTGCAGGCATAGTTGTGATTACTGTTGGATGCCCTTAAAGTTCCTTCTCCTTGCGAGTTTTTTCTGGTGGGATCTGTCAGTCTGCAGTGCAGACAGCCATCTTAATTTTTATTAGTGCATGGAAGGAAGGGGGCACAAAATGTTTCAGGAAAAAAAAGAATCATTTCTTATCACTTTTGTTTTTAATGCGTACAAATTCATTACGAGCTTTTGATTTCTGTTCTTTATGATCCTGATCCAAACACAATTGTAAGCTGAAGGTAACATGCCAGGTGAAAACTGCTTGCTTCCCAACTCTGTACATGATGTCCCCCAATAATTTATGTCAAATTTCTGAGGAAATCAGAAAGTCATTCACTTCTAATGATTTCTAGTCAAATGGCAGGATTTGGTTTGTAGATACATTTAGGATTCATCCATATGTGTGTTTGCCAATCCCCTGCAGACTTCATATGACTTCTGCTATTTAGTTGGCATTTGCTCTAATGTAGTAGCTAAAAAATTCTAACATCTTCCTCAAGGATGTGATTTCTTCTTAAAGCATAGGTGGAAGACTTTTTAAGAAATGAGAGTCCTGGTCAAAAATTGCAGCTGAAAAAATTTGCCAGTTGAAAATAGCATCTTAAGAAAAGAAGACTGGAAAAAACACCTCATGCTATTTTTACAAATACTTCTTTTTTCCTGGGCACAAAAAAAAGTGAAAACTGAAAAACCAGACACTCCCCTCACTGTCTGTTTGCTTCTCGTGCAGAGGGACTATTACTTAAATGCTTGTAACAACTGGTATCTATGAGAAGGAGTTGATGGGGCCTCTCATGGTTGCTGTTTTTGTGCTACTCCAAACAAGCTAAATTTTGTGGCTTCTCTATGGTCTGTGTAGTATCTTTTTCCATTTGGCTGTATGAAATCTGGGATGCTTTGTACATACCAGATCAGCATGTTTTCTTATCTCTCTGCCCCTGCTTGGCTTCTGTCATGGTCCTTGTTGAGGCAAAGCGCTTCTGAGTTCTGAGGGCACAAGCTTAAATGTGTATAAATCAAGAGTTTAAACAATTTTTCCTTACAAATCTGTTGATCTCTTTTTGCATCTCATACACTGTGTATTTTCTCATGTGTTAAACTGCAAGACCCAGAAGATGCATTCATTTATTTCTTAAAGGATATGAATTTGGGTTAAGTTTTTAAAACGTATAAGGAATTTTGTCAAGTGAGCATCTTGGATATATGAGGTGGCTTTGAAAGTCTCAGCTTTGATGTGAGTGGTAACCTTGTCAGTGATATGTTACATGGTAAGAATTTTATTGCTTGTAAGCTGTCAAGTAGTGCATATTTCTATGTGCTGGTAGACAGCATTCTTTGAAACACCCTCGTCATGTATACATACATACATGTAGTTTGTTTTCTTGCAAATCACTGCTGGGATTGGATCCAGTGAAAACTGGTCTGAGATAGCAGTTCCAAATTTTTCTGAAGCATGATGAGCACCTCCAGCTGTGTATTTTTACTTCTAAACATATCACTTGGGCTTTTCGGATGAATCTGGAAGACCACTTGCATAAGATGCAGAAGTCATTACTCTTACTTTTGATTTTTCAAGTTATTTTTCAAGAACATAAGTCTTGCTTGCTAATTAAATATTTTCTTGCATGGTTGAAAATGACTGCAACAGTTGGCAATTACAAGTTGCTATGGAGATATTTTCTTTAGGCTTTGAAAGGTGAGTGATGATATTTAGATTTACTCATCATGTACCTGGAGTATGTATGTACGTTTACATCTTAATTCATAAAATTCTACTGTGTAGTTTAGATTTAATATTTGTTAAATAACATTATATTCCAAGTTTTGGAGATTCCTTTCAGAGTTGGACAAATAACTCTGCACTGTCTCAGGGAGTTTTTAAACTGGTTATGGAGCATGAAAGTTGCCTCTTTGTAGGTCACAAGGATTTGTTTACTCTAGGATGTTAACAGAGACGGCTGACAAAGAGCATCGGCTGTAAGTTTAATAGAAAGAAAGTAGGGAAATGAGGCCCCGCTAGACTTTGGGTTAAAGTTTCTGTTAGTGAGGGAGTATAAACGTCTTCAGTGACTCTCTGAGTCACTAGTTTGAAATAAGTTGAAATTCTTATCAGTGCTATTCTTACCATTGCTCTGCTCTTCAAGCAAGCTCAGGTTCAGATTCTGCTATTTAAAACAATGCCTGGAGAAAACCTCTGGTGTGTAGCATAGCTGGTGCAGTGAAGTACTATATATTTGAGAATGACCATTTGTTGGTATAGATTGGAAAAGCACTTAGGAGTTTGTAAGTGAGGTCAAGCTGTGATTTGTCATTTGGAGTGAATAATTGTGAAGGATGGATTACTCCATATAGTCACAGAATAACGAAGGAGGAAGGACCTCTGGAGGTTGTGTGGCCCAGCCCTTCTCGCAAAGCAGGGTCAACTTTACAGTTAGATCATTATGTAGACTGGCATGAAAAACCTTATGCAAGAAAAAAAAATCTGAGGCCTTCAGAAATTGAAATAATTTAAACCAGATTCCCTGAAAATTTTTGAAAAGGCAGACGTTTTTGAATGGAATACAGTTTTATATGGAATAAATAGCTGTGCAAATGCCAGAAGGATTTGTTCCGTTATTATTCAAATTTTGAATGTTTTGACCATGTTCATGGGCTTTGTTGCTCATAAAAGTTATTTGCTGCAGTTAATGCAACAGGGAAGCCGATGTTTTCCATTGATGAAATCTGCCCTTTTGCCACAGGTCAGCAGAGGGCCTATGCACAGTCTTAGCTCCTACAGCAGTTTGCTTTAAGAGCTTACGTGAGCTCTGGAGTTTCTGCTTTGGGGTGAAATGAAGCAGCCATAACATCCTGCCTATGTTGTAAGACAACCATTTTTCAGATAGTATTCATCCTTTGTTGTTTCTATTTACGTATCTTGGAAATTCAATGCACTATTAGAAAAGACAAATGTAGCCAAAATTTATGATATACTAGAGAGCTGCAAGTTATTGCATATTTTTAAAGTTCTTGCATATTTTTAAGTTATTGTTCTGTAAGCAACAGAATACATCAGAATAAAAAGCTTTGCAAAACTTTTAAGCTGCAGCAAAAAGCTTAAAAATATAACTCTAACTTGCCCAAGAGACTAAAAAATTTAATGGATTTTAATACTCCTGTTTATTAATTCATTTTAATCTCCTGGTTTTGAGGTCAAACTCTGGATATTCAAAGCTAAGTGTGGTAAGTAGCACTGCATGATGATTTCAGGTACTAAGAAAATAACAGAGAAAGTTAACAATTTGTAAAACTCAGTCATTACATTTCTTAAGATTTTTGTCTTGTGTTCATTAGGGAAATACAAGCAAACCTGAGTGAAACTTTTTAGTTTTGCTGCAGTTTTGCTACAGTTTGTCTCTTGGTGCCTGAGTTCAGACATCACATGCAGCTGCATGGCAGGACGGTCAGCTTCTGTTTGAAGCAAGGCTTCACATAGCCACAGAAAAGCTGCCTCAGGGCCAATGCTAGGAATAAAAAATATCAGTAAAATGATAAGATCTAATGAGATTGGCACTAAAACCTCATTTTCTTTCTTGACCGCTATGCACATATACTGAATTTTTGCAAAATTTTATATTTCAAAGCTATAAGCAGTCAGTGTGTCATATTGGCTTCAAGTATAGTTTTATGTTATGAATAACTTTATGAACCCAACAATGAAAAAGAAATATTTAGTAGTGCAGTCTTCAAGAGAGTATTTCAGTATTGAACTCATGCTTTACCATTCCTGTTTGTGCCTTAAAAAGGAATGCTCAGTATAGAGAAGGGAAAAAAAAAGTTTCATTGGTTCTCTGGTAGCAATCATGTTATCTTGTGGATAGAATTAATTCTTGGGATTTGTAAACCAAAGTATATTGGGAGAGCTCCAATGAAGAATGGTTCCAAATCTTTTAATAATGAAAATATGTGCCTATAAAAAAGGGATCATTGAGGGATACTTAACTGGTTCTAGAAGAATGTTCTTAGATTTAAAAAGGGAGTTTGTGTTACATTTTATTTTAGTAATATATAATGTCAACCCCTCCAGGAATTTCCCTAGTGTCATACCATAAATAACCAGCTGAAATATTAGAAGTAATGAAATGCTTAATGGTCAGAACTCCTTAGTCCTAAAATGCTAAAAGCTACATGAATATTTAAATAATGTAAATCATTTGCTAAATGATAAATAATGTTGAACCTAATATTATCTTAGCAACTTCTAATATGTAGAACATGCAGAATTTTTCAAAAATATATAGCAAATTCATAATTCTCTAATTATTGGAGAAAGATGTAATTCTTTATATGTGATTGTACAAATTACTAACGTTTCTTGCTTTTTTTTAAAGTAGTCACCAAGAAACAACGGTCATGTTGGCGCACAATACCACTGAAATAGTAGTTCTGTTGAGGCATAAAGGATGTTCATAGAATCATAAAAGTTTGGGATTCATTTTTCTTTTAAAATTTCGTTCTTTTCAAGGTGAAATACTGGTTTGGTGAATACATTGGGAGCTTTGCTATCAGAACTCAATACTCTAAAGTTCAATTGTCAAAACGTTTAAAAGATTGTGTCAAGCTCCCAAATACAGTCAATAACTACAAGAAACTAAGAGCAAACAACAACAAAAACCAACAGGAATTTAAAATGTGGAAGGTGGCTGAGTCATGCATCAACATATCTCTGCAACCATATTCAAAATAAAACAGAAAAATAGAGGTGTAAAGTAGAAGTAGGAGCATTCATCTAATGAATGAGAAGTGTATTATAGTTTGGTCCTATACTTCCCTCTAGAGTCAGTGTGAAGAAATAGGTGTCTCTAAAGGGTGATTAATCTAGTGACTTAATGTGATGATGAACTAAGTATATTAAATGTTTTGTCATCAGTATACTAAATATCACTCTAGATAACCAAATGCCTTTAAGATGAATGTCATCAGGTTAACATCAGGCAACTCTCTTAAGTCAAATTAACATTTGTGTTGAAATACATCTTCATTGTATAGATGTCTCTTGTATATGTGTTTAAGGGTAATTATTAGGTAGGTTATACAGACTTAAATAATGTGCTACTATGTCATAGATATCTAATTCTGGTAATGAGCGTGTTCTGCTACAGAAAAGGCTAGTGAAGCAAAGAAGTGGAAAATTTCTCAAATTCCTTCTCTCTATTTGCTCTTGATTCATCTCTTACTCATGTGTGCTTAATTCACTGCTATTACTAGAAGCCATGGTCAATCATGATGCACTACCTGGGTACACAGCAGGTGAGATATTATATTTGCAGTTCTGGTTCACTAAAACTTAGCACTTTTTTTTTAATCAAATTTGAGGACTAATTTTAGCTTAAAACAAGACAGTGGAAAGGTGAAACAAGTATTTTCCTTCATATTTTGAATGGCAGGTTTGTTTTTAAAACATTACATTTATAAAAATATTCTTTAAATGTAAAAAGGGAAAAAGTGTTGATTCAACTATGGTAAAAGTTTCTATTTACCTTTTTTTTTTTTCATTTTGTGAAAATAATTGATCTTATTTGAATAGTACTTTCTTTGTTTCAACAATGACAAACCATTCCATAATCACAAGGACTGAAGTCTTATTTTAAGCAGACCAGAGCTGGTTTTAACTTGATCATTTTCACTGGCTTTAGCTTTCATTTTAATTGTTTTTAACATATTCTTTTATTTTAAATAAATAAAAACTATTGTACAATGCATGAATATTCATAAAAACCCACCTAGTTCTGCAATGGAAAATACAAAAAGGCTTTTTTTCTATAAAAAAAACCCTTATAGAAATACCCCCAATATGTCAAATACAGTGCAGCAAAAGTGGTGAGTTTACCTCCATTCTTTTGATACAATTTTTGGCATTACCCCCAGTAAAGCTAGGAAATTCCCTGATTTCCATTAGTTGCTTAGCATTTATCAGTCTTCAGTCCATGTGCCTATTACTTCATTTCATTTTCTATTTACACAGTTGGAAACTTTTTTTATAGGGCCCTTCTCATTTGCGGCAAAAGGCAGGTGATGTGAAGGGAAAGAGATGTACAGTGAATAAAACCCCAGGGATTGACAGCAGTTTATAACAAATAAAATTAACTTGTCTTTTCCTGTTTAACATTAGTTAACTGCTTAACATTAACCATTATAGCCCCAATAAAGCCCATAGCACATATTATTCATTTGCTTTAAGCTAATCACATAGGTCTTGATTTTAACAAAATTTTTTCTGTTATTTGCCACAGATGGGTTATTAGACTAGAAGTATAATTCAGGTACTGACTCAAATTCTCTTCTCTATCTACAGTATCTGTTTATAAATAACAATTCTCTAGAGATGGCACAATAAAAACACTCAAGAACTGAGTTGATAATGTAATTAATTTATATTAAGGAACAAGCTTCTCCTTGTACACTTGGCCATTTGGGAATTTATGGACAAGTCAACCTGTTCTGTAAAATTAGCTGGCCCCATTTCTTCCTACTACAAAGCTCAAATAACTGTTAACGTGGTACCTATTCATTTATTTATTTTCACCTGGAACTGTAATCTAGCAGAATATTGGAAGCAATGTAGTATAACTTCTTAATTCTGAGTGAAATTTGTAGGTCCAAGACCTCCAAATAGCTTCCATTATGTATACCTATAAAGAGAAAAGCAAGGTATAAACGGAGGAGGAGGAGGGGATGAAGAAGGAGACAGATTATGAATATTCAGGCACGCAGTAGTAACTGGAAAGTAGAACAGAAATAAAGTTGCACAGGGTTGTGTATTCTGCTGCACAAGCTGCATGTTGGTGTGCTGTCTTAAAGAGAACTTTGTTTTGGATGTTGTCAGATAGCTAGCTTAAAATCAGTTCTTTCATAAATTTGCACTACCACTGTCAGTGAGATAACATTTTGTAATGATAATTGGTAATTTGGGGACAGTTAGGTACTGTTTCTAGATTGGCTTCCTCTTTAAAATTGTGTTGCTAATACTGTCCTTTACACTTAGACAAAATTCAAGCCAAGATCTGTAAAGATCTCTGACTTAATAGTTGTGACTTAATCAGCTCTGCGTGTCCTCTTAAATTTGCTTTCCAAAGGCCCTTGTCTTTTAGATGCTACAGAAGTCTAGGTCTGGACTCAAAGAGGGTAGCTGTTGTTGGACAGGATATTAATTGGGGTGGGACCCAACAACAATAACAAAAAAACAGAAGTGATAGGGGATGGAAAAAATCTCTGGTCTCCTGGACAGGAGACAGAAGATTGCTCTGGCAGAGCCTTGCTTGTGCTCTCTGCAGCACTGCTACAGCAAAGTCAGAGGACTGACTCTGGTGGCACTCCGGAAGTTCATTTTCAGGAAGAGGAGGTGGAAGGGCCCTTCAGAAGGGTGCTCTCATCACTCATCTCAAGTTGGAAGGGTATATCAGGTCTGAGAGAAGCAGAATAAAAAGTAACAGACTTTTTCTTGTAGCTTTTCAGCTCTACTCATTTTGGAGGCAATTTTGATACTCTTTAATGCAGAAAACTACTACTCCAGCAATGAGTAATGGAAAATGGAATAGAAGTAAACTTAAGGGCCATGTCTTCCCTCGAGAGTCCTCACTGTGAGTTTTTTTTTTTTCTACGGGAGGTTTCACTCTATCCCAAAATGGAATTTTCAGCATAACTTTGCAATGCTTGTAGGATTTGATATTCTGATCATTATGCTAAGTGCTTGCATTATTGTGCTTGCAAAAGGTGGTAGGTGAAAACTTTACAGTCTAAGTAGCATAGATTTTATTTTTCTTGTCGTTTAAGATAAACTACACTTGTAGGAGTTGTCTTTGGTGTGCAGTGTGTTGTACCAGGGTGTTGTTTGGGTAGGACAGCTGGGGAATCTTCCCAGCTTTTCACATTGGGCTGTGGCAGTTTGCACCCACTGGGAAGATGGGTCTTCATGCAGTCATCTTTCATGAGATTGCTTAACTCGGAATTAGTGAGTTTTACAGCAGACAATAACAAATCTTTCTACAAGTTCCTTATCTGATGATGATGATACTGTTTTGTTGATGCTGCTGTAAGTTATCTATCTGTCACAATCTAGCCATGGAGTAAAATCAAATCTAAACAAAGTTATTTCATTAACATGTACATCAGACTCAAAAGCATGATGACTTCTAAATAGGCATCAGCCATCAAACTCGTGTTTCTTCTCATGAGAGGAAGAAGAAATTATTGTTTGTCAGCTTCTTGGTTGTGTGTTTTGTTTTTTTTTCTTCAAATGAATGAATAAGAAAGCAGTCATTTATCAGCGCTGCTAATCTCAGTTCGTTCGGATGACATGATTAGTGACAATTTTTACCATAGACTAATTTCAGTGTCAAGTAAAAGCAAAAATGCAACTAAATGTCTTCATACAGTAGCATGACATATTAATCATATTTTATGAGTACTTACTTTCTTCTTAGTAGTAATAGCAAATATGTTTACATTTTGCGTAAAACGAAATGGCCAATATAATCTTAAAATCGAGAAGTCCTAGGATGAATCTGTTTCACAGCCTGTCTTCCTTGTTAATCTTGTTCCCTGCACATAGTTAACTTGGCAAACAAGTCAGCAAATGTATTTATCTCTACAGTTGGTTCAACCTGAAGTTAAATGCACAATGGAATTAATATTTTAACTTAGTTTAATTGTTCTTCATGCCTTGGAAACAATATTGCAGGTATCCATTTAAAAAGAAATCTGATCCTTCATTTAGACCATAAACTCTGTCTACTATGAATATGGGAACGTAAGCATAAGCTAAGGTATTTCCTCAGCTGCCTCCCTAAACATTAAAGTGACATAAAACGCCCAATGATCTGGAACTCTTTTTCCTTGAGATCTCTGTTAACAAGACTTTCAGCTATGGCATTGGAAAAGAGGAGTTATTGGGAGTTATATTTTATGGAGTGGAGTTATAAAATGGTTGATTATAATTGACTATTTCTCATTTCTTGATTTTAATGTGTTATCTTATCCTGGAACTCTTCTTAAAATCAAAATACTGGGGGTCCAAATTCTTTCACTGTATCACGAACAGAGTGCTTGTTAAAGATGGAGTTCAAATATGATGCCATTAAATATCACTTTATTTATGGCCCATTAATGTAACGAAGAGCCAGGCACTGAGAATACAAAATCTGGACTTCCTCTTAGGATTTTATTCCTCACTGAGATTTTTATTTAGCTTAACTGTTGATTTGAATAGAAGATAGATTAAGCTAACAAGCCAATTTGATGTTGGTTTTGAGTATGTACTTTGAAAAACTACATTGCAGCAGCCAATCTGTAAAAACATTGGGAGTTTTGAAGAAATCTTTCATTTAATTGAATTTTTAGGAGCTAGGGAAATTTTTACTTTCTTACTCTATCTTTGTGTCCTCATTTTACAATGCTTTTACAGAAATGGAACCTTTTTACAATCACACAAGCTCAATACATGAACTTGAGGACTTCTACAAAGGGAATTTTTTCTCATTGGTTTCCCATTGCTTTGATGTGCTAATTTCTGTTAAGAGTAGTTTAGGAATAATTAAAATATCTTGTGAAATAGGCCTCTAGAGAGTCTGGGAGACACCTACTAATGATTTTCAAGAATTACTGAAGGTGACACCATTCCTCTACAGTAAATACATTGAAAGCTCTAGTATTAAAACTTGCTATGTTGTTTTATGTCTTACATACTTTAGGTGAGAAATCAAAGAAGAAAAAAAAAAAGGCAAAGCAGAGGAGAATATATACATTTACGATTATAGGGTTCTGCTATCTAAGCATACTCTTTTCTTAATTCCTATGTCTCATTAACACTTTTATTAATTGCAGCTAGCAAATTGCATTCAACTGAAGCATGCTGTAAGCTTTTTAGTGGTTCTGTTCTTTTATATATGTGTGTGTGTGTATATATGAATCTGGTACATTATTTTCTGCAAAGGATCTTGGTTGCCATGATACATTTATTAATCTAATATAGACTTTGTTTTGTTAAGGTGTCTCATAAATTAGCAGAAATATTTACCTTCTGGACTGCTGACACAGCACTATACATCGCCAGTGGAATTTGGCAGATTGCTGCTATGATGCCACATCATTTCTATGTTCAGGGTAATTGACCCAGTTAGTTAAAATGTTAGTCTTTTTTCCAGTGCAATTACAATATTTTCATCTTAGTCAAAATGCTTTAAATGCTCTTTTTTTTTTTCCCCCTTCACTTCTTAATTTTTTAGGGTTTGGTTCTAACTGTAGAAATTACAGAGGGAATCTGTGGCTAAATGTGTACAGCAGATCCCCTACTTCACTTGCAAATGACCAACCTTTTTATATATAAATATATATATATATATATATGTTGCACAGCTTGTAGTTAATAGAAGCCCCAAAAGATAATGAGTTCTCTATTGCAGAACAGATGTATACTGCTTCTTTTATCATAAGGAATAGATTTACAGGAGGAAAAAAAAAATCAGTAAGCCTTGAAAATTCACAGCTTTTCTGACATTCCTTGCTGTCTGTTATTACATGAAAAAGGGCACTGTGGTAGCTGAGAAGTCATAAGCAATTAAATAAAAGTTGCAAAGATACCAATTAAATGTGTAACAGACAACTATATGTTGGAGAGTATATTAAAAAAATGGAAAAAGGACTAAGAGGAGGATCTATTAAGCTACAGAAAATATTGGCTGGTAATTCCCTGCAAACACATGAAATGGGGAGTAATTCAAACTATCAGGCAATTGCCAAGTGATACTGTAGAGAATTTATTAAAACTTGATGATGATAACATGTTTTTTCAAATCAATATGACTCATTCTATTCTATGGCTACAAAGCCACAAGTGCCTAGAAATCCTGTCCAGGAAATCACAGGATCATGTTATGTGCATTTGAGTTAAGTTAGTAGTGTGCTCCAAGTCCGTGGACTGAGTCCACATCATGTCCAACAGCGGGCCAGACCCGTTATTTTGCCATTTGTAATAGAAACAAGAGATAGAAATATGGTCTATTCCCTGTTTGGACACACATGCCCCTGGTTCATCTCAGGACAGCATGTATTATGAGCACGCTTTCCCCCAGCACCATCAGCAGGCCCCAACGCAGTATTTTTTGTGAAACTACAGGTGAAGTGATACCCTGATTGCCAAGTTGCAATATAACATACCATTTATGACAGGGAGTGTGCATAAAGGCTGTGTGAAGGAAATATAGCTCCTAAAATATTTTGCCCTTATTTCAGATCCTATAGAAATGTTCTTTGTTCAGTGTTAGGAGCAGGCAAGCACGGAATCACCATGCAGTACTCTGTTGCAGCATCAAACTGTACTTTCCCTTCCAAGACTTTGTAAATCAAGATACGATCACAGCCACTAGGTCCAGCATTCTAATGTGCCATTTCTGTGCTAAATTAGCAGTTATCTGAAGGACAGAGAGATTCAGAAGCAGTGGGGTGTAATTGTTTCATAATTACTTAATATTTGGCATGAAATTGTAGGTTGAACTGGAACTCCAGTAGGAAAATAAAAGCAAATCACAAAATCATACGAACT
Organism: Anser anser; assembly: GCF_964211835.1. Classification (NCBI taxonomy): domain Eukaryota; kingdom Metazoa; phylum Chordata; class Aves; order Anseriformes; family Anatidae; genus Anser; species Anser anser. Next base: position 20,155,347 of record NC_139732.1, read on the forward strand.
CATGAGAAACACCTTTAATAGCAAGATAATGTCAGAGCTTTTCACAGCTTTTCTGATTTAAGGATATCTTTTCAGGACGTATGCTTATTTTGAAAGCTGCTTTTCATCCATAATGCTCAAATCATTCTGGAGCATGTTTTATTTTTAATAGTACAATGATAATTTTCCACGGTCTGCTTAGGATGCATGATTTGAAATGCTGAAATTACTGCTAAACTATTTCAGTTTTACTGTAACGGCATTATTCCTGAGCCATGCGTTTAATGTACCTTAAATTAGTGTGGTCAAATAATAAACATTATTTTAATAGATCTTTCTTTCTCCATTCTTTGTTAGTTTAGTTGGAGGAAAACACTTCTGATGAAACAGTGGTGTTCAGCTCTCCTTTAAAATCAATTGGTTAAATTCTTTGCTTGTGGATTTTCGTGGGTCCTTTAAGTGGTCTAAGCTATGTTTTGCCTCAGATTTCATTAGACCGCTGATCAAGTGAATATCTACAATTGACTTATGAAACTTTTTGAACAATATTAGCTTCCCTTGAAGCATCAACCCTGGCTAAACTTACATTTTCTTCAGGGAATTGGTTGCATGGAATAATAATTAAAAGACGTCTCAAAGAGATGGCAGACTTGCTCTTCGCTTACGTTTTAATCAAGCTTATAAGAGTTTGCTACATGTAAGCTAGTTAAAGCTTTGCTGAAACACTTGTAGTGGCTATGGTACTGAAAGTTGCTAAGCTATGTATATATGCTTATGGCCTCTGGCTTTCTGATTATGAGTTGCTTTCAGATTTCTTCAGGGCAGGGGGAGCTGCTACTCCCTGAAACATACTTAATTATTACATTTAGTACCGTGTTCTCATGATGTCCTAATAAACAAGTAAAACAATATGAATTGAGAATAGTAATAAAATATGGTCAACACACGATTGTCCATAGTATTTTTCTGGGATGCATCTCATTGATTTTAGGGAATCTTATGCCTTTATCTCCTTTGGGTAAGCTTATGAACCCTTCACATAAAATAGGAGCTATTTTACTGTGTGAGTTTAGCACAGACCTTTCATGCAGTGTGCTTCCAGTAGACGTTAAACTCGTGGGGGACCTTCTGAAGTAAAACTTTCAAGAACAAATCCACATTTAACTCGTGTTATGAGAGGAGGTTGCAGGTTTGAAGTAATCAAATCAAATTTTAAATGCAGAACATCCCTTTATATGGAAAGGAGTCATTGCTCTTTATCTTGCCTGTATTGTTAGCTTCTGATTATTTTTTTCTTTTACCTCAGAACATGTTTTGCCAAACAGTTTGAATCTCACCTTTTTTATTTGTATAGAGACCAAGGGTTCATTTCATTGATTCAGGGTTCTTGTAGAACCCAGTGCTAACTGCTTTTTGTGGAGGTTTGGTAGCCTGTCTCATGCTGTGCTTTCTTTCTATGTGTGCTGGAGGTTTTTGTGTCTTTTGGCATATCACCTTCATGACTGACTGTACAGATGTTATTTTGCTTTGGCACAGACACTGTTACCTTTCTAAGTAGTTGTGATATATCAAAACAATAAGAGAGAAAGCTGAAGGACACTGCAGGGCAGATAAAATCTTTTATTCTGTTTAGAAGACCTAGCTGTGGGCCACACCTTCATTAAGAAATAGGTTCCTTTATAAATCACACTCTAGGTGCTGTATATGCAAACCTCATTAAGGAGTAGCATATTTTGTGGGTTTAAAAGCTGCCTACAATTTCAGATTTTTTTCCTTCTGTTTGGTTGTTTGATTTCTTTGCTTTTCACCTTTTTCTATATCTCTTTAACTCAGTTGAAACTAAAGCTCAAACTACCAGATTGCTAATGGAATGTAGTGTATGTTTCTTTCAGGATTTGTAAACAGACAAAGTTCAGCGATATCTAAATTATCAGCAAAATCTAAAGCCTTGTCCTGCTGTTAAGTGATATCTTTTCATTGCTTTTATGACTGAGGAGGCTTTATAGTCTCAAATCCCAACAATTATTTTTCTGCACTTTTCTCATTTTCCCCAGAAGGCTCTCAGGTCCTTCAAGGTGCTGAAGTGCATCCATTTTACTCTGTAGAAGGAAAGGAAAGAAACTCAGCTTTTTGTGGAGGTTGCCTTATACCTCTGAAGACTGACTTCATTGTTAAGTGAGAGAGAAATAGAGGTGATCCAAGGAGGGATTAGAGGGACTCAGAATGATTGGTCTAGGCACAGGGATCAAATTAAGCAAGGGCAGGTGGTGCAAAGATTCCTTGCTGTGGTTTGTGAATGGTGGAAACCTGACCCAGAACAGAATTATCATAGCAATAATCTTCCTAAGCAGAAGATGAATAAAAAATTAGCTACTGTCTGCTTTTTGAGGACTACTCACTTCATCCTCAGAGAGGTTTTAGAGCAGCAGATGAACTGTACTCCAAAGGGGACTCACTCTCCTTGATTTTAACAGGAACGTGGATTATTAAATTAGACTGCATGTCTAACTTTTCCATAGCTAGAGTTTGATTAGGTTAATCCTGTTGTTTCTGAGCTGGGATGTAACCACTGTGAAAAACTGGGAATGTGGGACTGGAACAAAGGGTTCATATCCAGATCTTCCTCTGGCATTTCAAGATGAATCTGTTAGGAGTATGTTAGGGAAGATTAAGTGCTTTGCCATGAGACATTCCTTTGTGACATTTTCCTGTGATCTTTAACTCATTTTTTTACAGCATATGTCAAAAGAGCTAAGAGCTCTGCTTCTGTAGCACTCCAACAGCAGAACTTTGTGGATATTTGTTTGGAGACAGACACTATTCTTTAGGTTCCTCTCTGGTTCAGCAGCTGTTATCCAGTGCAACACAGAATCAGCACTGCTATACAGACTTCATTGGATAAAGTCGTTGCCTTGACACTGATATTTCACTTCATGCTTTCCTAGGGCTTACTCAGCATCACTTCAACAATTTTAAGACTTGGGTAAACTTGATGCTAAATGTGGCTTCTGCCTCTAGTCCTTGGAGGGGGAAGGAGGGGAAGGTGATAATTCTTATTGTTAAAAATAATCTGTATCTAATATAACTTAATGTTGATATTTTGACAGCTGAGGTGCAGAAAGAATGAATAAATTACAGCCATACACACCTGCCATTTAGTATTTTTTTAATGACATATAGCCAGTTTATGTGCCAATAATATAAATGATTAAATGAATGTAATGTGTCCAAGAATAAATTCTCAGTCACGTTAGCAAGCTCATAATCACAGGGATTATATAGAGAGTAATAGGAAACTATCATTTTAGAGAATACTGTGCTAATTGCTGATGGCAGGAGGCCATGGAGGATGGAGTCAAACTTGCAAATTTTGACTGCATGCTGACCACTTAACTGGTTTAAAGAAGACACAGGAGAGCTGATTATAGCAGAGTGAAAGGCTGCAAAAAGGCCATAAGACTTGTAACTGATTTGAGCTACCTAACTATTCATATCTCAGCCAACAACCTTGAATTCTAGGATAGGTTTCACAACAAACACTTTACAGCCTTTGAGAGGAAAATATTACATACTGGGAAGAAAAAGGCTTTTTCTCAATTTCTTAGTATACTAGGATAAATGAAACGTCACTTCCTGATATTGCCATCTTCTGCAACAAAAAAAATCTAAACAATTAAGACAGCTTTGTTCACAAATGTAGACTTTGTCTAGCAATGTAAGTTCTGGAGCCATTTCAAAATTCAGCAGTACCCCATGTAAACTTGTAGTCATATGAAATACTGAAAAAGCTGCCACAGAATGTTTACTCCCATAAAAATAAAAGAAACATGGAACCATATGTTCAAATGTTAGCCAGTATGTATGAGAACATGAAAGAACATAGCATGAAGTCAACACTTTCCCAGTGCTAGCTTTTCTATCCAAATTTCTAACTGGAATCTATTAGCAGCAATGAGATTTTCTGCGCCTCTTGCCAGGGTTAACTTTCAGTGCATCTGCATGAAGTTTCAGCAGTTAGGAAGTTTTAATAGGCGATTTTTTTGTTATGCGATAACAACTTGTTTGTCAAGGATTTTATTATGAGAAAATGATTTTTCTCATTACTTGATATTTTAAAAGCTTTTTCAGCAGTTCTATAGTTCTTTTGTAAATATATAAGGCAGGAGGATACTCATCTCAATTCTAAATAATTGGGATTTTATATTGTAATTCCATTTGTTTGTTTCTGCAAATGTTTTAAACTTATGATTCACTGGGGATGAATTTATACTAACCTGTTTTTTATTATCTCATTTCATACTACACCTTTTTTAATATAACACCTACTGTGCTATTAGTCATTGCAATAACTCACATTTTTCCCTGTTTGCTTCTGTTTTTTTTTTGTTTTGTTTTTTTTGTTTGTTTTTTTTTTTTAATACACAACCATTTTCCTTTCTCTGGGTTCCTTTTCTGATATTAAGGGATAGCCCAGGAATAGAGCACCAAAAGCAAAGAATACACTGTGGAGTATTAATGATAACAGATAACATGACTGACAGTTTTCCAGCAGTGGACCCTAACTAAAGCTCAGAAGGGGTATGCACTTCCCATCAGCATAGTGTTCACATAGCTATCCTTTGATCAAGTAAGAGATGCAAAATGCAAGAGGTGAAGGGGCACAAATTAAGTGTTTTGAAGGGAGATCTTGAGACTTAGTGTTTTGTTACACTCGATTGATATGATGATCTTTTATGACTTCGATTATCCCGTAGATACTCTATAGGAAATTGAATAAAATCACTTATGAAAGTCTTGGGTCGTCTTCACCTACCTCTGTATCTTCATAGTATAAACAGTGTTTATTTTGTATAGTTCAGTAAATTGATAAAATATTTGGTATTTCAGTTTTGTGATGAGATTTCTTTTGGTTTTATTGTGTTTTCACTAACATTTTGAAGTTACATGCTTTTCATTAGAGTTCTGCTCCCAAAGTAGTAAATGTAGGAATGCCCTGGGCTGACTTCAATGTTGATACTGTCATAAACCATTGATTGTATCACCTGAATATTTCTCTTATTTTGTGCTGACCAAAATTTATACAGAAAGCATAGACTGTTCTAAGTGAGTATAGGCCTACTGCAAGAAAATAAAAATCACTGTACTTTTTTTGTCTGTTTTTCACCTTTCTATTGGAACACTTAAGATTAACAGAGTAGGGGCCATCCATGTGCTCTAGATGTCAAATGGCTAACAAAGAAAAGTATTTTCTATGCACAGTAGTAGACAGAGGGCTCACGATGACCACTTCTTGAATATATACATCTAACACTTTGGGGCTTGGTACTTAATAAGGTTACTTCACTGTTCTTGTAATTCCTTTGAAAACAGGAGCTGGTCGAGTACAAGGCATTGAGAATGTGACTAAATTTTGTGAGAATGTGCCCACTGATGTTGGTATTGAGTGTTCTCTAGGGCTTTTCTTTTCTGAATAAGGAGGATTTTCAAAGATACCATTGCAATGTTTTTAATCACAGACAGTCCTCCTGATGGGATGCTTTTTCACAATGCTTATTACAGTCTGTTTTCAAAGACATGCTGTAGATTGACAACCTGTATTCTTTTTGACAGGATGATTTCACTTCCTTTCAAGTGCAGTTTATTATATGGCATTGAAAGAAATTAACTTCTTGCTGTACGTTTTCAAGTTTGTATAGCTTCTTTATCCCATAGGATACTGAGGGTAAAATACCAGCTTTTCACGAGTGGCAAACTGAAATACCCTCTGGCTATGCTAGCAAGTTCTAGAGAGACCCCAGCACAAAGTCTGTGACATCTAAGGTGAGACAAAACCTTTGTTTAGAATCTGGCTCCCAGGGTCACCTTAGAGTGACTGCTGGTCTGCCTGCCTCAGCACTGGCTACCCCAGGGGCATGTATCGTAGGTGATCCATAGCTACCCCCTTTAAAATGAATTCATAAATATTAATTACAAATGCATGACAGTGGACACAATAATCTATCTGGTATCACTACTTCCTATGTCCCAGCTAATCCTCAAGGGTTTTTGTTTAGGCTTTGACCAAAGCATGAAGGAAATGGCCTTCCTCTTGTGGAGAGCCGAAGTATTTACAGTAAAGAGACTGGGTGTCTTTATTTAAATATCGGTGCTTAAATCAGTATTGTATCATGTAAATTATTATTCTTGCAACAGATGGGCATATTTTCTGATGTATTTGAACATATTGTCCCTTAATAAACTGCTGAGCAGTTGTATGTGTACCAATGGAAATGTGTTTAGCCCTAAGAGAGAAACCAGTGTCTGGCACTTCGATGCAAAGGTAACAAGCAGCATGAGTATTAAATGTGTGCTCTGTCTTGGTTTAGAGAGAAGCCAAGAGCGAGACTGCCTGCTCATGAGAATAGCTCTTGTTTGCAAGGGGTTGTATGCAGTGCCTGTTAAAAGTAATGTCTTCCTATTTCTCTCAGTTTCCTGTCTTCCTTTGCTTTTTCTTCCTTGCTTTATTGATCCGATGAGCTTTTGCCCAAATTGATCCCTCGGGTTATAGATCAGCCCTTTAAAAAATCTTCTTGATAAATGGGGAAACTGGGAATACACTTCACAGCAAGTATTTGGTGAATTTGTCTACTTACAATGTGGGCAAAAGGTGTAGAGGGAGAATTTGAATGTGATCTTCAAAATATCTCCTTACACCATGGGAGTAAACTGATTAAAAGAAGGCAGCACAAGACCTGCTCACCTGATGGTGGGCAACTCAGGTAGTATGGCAGAACAGTTGCCTTTGTACCTGGAACTTAGCACTTCAAAGCTTCACGTACTAAATATCGATTATAGAACAGTGTATTAATTAGAGTAAGTAATATGTGTTCTTGTGGTGTTTTCTTAGTTCAAGAAGATTCTTGAAATCCTTCTTTTTTTCAAAGACATAATTAACATAGACATTTCCAAAAAATAACATTGCAAGCAAACTAATAATAATTTTAGTGCTGTTCACCTGCTATTAACACATTAATATGTAATTTCTCTGCTGTTTTCTCTTAATTTATAGGTATTCCATGCATGTTTCAGGTTAAGTCATTGCACCTGCCAGAGCTCGTTCTTATTACCAAAGTGACTGAACAGTTAGCTTTACACTGTGACTGAAATACATTTGTGTCTTAAAACAGCCTTTTCATAAATGTATTGATTCATGCACAAGTAAGGATTAGTGTAATTCATCGTCTTATCTCACTAATGAATATTTAGTTGCATTTAACCACTTGGTGTTACAGAGGGTGCCTGAGTTGCAAGTGCTTTGTATCCCAGACTTTATTATTGTTGCTCTATCCTCATCCAAGAGGCAGGTATTTTGTCAGTGAGCTGTGCTTAGTTTTTTGCTACAGGCAATTTATTCCTTCAAAATAGTACATAAATAAAATATTTGTTCATGCTTCTCTCTCAGAGCAAAGCATACAGAGGAAAATGTTTACTCTCTTATGCAGAAAGTGATATCTGTTGCAAAGAGTAAATCCTCGTTTTCATATTTAATGAAGCTATAATCAATGGTAATGGATGAAGATTGCATTAAAGAAATCTTAATGTTCCTCTCAAGGGAAAGTCATTTTACTGGAAACAAGCTAGTTAGTCAGCCTCAGAAAATATTATATATATATAGTACTGTTATACAGACAGGTTTTCCAAGGACAAAGTAGGAAACGTAACAAACATCAGTTAATTTTCATGTTCAGAGGTTTATCACACATGATATTATGTAGATTTCCTCTCTGAAACACAGTACTAGTCTTCTTGTGTAAGTTTACAAACAAAAAAAGGCTGAGATTAGTAAAATATTTATTTCTGCCCTATACTCTGTGTGATTTTTCATGCAGATGCAATTAAATGAGTCTTGATAAAAGAGCTAAACAGGAGGATTACAAAGAGTAGCCAGCAGTTAATCAAATGTTTCTTATCTTGTGTTATATATGAAACCAAAATGTAATTTCAGTTGTTTTAACCATAGAACCTCCACAGAGCTCTGTGCAGTGCAGTGCTCCTCTGTGTGCCAAAATCTTTGCTGCGGGGGAAATAGCATGGGCTGCCGGTTGGCTGCACAAGCAACTCCCTTCATGCCTGTGGTTTAGAAGAGTCTTGCAGTCAAAAGTCCTTTCTTCTGTCCGAGTTTGGGCTGCAAGTTCCATCTCTGTGGCACAGGCATGCAATTATTTAATGTGAACTAGAAACAGTCAATTTATTTTGCTGCTACATTCCACCATGACCACATAGGATATATTCTGCCTAGCTTACAGCTGAAGGACAGGACATGTTTGGCTAAAGGCTTCAGTATAAGCCTCTTGCACAGTGCAAGTCTGTGGTTGTGATGGTCTAAGAGTGTGAGTAGGGTATATCTGTAAGGCGAAAACAGTACTTTTTATTTGCCCAACAGAACCGGAAACAAGACAGCTTTGGGGCAACAAACTCCTTTGAAAGGTATCCTTGAAGTAAGAGATACGTGCCTCAAAGCTTGTCTGTTTTCTTCTAGTTAGATTAATTGGTCAGATAAAACCAGCACTGTTTTTCTAAGAAAGGTGGTTTGTTTGCTTTTGAATTCAGTGGAAATTTCATTGCCTATACATTCTATAGTGAACTTTTTAAGTTAGATGAGATACCTGGTTTAGGGTTCAGAGCTGTTCAGTAAATTTAACTGTGGAAGATCCTGCTGGTATAGCTATCACACTTACTGTCAGTACAAGGAATGTTTTAATGGTGTAAGCAGGCAATACAAGTTGTGATACACCACAAGAGCAACTGATGAGACACCTGGCTGAATGGAGTTTGCTTTCAATAAGCCTGCCTTTGACTGGGGAAATGAAAAAACACGTAGAGCATCTTCATCTCTCCCTGTGTTTCCTGAAAGGCTGTTAGTATTAGCTTGATATAACAGAACCAAGTATGTTTCTTCTACTTTGTTTGGAAGAAAAGCTGAATCAGCCCTTTTAGATCATATGTTTGATTGAGGCTCAGAATTAGCCTCATTTCTCATATGTGTTTAGAGCAGTTTGTATTGCATATACAGAAGAAGAATACATTGTTTTACAGTTTTGCAATTAAAATGCAGTTGAACATCATTGATCTGAAGAACAGTGTAGACAAAAAGAAGCATTGCTTATGGTTTCAAGCAGAAGCTGAGTATAAAGCACAGTCTGCACTGTGGGGCTGCAACTTTTCTGGTGAGTCTCAGACTTCATAAATGCACTTCCTTTTGGTCACTGCAGCCTGTTGTAGAGGGGAGGAAAGAAGCAAAGAAAAATCTGGACTTTGTGTCAGCAAAAATAGTTTATTGGAAATACCTTTAAAATAAACATTCATGTTCCCACATATGTAACCTGGTGAGAATGAACACACAACAGCATACTGATTGATATAGGCTTGAACTTGACAATTGGATTGGTTTTCTGTCTTGTGTTTCTGTGACTTTTTTTAACAAGTCTTTTTAAGCTTGTGTAGTTGCAAGATAAACAATGGAACAAATTGGAAATGTGGAAACTGAAAATTATGATTAGTTTGTGGTAATATTACTGATGTCAGCAGTAGTAACATTTATTCAATAATTATGCTGTGTTAATGTGGAATAAAGTATAGTCTATTTTTCAAAGAACTGGATCCTAAGACAGCACCTCTCATCACATCCTCTGTTCAGAGAAAGACTTATACATGGCAGAAGTGTCACTGTCCTGGAAATATTTATGTAGAAAGTACTTGGGAGGCAGCTCGCTTGCTAATGCAGATTTAAATTTAGGACCTTAAAATTTTGTGGTTACTTAACATTTGAAGGTGGTTGAAACCTGACAAGGCAGGTTTCAGTATATCCAAGGAAAGGAAAGATGATGGCAGTTTTATTATCTGTTGGTCTTGTGCTGATGTATTTCAAGAGGTCTGTTTCTCCTTGTAATACCTCTGGTCTGCACTCTCTGAATAGGTTGTACATAACAAAATAAACATTTTTCATTTTATGTAACTCTCCAGCACTACAGTAAGAGACCACTAACCAGTTGTGCAGTACATTAAAGTGCAGTGATTCATAGAGCAGTATGACTCTGCACGCTCTTTGAATTGATCACCATCAACAGCTTTTCATTCGTTCCTTTTTTATGTAATGAAATAACCTCTAAAAACATGCAAGGATGAATAATTTTTACTTTCAGAATCAACAGTATTATCATATTTTCTAGGTTGTCTCCCTTAGTTTCCAATCTTATAGTTCCATTTGGTTACATCTGCTTGAACACACATCCATAGTGCCCTCTGACTTCCTCTGATGTAGTAGGTCTTGGACATAGGTCTAGGAGTACTTCTGACTGACAGCTTAGCACTGCATTGTACTTGCCTACAGTCTTTCTGTAAAGGTAATGCTGCAGCTGTTGACGAATCAAAATGTACTTTTCCATCTCCTCTCCATCTTTTCCTATGATATTGCCATCACAAGAATTCTTGATGGAGATCACTCACTTCTACTATAACTCTAGGAATATGATGATCACCCTGTTATTCATAAGTTCCCTAGAAAGTGGTTGGAATTGTTAATTTAGAAATTAAAAGGTCTACCAAAGCTTTCTGAGTATACAAGAGGAATGGTCTTCTACTGTCACAACATTGAAAGTTTTTTCCCTTCTGTAAGACATCAAGTTTCATTTGCTTTGACTTCTTTATAAGACCATTTCACCTTTTAAGTACTTTTTTTTTTCTGCATTATCCCCTGCATTGTTGGCAAGTAGATAGTATCTAGTACGGATGAAGGAGGTATAACAGGCAAATCCTGTTCTCTTCTAGTAGCAGGTATGATGCTGTGCTCCCCTATGAATTGCCCAAGTCTGAACATCACAACACTCTGCAAATGTTGTGAGACGGGTAATAACAGCTTTTGTTAGCAGCACGAATTAGTGAAGTAGTTGGGGTCGTGTTTCACATAGACTGCTGCTCAAGGTAAAATTAATTGTCTACTGTCATCTTTTCTCTGATTTCTATTCAGAGTCTTTTTTGTCTGTTCCATTAAGGACAGGAAGCATAGAGATTGCAAATGACTCATTTTCACAGTTTCAACTGATCTTAACAATGTTGTCAGGTGGTTAGTCATAAGCACAAGTATCCCTATCTCGTGAAATCTTTTTTGCTTTATTACAAAAGCATAAATGTTATTTATATAGATTCTGTTTAAAGGAAGGAGTTAATGTTGTCTTACAGTAGGATACCAGGGATATTTGCTCTGCAAGTCCTTATTTTGTGGTTTAAAAAAATGCTTCATTATTGAGTATAGAAGAACTTTTTTGTGGCTGTAGGGAATTTGCTGTTCAGGAAAACATTCAGAAGTGTCATAAAGGAAGATTAGACGTGTGGAAGATTATGCAAATGAAGCTGCTTTCCTACGGAGGGAGGGGGGATCTTTAAATCTTTTGTTTAGGTTTTGTCTATTTGCCTATATGAAACAAATTGGAGGAATCAGATTTTTTTTCTCTCTTTAAATTCCATTTGTGGTTAGTCTTCTGTAATTGCTTCTCTGTTACTATGTTTAGGAATCAAAACATTTGATGGAAATTTTACTTACGATACTTTCTAAGGTGCCTTTGAACATAAAAGTCAGTATCTTACATTTCATAGTTATTTGTGTCTGATTGCCTTATGTATTTGTATGTTTTTCAAATTTTCTAATTGAATAAACCCTATAAAGAAGGAATACTGTCACTTCTGTACAGTAGAATTGCAAAAATACATCCTTTTTGCATAAAGGATATACTTATTTATTGTAATGTCACATTTCAATTTTCAGTGATTTCAATGAAAGTATTTTCAGAGCAGGAGAAGAAATGATGTTCTGTTCCTTCTGTGTAATAATTGTGATACACTTCCTAGTATATTGTTTTTCATTAATTCTAATTGCTTTTGGTGTATGCAGCAAAACAGGAGCAGTATGAATACTATATCTTCACTGATTACTTTAAAAAGCATATGCTTTTTTTTTTTTTTAATTACCATAGCTGGCTGATTAGGTAAGAATTCAGGTCCTGAACAAACTTGTGTGATGAGCAGTAGCTTGTGGTTAAGATAACATTATGTATACTCGGGAAAGTGAAATCGTGAAGACCTGAATTTCTCAGATACTTGACGGTCTCTGTAATCTTATCTTCAGGCTCACAGGTGAAAAACTGTATGAAGAGGTCATTGTGTCAATAGTGGAAAAACTTTGATGCCTTACTGGTAATCCATGTGAAATTAGTTTGAGGTCTCAGTCTTACTCCCAAAATCTGCAACAGAAAGAAAAGGGGGGAAAATGAATGATTTCTAATTGATATTAAGATGAGTAGTTGAGGATTTGTGTAAAACATGGGTGAAATCTTTAGTCCAACCTGTCCAGAGTAGTATTGGCATGTATCAAAAGAGCATGAAAGGAGAGCTTGCAGTGTTACCTTCAAATTTGGTAACTGCTCTTTCCATCACTGGACAAGTATATTTTGTCTTATTATTAATAGAGTACTAAATAAATTAGTGTAAAGTTTTTTTTCTGGGGGGGGGCAGGGGGGGTGTGAAGCATGTTGCACTTTGTAGGTATGTTTTTCTGTAGGACCATAGGAGATTATGTGTAATCAGTTAGCTGTTCAGCATCTTAGAGATGCAGAAGAAGCAGGACACAGGGGGAGGACACTAGCTACCAGAGCTAAGAAATGGTAGTAAGCTTTTTTGTATTATTTGAGTCGATCCAAATCAATGTGGATAACTCAGGTGAAAATGTCAATGAAAAGAATTTGTGTTTGAATCTCATTGGCGCTGAGATAAGCAAATTAAAATGAAGTTACTTTTAGTTTAGGTATGACATTTTCCCAGATCTATACATCTAACATGTATGTATTACCACTTATATCTTTGTGCAATATGTACAATTATCTACATTACATATTTAAATAGTATTATTAAAAATGAAATTGCCAAAGAAAACTACACAGCTAGTTATAATTGTACGTATATTAAAATTTATCTCTATTTCACAGCAGTACATTTAGATTCTAGGTTTAAGAATGTATATACCATCAGTTCTTAAAGTTTTCATTCACTTTTATGAGCATGTAGTGCACCTGTACTATTATTCACAGTGTCATTGCCAATATCAAGAAATCAAAACTTGCAAGAAATTGCCACATATCCGGTATCAGTGTCTTCATATGCAGGAACTAGGAGAGAAGAAATAATGAAAATACTTTGTAAAGTTTGCCTGCAAAATTGAAAGTCATCATTTATACTCTGTTCCCGTCTAAATGCCTTATATATGCTTAACAAGTTATGTATAAATGTTTCATAAATGTTTAATTGAGGGACATTGGTTTAATTTTAATTATGGCTTATAAACATCTGTACTGTGCTTAATTTATAATCTAATAAACTAATTTGTAGATATCTACATAGATCTAACTGCTTTAGAAACATGCACACAACTAGAGGATGAAAAATTTCCTTAACTACTTTTTGCTGATTACTTTCCAAGTATTGCGTACTGGTGCCCTTTTGAACCATTTCCATTCAAATTCCATTGAAGCAATGCCTTCATGATGCCAGTGCCCAGACCTTGCTATATCAGTGGAGAAAGGATTATTTTAAAATGAATATTTTTAAATCAAATTTGAAGAGTATATTCAATTACATGAAATTATTCATGATATAACTTTTTGCCTGCACATGGGAATGTTGTTGTTTGAAGCAGCATGAAGTATCTGTATGTGGATCTCAGGTAGTATACACACCCACACCATAGGTTCGTAACTGATATGCCAATAGAACATTTATCAACTTAGTTTTCTACATGTAGATGTGAGAAAATTGCTCTGAAACTAGCATAACCAGGTTGTTCTGCAAGTGGGATGCAACAGAATAATATTATGAACTACTGCTAAGAGTGCTGAGCTAGGAAAAAAATCTTTGTGCATTTCTGCATTCTGCACTACTATCTGCTAATTTTGCAAAGGTAAATCCTGATTTATGGATAGAGTCTAAGTAGACAATGACAGCTCTTTTCATTTTATTTAGTAGAGAACCCAAGTGTGAATGTTTCTTCTAGCAAAACTCTTACTTTCAGCACTACCAGCAGATTCCCAGAGAGGAGTGGGGAAAAAAAGAGTTTTGGCTCAAACTGTGTTTTTAGGCATTAGGATGAACCTATTCCAGTCTGAAATTGGCAGATTATTTTGCTAGAAACTGCTTTATGTTATTTCTGTATGCAAAATGTCAATGCAAATGATGTAAATACTCTAGTATTACTGTTGCCATCAAAGTAACCATTTTATAATTCTCATTTTTCATGAATAAAAGCAGCTTTGTTCATGAATTCATAGACTGGAGGACATTTAACGGTTCTTGAAAGTGTTGCATCTGAGTGGAAGGAAGTCAACCTATAGTGAAGTTGGCATAGGACCTGCTTCTGGGAGCTTCTCCTTTTACTGTAGATAGTTTATCAACTTCAATTTTAGTTGTTCTTGCTATGTTTTACTCCAGCAGATAAAGTGTCAGTATGCTATAGTATTTCATGAAACTGAGAGAATAGCATACTATGGAGGCAGTAATGTAATATAGAAGTTCTGTATTTATTAAATACAAAAGCTATATGGAACATTAGAGGAGCTTTTTCATTCTGGGATGTTTTTAACATGAGATCTGAATGTGTCTAAGTTTCTAGTGTACCTTATGGTGCTAGTTCCTTCTAGTCTCAAACTACAATCACTCGAAGGGCAGAAATCATCCCTGGTATTTAATATAGAGAAGTAATGTCGCCTTACAAAGTCTTCTATGTTATTAAATAATATTCTATTTCAGGCAAGTATTTGTGTATATTTTAATATATATGGAGTTTTATTAACCAGAAAAGTCTGAAGAATTCAGAAAATATATATAGGAACAAATCAAGTGTCTGGTATCTTTAGAGCTTAATTTGTTTGAGACCATTACATTCTTAATATAGCACAGAAAGCTGGGAGTATAACTGGGTATACAATAAATATATATATATATTTCTGTATTTTTGACAATATAACCATATTGTCACCAGATTTTAGTTTGAAAAGTCAGTGCTTGCATTGAGTATACATGACTTGTTCTTTATTTTTTAAACTTTATTGATATTCTGTTTTACAGTATAACTGAGAAACTCATAAAATAGCATGCCTTTTATTTGCTTTAACAAAATATCTGCTTTAATTGTGTTACACTGTGTCAACAGATATATTTATTGCAAAGATCACTGTCAGATCTGGTTATTATGGGTATAGAAAATGCACTATACACAATAATGCTGCTGGGATTAGTATCAATGTATTATTTCATAGGTGGCATGAAAGTGATGAAATTACAAACTGTTCTCTCTTTAAAGTAGTACATTTGAATAAACGGCAAATTCAGGGAATTCCCTGCACAAAAAAAGTTTGCATCTGTCTAACCAGTTTCTGATAATAGGAATACAGAATAACTTCATTTGACATTGGTACATTCTGTTGAAATCCCTATCTCCACTTAAGTTTTTTAAGATCTATCATGAATGTACGATTTAAGCTACAATTTTTCAAATTTGATACATAATCCATGGATATAAGTCACTGTGGCTTGCTTACAATTGTTGTAGGTAGGTATTTTGCTGTACATAAACAGACATAATTTAAATTTATCCAAGCCATTTTTGTTTTTTTTTTGTGTGTGATTTTTTTTGAGTGGGAGTCAAGTTCAAGGGGTGGTTCGGAAGTTACTTGTCTGGATAAAAGTCAAGGAAGTTACAGGATATATCTGTAGTGGCAATTCTTTGGTACTCTTCCCTTTAGTTTATAGGTGTAATAACTGGATGAGATCATCAGCATATTGGGGAGTGTATGGTAGTGTCAAGGAAAGATATTAGCAGTCATCTAAGAGACAAAGACTGTGACTCAATACTGACCCTGACTTAGGTGACTAGCCGGAAAATTTACAGATCACATCCATAGAAATTAAGATTTCTTATAAGTTAGTGGAAAAACAAATAAATCACAGAAGCACAAAGGCTATCAAGTAAAGCATTTCTTCCTTGATTTTTCTAACTCAAGATTTTCATGGAAGAAATACACACAAATTATATATTTGATTCTGAGGGTTGATACCTACTAAAATTGTCAGTATTCCATATACCATGCACCAGTGTTCCACTCAAAGGTATATAAGGGGAAAAAAAAGTTTTTGCATATCTTTGAAAAACTTTTATTTACAGATTGTCTTTAAACTTGGCTGTATATTGCTGTTAACAGTTTCAGCACTGGCAATTGTCAAAATCAACAGGGAACCCAGGTGAGGGCCACTTCTGTCTGCTCTCATGTCCCAGTAGCTTGCCCATTTAATTCTAGTAGGAGAAGGAGGTGGGTGCAGTAGACACTCACCTGTGATGGCTCCTACTAGCATTAGCTGTCCTTGCAAACGTAAGTTCTGCCAACTGAAATCAGATATTTGTTTGGGGAGAAAAAATGATCTGCTTTGTGCAAGAAAGGATAAAGGGATGACTGAATTATTTGGTCATATAACGTTATGCCCATTTCTGGCTGCATTATGCCCAGAAAGCAGTATGCAGTTCTGCCTATATGCAAAAAATAGTTTAGGATTCAAGCAGGTCTACATAGCACCACAATATAGGAAAAAAGTTGCCAGTGTGGATACCCACAGACACAGCTTCATCCATCTGCACTCTAAGCTGCCCCACACTTGCACCGAGTCCAGACCAAAGACTATGTTGCCACGTTCATATAAAGCTCCCTGTAAGACACGAAGCTCAGCTTCAAAACTGTATAGCAATGAAGGTCATGGCAGCAGGAGAGCTTATCAGCTCGCTGCAGATAATGGTTTATAGCTTCTGGACTTTAGTTAGATCTTTGCCAGCCAGCTTGGAGAGCTGAGGAATAAACTCACTTTTGTCCTCAGAGAGCCAAGACATGATGGAGAGAGTATGGAAAAAGGCTTATTGAATTAGGAGGTTTTAGTAGCTAGTTGAATTCAGTTCACTGCAAACCCTATGAACCACTTAAGATTCAAGCGTGATCAAGCTGGAGGCTGTGTAAATGATCTTGGTGGAAACGCAGAAGTGTGGTGTCACTTAAAATCTGTTTCTTAGTCTTCCCTCTTGACGCAATATAGCTCTGACTTCTTTTCTCTGTGTCTAAGAAAGAATGTGTAGGTGCTTACAGATAAATATACTTAAGCTTGTGACTTGGTGGCGCCATGTTTGCACATAGCTGACCAACTCTTTATGATCTCTAGCTGTCCTATTGCTGGCAGTGATATATAGTGAGCTGTCCTGTGCTTAATTATTAATTTTACATTAAGGAGTTCCACAGTCAATATTTAGATATTTTATGACATACAGAGCCTTTTCCATACCCATATTTTCTCTGCAGGGACATAATGTAGTCCTTTTAATACTAAATCAATTACACACAAAGTTAAAATAACTTGATTTGTTGCTTGAGGTCCTTTCTTAACATGATGCATCATTTTTAAGGAAGTAAGTACCATGGCCTGCTGTTAATCCTTGCAGACCTCCACTTTTTGAGGGTCAAGAGTCAGTGCAGACTAGAAAGCTGTCCAGCACAAAGCTGGGGCATGGCTTCTGATACATTTCATACAAGCATGTTTTCCTTTATTCCATAAAGTGGGAAAGAGTCTTTTTGGAGTGTGTGGTACTAGGAGAAAAGTACAGGAGAATCATTTTGCTCTATCCCTGTTTTCTACATCTGCATTGATGGGCAGAATTAATAGGATTGGTATGACATTTTAAGGACCTGGGAGTTTGATATCTTTTCTGAGGTTAGATTTTCTCCAGAGTTAGTAATCACTTCTAAAGATGCTTCACCTCACCTTTCTTAACTATTCAGTTTGGAATGGAATAAATTTCATCCAAAATTGCCAGTACATCTCCAGGAACTATTAAAAAGCGTAGAAGACTAGGTACCTGGCCTAAAAATGGTTGTAAATGAGTGAAATGAATCACGCTAAGCCCAAATTTGCTGTGTTTAGAGGCTTAATTAATGATATAATTCAGGAAAGAATATCAAGGCCACTATTGAAAATATGCATCAAACTGTATTCTTGTTACATAGTGTGTATAGATTTTTGAAACCTGTGATTTATAAGGTAGTTTCTAAGACCTGCTTTAAAATCATACAGCATACTCTTACAGTATTTGAATCATATATTGAATTCAGCTATCAGTGGCTTTAAAAATATAATTTAACCAAAAAGAGGACTTTGAGTGGAGCTGCAAAGATTTCTGTACGCAGGTATTCCAATCTCAAGATGAGGAAATGGCTGCAAAATATTCTAACAGCTACTTTTCTGGAATGCTCTTAGGGAATGAGTTGAAGCTATGGACTTGATTTAAAGGCTGACCAGTTCAAAGTATAGCTTTCCAGAATAACTGATTGTGTTTATCCTTCCTGCGTATGGGCTTCTTTACTGTGAGAAGCTACTGAACTTCATTCAGGAGAATGTATGGGAAGGAATGAATCATTCTTAAGAGTAAAGGATATCTTTCCAAGGCATGCCTTAAAATCCTCTATGGATTTGTTCAATACTAAATTCAAGACTTTACAATCAAATACTACACTTCTGTTTGTAGTCATAACAGGAATTACTGCATCTTCGATATGATTTATCTAGAAAAGTGCAGTGGAATTAATACAATTCTCTGGACAAAGAACAGGGAGTACTTGCCTAATTCATTTATTGCAATTTAGCAGGGGAGAATTCCATTATGAAATATTATCTGGACAGAATGAATTTGAATAACTGTAATAACTTCAATAGAGTAGACACTGGGAGACCAATCAAATTTATCCAGTAGTACATCTGTAGGAGGGGAAGGAAACTCACCTTAGAAGGTCCTGTGTTAAGACAGAAACACATCCCTCAGGGAAACAAAAAAAAAACCAAAACTTTCAGATGTTTAATAGATCAGATAGCTAGGACTTGACTGTGAAATCAATGCAAAGATGAAATGATACATTAGAATAAGTGTGCACTCCAGTTCTACAGAAAAGCCAGAAATGATGCAAGATTTGCCCCCTCATTATGAGGTCTGATTCTGTTTTCATTCAGACTGCTACTTTTATAATATTGAAGCACCCTTGGGTTATATAGATTAATTTTAGATTGATGTAGCTGATGAGAATCACAGTGAGAGAATCAAAAATAAGATGGGTGCTTCCGTTATATCCCTGTTCTGTAACATGAAATTAATGGATAACCAGTTCATATTAATTGCAGGTAAGAAATGAAGATGGTAGTTACTAAAGTGGATGTTGGTGTATTTTCATTATCCATGTGAGAAAACAGATTTTTATATAAGTGAATGGTAGCAAGAAAGAAAGGGGTCTGCTGTAGTACAGGTATAGAAAAGGCACTGATCATCCTTTAGCTGTTCTCTTCCATTTCACATATACTGAAGTGAGAAATTAGGAAGGTAAAAAAAGGAATAAAGGCAGTGTAATACTGTGTATTCCAAAAATAGTTTCAAGGTCGTTCCTGTGTTCTGTAGCCTCACCTAATATGAGTCTTTGCTTTAGTAGAGCTGGGCTGATTTAAATCAACAGAAATTCTGGACCACTGTCCCAAAAAGCATTTCCAGTCAAGGAAAACTGACCTTGCGCTGAGAGATCTTATTAAAATATAATAATATTACCTTTTAATCAGGAAGGATGCCAGTATACCTTACTTAGATGTAGCAGAATAGTTTAAAGTGGTTTCTGTAGTGTAATGACATGTTTTTTATTAAAGCCCACTGGGACAGGAGTATAATTGCTGTCTTTCTTATAAGATAATTTTAAGAAGCCAGTAAATTCCTTTACAAAAGTAAGTAATTGAAAGAATGAGATTTTCTATCCATCAAGTGTGGCACTGATCAAAGGACTATTGAAATCTGTGAAAATACTCCATTCTTAGAAAAAATGTCTCCATTTTGTTGTTGCTCTTGAACAAGACTTAATGCAGAACATGCACAACCAGGAAGCTTCGGTTTCTTATTACATATGCCACACAAAACATATTTTTACAGCTTTTTTTTTTTTTTAAGTTACTGTCAACATATTACACTGTTTTCTTTCATTTTGAAAAAAAAATGTTGAAATGAAAAATATTCTCATTGCCTCTTTATTTTCAGTGTTATTAGATTTTAATATACTACTGATTTAAAAACTAGATTTGACACTGATCTCTTTCATTTCCATGAATTTTGTTTAACAGGTTTCACTCCTGCCTTATAGATAGTCCTAGCTTAAGAAGCAAACATAACTGGCAAACACTGGAACAGTTACATTTGGATCATTTCTACATTGGAGCAGTTTTCAGTGTTGGATTCCTTTATTTAAAAACAAATGAGCAAACATCCCCCCCAAAACAAACAAACAAACAAAAAAAACTGTCTGAAGTGTTACTCTGATTCTTTCTGAGCTGTCATATGCCTTGTCCATGGTGCACAGTAGTCCATATTGATGGTCATATTAACACAGGTTGCTGCTTCCTCTTTACCAGTGCAGCAAAATTTCCAAAGGACCCTGGTGCTGCAGAAGGGTGGTGGGTTTACAATATGGCTGGATCAAGGAGCTGGGAAGTGCTGCCAGGTCTTCAAATTCAGAAGATTTCATAGCTTAACGGACAGTTGAACGTGAACTAGGTTTCCAATTCGTATGTTTTGCTTAATAAAGGCTAAAAGAAGAGCCTGTGTTTGTTCTTCTAGTCATTCCTATAGAAATTCAGAATGCTAACTCTTAACAGGACTGGATGGAGACAAGGTGAAAATGTGAATGATGGCTAGAAAAGTGAATGGTGGCTAATTCTCTCCCAGAAGTTCAGAATACAAATAATTGTCAGTCCTTTTTTACTAAAATAAGTCTCTGAAACATCTATTTTCTTTTCTTCATTTATCTTGATTAAGAATTCCTCCCTGATTGCAGGCTGGGAAAAACGGGATATTAACTTCTCTTTTGGAAGAGGGTTAAATGATTAATTTTGTCTGGTTTATTTTCTGTCTTGAGGCTTAGGGGAAGCTTTCTACCACATTCAAAAGATTGTTTCTCATGGGTATTTCTGGGTATGAAATTTATATCAGGCTTTATATATTTTGTTACTTTAAAAATTGCTGTCTATTGGAAACTTGAGTTGCTCTGGCCAGTACTACACCTCCCTAATAAACAGGGAAGAGTAGAAGAATGGGAAACTATTAAAGTAAAGGAAGAGTAAAGCTAAAAGAAAACATTTGGATTATAAAACAGAGATAGATGAAAGCTTAGCAGAATGTCTATTTTAGTAAGCTCTCTGCTTAGCTGTTCTAGACTATAAAGTTTGCATCTGCATTTAAACAGCTTGTATATGCCTGAAATCAAATTTGAATGATTGCAGGCAATTCCAATTTCACATGGAAGTGGGAAAACAGCATGGTGAATCATCTGAGTTGTGAGCATCTCTGACAAAATGTTTCAGCTGTCAAACAGTTCAGATCAAAGGGCTGAGTAAATGAGAAGGTCACTCTAGGCAGAAGGTGCTGGGTTTCAGACATTTTACCTATGATAGTTTTGTAAAAGGTTGGGAAAGGGCTTAACATTCTGTCTCCACTTGTGCAGTGACAGGTTAGAGTGTAGCTGGCTATTTTAGACTACCTTAGGGCTTGAGCTGGCTTTCTGGCAGGTGTACACTAAATACAGTCATCATGGTGATAAGTCACGTAGGGATTGTAGAAATTTCTTTGTTTGAGGTTTTCAGAAAAAAAGCTGATATTCTGTATCTTTTCAAGAATGGTCCTGCATTGTTTTTAGGGGGCTGAATTCAATGATATTTTAATGTCTCGTAAGATCACAGGAAATATAGACCATATGACTGACTTCTAATGCTAGCCAAACTCCAGGGAGAATGTGGGTCCGCTGTTTTCTCTGTGTGTTTCTAGGGCTGATTCTTACTCTGTGTGCTGGATGGCTATTCTTCTGCACATAAATCACCGTTCTGTCATATTCACCTGCTGTGAGATGTTCAGTGCGTATCATCTTTTTACATTAAACCATTTACTTCAAGAGAATGTGTTATATTGCTTTATGAATTATGTTATCTGACACATAAGATTATGTTATGAATTGGCAGTTAGAATATTAGAACAGTGGGACTTTTTATGGCTTATGGTCACGATCCAAGAAGTAATTCATGCCTTTTCTTAATAGACTTTACTGGTCAAAATGGAAGCAGACATGAGAGTGCTGTGTTTTTACTGCTGATCCAGAGTTTAGGCAGAATCCTAGTTAGGGAAATATCTCTCGTTCAGCAAAAGGTGGTTTGCTTAAATCTACAGCCTGTTCATATTCAGAGGAAAGGGATTGGTGTTGTTTTTTTTTCCCATCTACAGCTCTATTGTTCTAAGCCCTCCTTCAGCAAATGTCAGCTGAATTTGTAATTCCCAGTCCATCTGAAGAGTCTGCAAATGATCAAGTGTGATGACTTACTTATGTTTGAGCAAGGAATGCTCATTTCCTGAAGGTGTAGCAATGATGCTGAGGGGAACTGGGGCAAACTGGTCAGTGGAAGACAGAGCTGTAGGTAGGTGTAATTTGGTGAAGGGCCTCTAACAGCAGCACAGCAGTCACTATTCCTCTCTATTTCCTTTGGTCCTGTTATATGAAGATTTACATTTGTATTTAAGCAAGGGTAAACTAGGTTCAGGAATACATTATGACACTTTCCCCTCTCTCAGGAATCCTGTATGTTAAAATATTAAACCTCTTTAATATGTGAAAAGTTAATATTTTTAAAAGATTGAGGAGCTCAACACATACTCTGAAATAAGAAGAGAACATTTCCACTAACCAGTCCTGTTCCTGATACTCAAAAGCCTTCTATAGAGATGTCACCACAGATGAATGTTTCTGTTGTTACTTCTATACCTGTGAATGTTCAGATAGGTGGGAAGCTTAATAAGCAGTACGTGTGACACAGAGGAAAAACCAGGCTTTTGCTTTCCCGTGATGGACTGGTAGCTGGCAAATAGCTTTTATTTTTGACTTTGAACATAGATACCTGATGAAAATAAACTGGCACATAAAAGGAAGGAGTCATCTGAATAAGTTAACTTTTTAGCAAGTGCGCTGGCCAGCTGGCAGTCAGTACCTCAAAGCTTCCCAGTTCATCACTCTATTTTCACTAATTTTCTGGTAGGGATAAATTTCTGTGTAGAGGTCTTTTAAATTCATGAAAGTCTCATGAAAATTAAAGGTGAAAAGAGGGAAAAACAATTCTATTAATGGACTTGCTAAGGGAATGAGTGACTTTAGCTCTTCTAACATTTCATCTTAGCCATCCAGATGAGCCTTCAGACAATAAGAGATAGGAAATGAAACTTAACTAATTTTGCTCCTTAGGCAAATGCAGATTTCATGGTACCTGTAGTCTATCAGATAA
Source organism: Anser anser (assembly GCF_964211835.1). Classification (NCBI taxonomy): domain Eukaryota; kingdom Metazoa; phylum Chordata; class Aves; order Anseriformes; family Anatidae; genus Anser; species Anser anser. The sequence goes on from NC_139732.1 coordinate 20,178,780, forward strand.
ATGAAAAGACTACGTGCCTCTTTTATTATTATTTTTTTCTCCCTCTGGAAGAAGAGTGCACACGATCTAAAATGTAGGTTATCCTGATCAGGGACCAGGTCTTCTGTATTTTGTGCAGTGCAGGATCTGTGATAGGGATCTCATATATAATTTTGGTATCCTTGGTTGGGCTAACTATTTTCAGCATTTTCTCTCAAATATTTTATGCCGAAGAGAGATACATTCGTAACAATGGAGAGACAAAGCAAAATATACCAGAGTATCATCCATGTCACATAACTTCAGCTAACACAAGTTCATTTACTGACATTTCATATGTCAGTTTCTCGCCTGGAGCTGCAAATACACAAAAGCTCTTAACATCGTTTTCAGTCACAGGATACTATGCCCTATGGTATATCTAGAGACATAGAAAATGTTCTCTCTCTCTCAAAAAAAAAAAAAAGCAGCAGTGAATAATTTCATCTACCTGTGGCTTCTTCTGTCTGTACTTTCTAGCTGTATTCCTCATGAGAAAATTATTGTTAGTATTGCTAATGGTTGACCTGCCCGTATTACTTTACTATTTTGTCATAATGTTCAGCTAGAAATCTCCGATTAGTTCTACCTCAATTTACATGCTTTCTGGACACATTAACTCTCTATAGATAGTAGCAATCCTGAACAGTTCTTCATCTCCATTTAACATCACTGAAATTTCTTCTGTGTATCGACAGCAGTTAGTTATTCATTCCACAACTGATATTTCACCAGTGCATCTCTCCACTCCTGCTGGCTGCAATATGTTGGCATGCTCACTGTGCTGATCAGTGATGCTATCTAAACTCTAGTTTAAAAACTGAATATATATCCTGCATTTGCCAGACATCTAAATAGATGATGTGAAAAAATCCTGCAGGATAGGAAATTATTGTCCTATATAAATCTGAGATATGCTAAAAGACCGAAGTCATTAATTCTTACTAAATGTCTTCTCTATTGAGCAAAGCCTTCAAGTTTTTAATAACACGCATAAGTTAATAATTGTAGTTGCAATTCAAATGCACTTGATTGGAGACATAATAGACCTTTATTCTTATATTTGTTTTGCTTCCCTGGGGCTTGTTGTCATTTTGTACTTTAAAGACAGTTAAACATGTAATTAGTTATGATGAATATAGAAGGGTTTCCTCCTTTGCTCCATTTTCTGAGTTGGTGTTTTGGTCTTTTTTCTACAGCAATAAAGTGTTCTAGAGATGTTAGTAACCCTTTTGTTTTCTTCCTTTTTCTTCCAATTTCTTGTTCTTTGTTCTCCTTCTTGGGCTAAAATAGCTTTATTTCTTAAAAGTATACCTTTGTGGATCTGGTTATTTTCAGTATACAGAGGTACACCTGAACTTTTGAAGAAGATGGAAATAGAATTCAGTGAACTGGTCATGTTAATTGTGAAAGTGGACTCTTCTCTTTCTGCAGTACATGTAGAAGACAGAACTGAACATACAGTGGAAACAAACAAAAAAATCTAGTCTGAAGTTTTTAAGCACTAACTCAAAATTGTTCAGTCCTTAAATTGAACATTTTAATGTTCTATTCAAATTCAGAGCGTTTTTCTAAGGGTCTATGTAAAGACACTTGTTCACGTATTTGATCAAGCTAGAAATAGGTCTAACTTCCACTAAACTTCAGTCCTTTTTTAAATTTATTATTTTAATAGCAATAAATTGCACTTAAACATAACAAGAGTGAATGAATGTTACCTGAGTCACGTTGAAAGACAGAAGTAAAAATGCTTGTATTGCTCAGTAAGACTCTACAAAATTTCATAGACTTGGGCACAACGTGCATCAGTGTAACTCTCAGTTACACCTGATGAATCCTTTGCCAGACAGTTGGGAACAGGATGTAGAACAGTTGCCCTCTACACCAGAACTACAAAAAGGAGTTGGACACAAAGTCATAAGCCCACCCAGAGGAAGAAAATAAAAGTAAATAATAAAAAAGGGGGTCAGGCTGTTAGTAGTAATCTCATCCATCAACTGAACTGTCCCTAGCATCTTCTTGGCATCTTGATGTTCAAAAAAAAAAAAAAAATGGGGGGGGGAGGGGGAGGAAAGGAAGAAAAAGGTTATTACAAAGTAAATAACAAAATGCCAGAGCGCTTTTCCCAAGAAACCATCTGCTCCAATCACCACAAAATTGTGCAAGCATTGTGCTTTACTTCTTAATGCCTAAGGGGAGTTTTTTGCCAATATTTCCAAGCCAACTTACAGGCCAAATGAGCAATCAACAGACTGATAGCTGTGGCCTCTGGAGCAATGACTTGGCTAGTGGATATTTCTGATCGATGAGCAGCTCTGGGAGGTGCAAGCAGAGGCTTTGAGTGATTATGGTAACAGTGAAACTGCCCGTAAGATGTGGCAAATAATGCATGAATATTGAAATACAACACAGCATAACTGTACCTTCACTGGGAGAGACTGCCTCAATGAGTATTTGTACATCATCAGCAGAACTATAAAGTTGCTGATTTTGCAGACATTTGTTCCTCAGCTTGATAAGTTAATATATATTGTTTAACATGATAATGTAGCAAGCTGTTGTTTTGTGGTTTGAAAGCCAGCTGCATTTGATTGATGCCAGGAATGGAAGTATTTATAAAATGACACTGAATTAGAAGTAGTCAGTTTATGGGTCTGGGGAAATGAATCTTTTATGAAGAATAAAACTTTATGATGAAGGAGTAAAACTGAGGAGGCTTGCATCTTGATTTAAACTCTTCTGGACCGGATGTATGTGGTAGAGCCTTTTAAAATAAAAGTTAGTGTGACTGCATTTTTAAGAATCAAATCTCTAAACATAGTCTTTATGGTGGCCCCATCCTAAATGTATGGTCACGTTTGTACTCTCAGTGAACACCCCAACTGAGTCTAGTTCTTATCTGGAAATACAGTTATGAGACTTCTCCAACAGGTTCTTGGAATATGATTTAGCTCCTGGTTTAAAGCTACTGTGATTTTGAGGCAACAATAACAAATATCAGCCCATTATAACTTTTTATATATGATGTGGGTTTTCTTGTTTTGTTTTAATGGAGTAGAATACACAGTAGGTACCACTGTGCTTTGAGATGATTGGACAATGAACTGGTTAGTTTGCAAACACACTTGTGAGCACGAGCACGGGGATATGTTTCTGAGTACAAGCCATTCTCAGTATGGCTGCAGAAGCCTAGCACCAGTCTTCAACTCAGTGCAAGGTTTCCTTGCTGTTTTCAGTAGCAGTATTAGGCAGCTTCCCTCATGGTTGTGGTGGTGAATGCATATAGGTGGTGTTTAAAGAGAAGTAGTTCTTTTTATTGGTGTTCATGAACAGAAAACAGATAAAGTTTTATACAGACTGTACTAATGTGTAATGGCATCTAAAGACAAATTTTATGTGCATTTTTGCATCTATTATATGAACATGTGAGAGTAGAATAACTTTTACTTAAGCATACACACTACCTTGATGTTAACTAGTTAGCAATATCTCAAAATCTTTGGCAGAGGCAAGATAAAAACAAATGGATCATATTCTCAACACCTGTCCTCCTGGCACTAGCATCTCTATGCAAAATGAATGTGAAATTCTGTTCTTCTGACTTACTAGTTTTTTTAATCTTTTTGCAGCAGAGGAATGATTACACAGAACAAGATCATGTCCAGTGAATAGAAAGGTTAAAGCACTGCAGCTGGCAAATCAGAATCAGATTCAGCCATTGTATCAAGCCAGTTTTATGCCAGAGTAACTAGAGATTTGGGGATTTACATCAGATCTTAAAATCCGTATGTGCCTTCTATACTCTTATCATTAGAAATATTTCAGTAGGACTGTCTAGGACAATTGTATAAATAGGATTTCCACCTGAGTATGTATTTCAATCAGGTTTGAATCTCTGCTGAACATAACTCCTCTAATAGATGAATAATGGTAGAAATTTAAATTCATTTAAAAATATAGTCTAATGTACTTGAACATAGCATCCCATTAAATCGCGTTTTTCAAGGACGAGTCATGTACTGACTACCATTGAATTTCACTTTGAGTGAAACACTTTTTGAGCACTCTAAGATCTCTTGAAGTCTTGCCCTAATTCTTATTTATTTCAGTGAAGTCTTGTGACTTGGATGATCTTCATGAAACATTATCTAACATGAATATAAATAATCTTCTTCAAACACAATAAATACCTAAAAAATAGCACAGTGTGTCACAAGTTCCCTGTACTTTAAAAAGAGGCTGAATATTCATCCTTCAAAACAGAAAGATTTTTTTCTTTTTGCTTCTGAAGAAGTCTCAAACAAAGTAGTTGAAAATATCAGGGCTAGGATCATCTTGTAATACTGGAAAACATGGCATGGCATCCAGTGGTAAGTTTCTTTTTGAGTTGTCTGACCTTTAATCACTGGTGAATAAAACCAACATGCTGTCAGATCTCTGTTATATTTCTCAAGGGGGTAACTCTGCCTGAAGTAGCAATGAAGCAAAACCTTTGAGAGCTTGTATTCAAAGTCACTACAACAAGAGGCAATACTTTGGGAAATACAGCAAAAGAAAAAAAGAAACATCTAAACAAGCCAGTTGTGTTTGTTTAACAGTGAGTGAAGTTATGTCAGCCTGTAGATTAGTTGGTTTTGTTTTTATTTTTACTGCAATACTTCATTTTTATTAGATTTTAAGTAATCTGTGCTTGAAGACCTTCACAAAGAATAAAAGCTCACTGCTTATTACCATACATGAATGTTACATATTTATTTCTGTTCTGCAGGCACTTCCAATGTAATGTCTTAGGCCTTGTCTGTACTAGAGGGTTTTTATCCCTTGTAGTAATGTTGCAACCAAAAACTGTGTGGATAGTGAGGACAAATCATATGATCTTAGAGACCCAGTATGAAATGATAATGTATTTCAAATGTATTCCAGGTTGGATGAGGACAATCTGATCTAGTGGGTGGTATCCCTACCTGTGGCAGGGGGGTTGGAGTTGGATGATCTTTATGGTACCTTCCAACCCAAGCCATTCTTATGATTCATCATGACATTTTAGAGTAATACTTGTCTATTGAAAGTCTATGGGGAGAAAAGAGTTAGACACTACATAAGAATTGAACTCTAGTAAAGAATTAGAATTAACTTTGTGATTCAAACATTAAATGATATAGTTTCACTACTAAGTAACTTAAACGCAAATTGGATAGTTGATGGAATTTGATAAATTGTTTTGGCTGAGGTTTTGGGGCAAAGGAACAGATACCTTCTTATATTCCCTTGTTGGTTTAAAATTTGCTAATATCTTTTGCAGTAATTTGTTACTTAATTTTGATTCACCGTTGGAACTAGTTTGCTGATTTGATCACAACTTTTTTGTTTGTTAGGATTCTCTTCTTTGTTCAGGAAAATATTACCAGAAATGCTTTAGTTTTGGTGTGATGACATTGCTTTTACTTTTTTTTTAATATATATTTATACCTATAAATGAACTGAATAAGTTTTAATGGTCTAGGGGTGAATATTGCAGGGGTCAGCCCAGATGTCAAATTACTTCCTGTCCTTTGTTCCCAAATTACTGCACAAAGCAAATAAAAGATGCTATGTTAGCATTTTAATTTTGTCATCGTCTGGTGTGCCTGTCCAAGAGAGGGGAAAAGACTTGATCCCATGATGAGGGAGTATGTGCTCCATTAGGTAACCAGAGAATTGGCGGCACCTCAGTTGTCTCTATATTAACTGTGAAGTAGAAGAGTATTAAGGTTTTTCCTCTGTAAATTATTTAAGAATCTGTGCAGTCAGCAGCATTCACCCTGTTGCTCTCTATAGCAGAAGTGTACACTGTAGTATTTTCATATTAAAAGCAACTTCAACACGATAAGGATAGTCTGGCAATAAAGGTGGGTGTTTTATATAGAGAATGATGCAATAATCCCATAAGTATGTTCAAATTGAAATTAGAATAATGTAGGCTTTATTCATGATAAAATTTGTCATACTGACAGAATGTTTAAAATGTCCAACCAGTTTTGAAACTGTGCAAGAATTCAAAGTACAAACAGAGCTTTCTCTTATTTCAGCATTGCTGTCACCATCATGGATATCCTGTAGGCCTTCTACCTGTAGAATTTAAAGCATAGAAGATGCATCTGCATTTCAACCAGTGAAATGTTATTAATGTGAATAGCAACAAAGTACGCAAATATGGGGTGTTTTTGGTTAGTCATTTGTCAGCTGCAAACCAGAAGCACTAACAACTTTTTGTTGTTAGCTCAGTAGCAATTAAAACCAGGAAAATTGCAATTACAGACTAAGTATCATGTGAAATTATTTAGTGGTCGTGATGAGATAATTATTTTGTACCCACCTGGTTCTCACAGGTGAAGGCCGCATAATTTTAAGTGTTCTTGCTAACTACATTGTCTGTCCATCTTTCCCTTAGGAACAACTGTGATGCGTATGACAGCATTTGATGCTGATGACTCTAGCACAGACAATGCTCTTCTGAGATATAACATCATCAAACAGACACCCATCAAACCATCTCCAAACATGTTCTATATTGACCCAGAGAAGGGAGATATTGTCACAGTGGTGTCACCTTCAATGTTGGATCGTGAGGTAAGTTTCCTATCACCAGATGATATTTTAATGTTCACACCTATAATCTCCTGTGATATTAGGAAATGTTCAAGAGTATTGTTGGGGATGGGGGTTGGGATGATTAACTTTGAGGAGTCTTTTACAGAGTTTTGTTAATTTCTTATTTTGGCATAAGAAGGTACGTTCTGTGATCACTATTTATAAATCTAAAAGTTCATCATTGCTGGGCAAGACTTCTAGTGTTGGATGATGAGAGCAAAGATCCCAGGAATAAATGGAAGTCAAACTAAAATTACCAACTGACTGTTTGGCAGCAAACAGCAACAACAAAAAAAGCAAATTAAAAACAAAAAAGACCTAATTGTGTGTGTAGCTTGCTATGAGATTGTTACAGTTTAGTGCTTTAAATCTTTTTCTATAATTTTGTTTTTATTGAGAAGACTTATTGGAATATTAACTTAGTACCAATACTTAACTTAGTACCCCATGAAAACACAAGAAAGGAATAGTAAAGGGACAGATTGTCTGCGTGTGTCTTGGAGGTGAGCTACTATCATGCAAAAATCTACGTTTATTGTTGATCATCAACATAATGAGAGCATGAACTGATAATAAGGAAAACTTAGGTATGATAATTTTAGATTCAGAAGAGAATAAACTAAATCCAGATGTTATCATAGTGTATGAAATCTGGAAACCAATACAGTGATGACCAGAACAGTTACTCTGTACATAAACACTTTCCTCAGTTATGTAGGCCTGTGTGCTCTTAGGTTCCTGGAGGCGACCAGATTCTTTCCTTGCAGTTTGCTTCAAGGAAATCCAAAGATCTTAACTTGTCACTCTTCAACCTTGTTTCATTTTGAGCGTATGTGCTGATTTACTGAACTGGTCTTTTATGTTGGTTAGTTACAGGACTATCCAATGTTGTCAATATTCAGCATGTTATGTCTTATTTTAACCATGTGAAAACGATACCCATACCACATATACATTTTAGGTGAGTCATTTTTATTTAGTTTTTTACGACATCAGACAGTTCATGGGTAAAAAAAAATACATATTCCAGACACATGTTGCAGTAAAACTAAGATCTAGGCCTTTAGATCTGTCTTTTAAGTTCAGAGGAATTTCAGTTCTTTCATACTTGTGTGACTGGCCACAGAATCATGCCCAAATTAAGATGTATATAATCACTACCTTTTTGCCTGAGGTTTTGCTTCTAACTTCATTGTTTCAGTTCAAAAGCTTTATACTGTTTTCTAAAGTCACTTTAGGTATTTTTATTCCTAATAGATAACCGTTCCCCAGATTAAACCAATTTACTCAAAATTAGAAAATCAATGGAAGGGAATGAACATGCCTGCTTTTCCTAGTATCTTCCAAAGGTCACTGGTGATTCATGAAATAATGATGCTGTCTCCATACAAGAAGTCTGGCCTCAATCGAACAGATATTACAGCTGGGTAGTATATTCAGAGAGTAAGATCTGAGTTCCTCATGATTTTTAATAATAGTCAACTTGTTACCTTTACTTTGAAGGTGACATGGCAAACTGCTGTCCTGTTGAAACTGCAAAGTAATTTTTATTGTTGCAACACATTCTGAATTGTTTATGAGTCAAAATGTGGGGCGAGCTGTGTAAAATTTTAACAACAAAAACAAGCATTATCTGCCGTTAAAGACCAGTCTAATGCTGACTTGTCAAGTGAAAGACTTGGTAAAAAGCAAGTTTCTTATTACTTCAAGTTGTTGTATTGTCTTCTGTCATCTTTGTGGGTTCAGCCATTTCCCTCCCTTCCTGCTTGTATAGGAACTAGTAGACATACCTCCCCTTTTGGATCTCTAGAGTTTACCATTCATATGCAAAGATGTACATCACCTATTTTAAATCGGAATAATAATTTTCAGGGACAAGTGGCCTAATGATCCTGTTCTGAACAATTCTGGTTACCAACATAATCTTGATACTATAAATAATTCTATGTATTTCTATGTAGCTTGTGAAATTGAATTATTGTAAAAGTATTGTCTGCCTCAGGTACAGACAGACAAGAGTTACATCTCAAGGAGAATATCTCTGTCCAGCTACTGCTTAGGGATAAGGTGTGTGCATGTCACCAAGCTTGGAGAAGTGATTCCCAGGTTTGCTGAAAAGCTGGGTTGCCCTTCCTGTGTAGAATATCAGATGATATTCGTGCCTTATTATATTATATATGCCTCTGATGAACCTTTATAGATCTTAAAGGTTTTATCACAACCTTCTATGAAGTGCGTCATTAGAAACATGGGACAAAGAAATGGTATTTTCTCTGAAAACCTGGCAAGTAGGTATAACAACAGAGGACAAAAAATGTATATAGAGGCATTAAAGAATGGATGGGCAAAGACCCCATGAAACAGTATCAGTGAACAGCTGTGAGGAACAGTTTTCCTTGTCCTCCTCATTTCCTACCGTTCTTTTGTCAGTATCTCAGCATATAACATATTACAGTAGATACAGATGCAGAACAGCAAGTTGTTTAAGTTTTCCATTGCCTCTTTGGAAAAGCAAATGAATGTGAACAACTCAGCTGCTCCTTTTTGATGATTGTGATTTCAGTCAGCATTGTTTGCAGGTAAGTAGGTGTAGCTCATGAAGATGCACATAGTTTTTCCATGGGGGACGATTGATGCTGGGGAATTCCACAGTTTCAGAATCTGAAAAAATGGGTTCTGGTGAATCTGAAGCATTGTGACTGCCAATTCAAACCAGCAGCTTCTCCTAGATTTTACTTAAACTACAAGTTAGGTCAACTGCCTGTAATTTTTCTGCCTTTTGCTAGCTGTATTTATTTTCTGTATGAATCATAAAAAAGCTATTACTAGTCAAAACGGGATTATCTTCAGTTGTTCCTAGGACATGTACTGTTTAAAACTGTATTAGCCTTAGACACCAAATGAGAAGCTGCATTAAAGTAGAAGTTTCTCAAGGATGGACATAGAGAAGGTGAAAATTGTTTTGCATTAATCATATCTATATGCACCAGAGGCTGATATAAACTGTTTTAAATTATGCTAAAACACCGATTGAAGTTACAAGTTCTCCATCTCTTTTTGTAATTTTAACTACCACTTGGATTTTGATGTTTTTGGGAAACTTTCCATTTCATTTAAGACAAACTAACAGCATGTAAATTTTGTGTTGTGTTTTGTGTTGCTTATTTATTTATTTATAGTATAATCAGTTCCATGTTTGTGTATCAGAGAAAACAGGAAACCGGGTTTATTGTGTAGTGGAAGATGCCTTGTATCTACATCTCACTGTCTGGTACGTTTGAACATACTCTACAGTCCATATTATTTTTTTATGCTTAAGTGTTTTCATAGGAGTTGGCATGATAAAGCCTCAGAAATTCTTGTTTCAGTGCAAAGAATCAAACCAAAGGTATTTACCCTAAAGTAAAGCAAAGCGTGGGCATCAGTTTTTATTTCTGATTAAATATGTATGGGAGAATCTCAGCATTCATAAGTAAACATCTAGACTAACAATAAATATAAGGAGATAAAAATCAAGTCAAACTTTTTTCTTTTTTTTTTTTTTCTGGATACTTAAGGATTGAAAATGAATTCTAAATAGATGCTTTTTCAAGAAAATAATAATTAAAGGAAAAAAAAAAGATGAACTTTCTGATGAACCTCAGGCTGCATCTGTTCCTTTAGCTGTAGAGGATCAGTTCAAAATGAATTTTGTTAAAGTTCTACAAGCCTTTGAAATTTCTTTTTCTGTGACTTAACAGTTATTAGGTGTCTTGATAAATTGAGAGTATGGAGATGGGAATGCTTTCAGGTGTGGTAAGTGACTTCTTCATACACTCTATGAATGTTACATGCATAAGGCAGCAGAAGGAATATGTAATGTGAAAGTCACTTCACTGTCTTTAGGGTTGCTTTCTTTCTATACTATGTAGAAATAGAAAAGTATTCTCAGGTCTTTTCTTTGGGTTGCATGTCCATTTTCAGATCTCCAACCTAGCTGTTTTATTTTATTTGTTTTAATTGTTTGTTTTGTTTTAATTATTTACAAGGTATGTAAGATATGACACAGTTTCAAAATTTTGTGAAGTGAGAAAATACATCTTACAGCCGGATCCAGTTTTCATGAATTAGAATTTTCCAGCAACTCTACTAGTAATTGGACATGGTTCTTGATTGCTTAACAAGTTTGAATAAAAGTTTAAATTAGCACAGATGGGTGACACTGAGTGCTTTGGAGTTATTTCCATTGTATAATATCACCTACAAAAGTGTTAAACAACAAGGTCGTACTCTCTAACATGCAGAAAAAGTGTATGTAAGAATCCCACATTATATCAACTTCTGAGTGCTTTTGATTCCTATTGACATCTGCTGAGGGAAGCTGAGAGTGCTTCAAGCCTTCAAAGAAAAACTCAGCACCATGCAGAATTTATATGGCCTGAATCTACCAGCTTATTTTCATTTATAGTTTTTTCACATTCAAAATTTTTTCCAAAAGTGCATGATCCTCAGGGTTTGCAGCACATCTCTGTTAGTTTATTCAAGAACATCCATTTTCGTTTTCAGAAGGCAGGTAAGGACATATTTTTGAAGATTAATGAGCATTGTATTCTTGAGAGAGCTAGGTAGGCATCCTTGAATGTGTCAGAGATAAAGATTGAAGAGTGTTAGGGGGCAAATTATACCTCCAGATATCCATTGGAGAACACATTTGATTCATAGATTCAGAGAAGTATGCCCTCTACCAAAGTGTGTGGTCTAAATGATCCCAAATAGAGCACAAAAAAGGTATGTGTGTTGGGGGGGGGGGGGTTGGTTCAAAATGAAAGGAACCTTGAGAAAGTGTCCTGAGTTTTGTATTTTAGGGACAGAGAGTCCATTTCAAAGTGACACTTCCCTGCAGTGAAAGAAAAATAATACTTCTTGTTCACAGGAGGAGAAAACCCTTGTACAATGTAGAACCAGCTCTTAAATTTCTTTTATGGAACAGTAATAAGTTTTTCTGCTTACCCACAATGCTGTTTTGCCAGTGTTACAGACCCTTGCTCTGTAGGAAAATAGCTGTATGATTTGTATAAATTTTGCATGCGTATAGTATTATAAGACTGTTGTCACCACAGTTAAGTGAAATATTTACTTCTCACAGTTTGAGGAGTAATATGCTTTTGATAGGAACTGCTGTGTTTAATTTGGTTTAAAGTTAAGAAATAGTTTGAGATATCTGCTTTGTGGTGGACTGTATGATGTCATATATGTTTTTAAAAACTCTTCTCAAGAAAAATAATTCAAGTATTCTGTGATTCTGAGAAACCCTGGGCTGGAGTCTGTTAAATAAATGTGAGTTCTCCAGTGAGACTGACACTCAATGTGCCTGTGCAAAGCCATGGCACCACTCCAGCAAGCATTTCCTACGTTTTTAACCTTTTGAATCAATCTTGGTGCATCTAAATATCATTATTTGCATCATATATACCTGTCCCTCTCTTTATTACTTGAAAACCTGGAGCTGATAGCTTTATGCTATAAACCACGAGAAACCTGGAGTTACACTAGCCTGTCCTGCTGATGTTTATGTAGACTACTTGTAATCATGTCATAGCAGGCTGAGGCTCTCGCTTATCTGGATGACTCAGCTTTAAACAACAACTGCAACAACAACAAAAAAAGTCTGTAACAACTAGCAAATACCCGTTCCTGTCCATACATTGATGAATGACTGTACATTGGCTTACAATTCAAGTCAATGCCAGTCTGCTGATACATATTCACCAATACACTGGTTGCATGAAGGAATGAATGCTTGCATAAATGTTCTTTACAGTATTCAACCAGTTCTGCTGTGATAAGTAAATCAGTGTTCTTGTTAATAGGGCTTAAGTTCTCTGAAGGGAGAGCAGTAGAAAACAGAAAAACCTTCTCCACTTCTGCTGATGGACGCTATCCTCTTCATCCATATTTTCCATTTTGGAGATATGTGTCTTAAGCAGTCAATATACTTATTACTTACTCGATCTAAATGCAAATGCTGAACCAACAGCACACCCTCAGTTTTAATGAAAAGATATTAATCTTTTCAGCAAATGCATTCCACATTTGATCTTCGTATTAACCTCTAAAATATTCATATTTACAGTGATTGTAGGAAAATTTATACCTTGGAGCCTACCAGCTCTGAGTTGGAATAATTGTATCATTTTGTCTTGTCTTCTCTGACATTCCTACTTGCACACCTTTACCTTATAGCTGGACCTCAGTTTCTATAGTTTTATGTTTTTGTTTTTTTTTTTTTAGTGACAGATATAGCAATATCTAATATTTCTTTTCCACTTAAAATACAAGATAAAAAGGCATTCATTCTTTTACCCTTAATTAATGCTTTCCTTATACTATGTTTTCTGATGCCAGTAAATATGGCTTTTTCTACTTCTTTTTCTGAGTTTCTCTATGATGCTAAGGAAAGAAAAAGAACATGTCCAGCTCTTCATGAGGATCTTGGATTTAATTCTTTGGTAGGCTACTGGCGTTTCATTCCTCTGATCATGTATTTTTTGCCATAGTTGGAAAAAACAGGTGTTTCTCAACTACTCTCAACTATTGATGACTCCAAGCATCATTTGAAAAAACATACTCCTAAAATAACTTGCTTTCTGGGAAAGCTCAATATTTTCCGGAAGAAGATGTGAATATAATTTTTCAAATGTGCAGTTTTCTGCATTGTCTCATGTTTGGCTTAGAGTTTTTGGTGTTGATATCTGTGGCAGATTTGCTGATCCTCTAGACATGCCACTCATCTAAATATCATGAGTTTCTCTGACTCTGATACATTGCAGAAATATTTTAAAATATCATCTTCAAGGCATTTACTAAGAGTGGCACAAGGCATGATAACAGCTTCCCAAGTACTTTGAATAGAGGCTGATAACTGATGTATGTTATCTTTTTGGCTAGAGTTTCTTTATTTAAAAAATGGAAAGGAATGTTAGCTCTATAAATGTTCAGATATTGAAATCCCAGTGTGTCAAATGACTAAGAGAGGAGAGAAGAAAGTGGTGTACCTTTAAAACCAACCAAACAAAAAACCTTCAAGTAATAGATTTTGCAGAAAGAGATTGTAAATTACTGCTAAATGCTGGTGTGTGTTTTACAAGTACAGAGGGTCCAATGGTAGCTGAAGTTCATCTACAAAAGATGATAGAACAAAATCCAGATTAGTGGCATACCATGTGTTTTGTAGATGTCTGGGTCAATGTCAGCTTAAAAAAGAGAATAGAAGGGCCAAAAGATGAGGCAAATCTGAAATATGCACACTTCCCATGTCTTTCAGTCTTTCTTAGGGCTGAGGAATATGACTACAAAAGGTAGAAATGTCTATCAATCTCAACAAACCCTCTTTTCCTGCAAATATCCCTAGTTTGTAGACTGGTTTTGCTGTCTGGATAATATGAACTCGTTGTTGTAAAAGTAGTGATATACTGCAGTTAAAAAAAAAAATCTGCTTGAAAAAACACTTCTGTTTTCGATCTTAAGTTTGGTTTTTGCACCAAATACTAGTACTTTTAGAATGCTTAGTAATTTCTCTACAAGACATACCCCAGGTAGCACCTAGCCCCTATATTGTAAATTCACAAAAAAGTATTTGCATCTGTATTAACATCCTGGCAAGAGAGAGTATTATCCAGTGCCAGAAATTAAGATTACACAATGGTCGTGTTCCCAAGAGAAAACTAAGAAAAGTCTTAGATTAAGAATTATTACCCAGAAGAATCTAGTTATAAAATTGTGGTTTGGGTCTAGATTCCATGTCCCCATTGCATTTCTTGTGTTTTTAGGACTTTCTATTTTTAGAATGTATGTAGGAAAAATTAATTAAAGTATGTTTTTTTGTAGAAGATTTTATCTTAATACCATCAGTCAGAAAATACTCTCTCTCCAAATTCTGCCTAGTTGCACCTATCCTTGTTCTGGAGTATGTAATTAAAAAGTAACATGAATTTATATATGTATTTTTAGCTTTTCCTCACAGTGTAATTGTATTATTTTGGTTTCTGTGAAGGATTAGGTGGCATTTCTCTATTTAGTTGTCAGCATCCAATAGTCCTCAGTCTGTACTATTGAAATATATAGAATTGTATTCAAAGTTTAAAAAAAAAAAAAAAAAAGGCAACAAAACCCCAAAAGCATACAACAAAACCACCTCGTATTATGTGTATATAAACATTTCAGAAGCTCATAATCTAAAGCTTAAATGAAGCTATGTAATCACATGGTTGATTACTGTAGAAAAAAGGTCAACTTACTACTGAAGGGCTAGTCTTTACATGCATTATGTTCTTTTTTTGATATGGTTATGAAAGTTCTCTATATGATATTTTTTTCTTTTTTCTCTTGCTGGATGATCACTGAATTCTGCCAGTATAAAAATTCTGCCTTTTATGCATATAATTCAGTTTCGCTTATTACTTTTTTCTGTTTTGCTTTTGACATCTTTAATTTGGTCCATCTTGTAGCATGGAATTTTGTTTTTCAAGGCAAAAACAAAAAAAGAAGGGGGGGGGGGTGAAGGTTGATTTTCTTGAGAGGGAATCTATAAAGCATCTTTCTCCCTGCAGACCAAGTATAAGCTGATGCCTTCAGGACCACATATATAAATCATTCCTAAGTGAAGATACTGCTCACTCAGAAAAGTGATTTGTAAATACTTTAAGTTACTGCCATATTATACTACCATTTTTAAATATATACCTCCATCTAAAATATGAATTCTGCCTTGTGCGTTGATGGTATCATGGAGCAGTATTTATGAATGTTGGCTTTTGTTTTTTTGACATACTACATATGTTTTTAGACTACGTTGCCTGACAATACTTATTTAATAATTTTTAGAAAAACGGACCACAACTTGTCCTAGTATTTTTACTAGGATGTTGCCTTGTGTAAAGTTTGAAAGCATGCTTAGACAGGCCAGGCAACGTGCACACTGCAGATGAAGTGGGATACGTGGGGTGGTAGTGGAGGGAAGAGGAGTTCTAATCTTTAAAATGTGGGATATTTCTACTGACAATCATGAAAATATTTCAGATTTAAGGGGCTGCAACAGAGAGAGACCCTAGAATCTGGCCTTTGCGTCTGCAGTGAAGAGGAGGAAAGGAAATTTTATTCCAAATGTACATCAATTTAATAAACATCTGTCATGTATATTTAAAACTGCCATTTCGGGATTGTAATTATATCATCTGAAAATAAGTCTTCCTCAAAAGAGAATTGAAGTGACAGGCTGAAGAAAATGAAACATGACGTTGCTCATTCTCCTTTCGTCCTACAGCTAAAATTTAAATTAATTTTCTTCTTCTTGTCAGAAAGTATTTTAATTGGAAATTATTTTTGATTGCAGTTTTCAGAGAGGAATGGAATTCTTCTAGTGTGTGTACAGAAGTTGTTCAGTGTCTCCATATTATTTTACTAAATTAATCATTTCCAGATATTTTAAACAGTTGACAGCTGTACTGGTAATTCTAAAGAAGGTTAAACAGTTAAAAGATTTGAGAAAATAATTAAAAGTAGTAAGATAAACATAAAGATTTTTACCTTTTTTTTTGTTGTTCCTCAGCACCTTTGCATACATTCATGTTGTGTTTGTTGCTATAGTTACCTGCTTGTTGGGAGAAATGAATACTTGATATTAGCAGTAACTAGACTGTAAAAATTAGATATGCTGTTTCAGTTCAGTTTAAGGTTACTGCTGAATTTCACTTTTAAAAATGTTGAAGAAAAGTTATGGAGTCATAGTCTTATGGGAGGCACAAGTCTCTATAGCCCTGTAAGTTCATTTACACTCATTCCACAGTCTGTTAATGAACTAAAAGATCGTAATTAAATTTTCTTCCAATATACTTTCGTTTTCAGCTTTCAGGCCTTTGAGTTTCTCCTATTAATAACTTAATCTAAATTTCACAGAGGACAATGGCACTCGTGCCATGACCATCATAGACGGTGGCTTTCAATGCTGAGACAGCGTGAGCCAGCCTGTAGGGATCAAATGTAGGTGTTTGCTCTAATATCTCACTTCAGCATTATTTCTGGATTGACATATATGTTTTTTTAACATCTGATTCAGCTGTCACCAGACAGTGAAACAACAGAAGGTACAGGAATGCAGCTCTAAATAACTATCTAGGTAATAGTTCAGTGGAAGCTGCACTTTAGAGAGTAAATAGGTCTGCATAGTAATAAAAAGACTATGTGGGATTATTAGAAAAAATATAGGATTGAGGCAGTTGCTACTTTGACATTTACTTCAGCATTGGCACTTAACTGCATGCATGAAAGTCCTGGGCAGGAAGAGTGACTTGAGGGAAAAGCTTGTTCTGAGACACCAAAATGCTGTTTCACCCGTAAGAAGTGGCAGAAATTCTGTTGTTTGTATTACCTTTCTTTCCCTTAATCTCTGTTGTTTTAGAAATTTCTGAATCATGTCTGCACTTTCGTTAATGTGTCCTTGATAAACTATAAAATTTAGAGACAAACCAAAGAGACAAATTTCCTCTAGAATTCCCTAAAGTATTTCCATCTTTTAAATTAATTACAAGTGGTAGATGTTAAACGCTGAAATAGGTGACATTTTTCAGAGAAATGTATTGGAAATGTACCTTCTAGTATCTAGAAGTCCAAAGATTTCCATTAATGTCATTAAATGTTTGAGAATACAAGAGAAAGACAGTAAAAGCTGTGCTGATAATATAAGTCTGATTTAGCCTTTTTCAAGGTAAGTGAAAAGTCATCTCCCTTGATTCTTGTGGCAGACTTTGCAGCAGGTCCAAGGCAACTGTAGAGCTGAACAGGGGAATTAGAGATAGCAAGGCTTTTTGCTGGACTTCTGATTTCTCACCATAACCAAATTACAGCATTAAGGCTTCATCTTCTTGACTCAAAGGAAAAATAATCACCAGGTTCTGTACCCTGTCGTCTCTCCACTTTAAAGGTAGCACTTTCAGATAACAATAGGTAAAAGCATTGCTTTTAGCAATGTGGCTAAAGAGATGGTTGTAAGAGGTTCAGAGAAGCAAGCCATGTGGTTCAGTTAGAAAATTTCAGCACTTCCAAGTAGATTGTTTTTCAAACCTGTTTTTGTAATAGAAATCTAAAGGCCCCAGTCCAGTTAGAAAGTTTTGGAAACTGCTGGGTTTTTCTGTGCTTGCAGCAACAGCTTAATGGTGAGACAGGGTGGGCTGATCTGCCAGGTCCCTCTCATGAAAAGGTAATGTGACTGCCTGCCCAATCACCTTCCCATCACCTCATTTACTAACTGAGCAAGAAACTGACCCAGTAACAGAAGCTTGCTGGGTTCCTGAGTTGAGTCAGCTCATAGAAATGCCTAAAGTCTCCCCATACTGTCATGTGGGAAATAGGATGAAGCCACGTGGCTTGAGTGGAAGGACAGGACGTGAAACAGCAGTGAAAAGAATGCGTGAGCCATTCCCTTAGCTCACCTGCACTGGGTAATCCTCCCCTGGATTTGTGATTTATGTCACTTATGTGGATAGTTTTATTGATGTGAATTGTTCCTTCTTTCAAGCATGTGTAATGCCTGACGGCTTATTTAGAAATCCAACATGAAGCTTACATTTGAAAATTTTGGTGCAGCACTGTTTAAAAAAAAATAAATTGAAACAAATGAGCAACAAAGCAAAACCTTCAAGAGTAACGCTTCATGTCACCCAGCAGAAGAACAGCAGATAAGGCTGGAAAACACTTACCTTGCTGGGCAGCGGTTGTAATGTATCCCAGATTGTACCACCACTCTGAATTCACTGTACCGGGCTCCAGCTGTCTGTAAAGGGCATTGATTTCCTCCCAAGTACAGAATGACACAATTGAAGGCACTTTCCACCTTGAAAAAAAAAAAAAAGCTCTCAGTGCTATATCATTACAAACAATATGGCAGTTCTTCACCAGGGAATGAGAAAAGGGATTTGTTTCTTACATAGTAGAAAATTCCACTAGCAATAGCCTCAAGCTTGCAGTGAATTTTCCATCTTGCCTAATTCATTAAGGGGTGGGTGAGACTACACTAAGAACTGTCTTTAGGTGGTAGGAATTCTTTCAAATTCATTTCTCTTTGGGTGTATTGAAGTAGGGAAAAGGACTTGACTGAAAATGTATTTCTTGGTGGCTAACAGATCCTTAAACTAATAATTGTGAACTGTCCATGTACATATCCATTTATATAAATGTGTAAATCTGTATAAGTATATATACATAATGTTTGGGGGGTCTTGGGCTGGTTTTTGTTTTTGTTTTCTCCGCTGAGAATTCTTTGAGAGATTTTTATTAGTGGCTTGTCTTTAATTGGAAAATGTGATGTAATATGACTGTTGTGGCTGTCGTGCATCAACGTGAAAGAACAATCGCATCACATTGAAAGGTATAGATACAATTAAATCAAGCTTTTACTAAAATAGCTATAAAATGGAGGGTCACAGCTTGATTTTAGAGAGGATGTAACCTTTTAAAAACAAAATAAAGATTTAAAGCTGTGTAAATCAGCAGTATTTCTTTTTTTTCAGCTGTCAAGCAGGTCCTGTTTTCCTTTCTGAGTTGGAAAAGCTGGATACCTGTGTTCAAAAAGTTTCAAAAGAAACTTTTTTCTTGTTAGGTACTTTCCACTAGTATCAGTGTATTAGCTAGTTATGTTTCCCCATACTTTATATTTCATATTCAGATTATCAGCCTCCCAATGAGGCAAAGAGTTTGATTATGTGAGCTGACATGTCAGTGTTATTTTGTGGAGGCCAAGGGTTTCTTTTTTTTTTCCTCTTCCACTTAGAAAGGTGGTAAAGCTCTGGAACCGGCTCCCCGGGGAAGTGGTCATGGTAGCAAGCCTGTCAGAGTTCAGGAAGCATTTGAACTTTCCAACATATATATGGGCTGATTTTTCTGGGTGGTCCTGTGTGGAGCCAGGAGTTGGATGTGACGATGCTTGTTGGGTTCCTTCCAACTCAGGATATACAGTGATTCTGTATTT
This sequence comes from Anser anser, assembly GCF_964211835.1. Taxonomy (NCBI): domain Eukaryota; kingdom Metazoa; phylum Chordata; class Aves; order Anseriformes; family Anatidae; genus Anser; species Anser anser. Next base: position 20,198,428 of record NC_139732.1, read on the forward strand.
TATAATTCCATGATCTTAGTGACTTGGTAAGTTACTCCTACTTGAACAGAGCAGGCATAAATTAAACGGAGGATATTAGTTTCTAATAGATAAAATAGATATGTTTTTCTTTTCATCATCTCTGAAATGACAGAAGAAATGTGTAATTTTTGTTTCGTGAAGATAGAAGACAGAAAATTGACACAGATTTTGGAATATAAATTAAGAATTTAGATGACATTTTGAGGAAATGGATAAGCAGAAGATGCCTTGTGCTTTAGTTGGACCAAAGCCTGTCTTTTTCAATCCTATCCAGAGAAGATAAATTATATAGTATAATTCAGACTATGACTGATAAGTGTAATGGATCAAATAGAATATTCTAAGTTTCAATAAATAGTAGTAAGAAAGGTAACTTTCTAAACACTTTCCTATTTTCTGCACAGCCTATCTCAGAAAATAATAGACAGTATCTTTAAAACAAATCATACAATGCACTGTGGAAAACATACTAGAATATTTTATATCATTTTAAACATGTTTTTTACCCAGTTATAAATATTGAAGAAAACTGAGAAAGTGTTATAACATTTTGCCTATAAATATATTTCCTATTCGTATATGGGCATAAGAGTAGTCACTCAAAGATATGGTACCTGATTTGAGACTTGTGGGTGAATAAGTATTCATGTTGCAAATAGGAGGTAAAGGCTAAGAAATGAATAATCACTTGTGTAAGAATTCTGACAGTAATGAGCAGAGAAGAAAATAATGAGTGGCAAGTAGTTCAATTTGTGAGGGATTCACTGTACCTAGTTTAGGCTTTCAAACAAGATGTGCTCCTCTATAGTCAATGAGGAAAGGAGATTTGGATCTCAGGCATGTTTTGTGGTCCATTACAAATGCTCGTTTCTTTTCGCTGATGGAGATATGGCAATCCAGAATGACTATGCATAAGAGCATAAATTAGATATCATGAGCCCACTCCTCTTGGGCATAAGGAGTAGGTGACAACTCTGATTAACTACCTCATAAAAGCTTCACAGGAAATGTTGGTGAAAAAAGGAAATTCTGCTTTGCATAATCATTTCCTATCCCCAGAATACTGTTCTGCAGCTTCACTATTGTACAAACATCTGGAAATATATGGCTATATATATGCAAAATCTCAGTCACATGAATTCAAGTTGGCAGTTGAAAATAATTCTAGGATTTTCTTCTTCCTTTTGGCCTTCAACTCAGCGGACATCTGAAACTTGGAAGAACACAGAGCTTTTATTTCTGTGGTACGTGGATTATATTATCTAATAGCAATCTCTGTCATAACAGAAAAAAGTAACCACATGCTTAGCCAGATAAAAGACAATGCTTCATCTCCAAAGATCCTCAATCAGTCACATAATTTATGACTTTTTTTTGTCTACTTGTAAAAGATTCATGAACATTTCTCCTGCTACTGTCTGCATCCATCTGGTTCCTAAATAAAATGAATTAAGAGCACATCTAGCTGCTATTGCTATTCCATTTTATTTTATTTCTTTTGTAGTTGAATACCCTTCTCAAGTTGCTTGGCTGGGACCTAACTATAATGCAAAACCCATCCATTTCTGCATTTCTCTTCCAAAATTCTACAGTGAAATGCATGCTGATGTTGGCAGAGGCTGACGAAGAAAAGCACAACTAAGATTTATCTCTTTGTTCAGTCTTTCTCTGTAGTAAGGAAAACCTCAAATTGCCTGTCTACCCATCTACCTTTTTCTGGGCAATCCATCTTTGGAAACAATCTTTCTTAGGTATAATTGTCTCTTTGGGAGGACCAGAAACTCCTGTGCTGGTGGCACGCTGATTTATTTCTCTGCTAATCCTTGTGTGTTTGGCAATAGAATATTGTGGTAGCTGGTGCATTAGAAATTTATATCTAAAAATAATAACTGGACGGATGATGACAGAATAAAAAAGATTGGCTTTTGACTATTTATCTTAAAGCTATTTTCTCTTCTGTTTCTACTTATTTGCCTTTTTCTTCTAAAGCTCTAGTGTGGTAAATAATATCTTTTCAGTGGCTCTCACCTTCTGATGAATTTCTTTCTCAACAAACAAACATATATTTTAGAAAATAATATATATTTTTTTAAGTTTTCAACAGCAGTGAAGCTAAATAAAAAAAATCTAAAGAAACCATGAGGAGTTGGAAATGTATTAATGCTGTAATAAAACATTGGTCAATTTACCACCCTGGAATACATCTGAGCAACACTATGGGGCAAAAAGCCTGTGAAGAGAAGGAAAGATAGGGAAATTTGTTGAAGACAGTGAAGCACAAAAAATAGCATGTTGAGTTAGAATTTTGGGTAGTTCACTTGTATCTATTTTATTTATGGGTAAAGGAAGGAAACTGGATAAAGAAAAATAACCAGGACTATTTCCTGAGTAAACTATGAAATAAATATCCTATATAAATTATCAAATGTATAAATTTGGAGTGGAATAGGAAAAGAACCCAACAACACTTATGTATATGCTTAAAAAACAAACAAACAAACAAAAAATACTTAATGGGCAAAGTACTCATGGTTCAAGGTACTTCCTTTCCTACACTTAGAGATGTTTCTTAAAGATGCATTTTGATGTAAATTGAGAAATTTTCTAGCGTGGAATTAGAAATACTTAGTTTTCAATCTTCATGCATAACTTTGCTGTGTTTAAGGTTTCGAAAACATAGAATGAGTAATCCAAAAGGAATGTTTTTTTAAAAGGCATACAAAAGCATTTAAAGAATATACAGTGTAGAGCAATCAGTAGATATCAGTGTTCATCAGATGTGTGGAATATACCAGTGAATGCAATGGAAAAATAAACAGGTGAAATGCATCCGTGCTATTTCTGAAGAACTCTGACGACTTTAGTGAAGAACAGTTCATTTCTGCATATCCAGATGTTCATATAATAAGGTGCTATTTAAAGTTAGCACAAACTTTCCTCTATCTCTCTAGATAGCATCAGACTTTTGAAGTCTTCTAAAAGATATAAATTGAGTGCTTCAGAAAAAAAATGCAAATCAACACATATAAGCATGGCAGAAGAATGGAAACAAGAAAGGGTTTGAAGTGTTATTTTATCCACATTGTTTTAGATTTTGTGAGTCATCTAAGCTTCTTCTCTTCTGTAGAAAATTGCTTCAGAAATTGCTTCAGGCGGTTAGCTCAAAAAATCATGTTTCCAGATTTGTTCATAGACATACTACTCTTGTTCACATCTGCTCACTCTAAATGGACACAAATAATTTGGTTTTAGTCCCAGGCTTTGAACTTAAGCAAGGTGCAAGCTTTTCTGAAATCTAAACATATTTTTAAATGTAAATATTTATTTAAGTCTTCTATTAAGGAACTCTTTCTTTACCTCCTTTAAAAAACAAAAACAAACAACAAAAACAGTGAAGCAGTTCCAAATAAAGTGAGAAAGTGAGAATAGAGATGGGTGAAATGAGATGGCCTCCTCCATATTTAATCATTAAAAAAAAATGGATCCATTTTAAGAGTACTGACTTTGCCAAGAGGGGGGACTGATCGACACCTTTGAAATTAGACTATTTTCCACGTAGGTGGCTAAAGAAAGATTTAAGAACCTCATTTTAGACAACCAGAATGTCACATTCATTTGTATTGGCTTAATCCTAGCTATCTCATGAAAGGTAAATGGCAATAGAGTGATAATATCAATATACCTGGTATCAGTAATGAGGAAGTAATATTTTAAAAATATAATTTACATAAAAATGTTCCTCAAAGACATGCACTTCAAATACAAAGGATATGAAGGATATAAAATGAGCTAATGGAAAGAGGAAGACAGCAATACATTTTATTACTTCCCCTTTAATCATATCAAAATCCATTTTCAGTTAATCTGTTTTTGATATGCAGAATGTTAGGTTCTTGCAAGTTCAAATAGGTGTTTCATCTGAAGACACTCTACTCTGTAACCTGTAGTTCACTTGACCTGTCCCTTTTACACGTGTGTTAGCAGATAAGGAAGTAACAGAAAAGCTTTGAAAATCATTTACCTAGAAAAAGCATATTTAACACTTATCGCAGATCACAGGCTTAGATATGGCTTTCCTGTTCATGGGTATAGTATGTTTATTTTCCTACCAAATGAGGTCTTTCAAATCTTGGATTCCTCAACAAAATGGGAATTTATTAAATGTCAGGTTTAAATCAAGTGGGTACAGGCCCTAGCAGATCAACACCTTCTTTTTTGTTGCTATTTCTTTGTATACAATTAGTTTATAAGCATCGTATATGGAAGCCATGACTATATTATATTACAATCTTAAACAGAGGTAGGACTACTCTAGAGTTGTGTCTCCTTACAAAGATCCTATTTCTATAGGAGCAGTCTGAAAATGAGAAATTCTGTATCTTCGTTTATTGTGAAGAGCTATTTGAGTGGTTGAAGAGCAGTATGGACAATAATGGCATTTTCTGTGGAACATATATAGACTGTTCTGAGTAGGTAAAGACCTCTTTGACTGCAGTCTTTACCTGTGAATCTTAGGTTGAGATCTAACTGAGCTGTCAGAATGAGCTGATTTTCTTCCTAGACTTGGGATTTATTTTCTGCCTAGACTTGAGTGATTGTTGTGTGGTCTTGAAAAACAGTACACACAATGACAACTGAAGCAATACCTATTATTTTCAAATATGTAGCGATTTTAGGTCATACTTTATGTAATTATATGTTTGCTTTATGTTTATTTTTGCTGTTTTATTCTATGAGTAGCGCTCATTTATATTAAACCATCATACTCAAGTCCAGAAAGCCCCTAGTTATTTACAAAAGGAGTAGTTTTGGTTGTTGCAAAAGTTGTTTTGGATGTTGCAACTACTGGAAATCAGGTGTGCTTTACAGCTCATACAATAGTTAGATAAGAATATCCTCTAAATTTATTAAATCAGTAAGATTAAGTTAATATATAAAACATGTCTGAGTGGCTTAAGGTAAAACAAGAAAATGTATTCAACATAGCTTGCCCTTAAGACAACTGTAGTGAAAATCCAAATCAAAGAAATTCCCTTGTAGATGAATTTATCTGCCTCTGCAGGAATCTACAAGCTTGACTCAAGATGGCAGTAGTTATGCAAACATATGCACAGCATAGGAGTGGTGTTATTTCAGTATAAAACGCACATACATCCACCTGAAATTTTGGTCATAATTTGAGATCTGTGAAACAAGACTGAAACAAGGAAGTGAAATGTATAAACATTGGACAGTGTAGTCTGAATAATTCTTAAACTGAACAAATAACTTGTTACATAAAGAATTCATGTAGTTTTCCAGGAGATTATTGGAGGAAAAGCTGGTGTGTTGCCCCATTTAGGTAATACAAGAGGCAAAGACAGAAGAAAAAAGCTCTGCTGAAGTTCAATTTTTGAACATGCCTAGTTAAAAATGGTGGCAGAGCCTGTTTTTACGCTGCTGTCCTAGGTGAAAAACAAAATGCTTTTCATTAGTAAAATTTTGACCTATTTATACTAAATAATTAAAGTAATTCAACAACCTTTTTCTCTCTAGTGGAGATGAGGCTTATATTACAGGTTTTCAGAAAAATAAGGATATTGGCATTCAGCACAGACTAGTTGCATTAAATTTGTAGTAGACTTGTAACCAGTTGGTCCGTTTGTGGACGCAAAGCCTCAAGCGCAGACAGCATGACGCTGCACGAGTGCAGGTGGTAGGGTTTCCATATGGACAGTCGCTGAAACTAATGGGTCTTGGGCAGAGGAAAGCAGAAACACATTTTAGGTGTTGGCTCATGGCTTTTAGCATTCATAGAAAACAGGGTACATAAAGGTGGAGTCTTATATATCACGGTTTTCTTGTAACCGGTGCTCCACTGATTCGTATTTGCTATTGCACTTCTCCACAAGTTAATACATATCTTTCATTTTAGAAATAAATATTATGCCCTGTAGGAACTGCTGTTTTTATTATTTCATTCTGTTAATTACTTAGGGTACTGAAATGTTTATTCCCTGAACTGAAATGTTGGGAAACAGTGCTCGTTTCATGAAAATACTCAGCTACTATTTTTAATCCATTACTTTTGCCATCTGAGATTTTATGATGTATTTATAGTATTTTTTTGGGGAAAAAAAAAAAAAGAGGCAAGTTGAGCAGAAACACTTTACAAGCTTGTAAACTCTCATGAGGCTTTTCAAATAAGCATTCTCCTTAGTGTTAGATGGGTATGCTTATGAAATACAAGGGTTTTTATTTGACTGCATTAAAAAAGAGAATTCTTGATCTGTCCCAGATACTTCCTACTTTCCAAAAACTTCTGCGTGGCCTGATTTTAAGTGGGCCATTTGATTTCTTGTTAACTTTGGTCTGTACAAGAAACAAAACACAGGAGACAAAGTATTTTTTTTAGAAGTAATTTTAAGCATGGGAAGTTTAGTAAAAGGGCAAAGCATCATTAATTTTATCAGGTCATATAATCAGAAGGAAAATAAGTCTAAATAATAGAAAGGTCAAGATCATCGGTATCTATAGTTATTCGCAGAGCTTTATGGGGCATTCAGAATTGTTGATATTCCCTGGTGACTCGTAAACCTATTTTTATAATTTACAAATAAATCTAATTGCTTTACATACAGCCATGATTTTTGTATTTTGTTTTCCCTAGAGCTAAGTACTGAAGATGTTGAAAATGATATTCTGTCCTCAGAACATTTAGTTGTTAGAAGTGAAAAGGATACTTCAGCCTCTGTTTGAACCTTCATTCTGAGGTTTGAACCTTGGACCTTTAAGGCTAGTAAAAGAGCATTGGAAAAGCTAACATCACCCTCTTGTAGCTGTATAAGGCTCTCTAGTGCTAAGAAGAAGAAAATATCTCATGGGTGCGGAGCTTGTTTTAGGCAAATTTTGCAGATCTGTTGAGAAAAAAGAATCTGTATCCCATTTTTAGCACAAAAATGTATTGAGGGTTTTTCTAGATGACTGACACTGAATATGAGCAGGCATATGCTTAAGGACTGCAGAATGATTGTCCTTCATTAAAACTTGGTTATGAAGTAATCATTTGCAAATCTGAGTGTGGCAGCATAGTTGAATGCCCATGCCTGCATATGCATGGCCCTTGCTAACTTGCTCCATCTAGGGGATACTTTACATAATTCATTTTTTCACATACATTTTAAGCCTTTTAAGTCAAAAACAGCAATTAAATGACATTTACACTAGTGTAAGGAGATCAAGACCTAGCCTGCAAACAAAAAAGAAAAATACTTTATAGATACAATGATATGATCATAGCACTTGTTTTACCTCCTGGTATTTAGTAAATGTATAAAAACAGTGTATTGCTTTAGGGTCTGACTTTCAGTATTACTTCAATATAGCCTCAATTTAAACTGTTCAAGAAAATATTTACAAAATGTACATTTGGCTCATATAGAGGCTTTTATGGACCACATATTTAATATGTTGTTAAATTATTCAATTTTGTAATTTTTTTATATTGGAATAAAATTTGGAATGTTTTAAAGTCCTTGAAAATAAATTAAAGGTAGATTTTATGCTGAATGTAGTATTTTCCAGAGGGAGTTTTGACTCTCATTCAGTAATCTAAAAGTACTTGTAATGTCTCTGAAACAATTTGCCTAACCCTAAAACACAAATGCTGGTAATAAGCTGCTGCTCACCTTCCTTGCTTGACCATTCCCTGTGTTGACTCTACAATATAGAGGTATTTTAAATGAAAGCCCAAGTCAGTCGTTAGCTGTGAGAAACACACGTTTCATCACATTAAATATTGATAATTAGCTCTAAATGATTCCTGGGCCTGAATCAGAACATTTGGCTTTCAGCCAGATATGTTATTTCTTATTCATTAATACTGATTTTGAATGTATTAACAATGTGAAAACTTTCATTGAGCTAAAGATGTGCATATTATTTTCATCTGTAATACTAGTGTCATTAGCAGGGTATTTTAAAGGCATTTAGTTGCAACAGGCAGAATCATATGCAAAATTAATATAACTCACCTCATTAGTTACAACTGCACCAAAATATTTAGTTTGTGAAGTAGCTCATTCCTAGATGTGAGCTGAACAAAAAACATTGCATCAGTCTGCTGCTGTTTCTGAAAACCCAAGGGTAGAGGTTAACAATAAGGAGAGTAGAGCGAGTTAACACTAGAAATAAGTTTGGATTATTTTTTTTGAGTTTTGAGATGAAATTGGAGAAATAGCATGCAGGTATTTGGCCACGAAAGAAAGAAAGAAAGAAAAAAAGGGGGGGGGGGGAGTTATGAAAGAAAAAATCCTCAATAAACTACAGGGTCCAATTAGGGACCCCACAGCAGTGTGAAGCCTGGATTTCTGGGGATCATAATGCTGAAAAATTCTGCATTAAGACACTTTCTGGTATGAGGTCTCACTCATGTTCCCAGTTGACTCTCTCCCAGAAAGCCAAGGGATGCTTTAGTTGGTGTCAGCTCTAACCCTACTGGTATTAAAAGACATGGGAGCATGTATCCCATGCTGTCCTGGTGGGTTTTGTGCTTTCTGTGTGTCACTGGGTCACCCAAGGATGCCAGCCAGGAAGTCTGTCCTTCAGTGGTAACTGAGCCATCAGATTGGGATGTGGCAGCTAAAATTCAACCTCAAATTACACAGGTTAAAAATGTATGTTGAAACCAGACTTGGATCTGATTAAGAAATCAGACTCTGATTACTGTAAAGGAGTCAGGATAGTGACACTTCCATCAACTTCTAATGCTCTGCAACAGTACTTCATTCAAAATAGTCCCTGTTGTTTGGACCCTCTTTGGGTGCTTGCCCAACCTTTCTAGCCTTTATGTACACTCATTCTTCCCTCTGCTCCAGCCATGACCTATTAGTGCCCTTGCCCTGCAATTGCATAGCCTGGAGTCATGCTTTCCCTTGCCCTCACCCGCACAAGGTTTTGAACTTTGCTGCCTGTCTCTTTTTGAATGACTGAACCACTTGCGGTTTTGGCACTTTCCTTTAACCTTTCCGTAGATTTAGCTTATGGCCAGATCTGTGTGCGCTCTCCCTGTGATGCTCTCTGTTAGACACTGGAAATATAACTTGTATTGTCTTGCAATGTACACAGCAAATTACTCTTATTACTCATTTCCAGTCTTTTGCTGCAGCAATCCATTATGAAAGAAATAACCACCAAATCTAACAGAAAAGGGCAAAAAGATCAGCTAAGCTGAAATCGCAGCTGCTTTTCTATGTTACCTATTGATTGTTGTCTGCTTCCAAATGATTCTGTTTGTGACCCCTCTGATTCCAGTTTTCCCAAGTTCTTGTCCCATAGTCGGAATGCCTCTCAGTGCCTTTGAGGGCAAAGTTAATTATTATTGCACGAGCTCCATAGGTGAGGAAGGTTAAGCCTTAAAATATAAAATACCTAGTCCAAAATCAGCTAGAAAGCTTGAATTCATAGAATTTACTTAAATCACAATTAAAAGTATACAAGTAGAAATGAGCACAACGAGAATTACTCTGTTTCTAAATTAGCCCCCGTGAGTGTTCATCTTCTCTTTTTAAATGCCTTGCAGATGCTTAATGGCATGATTAATATGGAACGAAATTAGTGGCTTCTTGCATTATTTTTTGCTTTAACAGTTCAGCTTTGTACTTAAGCAATGCAAGAAGTCAAGAGCAATGAAGAGCTCAATACCTTGGAGTATATTTTCCATTTGTTTGACAGTAAAAGTTGCACCTGCACAAGTTAGACCACCATTTTGAAAATGAGTTTCTGTAACTAGAAAATTGGGCTTGAAAACTTACAAGAGAAAGCTTTTTGTGCAGTTTTAGCTCGTGCTTTAGCTGGGTTAGAAATCCCACACAAATAGTTCCTCGTGCAGTAGGCATCAACAGTTGTGGGTGTTTTAGATGTGGTTTAGGAAGGGTAATAAATATTAAACCTAATCTTTTGTGGCACTGATACAGGCATAGATTAAGTTGTCTGCTTAAATAGGTGATTGTATTGTTGTTAAAGGCAGGTAATAAGTTTCAATGTGTGTGGTACAAGGCATTCAATTCTAGGCATAGCTACATATTTTATAGACTTTATTTAGAAATCAAAAGTGAAAAGTCTGAGTACATGTCTATATGTCTCAAATATTTATTTGTCATCCCAGCTATTGCTCAGTTGAAACATTTGGAGCTTCCCTATCTGATCCCATGAGATGTCCCATAAAAGAGTTTTGCCTGTGGGTATCAATATCTATATGCAACACAGCTGTTAGACTCAGCAGTGTGATAGATTCAGCTTTTATGAACATAATGAAATGGAATTTTTAAATGCAGTAAAAACAGACATAAGACGGCATATCAAACAGAATAGAGTCTGTCTGTGTTCTGCCTTTCAGGAGTGCTGTACACTTCTGTCACATTCAAAAATAAGAACTGCTCAGGAGATTCTGCATCCTACTTTCCACGTGCTGAAACAAGGGCTGCTCTGCTGTGCACAAATCAAATCAGGCTGAATTGCATATTAATCAGAGCCCCTTTAGCAATGCTTGCCACTCAGCAGCAAGACTGTAACACTTTCATCCTTGCACAGAATGTGCTGTCATAATTGGTTTGTGTTAGGTGTTAGAAACATCTTGTGACTGAATGACCTGTAACTAATAAGAAGCAATGCTCAAACGCAATGAAGGTCCTTGTCTTCCAAGCACTATACAAATGGGTTCCATCTGGCAGTATAGTGACTTAATGTGTGATTTATGTTGGACTCTTATGTGTTATAGGGTGTGAGATTTAAAGATCCTCATCAGAATGCAGTGGTTCCTAATATGACTTTGAAGCTTTTAAACCTTACAGGAAGCCTGAAAGACAACAAAAGTTTAATTAGGAAAAGAATAAGAAATTTTAGATTAGAAATTTTAAGAAAAGTTTAATTAAACAGAGCACACCTTTCTTATCCTGTTTAGTTTTCAAAGGATATCTGAATGAACATAAGAATGAAATGGAGACTGTTTAAAAAAAAAAAAGTCAGCATGGTTAAAATAGTCATTGGAAAGCATTCTCGGGGTCTTCAATATAAGGACTTAAACCTCAGTCTGTCTTAATGAGACCGTACTGGTGTTGAACTAAGTTCTTGGTACATATTTCATTGAAACCAGTGCTTTCCAAATAAAAATTATGAAGGATCAGTTGAAGGATCAGTGTTTCCTGATAAGAAGTGTTTAATAAGAAATGTACTAACTGGTTATAATGAAAACAAAGATTGTATCTTATACTTCGGAGATCCTGGTATTTTGCTACAGTAAAAATGGAAAAACATTTCTTGAAATAAATGGAATATTTCTTGTCATCACATGCTCAAGGTAAACCTGATCAGCATGTTAAGTTGCACTTGAAAAAAACTGGGCAGATCACTGGTGGCTTCATGCATGCCAATCAGCTTTAACACTTTGCTTTTCACACTGACATTTTTTCTCTCTTCTCTCATTCTTAGTTCCTTCTTCCAGCAGTCTTAAGGTTCTTAATAGACTCCTTTGGATGGGAAGTATTTCTGTTGTATTTGCTTGTTCTTGGCTGGGAAGAGTATGATTGAATGCGTTAGATTGGTAGCTGAAGGGGATGCTGTCTGATTGCCTTGTCTTTTCTCCTGCAGATTGCAATCCAGGGCAAGTGGGGTGGGGGAATGCGGCAGCAGGAGGAGAACAGTGACAGTTTTTCTTTCTCTGGGGAGAGCAGCAAAGTACGCTCATTTGGGAACAGGTATCAGGAGTGCAGGCATAAGAGAAAGACTGCAAGCTGAGAGCCTCTCATGCAGGAAACAACAGGAAACACCCAAAAGGAGCAGGGAGCAGATTTCCAGCCAAGCCTCAGTGATTATGGAGAAAAAGAGAATTCCTGGGAGGTCTGTGTGAGTTTGTTACAGTTTGAGAAGGCAGTGAATGTTGCTGGAGGAAGAGCAAAATTGATCGCCGCCAATACCACACAGTGCTCAGGGGGAGCTTTTTTTCTTTTTTCTTTTTTTTTTCCAAGTTTTTTTTTTAATCTCTTTCACCTAGCAAAGCTGTTTTTTTAGTTGTTTTTTTTTTTTTTTCTTTTACAAAGGAAAAAAAGCCTCTAACTACTCACCCACAGTACATCCTGGACCTTATTCTAGCTGCTACAGGTAGTATTCTAATATGATACAGTTCAGAGATTGATAGCTTTGTCTCTACCTTAATGCCCGGCTGACTCATCCTTGAGTAAAGGTAGTATACAAGGAACACCCGGTTCTCTGAACTATGTCCATCTCCTCTCCAATTTCATTTTTATGGATTCATTATGCTTTCCAGATTAGATTTCTGGATATTATTTGGTGATTTGCCCCTTACGGGTCCTATAGAAACTCTGTTTGAAACTGCATGTATTTCCTCGCTTGCCCTTTTTTCCTGCTCACCCAAAAGGTCTTGGTATTTTTATTCTATCTTTAAAAGAGGGTAGAGGAACTGAGACTAGAATTTTAAAACAAATATTGAAGTAACCTTATTTTCTTATCCTATCTCCATCCCTGACCTACAAATGGTAAAATACTATATTTTTCCTGCTCACCATCTGGATCCCTTTTCTATTTAGTATAAAACTTTTAGATAAAAAGACTGTTTCTGTAAATACTTTTTGAAGATGTAGCATACTACTGACCTGTAATATTGCTGTTTTCATATCTATAACTAAAACAGCTCTTTATTACGCCTTCATATGTCTATATTGAGAAATGGGCTCCTTGTTCTTTTGGTGCGAGGAGGAATAGCTTTGGTCCATTCAGCTTATCTTGTGTTACACTACTAACACTTCAGACAAAAAAGCATTCCAGCACTTAAGTGAAGAGGCATTAAATAAAAATAAATACATCAGATAAGATAAATGTAAGATTTAGTTCATCTCAGTTCTGTGCACTATCCACCATTACTGAACTAAGAAGCCTTACTAGACGACATATTACGGCAGGGAGTTTAGCTGCTCCATCCTTGACAACTGTGCTGCATTCAAATGCATTCAATTGCAGGGCTCCAAAACAGCAGCAGGGCTTCATTAGTCAACCTAATGTATCCAGTAGAGCAATAGGAGATGCCTTCAGAAGGCACTGTCTTTTAACTGATGGCCAGCAAAGACAAATCACATTGTCCAGTCTAAGTCTCCATTAGTGCTGAGAAGCATATCTCAAAGGTGCTTTTATTGCAGTTCTTATTACCTTATTACATCTTACCTGGACCTTCAACAACCTTGTCATAGGTCATTCTTCCACTTTGGGGACTGTTTTACTGTTCATAGTACTAGTGCATAGGACTCTCACTCATGGACCAGGAACCCAACGTATCACATAACAGTATGAACACAATATAAAAACTCCTTAACCCTTCCTTTAAAAAATTGATAGGCATGTATGATAGGCAGTGAGTAAAATAGACACAGTGAAACCCCAGACTTTCTCAGTGTGATGGACAATAGTTGTAGTAGCCTGGAAGACCAGATTTTAGAACAAGCTGAGGAGGATGTTAACAGAGGAGCAGTACTGTAGCACCTCCCCTGACACACTGAGTAATGCCTCACATGAGCAGGGTCGTTGCAGGAGAAAGCATGAGAGCCTCTTCGTGGTGCTAAATGAGAGATACTAAATGGGATGGTGACAGTAATACGTAAGAAACTTCTCTGCTTGTTAGTTTACCTTTGTCAAAACTGTTAGTTAAACTTGAGTAAACAATGAGTTCTGGTCTGTCCTTTAACGTACTGAGATCCACATTTCAGACCCAGAACGTGCTAAGTGAGCTGTTATACATTTTTTTTTTTTTTCTTTTCAGGATGACTTTATAGATATACAACTGTGTTGTCCTGGAGGCATTTTATCATGTATGTCATCCTGTAGTAATTGGTGCTGTACTACTTTTTTACTACTTTGAAACACATACTTTCTGTGGTATATCAACCACTTCTTGCTGCTAGGTGCTTAGTCATGTCACAGGGAAGCCCCTGAAGCTTTAAAGTTATTCTGGAAGAAGGGCTGTAACTAACAGCACTACTTTTTGAAAACCAAGGAAAAAAGCATAGTGTAGTTCTCATTCCCCAGAGGCCTGTTTTTATAATAGATTTCCACTCACCCACCTGCCTTCTGTGCATAGCAGGGGATATACTTCATATGATTTGAAGTGATAATTAGAAATGATGATTGGTGGCCACAGGAGGGACTGCAGATCCAAAGCAATAAATGTCTCAACAGAGTGAGACATCACCTTCTCCTAAAATGGTTTAATACCCCAATTCCTTGGAATTAAATCTGTGAGGTCCTAATTAAAGCACTTAGAAGTAAAATAGTATTTATAGTTTACTGTTTGCAAGTGGTATCATCATAAGGGCATAAAGAAATATTCCAAACCAGAATTGGTACTACTGTATTTCTTTTGAATAAATAAAATTTAAGAGAAGGGTTTTTTGATTGGCTGGTTGGTTGTGTTGTTGTGGTTTTTGTGTGTGTGTGTGTGTGTGTTGTGTGGTGATTGTGTTTTTTTCTTTTTTTTTTTGGGGGGGGGGGTGGGGTCAGGGAGTATGCTATCAAATATATTCTAGGAAGAGGGCATTATTATTCCAATACACATTTGTAAGAATCCAGCAGTTTAAGCTGAGGATCTGGTCTTGTGAATGTGTGGCTTTTTATTTGGTGACACAGCTATTCCTTGGTATCCCATGGAGAAAATTCCTTTTGCCGTGTAATGGGCAAAAGCCTACTGAGATGTAATACAGGCAGTCTAAAGCACACACCCAGGCTTTCGTAGCAGCGGTCTTGTGCAGAGCATATTTAAGTCTGTTTGGCCCAACCTCTGTTACCTTTCTGCCTTTAATATTGGAGACTGTTATTCCAAGGTGTAACAAATGTAATTGGGATGGCACCTGTTTGAATACTGCCTTGACTGGAATTTAATTTTGCCTTCTAAATTAGCATGTTTCATTACTGTCCTTTTCCCAGTGATAAACAAGATAATTCATTTTGGGTACTTCTGCACCACAGAAACATAAAAATTTGTCAACTGTAAATTGCTGTAGGTGTCATTAAAATTCTCCCTAAACAAGCTGAATACATTCCACATTTTTTTTTCAGAGACACTTGCAGCTATTTTTAAACCACCTGCTGTGTCTATACATATTCAGACCATAATGGGGAGGCACTGCTGAGCAATTCAATAGAAAATCATTTAAATAGAGAGGGACATAAGAGCAAGAGACAGAAAGTTCAGTAAGTTAATGCACTAGTTTTAAGTATTTGTCCCCCCTGTGATCTCTCCCATACACTCTTCTTCCATATGTCAAGCCTCAGATTTGTCTTGGGTTGCACTAAAATAATTTTGGTGTAATTGCCTTCCAGTCTTACAGAATTTTCTGTTACGAAGCCGGTATCTTGTAGCACCAAGGGAAAGCTTATAGAGTGTCTTTAGAGAGATGTTAGCAATGATGTGCAGATTGGCTGCTTGTAAGCATGGAATTATAGCAGCTAAATTGCATGGAAGATTGCTCAGTGTTTGTCTTGTGCTTTGGGTAATAGTGAGAACTCCTGTGTATATTTGCACAAGTGCTCAAAACCCTATGTAATGTCCATTTTTTTTTTAAATCTCTCTATTCATTTTTAAGAGGCCCCTATGACTCTTTAAACTGAGTTCTAAGTCTTGTTCTTACAAGACAACTCTTAGAAAAAAAAAAAATATATATATAGCTTTTTTCTTAGCCATGTTCTCCAAGTAAGAGACGGATAAACCAGAGAGGGAGAATGAGGTTGCTTTGACAACACTTCTTTTCCTGGCAGTTTTATAGTTCCTCACAAGTTCTGAGAATGGTGTGTATATATGGACTTTTACATACATCAGTCTTTTAATCCTTAGAGCAGCCAGTCTTTCCACCCATACTTTGCATGAAAGGAAATCTCATTTTTTTCCCCATTAAAGTAGCCAAGTGAGAATAGCAATAGAGAATGGAGGCTGTTCTGACCATGGCAAGTTGGTATCTGTTAGGAGGGTGGAAAAGTATCAACTTATTTCTTATTTTCCACCTCTTTTTCCTGTTTCTTAGTTCAAGCATGTTTTTATTTGCTTGAAGTATGTTGCAGCAGATGACTTTTATCAACAAGAAATTCTGAATCCACAAAGCAATCAGGTAGTGACCGATAGTCCCTGATGTTAGATACAGCCCAGTGCAGCTGCAGCTGATTTGGAAAGTCACTAAGACACCAGCGACGGTAAGCTGCACTTCCTAATGGAGGCACAGATTCAGCAGGAGCAGTGGCAGGGTGGGAATTGTGTGGGATAAATGATCTAAAGCCATAACTTGAAGTTGACTTCAACTAGGTAGTTTACTAAGTCAGGACAGCCTAAGATTGCATTATACAGTAGCCTCAGGAGATAACTCCTAGCCTGTGGTTGGATGTGGGATTTTGAGAAGCTGCTAGTGGTGCTGCTTTTAGTTTTCTCAAGTATGTTTTTGTCCACTTAAAATCAACTTGTTCAGAGTCACCTTTTGTAAAGCCTCAGTAGGCCAAAATATTTAAAGGGCAAGAGAGAGGAAAGAAAAAAGTTGAATTTCTGTAGATTGACAATTATATTCTAGTCGAATAGCCAACTTAGGAGTAGTGGAAATTCAGCTGAAGCTTCATGCAGCTTTGAGCAAGTAATGAGCAAGTTAATGCTGGGACTGGAAATGGTGTAGCTACATCAGCACATTGGTGAACTGCTGCTAATTAGCTCTGCTGACAGAGCTGATTAGGTCCAATGGAGGGCTATATTAACAGCTCTAGTCCTTACAGGACACCAGTCAAGCATCTCTTGCTGCCCTTTGCCATGTAATAACACCCTCTGGGATCACTTTGTGCTGGGCTCTGTTGTCAAGTTAGATGTATCCCAAGGTATTTTGGTGAATCAGACACATTGGCAAGTTGCAGAACAGAAAAGAAATTCTTTCCAAAAATATCAACAGTGCCAGCAGGGACAGGAACAATATTCAGAGTAGGATCAATAATTGGTGTCAGATTCCGCCTTGAAGGATGCATAGCCAAGGCAGCTAGGCATTAGTTTGATGTCCAGTTCTTCTGCAAAGTGTTTATAATTGAGGTGTTATATGACAATATCGTAATTTTGTAATGGTACAAAAAGTGTTGTTGCAGAAGCCACTGGCTATACTGTACTGCTAGCCAAGGTATTTTGCCTGTATATGAATGTTACTAAAACCAAACCTGTCCCTCTTCCCCTTAAATTTAATGGTAAACATGGAATAACCTGAGTGCAGGCTCACAATCTGTGTTTTCAGAGTGAGGAGTGCATGGTTACATTTAACATTAAGGAATTGCTGACAGCTTAGGCCATGAAATGTTTAATTTATTTCTCACATAATTTAAAATAAACGATAGACCAAATGACCTAAATGAGGCAGGCATTATATCTGTTTAATCTTAACTTTAAGTCCTAGCAGAAGGTTTATCATATTTTAAACAGTCTTTCATTATTAGGTCAGTGATAGAATGCAGTTTGCTAGTGACTGAATTTTCATTATCCTCGATTTTGGTCTTTAGACGGCTATGATTGTTTATTGTGCCCTTTTAATAAAGTGAATAAATTAAGAGAAAGTAAATCAGAAGAATTTGTTATCAGAGGAGAGTGACAGATGTTACTGAGTTCAGGTAAAAGGCAAGAAAATGGAGGAAGAAGATTGACGGAATGAGGTGGCAGTGTTTTGAAATTCAAAGGCACAGATATGAAAGGGAATACTATTTTTGGAGGGTAAGGAACTTAAGTTTGGTATTTTCAGTTACAATTCAATCTACTTTGTGAATCTCTTTAACTGTCAATGCTTGGCTTTAATACATTTTTTTTTTTCTTCCCAAGAAGAAATCAGAGTGACTGTTATTCATTGCCTAATGGTAGCTGATGGTGTCAGTCTAAGACCTTTAAAACCAAATATAGTCCAAAGCAGTCAGCTAGCTTTACCTGAGCTGGGGAACATCATCTGGCCTGTGATGGAAATCTAGGTAGGCAGACTTTTCAGTCAATTCTAGTCTCAGAAACTATTAATGTATCTGGAACTGCCCGTTCATTTATTGCTAGTGCCAAAGTGTGAGATCACTTGTCAAAAAGACTGTTATTAGTCTAAGCCAAATAACCCCTCATTACCCAAATGTTCCTGAAGGAGGAATATAAAGAAAATCCCCAAACGTGTCTACTGTATTTTGGTGGCAATGGACAGATCTTCCCAGATATGTGCAGATTTAGCTGTACAAGCAGCCCATGAGAAGGGCAATCCCATTTGATTTATTTTCTTTTATATGTTAAAGCTGTAATGTTACAGACATGTATCAAAAGATTTTCAGCCTTGACATCTGTTCACTATGACAGCCTTCAATGCTGATTCCTACCTGCGTTACCGGTATTGTAATTCCATGTTTCTAAGCACATGACGTTCAGCAACAGTTGAAAAGATGCCCTCTGCTGAAAGAGAAATTTCATTATTCTCTTTGGTTGTGGTCTCAAGTTAATATCTGAGCTGTGTATTCACCAAAGTAAATACATGACAATTCCTTTAAAAGCTCTTTTCCTCCTTAACCTCCTACTCCCAAATATAAGCCTAGACTGCCAATATTCATGCCTTATTTTAGTCTTTGTATAGGACAGGGTGAAGGACTGAATGCTTTTACTAAATAAAAAGCTGTTTTGTGTTAGGAATCAGATGGTATTCCAAGATGGACAGATTTGCAATTATAGTTTTGTCCTGGAAATTAGGATATTTGAATCATCTTCTGTGGCAACTCCAAAAATTTTCTCTGTGACCTGAGGAAACGTGTAAATTGTGCTTCAATTTTTTTTCTTGCTGCTATATACGTTTTTCAGTATTGCGTTTTATACCAATTGATTTGTGTTTTTTGTTTAATCTAGCAATATCAAATTCTAGCCTTTCAGCTACAGAACACAACTGAATGGCTTTGGAATTGATACAACAGACACTGGCCTGATATTTTTGGAGTTTTTTAATTAATTTCTATGTTGTCATGACATGCCTGTTGCTATAGAATAAATTGAAACAGTTGGAAAATAATGTTCCACTACTAATTTATATTCTGAGTATTATTGTATGCCTCTAACTTTGACATTAAGTTGTCTTGATGCAGGTGAATCAAAGTTTGCAGTGTCAAGTCCAATTCTGCTTCTATTTAAGATGATAATAAATCACCCACTGAGCTCTGCTGTGCACGTTGTGGCCTATACTTTGTGTTGTTACAGCTTGTTTAAATCTCTAATGAGGACAAGAAATAATATATGCTCATATTATGGTTTCATTATACAATGTAAAACGTCTGTAGGAAAATACATATCTAGTCAATCATCAGTTTGATGAAAATTTTTCTCTTTTACTGGCTAATGCTCCATCACTTTGTTACCTTACAGTCAGATTTTACATTCACCTCATGTCCTCTGTGTCTACAAAACAGCACAGACAAATAAGCTGGTGTCCAATGCCATTATAGTGTATACTGTTAGAGCCCATATGGTGCTAGTTTCTCAAAAAATAAACCACACTGAGAACCGTTGGATACATACGTGGGCCTTTTCCAGTTCCTCTTGAAGAAATGTTATACAAAAATACTTTAGAAGAGCAGTAATGCATGCTTTATATAAAACAAATGAACCTATGATGGATTAATAATTTCAACATTATTTTTAAAGATCAAATTTCAATTAAGGTTTAGTAAACCACATACTGTAGTTTAGTAGTTACTTTAAAATCAGAATTACAAAACTCTAAAGCAAATTTCTAGTGCAAGACAATGTACATTCTGCCTAGCTATCATATTTGTGCTAATGCTTTAATGTACATGCTGGACAATCCTGACTGTGTCACCTTTAATTATTCTTTTATATGCACTATATAGACAAGCTTTTCATCCTTTAGGAAGTAGAATCCTTACCCGCAGCTCTAGAAAAACAAGTGGAAGTTCAATATCTCAACAGGGTTGTGTTCTCTCTCATCAACACCTAAAGCTTCCTATGGGCATGTAAGGGTCATCCAGGCAGTTGGAAGGCAAAAGGTCTTTTAAAACCACATGCTCTTTCATAAAATGAAAACATGATATCCTTTTCAGTGGCAAATTAAATAATACACTTTTCAAAATATCAAAGCTACTATCTAGACAGTATTTTCAGGCTTCTCCAGGCCAATGCATTAGGATGCTTGTTATCTTTGAAGTGATACACAAGCATTATGTCCTAACTTGACCCATCTGAAAGGTTTATCTGCAGGAGTCTATATTTACAGATGCGCCATATTCATCTAATTTTATTTTTATTTCCAAACAGGAGAAATTAGTAAGGGAAAGGACTTAAGTGAAGTCTTTGAACTTAAGTGCTACTTATTTTCATTGTTAGAAATGTCACCAGGATTTTCCAAAAAGATTCTACGCTGTTAAACCTCTTGCTATAACAGATTAAAAGGAATTGCCCAAGAGGAAGAAAATGAGCAAAAAAATGGCCTCCTCAAGATTAGAGGATGATGTTCCTGACTAAATGTCCAGCTGGGATAACTTTATTTCCCAGTCCTGTATTTTTACAGGGTCATTTGAAAAGTCACTGATTTGCTGTCTGCCACTAAAACAAAAGAATACTAAGCTAAACCATGGGAAATATTCTATATGATAGAAAATCTATCTGCATTTCAGGAGCTGTCAAAGTGAAAAATGAAACCACAAGCTTGGCCTTTAAAAATATTAATTTATTTTAAAAATGAAATGTAAAAAGTGCTGGGAAAGAAGTAACCTTATTTTCAGGAAGAAGCAAGCAAGGCTAAGTCCCTATTACATTTCCTAGATCTCTGATGGCACTTTCTTGCCAGCTTTAAATCTAAAAAAGGATGTAATCATCAATTCTAACCACCATAAAATCCCTGAAGTATTTTTGCTGTGTTATTAATGAGGCAGTCATCAAATGTACTAACCAGGGTTTAAGGTATTATATTTTCAATGGCTTTATTTATCAGTTTTACTGAGTGATGTGGATTCACGTCAGTGTTGACCTAGAGCAGTATTTTTCAATTGCAGCCATGTCTCACTGACAGAAGAAAGCAGTAGCCATGTAAATGTAAAAAGGAAAGAAAAGGAAAAAAAAAAAAACAGTAATTGGTGACTATTTGGCTAATAAACTGTCAATATCCTGCAGTATCTAATGTACAGTTTTTCTATGAAGTCACTCAAAGCTTATTTTTAAATGCTTTGTGCAAGTTTTAGACTATTGATTCCATGTAGTAAACTATTACCAATTGATGAATCTATGATCTTTATCCACGATAAAATAATACCATAAATTCATATTTCTGTACTGTTTCAGGTGATACTTTGATATTGTTTTTGTCAAAATATGTTGGAAATTTTTATCACAAATTACATATCTTAATTTCCTATATTTGGTTTTTAGGCTTGTTTTTTTAACCTAATATGCATAGTACAAGTGAGAGAAAAAAAAAAAAAACCTCCACTAGTATGGAAAGACTGAAGGAGGTAATAAAACAGACAGGAAAGTCCTGGCGTGGCTGGTCACGCACCCTGAAGGAACAGCAGCACCTCCTGAAAGATGAGGACAGGAGAGCCGGATCCTCCCCTGGTATAACCTAGCATGATTTCCTTGCTTCTCGGTAGGCTGTGCAAGTTCATACCAGCTGAGATTGTGATTCTGAATTCTTGCTCGTTAATGCCTATTGTATAATCTGTCCTTGCAGATAAAGGGTATTGGAAAAGCAGTAATGAGCCAACTGTTTACAGATACGGACTTCTGTGCTCATTGTCAGTCCAGCATCAGGGCTGATTACTGCCCAGAATTTGCTCTAGCTTCATTTCTTAGTGACAGCTAGTTGATTCTTCCGTTCTAGATGAAAGTTTGCCCAATTTTCAAGTCTACTAATGGACAATTAATTCTGAATTGGTCTTGCAGAAGAAAGGTCTTGCAGGCCATGAGAAAGGCATGTGCATTGCTCTTGAGAAATTTCTCTTCTCTCCTGTTTGAGAGCTTCAAACACTACTGGCTTTAACACACTTCCTTTTGACTGGTAGGGGCGTTTATTCTTTCACCTTCTTCATTTTGAATGGGAAGCTATAATGTCTGTGTTGGTTAGATGGCTGGGTTGTAATCCTTTTATAGGTGGATGAGATGCAGCTTTACACTGATTTTTATTGGAACAAGATAAAGGTCTGCCTGGACAAATTGCAGATATGAATAAAAATGACTGTGTACATCCCTTTGAAGCCTAGGTTGGTGGTAGAAGTATTTTTGGTAACATAGCAGTGTTAGTGACAGATTTCCAGAATGTATACCGTAGTTTTGCCTTTAAAATTTCCTTCCCATTGATCTCAGGAGGTAAGACAAAATGAACACTGTCCTGATTTTTGCCTGTGTTTTGAAGAAAGCAAAACTCATAATGCTGGTTAGATGGTTCTAACCAGTTAATATAATTACCCCATTTCAAACATCTGACTGTACTGAACTGAGGAATGTATATAGAAGACTTTCACATTGGTTTTATGATTCCATTTAGAAAGTGACAGTAAAATGGTGTTGGGACTCACTGCACTGTTTTCAGCTTGGACTCACAAATGTGAGCAAAGCCTAAAGTGTTCTTCAATGTTTTTTCCCTCAAGTCTTTTCCACACATCTAACAGACACCAGATAACTGGGGCAGAGGTATTTGGCAGAGATGTGGCTGCCTTGCTTAACAGCTTGTCATTGGTACCAGTCAGAGCGCAGAACTTCACACAATTTGCTACTCAGATAAACCAGTGGGAAATTGTAATATTTCCATCAGACGTAGACAAAAGGAAAGAGGAATTGTGTCTCTGTAGTTGGCATATATGGCTGTATGAAAAGTAAAAGGCCGTGTGATACCCATACCCCCAAATGGTCTAATCTGTCTGCTTTCTGTAGATACTGGGAATATAATAGGAAGAAATCCACCAAGGACATTGTTTCAAGTGTCTCCAATCATGGCCTGCCATTTAATTTTTGCCTGTATGTTGTCATTCACAATCTATGCTAACTGCCAAATATTAAAGCTAAATTTTTGGCATAGTGGGACTAAGACACAGCTTTTGCTCCCTTGATATTTTTTTTTTTCTGACATTCATCTTTAGTCAGTGTGTATTGAGCTTTGAAATTATTAATGCCTTCAAATTTGCCAACACAAACTGCTGCATGGATGGACAGAAGTTAACCTAATCATAAGACAGTAATTACAGTAGTAAAATGTATATTGTAATTCTGCAATTACACATCAAAAATATAGAATGCAGCTCAGCATCATTCTTCTTGAAATACTGCCTATGATGAGTTTTTTTTCCAGTCTTTTTTCTTTTTTTCTTTTCCTTTCTGTTCTCACCTCCCACATGCTCCCAGTTTCTGTTATTAGGCTGCCACCTAGTAATGGAAATGAATGAAAAGCTGTTAGATAGAGAAAAGAGTAAGCCCACAGCAGAGAGCCCTTACAGTACAACCACTGCAAACCAAGAGAAGCAAAGCCTTTAGTTTGTCCTTTGCATTCATAAATACACCTGCCTTTTCTTTCTGAGGTTTAATTTTCCTTGCAGCTTGTTTTAATACTTCAACCAAGTGGAAGTTCAATATAGGAAAGTATTGTAATGAATATTTCCCATTGTTTTATTTCCTAGCACCATAACCAATGAGGCAAATAATCCATGGCCATTAAGCTTTCTGTATAAAGAATTGGAAGGTATGCAGAGCTTACAGTAGCATGAATAAGAGATCCTTCCTTATGACTTCCAAGGTTGACACACAATATATTTCAAGTGTGCTTGATAATCTTTCAGTCTTGATCTATTTAATATTAGAATGTTTTTATGACTTTTTTTTTTTTAAAAAAAAAAAGTTATATATCTTTTGGCCACTGAGAAATTCAGGGCAAACTTTACAATTGGCTTAAATATTTTTTATATAATTTTTTCATTTTTTTTTTTAGCAGTGAAGCTCAGTTGTTGTCCTCCAGCTAAAAAGATGAGGTCATGAGATAAAAAAAAAAAAAAAAATTCCTTCATCTAAACACTTACATATCAGACTTCAGGTGATCATTACAGAGCCCTATCACATCAAATAAAAGGTAGTGATTAAATGGTAGAAACTAAGTACTTCCTAGGAGCTTAGAGGATTTAAAGTTAGTCTCAGGAAAATGAGTATACGAATGTCGATTCTTCAGAAAATCTAATAAACAAGGATATACATAAACCAAACTATCTATGCAAATATCCCCACAGCCTATTCCCTTTAAAATTCTGAGGCAAATATTCCAATTAGAGTCACTCTGAAAAAAGTAGTCAGCAACTGACCTGACCTGAAGCCCTCCCCTTCCCGTTGCCTCCTAAAGCAATTGAACTTTTGTTTTAATTGGAACACTCAGAAAAGATTATAATATCAAAAAAAAAGAAAACCATTGAATCACAGAAACCTTGTCCGGCAGAGATTAGGACACGTGCTGTTTTCTTTTACTGTAGTGCTATATTTGTGGAGTGCAGATTTTCAGCTAGGCAGCCGAGCTGGTCAATTAGTATAGCCAGGGAATAACACGAGGGATATACACATGAGCCATCTGAAGCAAGGAAATTGTACAAGTCATTATAGAAATTGGGAGGGAGTCTTAATCTTTTCATTTATAACTAACAGAGAGGAAGTGGTGGGAGTTAAAGACTAGGAACTGGAAGTCTCAGTCTGCTTCCAAGTCCATGAATGATTCTCAGCCCGACCGTGGTCATGTCATTTCTCATTGTTTCAATTAACCTGTCTGTGGTGCGTTGCTGGATCCAGTTAATGGATGTCTTCGGTGGACATCAAGCTTGTCATGTAAAGTTGCATTTCGGTATCATTATTTCTAGTATTATACTGCATGCTAAATAGATGTCAGTGCGCTGTAACAGGAGCATATTTCTCCATCACAGGTTTAAATGGTACATTGTTTAATAGCTGCATCCTTCCTTTGGTGCAAGGCTTAGATAAAGAACTCATGTTAAAAAAAAAAATAAAAAATGGCGCTTCTGAGGATGAAATCCTTGTTCTATTTGAAGATCCTTAACCAATGCTTGTTATTTCTATTACGTTCATTGGCTTGAACCCGTACAACTGCCTGTGTAGGAATTAATGGTGCATCATAAGCATGGATTTCTTACAGGCTTTGATTTATGGCAAACAGGGCATCTCTAGACAATCGAAGGATACAATCTGACATTCTTTTAATGTAAGTGCTTTTGGAGGAGTTGTATTCAGTCTAACAGGTATGGTCAACTGGGCTATTTGAATATCGATGGGAGATCTCTCAACTACTTTGTGTTAAAATGCTTAGATTCTGTGGAAGCATATCTCAGAAATATTGGTGAAACTCAGTGTAACTCTTAAAAAAAAGGCAGAAAAAAAAAACTTTGTAATTCACATTAGAAAAGCAATTTTAAATTCTCTCATTTTCCTCTCTCTTTTTTTTTCCACTTTTTTGGTGCAATACTCTTTTCCTTTAAAGTGTTCCTCTCCTGAGTATTGTTAGGGATTTTGTTTTTCTTGGTCACAGTAGTTGAACTCATCTGCATTTCTAAGTCCCAAGAAAGTGTAACACATCCATCCTGGGACACATTGTACTCCAGGGCACATTCAGACCTTACAGTTTTTAACACGTTGCATATATCACTATTGGCCAAGAATCATGCATTTCATTCAGCATTTCCCCATCAAGCCTGGAGAACTGCAGGCAGTTTCACTCCCATGGAGAGAGAACCTTGCTCAATTTTGTCTCCCATTGTGATATCCCTCCTGACAGGAAGCACAGCTGAATGTGTGAGTTTCTCATTCAGTGCCTTTAAAATATTTTTAGAACTGGGGTAGATGCAGAGAAGGCAAAGCTGGAGGAGAGGGAGGATAGTGGAAGATTCAAGAATTCTGCCCTGATAATCTATTATCAGCCTTTAAATTCCCTGAGAGAGAAAGATAGATGTTGATTTATTTTTTTTCCTGCTTTACTTTCATCTGTGTACAATAGTTCTGCTTTAATAAATTAATACATAAGTCATATAAAGTTTGTTTTGTATTTTCACTAATAATTGCATTCCTGCTTCAATAAACAGGATCTTACTAAGCTTCTGATACTGAACATTTGACAAAGGCAGTCATTTTCAGTGTCGTCTTCATCTGTTTATTAAGCTAATTATTTCACTACATGCCTTCTAGCCTGCCTTCCAATCAGCTCCACTTTTTGTAATGTTAACTCAGCGTTTTTTACCTCTAGAAATCTGTTTAACTCAGTGACCTAGATAGGCTTTTAAGGCAGTAGAAAATTAAATACTACTGTTTTGCATTTGTTTCTTATGAATTTGAAAATTCTCTCTTCCTTTTCTTCGTCTCTCAATAAAGTTTATGCAAATAATATTAAAATTTATAATGAGACTAATATTTGTTAATCTTGGTTCAAATAGTGGATTTGTATTAAATCATAGTTTGAAACACTTCTACTGAGAGAGGCGGGGGAGAGGGAAAGAGAGGGATGTTGCTTGGACGAGTTTTATTACCATTTTACTCTTGTTAAGCTTGAATTGTCACTAAGATTATAAACCCTAATTTTTAGTATTCAATATTAATTATATTTAAATCCCATTAGATTTACAGTTGCCATGCCCACTTCGATTTTCTTTTCACAAAACTGTTTTGAAGTAGTTCCACATGAACCTGGTCCTGCAACTCTGACTCTTTTGTTGGTTTCAGTAGGAGATTTATGCATATAAATTAATTATGTAGAAGATTCTTAGATTCAGTAAAGGTTGCAGGACATTCCAGATTGACTACTTCTTGTAGTCTCTGACCTGCAGAAATGTCAGGAATTAGATCTTGATCTGACTGAGCTTATCAAATGTACCATTGGTTCTAAAAGCTGTTGAAGGACATCCTTAAATATGAACTGTGGGATTCATGCATTTCTCTGGTATTCATTCAAGACAGAAAATGCTAATCTGTAGAGAACTGAAAAGGTGCCTCAGTCGTTTATTTCGTGTTATCACAAATCTTGATGACATGCCAGACAGTCATACAAAATTACATTTGTCTACATATGTCTGGGATGCACTGCACTGAAAGGATGTTGGTTGCAGTGCAATCCAGTTTGTTTCATGCTATTAAAAGCTCTTCCCTTGCTTGTGGGCAAACTTGTTTATCAAAACATTTGGAGTATAGCCTGAATTTATAGCTCTGTATTTGTCTTCTGACATATGAGTTACACTGAAATACCATGCTGGGGAATACAAGGATGTATGGATCCCTTCAGACATCCACACTACTTGGATCAGGCCTCCAGCCACAGGCAGTAAGCAGGCACGAACAGATGGATGGGGATTTGGCAGAGCTGAGACAACCAAAATGAACAGGTTAAGAGCGTGCCATAGACACATGGAGCACAATATGCTGCTGGATGAGTAGCAGGCTACTACTTCCCCTTCATAGCAAGAAACAAGGGGAGCAGGACAGGGCTGTTATTTTGAAAACTCCCTGTGCCACACTACTTCCATGGCTAATATAAGCATGGTAGTGCTTCGTAGATCCACAGATACAGCTACTACTTAGCAATTTCTAGCCTTGAAATACTCCTTTAATAATGGTACAGATGTCTCCTCCCAGTTCTTTAAGGGAGACAAGTATTCCTTCCTCCGCTTTATTTTCCTGCTAGCAGTGCTTCCCATCCCATTCTCTTCTTTGTTGATTTTATTGTTTTTAGTCTACAAGAACTGTCTGGAAATGGCACTTCAAGTTTGCAAAACTCTTCACAAGTAGTTCCTTGACCTCTCCTTAGTCCCACATCCACTTATATCTACTTCATATACTCACCTGCCCTCTGTCTCTCCATGCGGATAGAACTCATTCACTTAAATGAAGTTTGTTCTAGCTTAATACAAAGCAGCAGAGTTCACTTAGTCTTTAACACTTATCTATATACCTTTCTTAATTCTTCAAATCACTTTTTTTTTTTCTTTTCTTTCCTCTTTCTTTAGTGTGTTTCTTTAGTGTGTTTAGTGTGACTCCTCATGAAGGAAAGCTGCATATAAAACCAGGCCTCCTGATACTTTCTGGCAGTGAGTAGCATGAATGAAGGATATTTTGGTACAATATTTAGTGTACAATATGCTTTGCAGTCTTAGTTCATTGTACCCTTATTTATACCAAATATGTAGATTTTGGTAAATTACATATGATCTAAACCAGTTACAAGAAGGCAATATTAAAAATGTTAATTGAATGTCTCATTATTAAAGCAGCATAAGATTTCTTTGGACCTTTGCCAGTGCAATATCCTGATTTAAATGATCGAATGATTAAAATGAAATTGGATCACTGAGTGTTTCTCCCTGAGGAGATAGTTGTGCACTCTGCTTCCCATGGGAACGTGTCACTGAGACCTGTTGAAGCTGAAGGGAACTTTCCCACTAATTTTGCTGGTGAGGATGACCACAAGTGCCCCTGGTCTGCCACAGCTGAGCTGCCACAGCTCAGACCTACTGGCAGAATATTTCCTTGAATGGGAAGGTCAGGATGGCAGATCCTCAGGAACATGCCATCAGCGTTTTGTGGTGAACCGGGAGGTCAGGGGGAAGCAGACAAAATTAGCCAAATATTTACTTTTTGAGAACAATTAATTCAGACAAAAATTTCAATGAGTGCCATGGCATTACAGCAAATAAAAATATAATGTACTTCCTATAAAGCAAAATTTATTTCAGTGAAATAAAGTCTTCAGCAAAGCTTTGTGCCAGAAAATTACGCTGCTAAACATTTAAAAGAACATGCCTTCTCATCTGTACAGTCAAGCAGCTGCAAGTTTATATCCCTATATTATTTCTTATTATTTGAGCAGTGTGTCCCGTATTTTATGTCAGGTATGTGCCAGGGTTGTGATTAATGTGCCTTTTTGTGAGATTTTTTATTTAAACGCAGAGCTATGCATTTATTCAGTCTTCCAAAATCCTTGAAAGGAAAATTCTTCTGCATGCATGATCTTTCCACGCTTACTTTTTTGTTTATTTTCTTTTGATTTTCCCCTGGGTCACCACATTAAATTCATACTATAAGTAGATTTTATCTTGGTATGCTAATAAAACAAATGAATTAGAAATCTGTTATTTCTTTTACAGTGAATGTGTAAAGCTCTTGATGATTGATTTACAGAAAGAAGCTGTGTATAGTTCTGGTGCACAGACAAACTTGTAAGAGAAGCAAACTTTAGCAGTTAATATTATTTATCAATAGCAACTGTGCTATAGTGGAAAATCTGTACAGGGCACTGAAAGAATATCAGACATTTAGTCTGAGAGGGAGAAAAACCAAGAAATCTTGGTTTGGTTGCAAGAAAACAGTCTGACTTGGGGGGGGGCGGGGTGTGCTAAGACTTTATTTTTTTTTTAATTTGTGGATGCTCTCAGAAAATATAAGTAGCATTATGAAAGGTTTACAAAAATAAAACTCACTAACCAATGCGGAAAGTGTAGGAATTCCAAATAAGGCATGTAATCATTTTTATCCATAAAGAAAGCTGATAAAAAGATACTTAGGATTAAGTAAGAAAAGAATGAAACTGGAGAAATTTTTAATGGAAAATTCTGTTTTTACACCTTTCATCAGAAAGTAAATCCTGTGGAGGGGTTGTTTTTCCACCCCATAGTGTGATAAGCCATTTTGTAAAACAGCAATAGTGTAATTGAAATCCATTTTACATCATTTTCCCTTGGATGATTTAGAATTAGATCAATTTATATTCTGCAGCTATAACCCAATGAGAGTATAAATGCAGCCACTAGAATTGTTTTTGTCCATGGGCAAAGCTGGTATCATTTACTGATTCATTACACTCTC
This sequence comes from Anser anser, assembly GCF_964211835.1. Taxonomy (NCBI): domain Eukaryota; kingdom Metazoa; phylum Chordata; class Aves; order Anseriformes; family Anatidae; genus Anser; species Anser anser. The sequence continues at coordinate 20,228,339 of NC_139732.1, forward strand.
AGCAGGGCTCTTTATTTCAAAAGCTACCTGGAATTATTATTGGCAATAGAACACTAAAGTAAAATAAGATTTGCATAAAAAATTAAAGTTAAAGGGAAAATGATAATAGTGATTAAAACTAACATTTGATGACTATTTTGATTGGAATACCATGTTTAAATGTCTCAAACAGACATGGAGGGTTTTTTACCCTCTAACTCCAACTTAGAATGCACCTATTTAACTAGAATATTATGTCCCTAACAATATGCCTGAAATAATAGACAGTGCTTCTGTTAATATTTAACAATATAAACGTCAGGCAAAGGTTGTACAACTGGAATTATAGAATATGCTTTTTGCATTAGGGTAATAATTTTAGAAATAACCTCTGTCCATCTAGGCCTGCTGATGTACGGTTGTCATAGCAAGTCAGTAATTGAGTTTTCTGGGCATTTTGACCACCGGTACAAATTTGCAAAGCAGATTACACAGCAGAAACACAATTTCCATCCTGACCTTTATAACTCTGCTTTCTGTTGTGGGAATTGGAATGTTTATGGAGGGAAATACAGCCTAAGTGCACCTATTTGTAAGAATGTGATTTCTGACATTAACCCAGTAAGCTTCATTTTGATTCATTTGATAACAGATTATGTAAAGATTTAGTATTAGGAAGGTTGTATAAAACTTATTATCTTTTGTTACCTAGGTGGAGAATATTGGTTTGGGTGATTATAAATTGAAACTGAAGGAAACCTTCCACGTTCAGCTGCTGTATAAAGATCCTCAAGAAACCTGTTTCTGTGTGATCAGTCACAGACCTTAACATGTTCTCGTACTTCAGTATAAGCTGGGTATAGGAAAAATGTTAAGTTTTTGTAGATCTAGACATGCTGTTTGGGAGTAAGGATGAAGCACCTACTTGAAAAGCCTTTGTAGCAAGTACCAGCAGATGCTTTATGAGATGATCCATACTTGTGACTGCCGTAATCTCTTGACTGCCTTTGAAACTTTGTGGGATCTGTCTGTTCTTGTCCCTGCTGTTGTCTCCTCTTCTGGTCTCTGGAGTATGAGCTTTCTGGCACTGGCTCCATACCTAAAGGCTAGCAGTCTTGCTTGTTGTGGATGGGAATGCTATTTCTGCATTAGCAGATAGAACAGACCAGAAGAAGCAGATCCATAGAGCAAAACAGTTAAAGCTGAGGACCTGACATCCGTACTGTGTCCTGCAGTTTTTAACTTGAGACAGCTCTACTCATGTCCCCTAGACTGAATCACACTGAAAGCTGGGAGCGCATTAGATGGCTCCTGGGGCACATTTTCCAGTTGGATTTCAGCTGAAAGCAATCCAGCTGCCACACTCCAAGACCTCTCCATGATGCAAATTGAAGTGTCGTAAGCATGAACAATGGGAAAATCCACTCCAAATGGTATTTGCTAATCATCACAGACACAAGCGTACACAAACCCTGCATGGCACATCGTTGGGCAGCCTTCTCTAGGATTGCTGTTGTCAGCTGGATGCTTTTAAATGGACTTAACTTGCCTGAATATCCATCTAGGATGTGATGTTTGATGAAAAGGTGAAGAAAGGCATTGTATGGATCTGTGATGTCTCAGAATGACAAACTAGATTAGCACAAGTATTGCATTGGCATCCAGGCAGATCTCAGTGGTATAAACTTTGTTAATCTAAATTCATCTTTAGCAAGATGATAGACTGTTCGATGGCGATGGATCATAAAATAATCAGCATTATGTTTCACTTAGTTTCCTGCAATGTGTTCCTGCAGAAATGTGTGCCAGTAAAAGCAGTTTGGGAGTACAAAGGCACTTAGTGTCCAGGATTTCAGCTTTGTTACTGGTGTGTTACTTGGTTCAGAGGTGATTTTGGGAGGAAAGAAAAGTGCTGGGACAGGGTTTAGGCTGAACACAGCTTCAGATTTTACCTTTGTATTGTTCAGGCTCTCCTCTTGACATTTTAGGAATATAAAGGTCAGACTGAAAAAACTCCTGTACCACCCCCCCCCCCCCCCCCGCCTTTCTATTTTTGACACACTTGTGAAAGGCAGTATTTACCTTCAGGAACTCTTGAGTATCCTCCTCCTAAGGCGGGGATTCTTAAACCTGATTCAGTTTCAAGGAGGAGCTGGTTCAAGCACTGATAAGCATACTTCACAGGTCCTTTTGTTTCTTTGCTCAGCGAAGGATTCCTGTGTTTCAGGGCTGCAGGTATATGCTCGTATGTTTATCAACAAGCTCACTGATAACTGACGTTGGCTGCTGTCCACACAATTTAGGAAAGCAATTTGTTTCCTGTAAACAGAGGGGAGTGCTGACCAGCTGCATGTTATTGCTGTTGTATGAAATATTTATACCATGAATTGATTTCCTCGCCATGGGTTAAATGCTTAGAATTTCTCATTAGTCGCCAGCCCTGTGTTCCACAAGCGCATGCACAGACACCCTGTTGCTGTTACTAATGAAGATTTCCCAAATTCTAATGTGATTATACCTGCAAAAAGGAAGGAAATATTTCCTTCAGTATCACAGTTTGATGAATCTAGGGGCTCTTTTTTTAAAGCGTTTGTTTTGGGGTCGTGTGCTCTCATGCTCTTGATGCCATAATGATTTGGAAGGCACCCTCTTGCACTTAGTTTTGTGTTGTTTTGAATGCAAACCTGTAGTAACCCACCAGTTTTACAAGCAACACAGCATCTTATGTTGTGTTATGAAAGCATACATGCGCGGTCATTCATAAACAGTTACAGCTTAATAAAAATGTGGAAATAAACTTGGGTAGCCTATTTAAAGTCAGCGCAGCTGTGATGATTTATGCTGGGCTGAGGGTCTTCTCGGGCTTGATACTGTGGGATTTTCTCCTGATTTTTTCCTCTTAAAGTTACAGCAGAACACCTTCGCTCATCTCTGTGTACTGACCTTTATTACGTGACCTTAGCACCCTTCATATGCTTACAGAATCCTCTTGGCAGAGGTATTTTAATATAGAAGTATTTGAAAAGCTGTCTCTACTGATAACCATGATAGGTTACTGTGTTGGGGAAATTTGCCTCTCCTTTTATGCTTATTTTTACCTGTGGCAGGGACTAAGAGTGATTAAATAATATGCAACTAAAATTTATTAGAACAACTTTGCCTTTCTTTCTCTTTGCAAATTGTCTGCAAACAGATTGTACAACTCTAATATGTTAATGGCTGAAAATTATTTGAACTTTTTTTAGCAAATATCTTTTGGTCTGCAGATTATTTGAATCACAAATTGTGACTGTTAAAATGAAATATGTAACACTACAAATAGAGCTGATTGGGTGTTACAGGAGAACAATTTTTTAGGGAATTTATTGATTTGTCAAAATGAATGTGTTACAGAAACATGCCTATTTGGGGAAAACAAACAAAAACCACTTTGTTGAGAGAAATATCTGTAATCCAGAAAGGAATTCTTATTTTGAGTGCTGTTGATAGCTAGCTTGAGGCTTGGTTCTTTCTGAAGCAGGCGGGACAGTCAGGTTGAAGTCCTTGTTCATACAGGAGAACAGGATCTTTCCTCCCCTCCTCTGGTGGAGTGCGCTGATGCAGACACTTCATTCTGAGAAAGCAGTTTTGATGCACTCTGCAAAAAATAATTAAGTTGGCAGAATTTATAGTAGTTTCAATATTACCTTAAAAGTGTATTAATAAGGACTAGGGCGAACGGTGGCTCCTACACCTGTCAGTCAGACTTAACTTTTCTGATCATACATTCTGCTTTTTCATTAAAAAATCCTTGGAAATTTTGGAATATTAGCGATGTTACAGTGTTGAATAAGTGAAGACATTAAGACTTGTAAAGCATTAAACATCAGAGAAACTGTTTGCCACCTGCTTCATCAATAGTTTCTTAATTAATGCGAAAAGTATACAATGTTTTCTATCCAGCATCGAGTGTGTAAGGACTGATAGGTATACAGTCAGCGAGGAATAGATATAATACCATGGTTTCAGTACAGGTTTGGTTTCAGTACATGGTTTCACCATGGTTTCACCACATTTCACATGGTTTCAGTACATTAAAGGGTAGAAGAATACTTGGCACTTGGTGTGCAGGAAGGGTCAGGGGTTCTTTTGGGTACGAGCACTGTGAATGTCACAGTTGTCCCCTTAGGGGAATGCTGGCCTTTGGGTATGCAGCAAATGGGAAAGAGCGTTAGGGCAGCACTTCACTTTATGAAAAGTCAGCAGCATGGACAGTTATGGATAACTGAAAGGCTGCTCCAACATGGACAGGCTTCCTGCCCAAATTCTGTATGTGAATTACTCTGATTATAATCTCTGAATTACATCCTCCATCTCCTAAAAGCTATGCCTGTGGCTCTGGGGAAGGTACACAAACTCCATCTAGCCTTGAGGCAGTGAGCTGGGCTGCCATGTTAACACAGAGCCTGGAGAAACTTGGATTTAGCAAGCACGATTATACATGTTCTTTAAACTCAGGACAATCTTTGGAAGAGCAGAGCAATAATGGCAGTGTTAATGGCATGTAAATGCAAAAGGAATGCTTGTGTTTTTCAGGTCGTATAGTTGCAAAAAGACTGTAATGCAGTTTGCTATTTTTTAATTCAGACCTAGTACTGGGGAGGGGCGCTTGTTATAGCTATTACTGGCTGTTGACAGAAGGCTTAGGTGAGATGAGTGTGGTAGTTGTATTCCCAATACCTCCAAGTATATAATAATAATAGATTGATTAAAGGGTCTAAAATCAGCAAGAGAAGTTGTATAATTGATGCTTTCACACTGGATTGAAAGCTTTCAGCAGTACTGTTTAATTGTGAGGAAAATCTGTTGTATTTTTTTTTCCTGGGGAAAAAATAAAATAAAATATGTGCAGTAGTCCAGAAGGAAAGCTGAAACAGCTTATGTTTAAAATAAAATTAAAAAATAAAATAATAAAGTATATATTTAGTGCCATTTGAGAGTAGCTTCCTTGGGATACTGTGATTCTTACTCTGTAATGCTATTCAGATTTGCTATAGTACTTTATACTTCTAGTGCTGTGTACATGGAAAATGGTTCTTTTCACTAGCTATGGGCATCTAGTGAGTGGTTGCTGCAGTTCAACGTGACAGCCTGTTCCAGACAGATTATACTTAGGAAAATATGGTAAAAATCAATGTAGAGGTACTGATTTCAATGGTGTTAATACCTTTTGCAACAATTAAGGATTTTGTTCAGAATACTGAATATTTGCTCTCTTCCCAGGGTATATTTTCAGTAGTAGCCTAACTGACAGCAATAATTCAAATAGAAAACTCAGAGTAAAGGGAGCTTCAGTCATTTTTCTGTCCTAGAAATTAGATTCCTGATCGGTAGCATTCTCAATGTAAGGATGATTCCTTAAGTGAAGTTGTTATCTGCGTAAGTATTGTGGTGCTTGTCTCCAAGAGGCAGGATGGATACATGTTTCCTACAGTGAATGAGCAGTAAACAAATAGTTTTTCTCTGCAGGTCTCTAATATTTCTCAAAAGAAAGCCTGTCACCCCATTACAGTTGGTTGCCTTCTCCAAAATGATGCAAATTCAGTGGCAACTCTAAAGTGTAATTTGCATATATATGATTTGGGTCAAAATTGATAACTATACTGAAAATATTGGAAACATACACATACAGTTCCTGTATTTCCACACTAAATATAATAAACATATCCGTATATATTAGGCCTGTAGTTTGGTCAGCATTGTGAAGAATCGAAGTTCTTAGATCCTCTGTGTCCTGTATATTAAATAGTCACAGGTTTCCTCTTGATGGGAGACAAATATCTCTGGCAGGAAGGTATACAGGAAGGTATCTATATCAAGCACTTTGGAACAATTTCTTTTATTTTTTAACAACAGCTGCTGAAAGAGAAAATTTAGTCATCTTTTTGCTCCCAGATATGCATATGAACTATATCTCTCCTGTGGGTAGTAAACAGATATTGATTTTCTTCATAACAGAAGTAGCTTATTACAGTGATTAAACTGTAGACCTTTCTTTATTATATAAAAAATTTAAAATTGGTGAGCTAAAGAGAATTTACATTACAAATTTGTTTTGGTTTTTGTATTCATCAAACTGTAATTCATGTTCTGAATACAAAGTCTATCTACATTGCCCTTTTTACACAGCAGCAATTGGCATTTAAAATAAATGCTGATATTATGATTATAAAAGCGTTATGTCTGTTAGAGCTGTTAATAGTCACATTACTTCATTTTTTTATTCTACATTTGTCAAAATCCTGACAGCATACTCAGTGTTAGATTGAATGTTGATATTGTTACTCAACAAGAAGATTGATTATGTCTTCATAGGATGTATTCAGTGCATACTACATGCAATTATCATCTTAAATGAACACAAGCATTTATTTAGCATTAACTGAAATTATTTAAATTCAAAGAATTTTTCTTTCTGGTTAGCATTATATTATAAAGGCATTAGTAATAACTATGATATGGTAGCATACTATTGATATATTAATATGCATGAATACATAGTTTATAAACAGAATTATAAATAGAGGCGTTGAGGCCTTGTTGCACTGTTATAGAAAATACTAATATCCACAAAATAGTACAAAACTCTATTGGCAGTAGTTATTAAGATAGCTTGTAAATACACTTAAAACCCCTACAGGTGTTTTAAACATTCTGTACAAAGCTTGTTTCCCAAACAGTGTTTGTTTTGATCTTAGCAACTATTTCATGTGAATTTGGGAATTCCTATTCTCTCCTTGTTTATTTAGGTGATGTGTTGTAGCACCAAATGAAGTCTGAGATGTTGTGACACTGTCTGCTCTTTTCTGTACATGCAATCTGTAGGTCTCTTACACTGTATGAAGGTCTCCAGCCAGGAGGAAACACTGGAGAGACAGTTTCTGGGACAGTTTCTTGTGAATCTGCATTTCTTACTCCACTTTTCTTCATATTCAAATAAAACATTTGACCAAAAGTTTTGAACTTCAGAAGTTAAGCATTTCATTATACGTTAGGCACATAAATAAATGTCTTGATTTTCAAAATGCTGAGTCCATAACCCCAGTGAAATGGTGCAAAGCTGCAAACGTATTCATTCATTGACAAACACTTCTGCTTGGTTTAGGAGCTTGAGGAGATTTGAAAAATTTGGTGTACCTCTTTTTAATGGTGTAGAATAGCAAACTACATTTGCTCTTACCTCCTCTAACACATAAATGAAGTTACCATGGCCATCAAGTTTAGGTGAACAACAAATTATTCACTGTTTGGATATGTTTCTTTATTAAAGAATCATGCCACAACATGATTTCTGTTCCTCACTTTGGTGCTGCTTTTTGTGATCTTAATAACACATACCAAGATTTGAACTGTTACTGCTGGTGGTGTGAAGCACTACCAATGGCTTGCACCTCTTAAGTCACGTAGGTTTTTTATTGTATCTGTAGGAAATATTAAACGCTTAAACCTTGGCAGAAAACCATCATTATGTGGTTCCGTTCTCCACTACCTACAAGTTATCATCTGGTTTATTCTAATTGCATGTATCCGCACTGAACTGTTTATTTTCCTCTGTTGTGATTAGATCCTGCTGGCTTTGTCAGGAATCTGAAAATCTAAAAAAGTGCCTTTCTGGCATCTTGATGCTTACCGGTGCTGATCCAGCTATGTCAAGACAGCAGGGGAGTGCAATCTGATACCAGTGTTAGTACTGGTGAGAATGGCAGTGGGTGGACCTCCAAAGAAAAGCACTGAAGACACAGCTCACCTCCTTGGCAATCCAAACAATTTGCCAGCATCACCCCTGCCGTGGCTAAATGACTGCAGTGAAAATTTATGGGGAAAGGAATGGATCTCCTGCTGTAATTATACAAACTCTCTCAACAGTGTTACCCTCCACACAGTCACAGCTGACAAATACTAAGCCACACAAAAAGCAACTTAATGTTTATTTATTCAAAATAATCTATTTTCCTTTTTAGCTGTAGATCCACTTTCTTGAGAGTTGATGCATATTTATGTTACTAATGTCTCATTATCCAAACAGCATTAATTGGATTGTTTTTGCAGGAGTGTGTTCTAGGGGCTAGGTCACTGCTTGGAGAAACAGGAGGCCTGGGTTTAGTGACAGGCGATGTCAGGGTGGGGCAGCGGTCTGTGCAACTGTGGGTCCCCAAATCCTCCCCTGTTAGTGGTGTGCTGTATTTCTCCCTGGACCACACAGTGTAGTAGGGATGGAGGAGGGAGGAAAGGCTGATGGTGGAGGTGAAGGAGGGCTGCTTTTCTCCTCCACGGCCCCCCTCCACAGGCACTCGTTTCTCACGAGGCAGGAGCAGGCTCAAGGAGAGGGAAGCGACTAGCCAGGCCAGCACTCCGCTCGGCCCCGGTGGGCCCCGCACAGGTCTGGGCTCTCCATAGCATCACCTGCTGAGGAACACAGATCCCCAATCCCATGTCCCAGGATTTACCAGTATTGTGATAAATCGCACAATCCAAGTAATTGCTGCTAGTGACTGAGCTGAATTAACCGGGCTAGAAGCATGAGAAAAGCTGAAAAGGCCTTTATATGCATCTCCAAGTGTGAAGAGAACATCTGATGGGAACAAACCTCTGCTCATGGGTTTGGACGTGTTAAGAGCTGCTTTCTCTAACAAAGCAAATATTTGGTGACAGAACTAGATGTAGAAAGTGCTGCATAGCAGGAAAGTGTGAAGTATTCGTAATGATATGTAATACTACTCAAAATTTGATGGTTTTCACATTCCATTGCAAGCTTAAACATTGGACTCCTGTCACAGAAATTTCTGCTGCAGTAGACACAATTTCTAGCATAAATGGGCTTGCTTTCAACAGAAAATGGGACAGTTTTCAAAGGAAAAAAGGCCAATTTGTGAGTAAAAATGGGCCTCTTTTTGAGCAAAAGGTTTATAAACATGAAGCAATAAATGGCTTTGCAAGTTTTCCATGCAATAATAACAACTTGCTAATGAAAATAATGAAAAAGTTACAGTTAGGGGAGGGGAGAGAGGCTCCATGCAGTTTTCAATACTTTGAAAACATTTTAGAAAAGAAATATATGAAAACAGTAAATCTTGTTCCACTCTATAACTTGAATTTGTGTTTGAGAAATGTCAGTAATATTTCTTTGTGTATATTTCTCTTATGATATAAATCAAAATCCTGTTCTGAGTTTGCTGCCTTCCGAGGTGAATTTCGTAGAACAATGTTGTAAGACTTAAGGAAATACTTTTCTTAGGATCCCCTTAGTGGCAATGGCACCCGATTTTCTAGTCCATATGTTTTTTGAACTAAATATATCTTCTGGCTCGACTCGTTGATTTCACATGCAAATATAATGCTTCATAATAGGTGATCAGATGAGGAACTGATCTGGTTGCTTTTGTTCTGGCCTAGAAATGCTTCGGGATTAAAGTACTAAGCAATTAGGGCCCCCCTTTTACTCATGCTCCAAGAAAGATGTTGTGATGTACCCAGGAGAATATACAAAGTACCATTTAGTGAATGCTTTCCAATCAGTTAGCTGTGAAGCAGACTGTGTGGCCCAGAGGTTGCTAATCTTTGCTTAGAGGATGCTATTGTAGAGATGAAAATTAACTGTTTTATAAATTTAAACGATGAGAGGTTCTCTGCTGTGGGATAAGCCCTACTGCAGCTTCTTTGATTCTGCTTTATAAGGAAGCGTATGGGTGGCAGACAGATCACGGTGTTGCTATATGGAATTTCACACCAGTTTTCTCCCTGCCTGGTAATTCTCTGGAAGACTGTTAGCTGAAGGACATAGATGAGTGATGTCAAAGATGTGCAGCCTTGGTTCTTGTATGCACAGATGGCTGACACAGCTAGTCTGAGGTTCAAAAAGCACTTGAGCTGTGGTGCCCTAGCCACTCTTTCAGGTGCCATTACGTAGCATTGCTCCTGAACTCCAGGCTTGCTTTTCAAGGAAGTTTTGAAAAACCACTCGAGCTCCGGTGGTCCTTACCATATAGCTTTAAAGGTGACTGCAGCACTTTCCCATCTGTGTCCTCCATTGATGATGCAGCACACATGGTCTTTGTGCAGATGGTTCCATATGAGGCGGCCATACAAATGTGGAAAATATTCATTTTCATTAGGTGTCCAGTCTCGTCTCCAGTGAAATCCATGTCAAAACTTTCTGTGAGCTCCATGAGAGCAGGTTCTGATGCTAATAACTCCCTCTGATCAGATGTACTAATACTCAGTTGTCCAGTGAGCATACAGATGTACTTCATGTCTAATGTGAGAGAGGTGAATTACATATGCTGTAACATTTCCGCTGCAGCGCAGTGGCCGTAATTTTTTTTTTTTTTTCAAAGTCATGGCTGTTTTTCAGGGTAGGTAAAATAAAGTTTGCTTTTCCTCTGTGCAGTTAGCTCTGTCTAGCTCTACAAGAAGTAGACAATCAGATCAGTAACCATGACACAAAAAGTGGCTTAACAGATGTAAAATTGTTAACATTACTGTTCACATTTGTTTTGTAGAATAACAGGCACTTGTTGCCTGTTTTAGAAACTACTTTCTTGTTTCTTACAGGGAAGCAAATTTAGATTACCATTCTAAATGCTAATATGCAGAATGAATGAGATTTAATAAAATAAAATGAATGAAATGAATGTATATGTAGATTGTGACATCAGTATTTAATTATATACCCATCATAATACTGAGGAGGTAAGCTGCTAGATACCGGTGCAGCGAAGTGAAAGCTTACTCTGAAAGAGCAGGTATATTTTAATTTCTTCCCTCTTTACTAATCTTCCTGAATATCAGGATAGGTTATATACTGTTTACCAATATTCACATGTATTCCTTCCTATTATATTCCAAATAAGGTTTCCATCCTAGCAGCTGAAGTTCAGAGAAGGTTTTGCTTCTGTTTTGCTAAAACCTGAACTATGTCATCATATCCATTTCTATGCTATGTTTTGTCAGACCAAATTAAGTTTCATATTTTGTAAATTATAATGTGAAGTAAAGTAGTATGTAATTGTCTGGTTTCTTGAACCCTTTCCTTTTCTGTTGTTTTTCAGACTATGGAAACCCCAAAATATGAGCTGGTTATAGGAGCTAAGGATATGGGAGGTTTTGATGTGGGGCTAACTGGAACAGCAACTGCCACTATTCTTATTGATGACAAAAATGACCATCCACCAGAATTTACCAAGAAGGAGGTAAGAGTTTGCCATCTGTGTTCTACAAACTGTTGCATGTAATTGTAATTAATACAGAAATGTTCCTTAATGGAAGAGAAAAATACTTGGACGTTTTTTAGCTCAATGGGATGGACTTTCCAAGAGCTGTTCTTTTACATTAATAAATTGGTATGCATCATTTCTAAAGCACATTGCAACCACAAGGTAAAAAATTATGTCAAGGGATATCATTGAGAGCTTGGCTAGTGGGATGAAAACCTGTACAATAAGTTTGCTAATGGTAACTTTCTCATTTTGTTCCTATGGGGAAGACAGAGCGTTCCCTCCAGCCTGCATTCTAGCTTAGGGCTTTTAACAATAGGGAACATGGATGAAAGCAGTGTCTTTTGTACTGACTTCAGAACTTCACCTGTGAGAAAGCTAGTCTTGTCAGTTCTGTAACAAAAAATCAAGTCCTGAAAGCGTTAAATTCAACCTACAGGTGAAATTTTCAAGGACAGTTTTTGTTGTTGTTGTTGTTTTCCCCTGCAAGTTGAATTCCACAGAACAATACTGAAAAGTCTGTAACAACACAAAATATTCACCGCCTGCAGGATTGTGTGGCACTGCTACAGCCAAGTTTCTGGCTTCAGGGAAAACATCCACCCAATTTCCTGCCCTTACCACACTACTCTTTTCCCTCACCTACATCTATTATTAGTGTGCTTTTTTATTCTTATTTTTTTTCTTCTGGTATCTGGAGAAAATTAAAGAGTGTCTGAAGTTTTACCTAATAACTGCTGGTTTGGATTCTGCTATAAATTTTTCCTGAAGCTGTGCAGGTTTTAAGGAATATTCCCGAAAGATGAGAAGTAAGCACTAGGGATGCTGATTTTCAGGTAATTTTAGAAGAAGAAAATGAGAGTCTGTTGTTGTAAAAGTCTTGGGTTTTCTTCTTTAAGTATGTTTATTCCTTTATATCTCTCTCCTTTTTTTTTTTTTTTTCCTTCTGGCCTAATTTTAGCAGTTTGACAACAGATTATATTGAAATAAATTACTGCAATTTTACTTGAATAATTACTTCTTTTATAAATGCAAATTGGATAAGATTAAAAAAGAAGGGATGAGATTATTATTATTTTTTTTAAGTCAAAAAGAGTGAGAAATAAGAAACAATGACAATTTTGCCAACAGAAAAGTTAGCTTTCACTAATCAATGGCAATAGCTATAATTACTTGCTTTGGCAAGACCATTACAGCCACGTGAAAAGTACTATGAAGAGCCTTATCCAAACCTTTCAAGTATGTACATGATAACTAAGTGGCTTTGATCTAACCATTAATTCCCATAGAATCGCCCTTTCGATCAGGCTTTTAGTTCTCTGAAAGTTGTTCCCTGACAACCTGTATTTGAAATATATTTAAAACATCTGTATCGTTTTAGCTTTCTGGAACATAATTAACAATGTATAAGGACAACTAACTATGTTTAGAAATAGGAACTCGTATTCATCAACAGTGCAAAGAATTCATACTATTCAGAGTACTATTTACTTGAGTTTCGAAACTTTGCTTCCAAAACAAGAAATCTGCTTTAATTATATATCCTGTTTTTGTATGTTTTACATATCTTTAATATTTTTCTTTGGTAATTCAGGCTCATGTTAAAATCTTGGGTGCCTAGTTAGGCCCTTAATCTACTGTTAGATGGTATCTATTTTTGTGGTAATTCAGAAATGTTTATAAATTCATTCCAGTTAATGATAGTAAAAGGTAGTCTATACTCTTGGAAGGCTGGTTGGGTCATTTTAGAAACAATTTGTATGACAGATGGCATTGTCTTTGAAAAGTCTGGTCCTGTATGTCATTCTTACAATTTATATGGCACGCAAATTTTCCTATACAGATGACATTTATTTTATATATATATATACTGCATGACATGGTTTTGAACCTTTAACTAGTATTTAGAGATGTCAATGATCTCATCAACCTTCATTCTACCTTGCTAAGTCATATTCTTATTCCATGAATAAGGCAGGAAAACTCAGTCTTTAGGCATATGGTATTTGACCCCTTTTGAACATATGCTCTATTTAAAATATGTAGTGTAAGGGGAAGGAGAGTGTCTATTAATAAAGCTAATGCCACTTTCTTGGTCTTACTGTTTTAAGTACTTAGCTATTGTATTTAAATACTAGTTGTGTACCAGATGCTGTGATACCATTGATTTGAAGAAGACTTGAAAAAACAAGACATATTCTACAAGATAACTTTTGAAGTAGAAAGCTCAAATACAGTAAATCTGAAGGTTTGATTTTTTATACATACTTAGAGATTGGTTGCTCTAGCATTTGGTTTATATAGTATTGCTGTATTTTCCCAGCTATCTTCCTTCTCTTTAAAGATACTTCCTCTCAGTCCCTTTTTCCATTTTATAAAACAAATGAATATTTACTGACCTGTGTTTTCTTCTGACAGTATAATTTCTGCCTAGAATAGCTCTGCCTTTATTTGTCATATGCTTTTGATGTAGCTTGATTAAGACAAGTTTTCAATGCATTCTCTTCATCTGTAAACACAGGGTCAAATTCATTACTGATACAACACAGGGAAGGACAATAAAGTTGTTAACAACTGGATTTTATTCTAAATATTTTTTCACCAACATTTAAACAAAAATCTGGACACTGTATTAGTACAATATGAGGCAGTACAGGTTCTGGACTAAATGTTTTGTTAAATGCATTGCTATATATATCTCAAAAATATATTATTTCAGTAACATTAATGCTAAGCCAAAAGGTTAATGATTTTTCGAGCCTTCTCCTAAATTGAAAATGTACGTATTTCTATATATTCTTTTTCCAAGAAGCCTTGCATGTGTTAAAAGATACATCTTTGAGTCCTCAGTTCAAGGCAGTCTCAGTCATGCTTGAACATGTCTTTGTCAATTGAGGATGAGTTTTATCTCTTGACACTGGAGTGATCTCTTCCTCTTTTTTCTTACAAAGCCTATGACTGTATTGTTTGTCTTTGAAACAAGTTTATGGATCTACACCTAAGCAGTGGTACTTTTCCATGTACTCATATGTACTATATTTATTCCTTGGAGGCCAGAACCTTATACACTTATTCAAAATGCACATTAATGGGTTTTATTTGATATTTTCAGAAAGGTCTAATCGCTCATTTGCTGCTGTACACAGCTTTGCAGGAGCCTCTATTGGGTTTATTCAAGTTTTGCTGGAAGAGGAAGTGTTCATCTAGTGAATCTGTTCTTCCATCTGCTATTATTTTTTCCCCAGTATACCACAACCATACCATTCTGATGCAATTGTGGCCTTTGTGCTTAGGGAAAAAATCATTGATGGTGCTTTAGGGCATAACTACAGAAGTTGAGCAACCTGGCTGTGATCCAGCAAAGCACTTCCATTAACTTCAGAGGAATTGTTAAAGCCCTTGAGATTATAAGTATGTGTCAGGTACTTTGATGGGTTAATGTATTAGACGTTGCTTCGTGAGATTCAGCCCAGTTAATTATTTTGTTACTGCCCCATCACTATACACATCTCTCAAAATATCTGCCTTATTCTATTTCATGTATATACTTACCCCTACTGTTCATAATAGGCTCTGAGCAGTGCAAAAATCCATTCAGACTTGCAAACTCTACCCTGCTCCCTCCAGGGGTTTAAGTAATTTCATCTTTAATGCCTAAAAGAGCAGTGTTTTAAAAACTCCTCCAAAAATCCTTGGGTGAGGTAACAGGGTCTACCATTTAAAACACCGCAATGGCCAGGACATTGTGCCAGGTTTAAATTACAGGGAATGAAAATAGAGATATTTGTAAAGTTAGTGATTTTTTTTTTTCCAGGAAGATTTTTTTTTTTTAATTTACAATCCTATTTCTGTAATATGAAAGAGTTTCTAAATGAAATTTATGAATAATTAGTTTATACAAAAGTATTTTGTATCACAAAGAACAATTTGGCATTTCCTTTCCAACAAGTTAAGGCCTTAGGCTGAACTTTTGTTTAGTAGCAAGGGACTACTTCTTTGAAAGGAAGTAATGAAGCAAAGCATGGAGCAGGAATTAATCATTCTGGAAAATTTGATATCTGGTTTGTGTACTTGCGGATATTCAAACTGCACAGGAATGAATTAGACTGAGTGAATGCTAGTGGTGCTGGTATTGTTTTTAAACCTAGCAAATTAAGAAAAAATGATTTTCTTGTATCACTTTAACAACTGGGGACAGGCAGCTGCAGTGTTGTGTGCCCACAAAACCATGATTTTAGTCTAAAGCTAATGTCACTGTGGTTGAAGAGGAATGAAGGATGAACAACGTAGCATCTGCTGGAAGGCACAAGCTGGCAAATACTTCTATTGCATCTGTTGCTGTAGGCTTTGTTCTGGCCAGTCCTTCCAGAAGACACAATGGAGGAAAACCCAGCTTGTTTCAATATGACAGCGATATGCACTACTTTGCCCCTTTGTCTCTTCCTCCTCCTCCTCCTTCAAAAAAAAAAAAAAAAAAAAAAAGTTCAAAGAATCCTGCTTCTTGTGCTTCTGATCTTATACAACTCCTGACCAGTATATATGCTCAAACATGGAATTCCACTGAACTCCTCTGCCTTTCTTTCATGGCTGCTGTCATGATTTTTTTGAAGTATCTCTTCCCACAGGAAGAGGATTCCATTGCTCTTCTTTAGTAGTACAATATCTTTTCCTTAATATAGGATATATTGCCTTTCCTTAGCAAATGTCTTCAGGGACTGGAGAGAAGAATGCAGTGATGTGAGTTAAGGAGATGATTCTTCTACAGACAATGTAATTCTCATATCTGTCCTTCACCACAGCTTTGGGACAGCAGAACATCCCACGTCATACTTGGGGAAATAGCAGGACCTGTCAGAGCATTTTCACTTGCACATTACAGAGAGACTTCATTTGGCCAGGGTATAGTCTCATTCTTAAGACAGTTCCTCTTTCTTCTTCTTCCATCTTCGCCATCAACTTCATCCATTTCTGGGACAAAACAATGTAAAATACAAAGAATTCTGTAACACCAGGACAGTAAGATTTTTTCCTATTTTAGATTTTAGGTGTAGATGAACGTCATGCAAAACGATCTTTCCAGTTAAGTGATTTTTCCAGTTAAATAAGGAAGCTTGCCTCCTGTGAACACAATGAAATTTGTATAATTTGACAAAACATCACTACAGTGATATTTGAGATACACTGATGCTGTGAGTCTTAAATGAAAAATATGATTTGCTCACATTTGAATACCTACTGACTAATGGTTTATAAAAGAGTAATAAATGACTAATGTGTGCTTTAATAAATGATTCATCAATTCCTGTAGAGACCTGTAAGCGAATAGGTTGCTTGTCACCATGATTTATGATGACTTCCAGCACTGTCTTCTGATTCAGTTGTGCTACCCACTGGGGTAAAACAGCCCCTGGAGTACAATATGTATCTCCGTCTGCTCATGGTTTGAAGAGGATATGAGACTTTCAGAGCACCATCTGGAGAGATTTATTTTTCAACTCAGGCAGTTGAGAAACACGCTTGTAGCTTTGAGAGCCCCTGTCTTGATTCTCGGTATTGCCTACATCATGTTGAAGACCAAATACTGAGTTAAAAGTTCTACTGAGGTTCCTCCTGGCTTTCTTTTCTATACTTCCTCTAGAAAATTACTTAGACATAATATTGTTGTTTTCCATGCTTTATGTACCTTAGAAACACAGGCTAGATCTGTTCATTCAGTTTGCTCATTTGAAAACAACACATCTTGTTTTCCCTTGTTCAGTGAACTGGAAGTCATCCCTGGTCTTATCTTGTTTTACAGGGGAAATATTGCCCTTTGGGGCTCCTAAATAATCTCATTCCTTTGTGTGTTTCATCAGTGAGATGGACCCTATATTTGGACTCTAACAATTCTGTTAATGCCACATGATTCTCCTTGCAACTTTCTCCTCTAGACCCTTACGTGTGTTTTGGAGAAATCACTAGCAAGAGCTATACCTGCGTGCAAAAATTTAGCAAGTGTGCTGTGCTTTGACTAACACACAGTTCAGGAGCATGACAAGGTACCAGCCCTCTTTAACTTTCTTTTACTTTTCTGTTGGGAGGGAAGTGAGCATGTAAGCCAGACTGAATGCAAGGAAAAGACCAGTAGGAGCTGCCAGCATGGCTCAGCAAGGTGGTAAGAATAAGCTGGCCTGGCTTTTTCCTGTTTCGCATACCATTCTCTTATGCTAGGCATTGGAAAGCCAGATGACTGAATTGAAGTACTTGAGCAGCAATAAGCAGACCTGAACAGATGAAAAGAAGCAGTTGCCAGGCTAATAGTTAAGACATAGAGCTGTGCTGTGGCCTAAATGATATGAGAATCAGCTTTAAATTCTAGCAGCCTGTTCAAGTTGGAGTAAACTGTCCCCAGTACTGCTTTGTCACAAAAAATAGTTTTGTAGAATGGATAAAACCATTTTAGTAAAATCACATGTACAAAATGCATGTTGGAATTTCTGTCTGGCTCTCATTTTTGGACTGAGAATTTATGCACGCAGAAAGCAGAAATCATATAGAAACTCAACAGAGCAGGACAAAGCTCTACAGATGTCAGTAAACTCTGGCATAAAGAACCGCTTTAGAACAAGGCCATCCTTGTTTTTTCTAGAGCCGTAAATACAGCTAGCAAGTCTCCTGAAGTGTACCTTTCCCTTCAGAAACTCCCTACACTACATAAATATTTGCACTGGCCTTTTCATTCAGTTTTACTTGCTCGTCATACTCTTGGAGCAGCCCACCAACACACTTGACATTGCTGAAGCCCAGGTGTCCAAGAGTCCCCCAGAAAACAGCTGAAAGACACTACCTGGTGTATTTTTCACATGTAAAGGGTAGAATTCAAAGAAAATTTCTCTGATAATGGAAAGTAGAGGAAATGGGATCAAGGCAGGATTGATATTCCTACATCATCCTTGTAAGTTGTCTGTCTCACCTGTTCTTAAAACATCCAGAGACAGAGAATCAAAAGATTTCTCTGTCTGTTCCTGTTCAAATCTTAACAGTAAAAAACCTGCATAGTCTGATTTTAGATTATTTTGCCGGAACTTAAGATCATTGCATCTTCTGTTGCCCTCAGATATGGAGGGCAAATTATGCCCTTCATGTCTTTTTTATTCATGTGTAAAGAGGGGCATGCGTGGAGAAGACTTGTAGCTCAGAATATATTTATTTCTTAAAAGAAAGAAATAATCCTTCTGTTAAACCTGTGACATTCATTTTTCTCCCATAAATAGTAGCTCAGGAGATTAGTTGAAAACAGAAGAGATGAAG